>NC_134320.1:19550468-20150468 GCF_964195595.1 Calonectris borealis | reverse complement strand
TAAAAGGAAAAAGGAGCACAGGAAGTAGTTGAGGGAGGGAAGGGTCCGCAGAAAGTGTGAGGGGAGGGAGCATGCTCTTTGCCAGCAGTCTCACCTTAAGGAAGCTTAACAGTCCCAGCCTTGACTTAAGAAATCCTGAGGTGAAACACTGCAAGGGAAGTGAGCACCAGGGACTCAGTTATCTCCAGATACCTCTCAGGGAGCTGTGGGCACGGAGCAGCAGGGTGAGCTTAAGCGAAATGCAAGAGGGGAGGAGTGGGGGCATGGGCCTGGGACCTCAATCCTGGGCTGGAGTGTTTGAAATGCTAATGACGTCAGGGTTTTTTTGTTTTGTATGGGTTCCACCCCCCCCCCCCCCACCTTGATCATCAGTTTTGATAAGAAGTCAAAATTCACTATCTTACTTGAAATTTAACTGAGATTCTAGCAGTGGCCACCGAGCCACTTTTTATCTTCTATTGTTTGCTTTCATTTAAAGATAAGAGCGTGGTGTTAGGTTTTGGTTTCTGTTTTGTCCGCTCCCGTGAAAAAAGCTCACATGGGCAGAGCACAGGCTTTCTTGAATGAAATGTGGAAACTATTTTGCGAAGAAATTCTTAAAAAGAAACTGAGGGGAAAATGGATGGATTTCTTCTCCTTTAATACTACTTGTACTCCTGTAGTGAGATGTGTTCATCAAGCACATATAGTTAAGTTCATATTTTTCAGGTTCATTGTCTCAAAGGACAAACACGTTCTTGAGCAAAGCATATTGCTTTACTTTGCCAAATAAAATGCTGAAATGCTTTATGCTCTCCCTGTGTATTTTTGCCAGCTTGTAAGATTTAGCAATTTCTTTTAGCGTTGTGAGGCATATACTGATGATTAACTATTTCCTTCACTTTTCTTTTTTCAGAATGTGTGCTTTATTACACCACAATTTTTATATCAGTTCTTCTGTTTGTTTTCACAACAAGTAAGTATTGGATGCCTTACATCTTGGTAAATGTGTATGAAACACTCAGGATAAATAACTAAAAAAATGGGAAAGAACTACCCAGGAGCAGCACAGATTTTACACTTAACAAATATCCAGCTTCATTTTCTATATTTGATAGCTTGATGTTACTAGATGGTTATGTGAGTATAGCTTTTTTCTAACTAGTAAATTCACGTAATTAATGATTTGTGGCTGTTATTTGTATGCTAATAAATTTTAATAAACAACTTTTTTGTTTACAAGACTCAAAATCATTTTTGTTTCCATTTTCAGACGCTCTATGACAGTGTATACCTGACTTTGTACAATATTTGTTTCACTTCCTTGCCTGTCCTCGTATACAGTCTTTTTGAACAGCATGTGCATCCGCATGTATTACAGAGTAAACCTGTGCTCTATCGGTATGTGTATCTTATATATATCGTCACAGTAACACATCATTTAGAACAATAGTGGCATCTGCAGAAGTTTGAACTTGCTGTTATGCATTCCTACAGTATTTTTATCTGTAATTTACGTAATTTTTAGTAACCGTCTTGATGAGGAAGAACTGCAGCTACATAGTATTCATCCTAAAAGTTAATTAACATGAGTATTTTGAGAAGCATCTTTTTATGTCAGCCATGTTAAGACTGGAAGAGAATTGAGCACTTGGTCAGCTTACATGATTGGCAGCCTTCTCCTCCATTACATGTAGGAGGTGAAAATCACTCAGATATGCAAATGGAAAACTAGGATGCTGTGGTTAGCGGAATCACCACAGAAAATGCTTTACTAAGAGGGGAAGTGATTTCCTGTAGAAATAGATGTCCTCCCAGTGGTTGCATCTTGTACTGCATACTGCTTTTTGGAGAAAAAAGTACGTATTTTTGTAAAAAAAAAAAAGAGATGTCTCTCAGATGTTTCTTTTTTCCTAAAGGTCTTTTAAGCAGAACAAGGGGCAAGTATCGGGAGATGTGGCTTTTCTTCCTCTTGCAATTCCACCTCCGGAGAGAATAATTCTAGTTTGTGCTATTCTGAATTTGACCCATTAGAGACACCCTTGCCATTGGTGATCCCTGCGTTAAGCAGAGGCAAATCACAAGAGCTCAGAGTTCTTTTTTGCCCATGGTTTATGTATTTTTTTCATATGTCAGCATTCGTTAAATGTATCTTGGTGCAGTTGAAAGTTACATTTATTCAAAGCAGTAGCCATCACGCAATGTGAATGGCTAATGGGTTATATAAAGACAATCTGAAATCCAAAATGTGTTTTATTTCTGCAGAGATATCAGTAAAAATGCCCATCTGGGGTTTAAACCGTTTCTTTACTGGACCATCTTGGGCTTCTTTCATGCATTTGTTTTCTTTTATGGCTCGTATCTTCTAATGGGAGAAGACACTTCTCTGCTGGGAAATGGCCAGGTACAGTATCACAAGAATTATTCTACCACTGTATTTTTGGTGATATTTCTTAATGTTTTTTTGAAAAATCCTCTTGTGTCAGAAAAATCTAAGTTTTTTTTTATTTTTATGGACTACATAATTACCAAAGATGCTTTACCAATGTTCGTGTGTGCTCTCAAGAGTAACATTTAGTGTGGGAACTAAGACATGTTGTCAGAAAGCGTATGTCCATGAAGAACATATCTTTCAAGATAATAAATGTATTATGGTTATCTTAAACTTTGTTTTATTTTATATACTGTCTTTGTCAAAATCATACGTCATAACTTCAGTAAATGAGAATTTTGAGTTGGACTTAATTGCAGTGTCAAACAATGGCCTCTCTTTAGCATCTGTTATAAAATTAGGCTTAAATCTGAAAGTTGCTAAAAGTTTTAAAGCTTCTCCTGAAAATGTAGTATTTTAATTACTCAGAATTTTTAAAAATTAAGTCGTCCAAGCTGCTTTTAAATTATACTTTTTATTCAATAAATGTTTTTAAGACAATAATTTAATTAAATCATCAAATACTAATTTGACACTTTCTATTTTAAAGATGTTAAAGTTAACAGGAAAAATCATATGCAAAAAACTCTAAAGCTTCGATGAAACCATTACAAGTCTGCTTCCTCATTTTCCCTGGTTCCCAGTTAGTTAACCCAATTTAGAACAATTAGATACTGTTTTTTCTCATAAAACTGTTAGGAATGACGATGCAAAAATACATTTGTTTCTCTCATTATGCCATTCTTACTACTGACATGAGGTGCTTGCTGATTCTCCTGTAGTGCTTGGTAGAGTTGCAAGTTACGGCACAAGGTACAAAAATAGCATCATGCTGTGTTCCCAGTGGTCACCTGGTGATAGGGGGTGGGCATGAGCTCAGGAAGTTTAGCCAAAAAAAGGGTTTCCATATAATGATGTACAGACAATGGCCAGAACTGTCTTGAGTGACTGAAATCGGAGAGCATGTGAACTGGTGGTTAGCATCCCTGCAGAGAAAGGAGCAAGAAAGGGGGGGTGGTGCAGCTATCTCGTCATGAGATGTTTGGTAAGAACATTGAAATAGTTGTGCTGTAGACTAAAATGTCTCTTACAACTGAGGTATGAGCGTGTCCTCTCTTGTCATTTGTTACAAGCTGTATGGCTTTGAAGTTCTTGTGAATTGGTGAAGGACCTTCAGTGCTCTTCTAATGAAGTAATTTTACACTATGAATCAGTGCATTTCTGTGCATCTGTCTTAGTTGTCAAAGCACCTCGCTTCAAAATTGCTTAGTAAATGTCCACAAGGGCAGGAACAGAGTTTTTTCATTGTATTTAGTAACAAATGCTTAGTTTGGGGAATAGATTGTATCCTGTAAGTCTAGACCAGTGTGTTAATGTAGACTGTAGGGAGAAGATTCTTTTAATGGCTTCTTGTATAAATTAACCTCAAAATGTTCTGAATATGCTTAGTGAATGAGCCTACTGGAAGTAAAGCTTTCAGATGCCCTTTGGCTTCTCATGTTTTCTGTGATGTGACTTAAAAAAAAAAAGTCTTAGAATTTATTTGGAGTTACTCTTGACCTCTCTGTGGTTGCTAAAAGATGGTTATTGGAACTGGTAGAACTGTGTGTCACAGTAAAATATCTGCGGTGCATAAAGTGTGTTGCAAATTTAATGTGTACCTGAAAAAGTTAAGGGCAAGAGAAGCTCGTGTACTGCTGAAGTGCTTTCTTGTAAGGAGTCCTCAAGCATGATCACTTTGTGCAAATGTGTGATGCTGCCAGCGCAAGGCCTCACACTTTCATTCCAAGTTCTCAGTTTGGAGCAAAGCAGAATAGAAGAGACTGTAAATAATTTGTTAATGCCGGTGGTGTGTTAGGCTTACCTCAACACATTGTGCAACAACTTGATCTTTTAGTTCTTTTTTCTCCCCCCTTTTTCATGCTGTGCATGTCGACAGATATTGAAACCTAACAGGCAAATGGTAAGAGTTTAGAAGAGGAGGGGACACAAAATATTGTATCTGTTGCTTCACAGGGTTAAAGGATGCAGCATCCACAGTGTAAATGTGTTCAAAAATAAAATGGTGGCAAGAACCTGTTCATGTTTTGCATTGTAACTCTGTGACCATTGAGAGCAGCGTTAGCAAAGACACTTTCTTTCACAGGTCACTCGGAAGCAGTAGTCTAATTTTACTTCAAGATTATTATTGCAGCAGTTAACAGCAAGCATGTTGCTTGTTTAAACATTATTATTGGTGTGAAAAGTAAATAGAAGGCTTCAGAAGACGTGTTACAACAAAGATCTTTAAAATTATCAGTAAATCCAGACTCACGGCTGCCTCCATTTTGTACCTGTGTAAAGATGAGAAAAGCAGTTGTGAGATCTATCATCAGACTATTGGGATTTTTGTTGTCAGAGCTCTGTAACAAGGACTACAACTGTGTGCGAATCCCAGTTTCGTGCCTCTGTGCTGTACTAACAAATCAACTCTAGGATGACTTTTGCCTGTCTGCATGTGGTACCTTTCTCCTTGCTTGCTTAGTTTGCTACCAGTAAATACCGAGTTGAGGGTTTGGTCATTGTCCAGTGTGTCAGTGGCAAAAATAGCTGTGAAACAGCAATGTCTTCAGTTTCAGCACCCCGACTGCTTACAAGAGCAGAGCAGTTGGGACCTGTTTAGAATGGCAGCGTGTGTCTGAGTAGCATGTGTGTAGATAGATTACGAACTCAGCATCCCTGCTTGTCAGAGCTGAGATTTTATTGTTGTAGAACTTGTTCAGAGTTTTGATAGTTTCATTTACACGGGCAAGAGAATACAAAAGTGACAGATACAGTGTTTTAGAATTGAAGCTTAATTTTGTGTTTATTAGCCTTGAAACAAAGTGTCTTTTCCTTAGAATTTTCTTTGAAAAATACAATGGCACCATTATTTTTGAATTGTAAAATTGTGCTTGGGGTAAAAAGTGAACTTTCAGGTGATGCTGCATGTTGAAAATGATCTGGAAATGTTTAAACTCAAAGTGCTTTGCACTTACTTTAAAGTGAATACCTTCCACCCAATATTTGTTTTCTATTGGATGCTTATGCTTAATTGATCAAACTGATATCTTCATTTTCATGTTACTGTTTTGGACTTTCTTCATATTTCATGTAGCCTTTGTGGTGATTTGTTTTGAACCAAGAAGGAGGATGACTTGTGGATTGTTAATTTTGCTCTTACCATAAGCTGTATTTTTTTCTAGTAGTTTGTGTTGTATCCTTCTTGCTTTTTCGTGATATTAGTTGTTACAAACTTATGTCCACAGACTTGTTTCATTAGTATAGCTGACTTGAGAAGAATCTAACTTACCATGAATGCTCTTAATTGATTTTTTTTCTTCCATGATTTTTGCCTTGACGTTTTCTTAGATGTTTGGAAACTGGACGTTTGGTACTTTGGTCTTCACCGTTATGGTTATAACTGTTACGATGAAGGTATGATATTATACTAATTACTCTTTGTGTTTGGGTATATAGGCAAATATGTAATAGAGCAGTAACTTAAAATTGATTCAAAAGTTATACAGAAGTAATTGATTCTTGAGTATTCCAGATAAGTGATTTTTATGTTTGGTTTCAATGTTGGTTAAGATTTTTCTTTGTAGTTTTTGCATGTTACAATAATATTTAGTGTTTGAGCTGGAAGTTCATAAATACATTCAGACCAGTATTTATCATTTTGTGTGAAGTGGGGGGAGAAAGGAAGAAGTTCATTGAAATTATCTTTGTTTTAGATGGCACTAGAAACTCACTTCTGGACATGGATAAACCATTTTGTTACTTGGGGATCCATTGTATTTTATTTCATATTCTCCTTGTTTTATGGGGGAATTATCTGGTGAGTGATTATTATTTTTTTCCCTCTCCTTTCTATAGCACATATGATAGATGAAGCTATGAAAGAACACTGAAGTATTATGTTCTACCATGTTGCTCTGAATTTTGTGCCAGGTGTCGGAAAATAGATTTTTAAACCTAGAGCGGCCACTCGCTTTTGGTGATTCTTTTAGAAATTTGAGCAATGCTGCTAAGCTGTCCTGTGCTCCAGGACAGAAATTAGTTGTCTCCGACAGCCTGTGACTATAAAGGCATTTTTGTTTTTAAAAAAAAACAAAAACCTTTTGTTCCCAAAGCTGCTATGTAATAGGTAAGTGTTTGCAAAAGAAATGAAGACACTGGGGTTTGAGTCAGTAAAGTGATGTATTTTTGCTTGTATTTTGGGGTCTTGGAATGATAGGATGGTAATTGATTTCCTGCAACACAACTTAAAACTAAACCAGAGCTTTTCCTTCCAAAGTTCGTTACCCTCCTTCCCCAGAGTTTCTTTGCAGGTCAGTTCCAGCAGATTGCTAGACTTCTTCATGGACACCATGCAAACGTAACTCTGCATCCTGAGAGACTTGCTGCTTGATGTAAAATAAGATACACTTTAGCCTGCCTACTTTTGTTTCTAGAAGTTCCTTTTAGTAATTGCCACTTTTTTTAACTTTTCAGGCCATTTTTACATACCCAGGACATGTACTTTGTATTTGTTCAACTGTTGTCAAGTGGTTCTGCTTGGTTTGCCATAATCCTCATAGTAGTTGCTTGTTTGTTTCTTGATGTTGTGAAGAAAGTGTTGTACAGACATCTACAACCAACAAGTACTGAAAAAGCTCAGGTAATGTTACGCTTTTGTATCCAACTTGATCAATAGTTAAAAGAACACGTTTGTTAAAATGTCTTGTAAACTAATTACTTTCCTGTGATATTTAATTATCCTCTTACATTGCTCTCATGTTTAATGCATAAGTGTTCTCATTTCAAAAGATAATTGTTAATTGAAAATTACAAAAATGAGGACACCATTTTACAAGGAAATAACATCTATGTTTAAGTAATTGATATTAACAATAGTAGAATTATTTATAAAGGGGTCACAATCTTTTGCATCTCAGCTTGCAGCCGTATGAGAGGATCATACTACACATTTTTGTACTGCATTAAAGATGGTAACTTATTCTCATTTTTGTCAAGGTATTAGAAGCTCTCTCTTCAACTGTAATTGCACTGAATAGTTCTTAAAATATGATGAAAACTAATAAAAGATAATTACCCATGTGGCATTCTCATGAATTCATAGAAGAGGTCTAAAGATAGGCTATGATAATAGAATCTCCCTTTTGCCTGACACAGGCCACAAAAACTCCTTGAAGTCATTCTGCTGAAATTAGGCTGTCTTTTAGGTAAATCTCATCTATGTTTGAGTGTTTTCTTCTTTTTAGTGACAGTTATGGAGGGGTCATCCTGACCCATTGTTCTAATAGTTACTGTCTCTGGTTTCAGTTTTCAGCATTTTAGCTTTTTATACTTTCTGCTAAACTGAAAAGCCTTCTATTAACAATTTTTTGTTTTATTCACGGTTAGGTTTGTGATCAAGCTAATTTTCTCACTGATAAGTAGATTGGACTTGCATCTCTTGTCAAAAAGGTTATTTTCCAGTCTTTTAACGATTCTTGTGTTTCTCCTGTAATCTTCACCATTCTTCAACCTCATCTTGAATTTTGGATTTCACCAGTGGACGCAATATTCCAGCACAGCATACATCAGTGCCAAGAATGGAAATAATGAATCCCCCAGCTGTATTCAGTTTACAAAATAACATACATCAATAACCTGTTATCTTCTGCATCTTTTTGTCATCTGCAAGTGATTATGTTGGTTTCCAGGTCGTTGATGAGAGGTCCAATAGCATAGGGCCAAAAAAAATGTGAACGTGAATGAAGAATCCAGTTGACAAAGATATCCCATATACAGTTATGTTCTGAAACCTGTTAGCAATTTTTAGTCCGTTTGTGTGCCATACTGATTTTGTGGTGTCCTAGTTACTTAATTCAAATTACACTGAGCTATTTGCCATACAGAACTCTTAACTGCATTACATCAATACTGTTACCTTTAGCATCTAACCTTGTAGTTACTTTGATGTAAGTGCATGTTGATTTACTTAAATTATATTACCCTTCTAATTTGTGTGTTAAAAAATCCCTGTGAGACATTCCCTTAATTTGCCTAGGATCAACATCATGCTGAGAAACCTATTGCTAGCCAGAATATCCCGTTAGTCCCTTTTCAAAACTGGAATATTAGCTGCTTTTTCCAGTCATGGAATTTAGTAGCTAAAAGCCAAGGTAAATAACCACTAGCTTTCAGAAAACTGTTCAGCTAGACCTGATAAGACTCTTGATTGCATGTTACTGCAGAGTTTTGATTTAGGAGAAATTCTATAGGTAATGATAGTTACTTACCTTTTTTTTTTCCCTTCAAAAACTAGTGGCAATATTTATTGAACACTTCCCTTTCCTTCCCTCCTGTACATCAGCTATTTCTATTTGGCGGTGTATCGGTGTGGTTGTTGAGGTTTCTCAAGTTCCTAAAGTGCTTGAATTGAAAATCAAAAAGCCCGCATCTTTTTTCCCTAGCCTTATCCATATAATTCTTGTTGCATTCTCTTGCTTTCTGAATCAATTCTAAAGCATTTTCGGGTTCAGTTTGCTTCCATTGCAGTTGTGTCATCAAGGACACAGTTGGACTTCCTATTTTTAAGAAAGAATCTTGATGAATGTCTAACAGCTTTCCTGTGGCAATAGCGTGATTCGTAGCCATGAGGACTTTGCTTTGTGCATCTCTATTAGTAATCTTTTTTTTTTTCCCTTATTCCCATTCTACTTTGCCATTTGAGTGTCAGCGCTAGGGTCTATGTTTACCAAAATACTGTCCTTTTCTGAAAACACTTAATTCCTGATATTGCGAAGTTGAGGTATCTAAAATCTGATTTGACCAAAAATGCTTCAGCAGCCATTCAGTGGTTTCTCTGTGTGTCTGATAATGAAATCATCGTTAAAAATGCATTTGCGAAAAGAAGGCACCTGTTTGTTGCTTTCTTGAGGTTTAATCTTTTGAGATTTTCCCACTCTTTTAATGGGACAATCAGCCCCACTGACTTTCATCGGCTGTTCTTGTAGTGAGGAGGTAGACGTAAGTGAAGATGAACAGATGACTAACTTAGCACATTTATTGTCAAGGAGTGACAGAATGCTTCTTTCATGATTATACTTCATTAGATTTGTTTAAAATTTCTAGTAAATATTTTTCTTTCTGTTTCAAAGCAGAGGAGAGGACTGACTTTCAGATAGAATGAGTTTGTCCTAAAAGCTGAGGAATTTTCTGTGGAAGTCATTCGAAGAGTCAATATGGAACTTTGTATATTGTCCTTTTAAATGCGCTTTTCATAGTATAGATGCATTTTCTGTATAACTGAATATTTTTAATTATTCATTTTTAATTGTAGGACTAAGTATATTTGCATATTGAGGGAAAGAAAAGGTTTAGTTTACAGTTACGAAGTTTTTATCAGGGCAAGATAAATTGTTCCATGAGCTAGTCACCAATTTTTTTAAATCACAGCTGTTTTAAGTGATTTGTTTCTGTGCCCCATCATTTAAATTCTAAAATATTCCCAGGAGCAGTGAGCAAAACACAGGTTTCTCAAGCTGAAAATGCTTGCCCCTATTGTTGTAATCTTTCAGGAACTAAGAGCACACTAGTTGTGCACGTTACCCGACTTAGTGCTCTGAATTCACTGTATCTGTAGGCATCTGTCTTACTCTACTGAGTATATAAGCAACTTGATTTTATATCTTTTATTTAGTATAAGGTCATAGCATCAACAGTCAATCTGTCTCTCATCAGTTGGATGTTACATGTAGCTAATTTATTCATAAGAGATCAAAGAAATTTAATTGGTATGAGAGAGAAACACTTGAGAAATTCTGCTAAAGAGAAACTTTTAAATTGTTGTAAATATTGTTCTGTGTCACAACAGCTTGAAAAAAAAAACCTGTTCCATTTTGAGAAGTCAGTATATTAAAAATTTTACAGGCAAGCATGAGTTGACTTTTATAGAGGGATGAATGGTTAACTCTACCTTCCTTAATGCACTTAAGATGCATGTGTGTAATTTTTTTTTTCCTGTGTTCAGAGGTTTTTTCTGCTGCTTTAAATAAAATCCATCCTATTATGTTTGACATTGGTCTGTTGCCCTGAAGTAGCTTCTGGGTAATTTCTGACTATAAGTCTGTTACAGAATCATATAGGAGGAAGTGGACAGTAAGGTAAATCTGAATCAAAGTATAAATCTTCAGGTAAATATAAATCACAGCACTATTGAGGGCAGAAGGTAATACTGAATAAAGATGTCTGGCAAAGTATAGATGTAAAAGTGTATAGGCCTTTTTTCTCAGATGAAAGCTAAGGTGCATTTAAGAATGATCCTACCAAACAATAACTGGCTGTGACGATCACAGGAGCTGTCCTGAAGGTACCAGGCTTGTGTTCTGTATATGATGTGTATTCCACTTAAATAAGTGTCTTGTCCTGTGTCTTTCTCTTAGAAAATTACTGCTGCTACTTACTGACATGTATGTTCCATCCCTTCTCTGTCCAATTGTAGATGTACTCCAACAGAGTTGCTTTAAGTGACGAGTTCATCGCACTGCAGCCATTGTCCAGGGCAAGGAATCAGCTGAGCAAAATTAGGTAGAGTAGGAGGGACAGTTCCTCATCAACTCTTATGCATGCTGAAGGTGAACTAACCAGTGCTGAGAGAGATGGGAAGAGGCATGAACATTAGTGGGTTGAGAGGGCAATACCTGTAGTGCAGATACATTCAGTTTGGTTATTTCTTGGCTTTGCTCTGTGTTTTTGAGCCAAATGCTTCTCCTAAGTAGCATGTGTTGGACGTGCTTTTTTTAGGAAAAAACATCCCTAGCATGATGCTCAACTTTCAAAATACAGATCTAGCTCTTGTTGCATCCATTTTTAAATAATCACAATTTCTAGCATGGTTATAATGCTTTTAATTTCTTTATGATCAAAATTAACAGTGCTTTTTGCATGTTGGATAATTTCAGCTTCATAAGGCTGTGACAGGAAGGTCCATATATTTCAGGCAGCAATTTCTTGCGAGTTGTTTGCCCATTTTAATTTGCTTTAACTTGTGTTGAAAGGGCAGAAAATGTTTTAAGTTTGGGTGTGTACATACACTTGTGTGGCTCAGGCTTATTGTGTTTGTTTTGTGCATCTATAAAGTGAGTGTTGTTTGTTTTCAATGTGTATGGATACATATTCCTAAAGGCATTTGGCTACAAAGTCCTAGAAAATTATTAAAAAAAAGATCAAAGCATACATGTGCCTGTGTAGGTGAACCATTATGATTCTGAAACTCTTCAATGCACTGAGTTCAGTACATGAAATACTATCAAATGCTGATTTTCATTTATAAGCCTAAAACATTCATATGCATCAATAACGTTTCAACCTGTTTGATGTTTTATCCCACTTTTATCTACTTCTATATTCTATAGCAAGAATTAATGCAAAGAACTGATTCCTTTTAAATATTTTTTTAAGGTGACTGTGTTGTTTAAAAACATGCAAATAGGTGCTAGGAGAACCAACCAACCTCGTTTTTGGGACCTAGTTGCCGTTTGTTTAACTGAGGGAAAGTAGGAGGCAGGAAGCTGACATTGTAAACGGTTAGCAGAGAATTTTTGGTGGTTAATTGAAACAGTAAAAGCCCTTTTAAAGAGGCGGGGGGTGGGGGATGGGGGCAGGAAAAGAAAAGCTTTGTATTTCCTCTGAGAGTGTGCTATACCTTTGCAAGGCAAAACTTGAAATGGTTTAGCTGTTAGTTGTCCCACTGTGAAACATATCAGCTCAGATTTCCAAACACCCCAGGGAGGTAGTGGTGGGGTGGTTTTGTTTTGTTTTAAATTCAGCACTTGCTAGCTTTAAAACAGGCAAACGGCAGTATACCTCTTGAATTCTAGTAAACTTAGCAACATATTGGGGAGATTCCTCTGCAACAACTTTTACAAGTTAGCTTTTAAAATTGTTAGTTTATCAGTGTCATGTAAATAAGTTACCTTTTTAAAACTTTGGATTAATATATTTGCAGTAAACCTCTGTTTTCTCACTGAATTATTAAAGTGAATTATGTGGTACATCATATCTACACCAAAGGTTTTATAAAAAAAGATTCTGTTAAACCTTCCAAAACTAAACAGGTTTTAAGGGTTATGCAACTGGATGGTGAAAGAAAAATAAAGCTGTCTAGGAATGCAACACTGTAGTTATTAAAATACTAAAAGGAGGAGAATGCTTGCTAACTTGAGGGGATTTTCTTCAGATTACACTTAGGGAAGGAGTTGAAAAAAATGGGAAATTTGTTTTGTCCATGAGTAACAAATGATTATGCAAATCCAAAAATTCTTTTGTATGTCAAAATTTTTACACTTGAATATTTAATAGTAAGGTACCTGAAATACAAGCACTAAGTGCCTTATACTACTATGCAGTTGAAGTTGTAAAGTGCAACAAGAAAGAAACAAGGATTCGGGTTTCTCTAGGTCTTTATTTGTAGTTTTTGGACAAAGTGCAGAAGCTATCCTGTGGATCCTTAACTAAAACAGTAAAAAAAAAAAAAAAAAAAACAGTTAATAGGTGGAAGCTACTCGCTTCACTATACCAAATAAAAACTAATTTGGAGTGAAGACCTTGGGTTAGTTTCTGTGGTGATCAGGGCAGCTGTTTTCCAAAAGCAGTAGAGCAGAGAAAGCGAGGAAAACTGTAGGAACGTGAAACAAAACAGCTGCTTGGTGAATGTAGCTGTAAGCAGCTAATTCTGTCACACCTCATTTGTACCTGCCGACCAGTAATTGCATCCTTTGTGACTGCAGAATGCATGTAGATTGGTGAACAGACTTTGGCAGTTTGTTGTTTGTTAAATATGTATTAAAAACCTCGAAAGGAGTATAGCACCAGGTTAAACTGAGTTACGCCTTGTTCTGTAAATGTGCTTACTGGTCTGTTGATATACAAAAGGAGAATATCTTTATGAGTGCAAATTAAAAGACAAGTAAGATGTTATAATCAATTTTTTTGTCTGTAGGCTTCACAGTGTGCAAAAAAATGTTCAAGTTTATATTAAGTACATTTGTGATGTACAGTTAAGAGCTTTGAGGGGGGTCTTTTAAGTGTCCATGTATTCCTGTAAGTCAGAAATGCAGTCTTGTGTGTGCCTGTTAAACTCTTGCCTCTGAACTTCAGTGTCACTTTTGTAATTTGGGATGAAGGGGAAATCGGGCAGCACAGGTCAGGTACAGGCTTTATGCTTAACTGGAGACTGACTGAGTGCTTCTTTCCTCTGTAGCTGTCTCTCCTGTTCTTGGAACATTTTAGGATACTGACTGGGCCCCATTGCATCTCACTTCAGTTTTTTCTTTGTGAACAGTTTTGTCTGTGTATGTATGCATACATGTCTCTGTGCTTTATAAGAACCATCAGAAATCTTAAGCCACATGTGAGAAGTGTTGCTCAGATGGATGTTTTAATTCTACTTACTGATGGGATTAGCTATGTTTATAGAGATTTTATCTTTGGACAGCGTGTTACGACTGTACACGATATTAGGGAAACGTAAAACACAAAAAAGGTTTTTATTCACAGGGAAGGCTGTCAGTGCACAGTGTTATATCTGCGACTCTCGAGCTGTAGCATTTGCCTTAGCGCAGCCAAGGCCCTGTGCTTTCCCCATCTACAGGCCCATGGGTCTATTGTTGCCTTATTTTCCCTTCATCTCTGTACAGATCTGCTTTCTTTAGCTGTCTCCAGAACTCCAGACTCCTGGCCCTGGCTTTATGGCCTTCATTACTTGTCTGTATTTTTTTCTCTAGTTACTGTTTCATAGGATTCCCCTCCTAATAGCTTTCATATCTGATCCAGCCCAGCTGTGTAGAAGTTGAGAACAGGCAGGTTTCTTGTTCCTTTTACAGCATATGTTTTCTGTAAGGAACGTATAATTTCCAAGAAGATTATTCAAGTGCAAACATGCATTTGCACTAGTGAAGTATACCAGAATGTCTTAATATGCTAAACTTTGAACAGGAGTAATCTCTTCCTTTACAGGTTTGTATATTGTGTTAGCATAGTGTGGTGCTGATCTGTTAGCTAATCCATAGAATATATCATAGGAAGAAGGAATAAATCAGAGAAGAATACATTATTTCATATTTATCTTCAGTCACAAAAGTGCACATATGTACTTACCTGAAATAACAAAATAATTTGGCATTTGTAGGTTTATTTGATTTAAAGAGATGAAGGGTAGAAAAACTAAAAAAAATTTTGAAATCGTAAGTGCCGGTGAAGTTGTTAGATGTCAACAATTCTTATATTTTCTTTCAAAATTTTAAATATAGTTGTTTGGTATTTTGGTATACCGTATGTTAAGGGTTAAAGAAAGTGAGCTTTACAGTAGGGAGCAAGTTTTAACTTAATTGTGGAATATTAATAACCATCTCATATATATTTTCTGAAACGTCCGTTTGGCATCAGACATGTTGGCAGCTAGGACCTGGGCTCAGGAAAGTGTGCTGCAGTGCTCTTAACTTGATGTACAGGATTCAATACATTTCCAGTTCAACAAAGTCCCAACTGTATATTTCAGTGTGATTAAATGTTTAGTTGAAATGTCTGTCTTACGGTGTATAGAATACCCTGTAATAAGACAAACAAACTGAAATGTCCTTTGTATTAGAAGGGGGAAAACAAATAAAACTCCAAAATCTGAAAATTTGAAATAGATTTCAAATTTGTTGGGTTTTCCCCTTTTGTAGTCTATGGTGCACAAAAAACCCGAACACTTCTGATACTTGTGCACTGGTAAACTGTGTTTGATCCACCGATTAACTTGAAAGAATTGCCTCTTTACCTTGTAAATATGCCTTGTTCTCTCAAGAACAGATCTGTAAAATGAAAGTTCATGTAAAAATGGTAACTGTTTTAAAGCAATGCAAGCATGGTGCTTTGTAAGATTTGTTGCTTTTCTGTCCTTCTAGATGGAAGAAGATAAGGGTTCAGTCAGCTCAGCATGTGACTTTGCTGAAAGCAGGCACAGAGGGGAGGACAATAGGCAACTGCTAGATCCATCTAGCCTACCCGACAATTCTTACGTTCACTAGGTAGTACTCCCACTGTACCCTAATGTGTGTGTATATATACATTTATATATATCATATATAGTCAGTCATGGAGCCATCTCCTAAATACCCATATTTTTGGTATCTACAAGAAAATTTGCATCATAGTATGTGGGTTTGTTTTTTTCCTTATCAAGCTGAATCATTTTTTAATTCTACACTTCAGTTGCTTTTTGATTTATTATGTGAAATGGGCCATTATCATATAAAGTATTATGTTTATTGTGATCCTGGATCTTACCTTATGAAAATACATTATTTGCAGCCCAAATATAAATAATAATATATATTTCTGAATACTTATTCATTTTTTAAAGCATTGTTTCGCCTGCCTTTTGTTTCCTGAGGGTTTGTTTCAGGTCTTCAGCAACCATTATGCTCTACTGCCTTACCATGCCAGGTTTTACTTTGATATAAAAGTATGATCATAATTGTCCACCACAGAGAGAAAAGTGAGAAAAGGGACTGTTTAGCATAATATAAGTATCTTCCTTCCAGGTAGTGGATATAAATACAAAAATCCATGTTCACCAGGCAGTGATATACAATATATCTACACATAAAATTGAATTTATTTTTATGTTGTCCTTGATGCTCTCCCAGTATTGCTTTACACTTAACTGTGAGTTTGATAAAACATAAATATTGTTTCCAGGCTTATGTAAGGTCACATTTGCTGTTTTTTAAAAAAGGGTAATACTAACTTTTCCATAAATTGTGGTTCAAGCATGATCCTAGCTTTTTGTGAGTATCTCACTTGAGAAGAACAAAGGAGATTATAGTGAAGAAGAGACACCAGCCCTCCAAAATCCAGAGCTTGAGGGTTCACTCCTTGGAAGCTAGTTTGGGTTACTCTTGGTTCCTCTTTCTGCCAGTCTTTGAACAATACCTAGGACTGCTAGCTGTCAGGTCAGCAGATTCTAGGGGGGAAAAAAGGTCTGATCCATCTGATCCTACATACAACCACTGTAAGAGGACCTTTTGCAGTAACTTTAAAGGTATTACTTGGTCTGCTTCAAGATAATGGATAGACTAAATATTCTTTTTGAAATCCTAATTGTAGGAATGTTGAGATTTTGTTTTGTATTGCTGTGAACCCAACTGTGAAGATCACTGCATGTGCAGCAGGGAGCTTGCTTTCTGACCTCCTGATAGGAATTCCTTCTGCTCTGTGTAATTTCTTGTCTCGATACACTGTGGGCGCAGTGTGAAGTGGCTGTGAAGTCATATTTGCTAGTACTGCAATGCTGCAAAATGTGCTGTTCCTAATTATGGTATCTTCTGTGACAGTACAATTATGACCAGATGTGATGGTCATCAAATAAGAGCATTCAGGGACTTAAGCTCTGTTGAGGTGTGTTTTGGTTTGGTTTTGGTTTAACCAAAACCCCTTTTAGACCTGTCAGTTGCAATGCTTCTGCTCCTGTCTCTCAGGTATTTACAGAAGTTCATTGTCGTAGTAAATGTTCATTTTCATTTTGTGTCCAGACGACCTCCCAAATGAGTGCGAGTTAGTCAGAAGCGTGTGTTCTGCCTGCACTCATTGATGGCCTCCAAGGTGCAGCAACTGAATCAAGGGTTTCAGTTTGTAGTGCTTTCTGTAAGTTCATACAATTGTTAAGTGACGATCCTGTATGCA
The DNA here is from genome assembly GCF_964195595.1 of Calonectris borealis. Lineage (NCBI taxonomy): Eukaryota > Metazoa > Chordata > Aves > Procellariiformes > Procellariidae > Calonectris > Calonectris borealis. Next base: position 20,133,319 of record NC_134320.1, on the reverse strand, counting down.
TCACGTTAAGCGGGGTGGACGGGAAGATCTGCACCGACTATGGGGAATGCGGCACAGAGCTGAGGAAGGGGCAGGCATAGGAAAAGATGCATGGAAACACCAGTTCTGCCTGTGTGCTCCCTCCTTGTCCTACCAGTTGGGATTTCCAAATGCCTCATTTCTCTTAGCTGCCTCTTCTTTGTAGTACCGGAATCGTTCTGTAATGAAGCTGTAATCTGTCCAATTGCCTGTTTTGGGGGATTAGGAAGGAATTTACTCACAGTAAACCATTCCCATAGGGAAGTCTGAGGTTCTTTGCCTTCCTTGCGGTGTTGGGCAAGTGTGGGTGGCATGAAAGAAACTGGGGTTGGAAACCAAAGTCTTCAGACAACAGTCAGCGACCTTTGGTCACACGGTGAAAAGTTGGGGGAAGCTCTTAAGTGAGCTGTGTCCTATCATAGACTAAGATGCCTCCTTATTTCTTCATTCACTGGTGTCTGAAAGTGAGGTGAGGATAACGGATGCTTAAATTTAGCCTGTGTGTTCAGCATTTGTTTGACAGGATGCTCTCATGCAGAGTTTCAAGTTAAATTAAAAAGCATTCCCACATCTCACATCTTTATTACCTTTTGGAAAGGATACTGAAGTCAGTTTTGGATCTTCTCTCTCCAGCAGTACTAGATTTCAGTTAGATTTTAGTTATGCTGCAGTTGACTAGTGTGCAAAAATAATACAGAGGAGCACACGGATAGGTGGCACTTAACTTAAACCCATACATCTCTGTATTACTACTTTCATTTTGTTTGAGTCTTTTTCTCACCTACAAAGAATGAACAGTAGAAAGTTTATTATGCTAATGTTGAATTATTCTTCATGCTGGCATGAACATGACTGAACCTTTCTAATATCAGATATCTAATACCTTGTTTGCACTGAGATAAAAGATACTCACAAAATCAGGAATGCACTTTTGTTCTTACCAAGCTAAGTGATTATTATTATAGGAAGTTGCATTCTACACTTCTTGAGGAAAAATTATTACTTACGATCAGGTTGCTGCATTGTATTCTGCAGCCCTGGTCTGAAGCTTTGTCTTGATAGATTTTCCTTGAAATAGGGCAGACCTGCAGCTTGTATACATTACTGTACCTCTGCCGAGGTTAATCAAGGCATCACAGCTTAAACTGCGTGACACACTGCTCCAGAGATTCATTATAGCCGTAACGCAGAGAATTGCTAACCAGTTTATTGCCAACATTAAGCAGAGATGGTGCTAAACAATTTCCATACGCTCACCAAGGCTGCACTCAAACCTTGGGAAGATCAAATTTTAGTGTATATAGACCTTAGGAAGGGAAATGTTAATGTTATTCATCACTGAGTTCTCCTATAAAATTGAAAAATATTCAACACTAACTTTAAGAAAACCTGCTTTTCCTAAACGTTTTCTGATAACATCTTCATTCCTAGAATGAATCAGTAAGTACTGACTTTTTTTTTTTCTTTTCTTCCTCCTTCCAGCTTACTGAGGCAGGTTCAGGTATCAACTGCTTGGACTCCATGTGCTGCTTCTCAGATGGGGAAACAGCATGCGCATCTGTTAGAAGAATGCTGGAACGACTAATGGGAAGATGTAGCCCAGCCCGGGTCAACAGGTGTGGCATTTCTCTCAATAGCCTTTGCTGCAGACGATTCTCCTATAAACTGGAACCTGATGAGCCTGCAGCAATAGATGTCTAGCAAACCAGCTGCAGGTTTTGCTTATTTAAGTAGGAAATGCAACTCTTTATTGTACTTCTTTCATCCTAAAAGATTAATTTCTTGGTTTTTTCTGAGTGCTTTCTTTTGGGATGGGGAGGAGGAAAAACAATTTTCAAAAGATTTCTGTTAAAATGTTTAGTTTGGCTTACTACAAGTTCTTGTGTTGTATCTATCGTAATTTCCCTTGATTTGTACATTCTTCTCTTTACAAAATCAAGCCTTGCTGCTGTTTTTGTTCTCCTCCTTACGATTTTTTTTTTTTGCCTTCACAAATCAGGAGTTGTTTGTAAAGTCGAAAGACTTTTCCCTTTGATTCTTGATGTACAACCTCCAAATATTTACCTTGGAGCTTGCATTACTCCTGAAGATATACAAAAGGCTCACACTCCCCCTCTTAAATACAACTTCATTGTTAGAAGGAGAGTCCTTAAATCTTTCAGCCATTGATTGATATGAAGATGAAATATTTTTGTAGTATAACTTTTATAATCTATTTCTAAAATCAGAGTAATTGACAGAACAGAGCCTTCAGGTTCTAAGAATTTTAAACGTTTTTTCGGTTCTAGAAGGTATATTGTCAAAGTCATGTGTGCCATTCCAAAGTATGTGCTAAATAAATCTTTTTCCTTCACAATCCATGTGTGAAACAAATCTCAATGGGATAAAAGCACGTTAGAGGAATCGGATACGTCTAAGGAGCAATACTGCTTTTGCAGTCAGCATAACTGTGAGAAAAGCTCTTTCAAAATCTGCTAACGTGCCACCTCCCCATTTCCACATAAAGAGGGATAGCTAACAAACGTGGAAATATTTGGGGGTAGAAATAAAAGTAGTCTTTTGTACATCATATTCTCTCAGTCCCTGAATGTTATCATGTCCTTCATTGGTCAAAAGGCAAACCTGAAGAAGTTGCACTTCACACATTTTCAAGGAAACTCATTTTGTATTTGAACAACTTTGTCTCTTTTGGTTAAAGGTTGTGATATCATTCATTCAGTATAAAATCTTGTGTGGGTAAATGTCACTGACAAGCTTTGTCAGTTCTGATTCTGCCTTTAGGTATTGACTTGGTATGTAGTACGCTCTGTTTTGAACTCTTGTGTTGAACACAGTGTCGGTGGTTTCAGTCAGTTTCTCTTTTCTGGCTTGCTTCTGAAATTTATTCAACGTTTCTACAAATCTAGGGTATGATTATGCAACATGTTTCATTCTATATGAAAAATGAACTGTTATGATTAAGTAAATTTTTAATTCAAACTCTTGCTGTATAGAAAGCGGGCATGATGTATAAAATAAACAATTTAATAGAATTTTTAATCTACAAGGTGAGCATTTAATTGGTCTAAAAATCAACATTTTGGTAGCAGTTGCTCCTAAGTTTTTTGGGGTTTTTTCCACTTCTCTGTAAAACTGTGCTTTCCAAATGAGGAACTTCTCATGCTACTTTTTTTCATTTCTTGTTATCTAATTAGGGCAGATTTTTAGTTAACATTTGCCTTAGTAACATGTAGTCTTATAAGGTAGGTATACTGTGTTTTATTTTCTGCAATGCATTTACATTTTTACAATTTCCTTTTTTTTCCACTTTTTTCTTTCTTTAAGAACTTACAAGTATTTATTGAAGATAACTCATATTTGACAGAATATTAAACACTTCTTGAAGACTGCTTTTTCTCAGGTTTCTTGTCTGCTTACCTCATGTAATTTTCAGACGAAGTTCCATCTAGCTGAATAATTTTAGAGTTGTTATAACATAAAAGTTAGTATTATGTTTAATGAATATGCAAAACTATCTTGGTGCTACATTAAGGGCTTGAAGTTCTGTAGTTTTTACTTATGCCTCTGGTTGAAATTACTCTGAACCATTTTCTAGTTTCACTTAAATTTATGTACAGTACAACTAGAAAAGACATTTTTTTAATTTCAGTCTTGCTTTCTTCAGTGACTTCAGTTCCTTCCACTTAGCATTGACACTTAAAACCTAGTCTAAAAGTCAAGGTACTAAGACTATTTTTTCCCCTACACTTTCCTGGTAATATGTGAAAGTCTTTTTTTATTTTTTTAATGCACTAATTGCTTAAATCACATGAGGCAGTTAAAAGTTGTGAAATGCTGAAGGTAGAGTTAAGAAATCTATTTAGTGATTTAAAAACACTTGTAAAATTGTTTAGCCTTTATTCACGAGCTTGAGCTCCTTGATTTTTTACTTAAAGCTGGTATCTTCAGAAGATTGCATAGTCCCAAGCAGGATGGTCTTTTGTGTACTTGTGCTGTATAAAACAGCTTCTTATTCAACCAGGAGGTAGCTGCAAATTATTTTTGTTGAATGAAGTGATGCTTAAAAATACGTTGTCTGTGAGAGCACTACTTTAAATAATGTTGCTGTAGCTAGCCTGTGTGGTATTCTGTGCTCCCGATATTCTGTCAAATATGATATTCTGTCAAATACGATAACTGAACATGAAATCAAACATGGTGTCAAATTTTGATAGAAACTTTGATGAATCAAAGTTGTACAAATGCTTGGAGTAGCGGGCCACAGGAATATAGTCTCTTGTACTTAATTTACTGCTTGTAAAATGTGTTTGAGAAGTATTTTCCATAGCTTCATTCACCAGATAGAATATAAAATGTGTGTTGTGATATGATAAAATGCATTTTTGTCTGTCTTCCATTAAATTGTCTGTCAACTTGTCAGTCACTAAAACAGTAAGAATGCTGGATCACATACATTCCTGTACAGTAGGATTCATTACTGAATTGTTTGGATCTCCCATTGGTGGTACTCGTGTCAAGGCATCGCATGTAAAAGTTCTAAAGAAACAGCAGATTTCTGACAGAGGCAAATTGGGAGGATAAGTTCGTTATATTTTGATTTCCTGCCTTCCAACCTTCTTATTTTTCAGCTTTGCCCATACAGTCCTGTAATGTTGTTCAGCGCAGAACAGTATTTCTTCCTTAGCGGTAATCTGTCCTTAAGAGAAAGACATTGCAAGATCCCATCTGAATCAAAAGCTGTGACATGTTAGGTAGTTTTCCTGATGCCTTAAATTTTAACTTAAATTTAACAGTAAGGGATGAGATAGATTCATGGCTGTAGATAAGTTTTGCCTACCCATAACTTTAGACAGCATGGGTGTTTATCATTAGAACACCAGTATACTGGGTTACCACGGTTAGCTGTGCGTACAACAAGGCTTTACTAGAATGACCTTGGGCTAAATCGAATTGTAGCATTCATAGTGCCTCAAATTACACATGCAACATTCAGATTTTCCTTGAGGCACAATATTAAAACTTTGGTTGTAAAACTGGCATATAAACCTCTGGTCATTTTAGTTCATAGTGATGAAAATATCTGTAGCTGTGAGTAAACTTTGCCAGAAAGGTAAACACAGAATTGTTAATTACATATTTGACATGATTAATTGCAGCATATTTTCAAAGGTTTGAATGAATTGCAGGTGCCTACATGAAATCAATAGATCAGTCTTTTAAAGAGTTACATTTGCCTAATCTCGTAACACTTCTATCTTTTGCTTTCATAGACTTCTCCTCACCTCTAGATTATAAGTTCCCAGTCAGCCAAACTTTTCTTTTATTGTTACTTTAGATCATGGAGTTCATCGGATCCCTTCTATGCCAACGACAGAAGCATCTTGACTCTCTCCACAATGGACTCACCCATTTGTTAGCAGGGACATTTGTAGATGCCTTGTGGAAGCCATGTGGTGCTCACACACCCATAGTAGGTTCTGAAGCGAGTTCAGTGCTACATCCCTGCCCAAAAGAGTAGCATGACTTCTAAATACAAACCGTGGCTTGTCTTGCGGCCTAGCATAAGTCATCTGGACAGTAATCGCTTCCAATTTTTTTTTTCTAATTATATCCACAAATTGCTATATAATTTTTATTTGTAAGGAACGCTTTTACCTCTGACCATTTAATCTTTTTTGTTACCATACGAGCAGATTGGAATCCTGCATTTGATACTTGAGACGTCACTATAGCGCAGTGGCAAAATCGTTCTCCTCCCAAATCCGAGTGATCCAATAGAACTGAATTTGCACAACGAAACTTTTAAAAGTTGCATTTTTCATGATGACCCTTTACTTTGACACACATATTAATTTTGAGCTGTGTCTTACAGATGCTGTCTTAGCAGTTTGCAAATCAATTTTGTTATTTCCATGGATGGTTACTATATTCTATAAGCAATCAGTTTAGTTATTTTTGAGAGTTAAATACAATTCAAATATTTATGCTGGTGTATGAATGGCAATATATTGGTCATTGCTTTGAAAAACACTGTTAACTTTTACAAATCAATAATTTGGAATAATAAGGTATATAACAGTTCACTGTTCTCTTAAAGTATAATTCAGAAGCCAGTCTCCTTTTGTGATGCCCTGTGTGTCTTGTTAACAGTTCTTGATCTTGACATGGAAAAATTTGTAAAAATTGGTGGCTTGTGCAGAAGTCTCACCAGCATAAATTTTTTGAATTCTTAATCTTTTTAAAGTTGGGGAATTTTTGCATGTTTTATTCTTTTCCATGTATTTATATTTGGTCATGTTGTACTTTGAAGATACAATTAATGGTTAATTATCTTAATATATCTGAAGGATCTGAGACATTGATGGCAATGTTTTGATACCTAAGTATGCCAATAAAACCAAATTGCACAGATGGAGCTTTGAATGGTGCATCTTGCAGGTACCTCTGTTGTCCCAGTATAAACGCGTCTGCATGGTTGGGGCTGGGTAACAACACTTGCCTGTTCGTTCAGCTAGGATGACTAAACCTATTGGTTGTCTTTAGATGTGGGAGATAAAGTGGAGGTGCTGCCACCAGGGACATCGGTAGAGTATTGCCTTAGGTACGGCAATTTTTATGGCCAGAGGCTGGTAAAAATGCTGCTGCTCCTGGACCCTTGTTTGGCAATCCGATCGGAAGTCAGTCTGACACTGAAGTCCCATCAATAATTGGAAGAATCTTCCTGTCAGACAGTTAAAAGATGTAAGGCTGCATATTAAAATTGTCTCTGAGTGGAATGAACAGTTAATCGAACACAGACTGTAAATAACTTGTACAAGAACTCCTTTAATAAAGATGCGGTTAAGCATTAGGATTTGGACAAAACCAGTATTAGCTGCTTTCACCCTGCCTGCACAAGTTCCCAGTGTTGCCTTAAGTGCTGTCTCCCAAGCAAATTACCTGGCAGATACTTCTTATTTGACAATTCAGGTGGACACATCTTACCCTCCTGGTGTGACATCTCAGTGGGGCTTGGGCTGCTGCCAGAGGAGTGTATCCCTCTTTTATTATGGTCATCCCAAATTCTTCCAAGTTCCATGAGCTGCAGGAGAGGTCTGACTTTCCTTGTATCAAATGCTTCGGATGTTCCTTAGCTATAAACAGCTCTGCTGTTCATTGTTCTTGTTTATGACTTTAACTGGTATTACTTCAGTTCTCTTGGAACTTTATTTTTGCATTAGTGACGGAAAGCTTCACTACAGTGAAGGCTGCAGATACTGTGGGATTTTCAAGATCTCATTGTTTACGGCAATGTTTGTGTAGTAAAGAAATTGTCGTTGCAGCCTTGTTTTGAAACACGTAGTGACTTGACCATGCAGTACGTGAGGTTTTTGTCCCACTGGCATAGATGAAGACCAGTTCACAAATTGATTAAGAAGCTCTGAAAATGAATTGTGAAACAGGAGAAACAAAATCAAAATATAGCATACTTTCCTTTTAAATAAGTGTTTAATTCAGTGTTCATAGTTCATATCTGTATCATGCCTTCAAATGCGTAAGTGCAGTGAAGCCTAAGCTTGAAAATTTCAGTTGTAGACAAGATCCCCACGGCGAGTGTCCAGATGATTAAGAGTCACTGAAACTTGAGTCTTGCATACTCCATGCAATAGGTATTAACATGTGACTCATCTGACTGCATGTAGTTTGAAACCTGGTTCCTCTGCGGAGATGCAATAAGCTGATTGTCATCTCTTCAGTCCCCGAGAAAACTTTTATCCAGATGTGCAGTAGTAACAAAATACACTTGGATTTCACCCACTCCTGTAACTTTCTTTATATATCATATATATAAAATATTAGATCTGTTTTTGAAGTAATGATTTTCTTCTTCCCAGTTTCTCATTCTAAGACTCTTCATAATGCCAGGAGATAAAGAATTTTTAAAAATATTCTAATCAGATATCTGCTGTTTAGCTGTATCTTTTATGTCTAAATCGCAGTGTTTCACTTCTTGGAAGTACTTGTTTGTCCACATCCACCATAGCACTCTAATCATCCCGTCAGTTTGTGTGACCTCATTACTCTGTGTGGTTAGTGTATCATGCATTGAAATATAAACTGTGGCTAATTTTGTGTAGTAGAAGGCAGAGGCTTTGATATACAACCCCGCTCCAAGCATTTAGGTTGGCTCAGCTCTGTGCATATATGTATTTTGGCTTTTGCCACACAAATATGTTAATTATATTTGCACAAAAGCAGCACAGTCCTATATTTGAAGAATAATTTACGTTCATTATGTGTTTCTTTAAAACCTTCCATCTCCTCTTCTCCCTTTCCCCCTACTTTCCCTTTTCCCAGTGTTTGTAAGGTTACCGAAGAAACATGCATTTAAACAATTCAGGAAGAACTTAAGAATCCATCTGCCTGCCAAGGTATATTTTTCTATTTGCAGTAAATCTAAATCAGTAATTTCTCATTTAGTAAGAATGTAGAATTGGTTTGCTAAGACCAGATTTTTTGGTCTGACAAATATTTTGGATGCAAGAAGTGACTGTTTTTTGTACTGATGTCACAAATCTTTTAAAAATGCTCCTATTCAAGGAAGAAAGATTTTTGTGTATTTGACAGCTAAAGTGTATGAAAGCATTCACTGTGCATTGGGTACAGTGTAGAATTCTTCATGAAGAAGACTGAACAAAATACAGCTAATTCAGTGTAACGCTGGCACTCGTCTCTCTGATTTAGAGTGAATGGGTGAAGGAGGATTTGCCATAGAGAGGAAATGTTTTAGAATTACCTCTTAGCCTTGAAATCCATAACGCATGGCAGAAAAGCCTATAGTAGATGTTCTTGGTTAAAAGCAAGAGTAGTGTGTAGAGTCGCTTTACTATGCAGTGTCTCTGAAGAAGCACCTTCTGCATAGCCACCTTCAGAACGGGATTGAGTTCTCAGCAGATTTTTAGTTCTTGTTCTGTGAAAAATAGGGTTTGTTTTTGTTACTTAGAAAAACATAGTTTTAGTTGCCAAACTTAGGCTTTTTAAAGGGTGCAGTGGAAAAGATTAAGTGGGAAGATGCTCTGAATTGTTTCATAAACTAAAATGTAAATATTTCGCTTAAAATATTCTGTGTATTTTTTAAGGTTATGAGGGGGAGGGGGAACGAAAAATGCAAAGGAAGTAATGCTGAAAAATTTCATTTTACATTTTCAGAATGATTTCTTATTTTCTAGTGCAAAAGATGATTTGAGAAAAGATTATGCAACTTAGAATGCATATTAGGCAACTATAATTTCTTACTGGAAACCTTTGGTAATACTTTCAAACATGTTTTTTTAATGACAGTATAACTTCTATATTGGGAGAAAATCTCATTTTTCTAGTGTTAGAAGTGTCTCAAAGCTGTAGTCTGCATTATTTTTAATAGTTTTAGCTGATATTTCTGTACTTCTAAATATTAGTGATTTTGGTAAAATTCAGTGTTCAGAAGTGCTCATCATAATGTGCTTCTGAACCATTTATTTTGAGAGTCTCTTTTTCTTGGTGTACGATACCTAATAACTCACACCATCGCCACTGCCTTGTTACACAGACATCGTTGTTTTAAAGGCGTTATTCCTCGAGCCGGGCAAACCGTTCATTATGGACTAATTTTAGCCTTTTTTCTGTTCTTAAATTATTTCCCAGTTAGGCTTTCTTCTTTGCAGATCTGTTTTTTTTTTTTGTGAATGTTTTTACTGTTGGTTGTTTTGTATGTTCTTTGCTTCTGTTGTTCACTTCCAGTGGCATGATTTGTCTGGTTTCTGCTCTCTATTGGAATGACTCAATTTATAACAGGAGGAGGAAAGATTGGATGCTCATGGCTGTAGCAACTCTTGCCGTCAGTCGTCTTAGAAGTGCATTCGCGTCGGTATTTGCGAGGCTTCTGCTTTCCATAGATTTTTTCCTTCAGCTAAATACTGCTCGTCAAGGCATCAGAAATAACAGAGAGACCTTGCGTGCTGCCCAAGCTTCTGTGGCTTTCGTTAAAAGGAATGTTCTCATCACGTTGAAGTATTCACCTTGCTCTAGCTGTTGCCACGCTCTGATCTTGTATTACAATAAGTACATACAATTGTCATCACTGTAGATCTGACTTTTTTGTTGTTTCCAGTTTGTATAAATGCATAGACATGAATAAAACCAGAGGGGCCATGGGCTAAAGACCTCTACATGTGACATGAGGGGGAAAGAAATGAAATACACTGCTGTTTAGGACACAAACTGTGACTTGGCTGAAGGAAACGGCCTGTGGTGTATATCAGTTCTTCCTCAGCAGTTTTAAAGGAAATTATTTCATACATCAGGAGGTTCTCAACCTCTCTACATTTTGGCAATGGGATAAAAGATAATCCATGAGGAATGTGGTTTAGAAAGGGGCAAAATGGTTAAAAATGAGACTCGCTTTCAGGTATAAATAAGATATCATTATGGCAGCAAAGAACATATTTTTGCCATTCCCCATTATGGCCCTGTGAGAGAGTTCGGGTCCTGTGCATTCAAAAAATAACAAATCATCTAGCCTCCTGATTTTTCACTTAAGTGTGATCAAGTTCTGCTTTTTTGAAGAGAAAAACTTGAATGAGATCGTCTCTGCAAGAAGTACCTTTTTAAGGATGTTGATTTTTTATTTTAGGCAAATAAGGGGCATTGACAACTGGAAACTAGCAATAATTCGTACAAAGAATTTTGGACCTCTGACACTGTGGCTGCCTCATGTTATTTTTGATTTTCTGACAGCGAGTCAGTGTGCTTGCTTATTGTACAGCTTGGTCAGTAGAAGTTGTTTTAAAAATGGTTTATGAAAATTATATTTATTAAATAAAACTTTCACTTCTAGCTGAGTCATTGTTTTAGTTACCTCAATGTTAGAGAAAAGCGAGGCTTGCTGCTCCACGTCTCTGGGATCATCAGTAGCAAGGCTGAAGATGCATTCCCAGCAGTACTTACTTATATACATAATGTGCATGGCCACTTACATGGATCACAGACATTCACAGGCATTGATGTGAGCATGGAGAGCACATGTGGCTCACCGTGCTGCCTTCTCTGGCTGGAGAGAAGTCCACCAGTAAGGAAAAAAAACCCCACATGCACACGTGTGCGTAAGGGGGATGTCCTCCAGCAGCTGGCCCTGTAGCTCCAGCTCACCAACCACGAGTGGTGCTTGGTGATGAATTCCAGCATGGGCTTTGCTCCCATTTCTTCAACAGCAAACATCATGGAGAGGTCACTTGGGTGCCCGGCCACAGCCTTGTCCTCTCCCCACAGGACGTTTGCAGCTCCATCATCTTGCAGGCTTCCTGGGCAGCTTCCTGGTCCTAATTAGCTTTACAGGTTTATCGTTCTGACTCCTGCCGTTGTCCTTTGAACTCTTCGAGGGAGGAGGGCTTGAAATGTTACACTCTGAAGAGACAGAATTGAGTTTAGAAAGGAAACAGCTGTGATTTCATGTAGAGCATTCAAATGACAGTTAGGCAGCTTTTGTTAAATTGAGACCTTGAAGACCAGTTAGTGGAAGAACTTCCAGAAGCAGGGAGTTTTAAATGCCCAGACTTGGGTTTAAGTTAGAGGTGTCTGTTTAAAGTGTCAGGAGCAAAACTCCTAGTGTTTACTCATGCCGATACTTCTACATGTTGGTACTGAAACAGTCAGCTACATATTACAAAGCTACGGCCTACTTCATCAAGTATTTAATGGCGTGGTCTACTCTTTGAGAGCTCAGAGGACTGAATGGTACCATGGATTTAAAAACCAAACATAGCCAGTGTATCATACTCAAATAAAATCTACAGAGACGTCGGGCAACATTATTTAAATAAAGTGTGAATGACAAAAGTTTATTAAATGCATTCTTAAAAAATTATATCTTTCTTAAATAAGGATTTCTCAGTACGGATTTCATTGTAAAACAGTTTTGAAGCAAGTCATAAGTTAATAAGTAACAGGTTGATCAATAAAAAAAAGTCACTTATATACGGTGGTCTTCAACCATATTTAAACAAATGCACTGTGTGAGGTGTCTTCCTTCACATGCTAGGTAATGTCACTGGAAAAGATCAGCTCCGTTTTGCACTTCTAAACATTTAGAATAAGCAGTAGGCAAAGGGTTGCCACCGAGGGGTTGCCACAGCTAGATTTCCTCCCCCGCGACCACCCCCCAAAAAACCAGACTTGCCCATAAAGTCTATTTTATGCAGAAGACAAGTATTCATTCCTTTCTTTTTTCTTCCCCTGCTTGCAAACACATTCTAGAAATAAGTCTTACAAATAATACACTGAAACAATGCATGAGAAGACTTAGTCATGGCAATTTCACTGGAGCTTTATTGCCTCTGTTGGTAATGAGAGGGATTGTAAGAAGTTACATTTGAACTTACAGAGATATGTAAATGATGGGTTTTTTACTAAATATAATCTCGAGATTAAGTGTTTTATATCAGGGCACTTCTAATTTTGTACATATTTAATGTATAAAAACGATTACAACTTGATGTTCACCTTTTTTTTCTTGACATTTGGCAAAATTAAATTGATCCATTTAAGGGGAGATCATCAAATTGAAGACATAAGCACTTACGAATTAAAGCAATCCAAGTAAGCAAGTGTCTGCATTCTTAAAAAAAAGAAAAACCACACAAATATATAAAGGAAAAAACACATGGCCACATCTGAGCACGTTTCAATACAAAATATTCCCTGTAAGTAGGCATTTTGTCCTTAGAACTAACACCCTGTTAAATCAATGTTTCTTTCAACTTCAGTCGCTCATTTTGAAAAACTTTTTAGATGCCATCATAGCACAAATAACCCTTTTCTGCAACATAATTAGTCAAAGTTTTATGTATTTCTTTATAATTACACAGTAATTATAAGCGTGTAGTACCAAACTGATGACAACACTATTTTGTTGAAAAGATCTTGCATTCAAAAGGAATATTCTTTAAAACACCACGGCATTACGCCACTACCCAATCGCAGACTTTTTTGAGGGACAAGTCTGTATTGGGATGAAAAGCAAGTCAGTTCTCCTCTCCAAACACAGCATACTTGAGCTAATCAATCTGAAACTGTACCAAAACCCTCAAGACAGAAAACAGCACGCATAGATACCTTGTAGAGCTTTTTTCCACCCCCCCCCGTAAGTTCAAGTCCCCATTTATATTTACACAAAATTGAGAAAGGAAATACTGAAAGCAGCAAAACACACATTTTTTGGCATAGCCAATTCCAGTAGCTGGAGAAAGTTTGCAGTGTTTTTGTGGAATTGTATTCTTGAAATAAATGCACAATTGGATTTTCTTAAAAGAGCACTGCTATAAGGGGAGCTAGCCTTATGGTCAACTTCAGAGAATACAAATAAAAATTTTTTAGCAGTTTAATAGTCAATTTTTTTCCTAAAATACTTTTAGCATCTGCATAAAAGTGTTCTGCTGTTTAGTGCAAGTACCAATTACTAATTTCAAAAATAATTCCGGCCTTATCATGAGACTATTTAGAGCATGGACTTAAACCTCTATCCTTACTTGTAACTATAGTTTTTCCTGGAGCTTGGTATTTTCCAGCTTGTTTTACAGAGTAGTATTTATGAAATCTCTTCACAAGTAACTAAGTGAGGAGTAAAAGACCATGTTTAGCACAAAAGCAGCTCAAGAGCTCTTGCAATATTAAAAATAAAGAATTGCATCTGATAAAACCTGTTTTTGAACAAAACAAACAATTTTGTTAAATGCAGTAAGACAATAAGTAGTAGTGATGGATCTACAAAATAATAATTTAAGCAAACAAAGCCAGTGTAGTATTTTATATCATCTGATCTGTGCTTGTTTGGGAAAGCTTTACTCTTAATTTCTGTATTTGGCAACCACAGTGATATGTCAATTTAAGGAAAACTCAACAACATAATTAAAAAATGGGTGTCATCCATAATGGCAGTACCTATATGTTATAAAGATTTAACTTATTTCTCAGGATAATGGTTTCAAAACCTAGATTCATATCCAACTCACCAGCTTCTTGTACAACAGGGGCATTTGTTTTGTCATACCTCAACCATAAAAATTCCATGTCTGAATTTAAAATACTGTATTGTGTAGCAAACATTTAAGACACAAATTCAGTATATTCAAGTTTTAGATTTCCACAGAAATGAAAAACCTTTCTTTGACAGACACATAAGCATTTCAAAACTGTAATGAAATTTGATTTCTTAGATAATAACCTAGAGAATATTAGATTCTATCATGACGCACACAGCTTATCTCAATGACGCTCACTGAAGGCTGACTATAACATTAAACACGGGTGCTTTAAGTGCACAGTAGTTGTGTCGTACTTCAACTGCTCTCACAGTCAGCTGATGTACAATCAAACCATTCAGATAGGCACCTAGATACCCCAGTATCAACAACCTTGGGTGTTCTTCGTTATTTCTGTGATTGTTTTTACCAGATACTCAAACTCACTTAGACAATACCTGTACTCTTCCAGAAAAGAAAGGAGAAGAAAAAAAAAAAAAAAAAATCGGACCCAATACACTTAAATATATCACTCTTACAGGAAGTGCTATCAATACAGTCTTTGCAACTAGCCCCAAGTGTATATTTAAGGATTCTTTTAAAAATTGTTTTGATGTTGATCTGTATAATTCAGATGCCATACAACAGTTGTCTGATGATGACCAGCATTGTGCTTTGTGTGGAACCAGAAACCTCAAAATAATTATAAAGCTTCTAGGACTTATGGGAGATGAAACTAGGGTGGTCCACCAAAAAAAAAAAGAAAAATCCATGATGAAATGCACAACGTTGGAATTTTAACGGGCAAGAGTGGTCCAGACTAGAAGAAAAGCCCAAACCACCAGTAGAAGAATGAAATATGATATGGTCCAAGATGTATCCTTAAAGGTTTGTCTCAACCCTCAGCCATATTGTGAGGATTGATCTTCAGTTCAGTCCAGCCAGCAGAAATTGACTGTGCAATTTTCCATTTCAGGTATTTGTACAGACTATGTACACGCTAGAAGGGTCCTTTAGTGCTACACTGTCGTACTTTTTGTCCCAGCAATTTGAGGGCGTGCAAATTCCACAAAGTCATCAATAAGAACTGGCCATGCCCCTAAAAGAAAAAAAAGACCAGAACATAAGAACTCAGTTCAACAAGGCATTCTTTTTAAAGCTTCAGATCTAAACAAATTATTTACTTTCCAGTCTTAACTAGGCATAGTTTCAAGCAAAAAATTTGATTTCCTTGCTTGAAATTTAAGAGCTGGTTAAAGATTTCTACTTCTTTTAAACCCAGTTAATACACATCCCTTTCAAGGGTCGTTTTTCCTTCATCTTCCTGACCAAAAAAAGAAGAAATAAAAAAAAGCTGACAAAAATTCTAGCTTAAAACTGTCCTGGTTTTGGCACCAGAACTTGATCTCCAGGATGGCAATAGCTGCTTAAAAAATGTTGAACATTGGATGAAGCAGTTTACGCTGCAAAAAGCAACGTATCTTAACATACTACAGCATTTACTGCTCACAATTTGATTTTGCGTGAATGCAATGCTCATCTGTTAGAATCAGCATACTTAGCCATACCCGAAAACAACAAAATGCACTCTGATAGCCAGCAATGTAGTATAATGCTCTAGAAGGCTGGTATTACACTATATATGCTCTTCCCTATTCCTTATGAAGAGGTAGTTAAAATGCATATCAATATTTTACATATGGGCAGCCATATCCAAAGAGGTCCAAGTCATGGTCATGTGAAGGTTAAATATAATTGTGGGCTGGTTTTTTTTCCCCCTTAAAATATTTTTATTCCAAATCATTAAAACATGTTTTCTGCCTTTAATCTTTCTAACCTACGTTGATTTATTGTGGGCAGCAGCCCATTTGGCTCAATGATAAGGGAATGAGAACTGTCCATGATTATTAAATAAAGTTGTAGAAGTTTGCTCCCCTCTGCTCTGGAAGTATCAGAAGTTTACAGTTTCCTCCACTCACTGAACTGATCTGCCGCCAACGATTGAAGGTAATTAGCTGTTCTTGGCTACAGATGGACTGGAAGAGGAAAGATCAATACAAAAGTTTACAAGAAACACATTTGGTAGGAAATAACTTATGTTTAGTAATCCCTGTATGCTGCCAGCTTCACTTTAATATTATTACATGTCCAATCTTCACATAAACTGAAGCAACCAACTTAAAATAATATTCTCAGCTACAAAATGCAATAACCAGAGGACGCTACGAAGAAACGCACAGGCCATGAATCAGTTACTTAGTTGAAGATGCCAAGAACTGCGCTGACAGAGAATCTGTTTTTTAAATGGACAGATATCACGGTTTCTCTCAATAATAAAGAATTAGCATCTGAGCTCAGATAGAAGAAAAAAAGAAAATGTATTTAAGAAAGTTTCATCATTTCTTTTTTAAACCTGCAGTAACAAACAGATGATAACAACATGCATTAAAGTAGCTCTAACTGGACTTTAGATCACCAGTGATATTCTAATTATGCTGTTATTAGAGAGCTGTGCCAAAGCAGATACACAGTAATAAATGTAGCATTAAACACAGAAGTTAATGAAAGAAAATGGAAATGTTTACCTTCCTCATCATAGTTAGACATATCATCTGCTATCATTGTACTAAAGTCTAGAAGAAGGTTCCAGGTGTCCTTAGGAATTGATCTTTTATGATGTTCCTGTTTGGAGGGGTGGAAAATTTATATTTAAAAAAAAAAAAAAAATTAACACCCCTTATCCACATTCATTTTTACTGTCTTGGACACATCCATATCCCCAAAACATATTTCTCTTATACACACTACGAAATGCAGTATCTGGGATTTGGGTCAAAATAGTCTATTTCATCTACTCAATAATTTAAGCATATCTATCTTCCAAGTTTTGAAATTACTGCAGTCCAGTTTATGTAAAGATTTAAACTTACCAACAAAAATTTGTTCCACAAGTCTAGAAATTTAAATCTTCCATTAAGTACTAAATTCCAGTAGGCAATGGCCATTTCTAAATCTGTAATATTAAAATATATTACTCTTAGAGATATACATTTCAAATATATCATCTCCACAGGTATCTAACACCAAGATGAACCATATATTCATAAAGGCGAAAAGAATAATCTAATGCAAATAAACTCATGGATCCTTCACAAAAAGGCAACTATAAACACACACAAATATTTTATAGATTTTGATACCATCCCTTGAATACAGAAGAAATGAAAATTGCCCGTATTAGTACCTAACATATCCAAAACATGCAAAGATACTTCATATGCCTTTTGCTATCTAACAATACTTTGGTTAAAATTCAGTGAAATATTTTTGTCTTAGAAATGCTATTGACTTGAAATGAAAATTTGTAGTACTTGGTAGTAAGATCTGCTTTAATTTTTTTTAATATATAAAATACAATTTACATAAAACTAGCTTTTTATTATTTCATTTTTAGAGCAACCTTGTTACAGGTGCTGGCTTTGTAACATGGCTTTTGTCAAGTGTTCATTTCTGCAATCACGTTTCCTTTTGAAAAAAAAAAAAAATCTTTAAGTACCGTACAAGAAGATGGTTGATAGTTGATTGGTTTGTTGTTGGTCTTTTTTTGGCTGGATTGGGTTTTTTGGGGGGGTTTGTTGGTTTGGGTTTTTTTCCCCCACAGACTTCCGTTAAGTTCTTGCTTGTTTTGAATCTGTTTCACAGGATGACTGAGAAACCTGAACTGACACAGCTCGGGAACAACAACCTACTGCCTGTCAGGCAACTGCATGCTGCTGTCAGCAGTGGGTGCTGTTACAGTGTAGCAGTTAGAAAAAGAGACTGGTTAGTCTAGCACATACGGAAAAAACCCACAAACCTCACCTTGCCGGTATTCGCCAAGGGCTAAACTGACACGCATTTACTTTTTATTAGTGGCATACAGTAACATGTTAGCTGATAAAAGAAAGTTATGTACCTGAGCTCTAAATCTCTACTAGCATGATCTCCATTACCAGGAATTAACAAGGATCTCTGTACTGTATAACAAAATGCTACTAACTGTGACCTTACTGAATTCAGTATCCATCACCAAGTACATACAGTAACCCCAAAGGCTACCTAGTTAAGTGACCTCTTTTTTAACAAAAGCTCTCATATATTTTGCAGTCTAGCAAATCTTCTCTTCCATAAACAATCCTCTTGTGAGACCAGAAAGAAGAGGCTCATGATCAACTGCACCTCCGGAAGAAAAAGAAAAAACCTGACACAACCCAAGAAAACCACTCGTTCCCCCAGACGCCCAAACTATTTGAAAAAACAGGGAGGTGGATCTTAGAGGTGAAATCAACAGCAAACAAAACAAAGCATGAACTCTGCATTGCTAGAGGGAAAATAGATGGTGATGGGGGGACTTTATGAATTGTTTGGTATCTTTGATATTAAAAGTTCTTCTCGAACAGCATATTCCCATTATAATGCTTCCTGACTAAAATAAAGAATAACATTTGTGGAGGATTTTCCAGCAGCTGCAAAGGAGTGTGATTTCAGACAAAAATGTAAGTTTGAGTTTCAAGAAGCAGAGACTAATTAAACAGAAGTCACTACTCCTCAGTAAATATGTGAAAATGATAACTTCTTAAAGAGTGTAAAGGCTAGGTACCTCTCTTTAACAGAAGAGTCAGATCCAAAAATATGCACTTCAGCTTTCAACTAAAACTACTGTCTTTCTAAAAATGAATAGGTACAAACTTCAGATTAAGCTGATCAGTTCCTCAAGGAAACAGATTAGAAAACTAAGTTTTATTTACTTGTAATGCATTAATAGCAGGCATACAAAAAATGTAAGGTCATCAAATCACTGCATATTTATAGTGATTCATAAACAAACACTATAAACAAACTGTGCATTTTGACATGCTTATACAATTTTGAGATTATTCTTGTGGGTAAGCAAAGGCCTTTAAAAAATAGATCTCAGGATGCTGCAACCACAAACTCATCATGTGAGCCCAAACATGTAAAGCATGAAGACATAATGCCTTAGGACAAACTACGTTTTAAAAGAAATTTTATGAAATCACAAAATTCAAAAGTAAAGATACAATTTTAGGTTTTCATAAGAAAGTAAAAGAATGCTCAGGAAAGTCCTCATGGATCAAATATGAAAGTCTCAAAATACATGCTCCATTTTGAGTTTTATCCAGAGAGATGCAAGAGAAGCAAACAATGTTTGAGATGAACATCAGCTAAAAGGTATTCTCAAATGATACGCAAATATCACAGGAACTTTTAAAACATCCACAGTATTTACACAGTAGTAAGGAATTATGCTGCAGAAATGCGTTTCCAGAGCTGTGCCTTAACTACTGTTTGGAAGATTAGAGACTGACATACATTAAAATCAATTCACAAGTTCCTACAAGCAGTTTTTTCAGACACTCCAAAATTAATTGCCTAACTAGGAGCACTTACTTTTTAGCACTGTACTTCTCCCAGTATTCTTTTGCTTCAGGGTTTCCAGAATTATTCTGCCCTATCATAAATTCATGCCTAGAACTGTGTATTTATTGGCACCAAAAGGGTTGGTAAGCATCCAGATTTTAAGCTTAGTTCTACACCACTTCCAGACTTAAAAAAAAAAAAAAAATTTAAAAAAAAAAAAAAATTTAAAAAGTCTTACACTATGTATATGCTATATGAATCTGAGAAAACTATACTTGTCTTTGTCACCATTAGAGCTTAACGTGCATAAAGAAGCTTTAAGATGAATGAGAAATAAAGCAAGAGACTTAGTCTTCCTGGTAAATACTTTTTACTTAAGTCTGTTCCATCTGGGATACTCAAAAGATTCATTTCCATATAGGACTAGAGGCAAAAAAAATTCAGAAAAAGAATGCAAGTCTTCCTTATACCTCAGAAATATGGAGAAGAAAGTAAGAGGCAAGTACTACATCAAACAGCTCTGTTATTCTGAAGCTTTGAGAAAATATAATTAAAGATGATCATGTCATTATGATATCACTGTGATTTGTCATTTCACTTTTACCACCTTACAGGGATTCTGCAAAATAGTCCTTGTTGTGTGAAGCTGTTTAAAGATTAAAAACAACACACAAATGTTACAAGGGTAACCATAAAAAAAAAAAACCAACAACAAAACCCTGCAACTGTTCTCATTGCAGAACTGATTCCACACTGACACTCTCCATAACCTAACCTCTATCCTCTCGCAATTCAATTACTTGTCCACATTTTCCTTGTTGCAGCAGCCTAAAAAAATAATACAACTTTCTACAAGAAATAAGAATCAGTCCATCCATTTATTTGCAGGATTCAGACCTGACTACATGCACGCACAAGTATTTTTAAACAGTTTCGCAGTGCTCTTTTAGCTTCTTCAAAGACAACAAAACTCACAGTCCAATCCAAAACAAAAAACAGGATAGAGAAAGATGCTAAAGAATGACACTAAGTCGAAAATAAGACATGGAGCTTTTGCTTATTTACTCATTTTTCAATATTCATTTTAAGCCAGAAGTTGGTCCACATATAAAAGACAACAAAACCAAAGCAGAATGATCATCTTTTCACAGCGCATGAATGCAAAGCTGGTCAGTGGCAGTCAAAGGCATTTTCATTACTGAGAAAAATAAATTCACAAGCTGCCAAGGAAGAACCTACTGGCCTTTCAGTATTTTATTTCGTCTCAAAAGTAGAACAGTTAACTTAAGTAGTTAACAGTTACAGAGTCATGAAATACTAGTTATGGTTAATATCTGAACAACACTGTATATAAATGAATATGCATTCTGGTTGGTTAACATTACTGCTTGAAAGAAATTTTTGTTCCCTCATTTTTGTTGTTTTGAATAGATAGATCTACAGTTTGTTCATTTAGTTCCATCTGAATTGTGCAGTTTTGTCATGGTTTTGGTGTTGTTTTTTGTTTTAAAAAAATATTATTTTCACTAAGCGATTCTTCCACTTCACCTATTATACTAATCAAAAGTACAATCACCAGAAGAGCTCTGAAATAATAAAAAAAAACTCAGTGAGCTGAGGAGAAGAAAAAAAAAATATGGCTGTAGGTAGGCACCTATTACCATCAGCACAACAAAAACAGGCATAAAGCCCAGGATATAGAAATCCATTTGCACTATTCCAATTCTATTTTGCCAAGACATTTGCAAGCATTTTTGGTGTTACAAGAAACTGCACAAGTGTACTTACATGGAAATCAGTTTTACAGCTTAAATTTATCCTAAAAGTGAAAATTCAATTAATCTGTTGAGTGCTGCAAATTCTAAGTGGTATAATTATGCCTTTAATGTAAGACCATAATCCATTATGCTTACTGAGAATTGCACACACTCTTAGTGAAAGAATAAACCCTCTCTCATAAAATTTTGTAGTCTATACTAATGATGCAGATATTTCTATCAGTTTGAATACCTTAAATTGACATCTATCTTTCACAACAGAGAGATGTATTTTATCCCAAGGGCAGCTATCTTTCAGACTCATTGGATCACAATAATATTTTCACTTACTGCTTTAATCAGTCATTTCCCATATTTACGAACAAATGTTTATCATTAAGAATACATACCTAAACCTTTCTGTCCCGGATTCTTTGCAAAGTTGAAAGTAAACTGATAAAAATCCTTAAATCTTCCTGGCTCTTTTAATTCTTGTTCCATCTTAGGAATTTGGGCCTTCAGTTTTTCTATGCTGTCACATCTGCATTTTAAAAAGCATGTTTATTTGTGTATTATTCATTTTGCCATAAAATATGAGTTATAACTTAAACAAAAATTTGTAAAATTTTTGTGGAATACACTACGATTATCAAAACAAAATTCAGGAAGCCTTTAATTAGTCTGCACCCATGACAACAAAGAAATGAAATTGTTGTATTTCTTCAAATTGCCATTTGCACATACTGTCTGATACATCAGATTCTATAAACCACAAGATTTTTAGAAAAATGTGATAGACTACTACATTCTCATAAGGCAGAGAAAACCCAGGTATGCTAGACTGCAGACCAACATCCTTGCTCTACCTACTTGAATAGCTCTATGGCAACTAACTGAAATACACAACCAAGACAAGTAGCACTCAAAGTTGCCTCCCTTTTTTTTGTCACTAAGCATCTAGCACATAGACAGCAGATGCATTTTTGAAGAGGCAGACAAGTGATGCTGGACTCCGGAAAGTCTCTGAAGTCTGAAAGGACAATGTGATTGTGAATTCCCCAAAATAGGGTTGTGTCACTGTACGTTCCAGTTTCTGACACTGGATTACACTGTCAGCGTCTAATACTTACTGCACACTTACCCTAGCTCAGTCATTCCATCCATGAATTCCAGCTTTGAAAATTCACACTGTGTTGCAGCTCGGAATTTCCATGCAATGATGAGTACAGTAATGCTGGCTGGGTCAAGAGCTAGATCATCACAAAACTGTTGTATACCATCTATGCCAATTTTATTTTCATCTTGAGGATCTTTGGGATATAAAAGTAAGTATTAAGAAAAACAAATTTTTGAAAAAGCTAATTTATTCAAACGAGTATTTAAGAGAAGCAAACATTTTCAAGAAGCCATTTTTGGGATCAGCCCTTTTAAGTGAATATTTTAAAAAGAAAATTAAATTAGTATTTTCAATGGTTAAGCTTTAACAATTGAGGAAGTTACTACAATAAAGCCTCCCATACAATGAAGCTTATGTTATTTTCATTGAGAGACAAAAGCACCACAAACATTTGTTTTCTGCCTAATAATATGCGTGATATTCTGACTCATTCCACACAGAGAACAGTGGTCCTTTCCCACCAGGATCCAACACTTAATTATTGGGATCTTTGGTAAGATGGCCAATCTGTGCACCAATTCTGCAGTGTCCATTTGCAAGCTGTGCTGATACAATTATAAAATCTGCCCATAAACTACTAAGTCAACATTAGTTTTTTGCATTTTCTAGCATCACTAGCATACATGAGATTGGACATGGTAACCTCCAAGAGGGAAGTTATATTGCCCCATTACCGATTCCAAGTCAGCCAGGCACGCTCCTCTTTCCATGAAGGAATCAACATCTGGTCTGGAAGTGAGATGTTCACATTTCAAGTGCACTAACAAAGATCCACTAACACAAGCCAACAAAGACTTCAGGAAAATGGTATTTGGATTATGCACGCATATGAAAACTGACAGAAAATGTAGCACTCATTTTTAGATTTTTTTAAAGTGCTAAAACACAGAATTTGTTCTACTGTATTGAATCCACTTTACTATTTGTGGTAGAATATCATCAGTTGAACACTGGCTATATAACAGATAAAAAGACTTTGTTTTCTTTTCCGCTCTGTTTGTAACTATCTGATAATAAGCAGAAGGTGAATAAAAATTAAGGTAGAATCCATCCTTGATATGCAACCTTTCACTTTGTCAGGAGCAAGTCCTGAGTGATGTGCTTTCCCCAGAAGAATCACCTAAAATCCACGTTAATGATTACAGTTACTCACTGTACACACAATTCCAGTTCCAGACCCTAATCTTGTATAAATGTACATATATTTACAGCACATAAAGCAACGGCATGTAATCCTTGTGAAGCAGAAGCCTACATATATTCCCCTTCTAACTTGCATTATTAGTAACAGAAAAACAAAGCTGAAGGAGTCAGTTAAGATTTCGAAGCACAAGAGCACAGCTGCAATGATACATTGTAATTAAGAATACACAACTAGGAAATAAGCCTTAAAACTCAGGGTACTCACCTTTGTATCTGTTATATAGTTGTTCTAACTTCTTTCTGTCCAATGATCCTTTAACACTCTCTCGTATATAAAGTTCAGGATTTTGGAAAAAGTTGTCTGTTGCAACATCTAACTTCCAGTCATTTTGAGACAGACAACTCACTGCTGTCTTTTCACTAGATTGTGTGAAGACCATAAACTGACGCACTTTATCCTTCTGTGATGATTTCAACTTGTTCTAGTGAAAACAGACAATACTGTAACTAGAAATGTTTTACTGGACAAAAAAAAAAATAATAATCAGTACTGTTGATATTTTTAAATCAGAATCTTTTATAATTTTCCCAAGCAATCAGATTTTCTCTAAATGCTGGGGCAGTTAGACACTCAAACCAACACTTATTTTCTCTTTTTTTTTCCTAGGTACTTTACATTGCAACAAAACTGAGTTAAATCATCACAAAAATCATGCTGGCAAAACAATCACAGAAATATAAAAAATATTTGGACAGAGAGCTGAAGGGCATAGCAAATTCATATACAGCTGTAAGATGAGACACCTTTCTATTTAAAGCAATTTTTGTTTTTTAAAAAGAAAAAAACATTCTCCTCAATAGAAGAATGCTACACTTACCAAAAACGGGCAACCGAGATGCCTAAATAAAGCCCATGGCTATGAAAATATTTGACAGATTAATTGCCTCAACAGATGCAGCAGAACAGGCCATTTAATAGCTTACCATCACTGAACAAGAGGCTGGCATTCATTTAGTGCCAGCTGACCAAACTAACAGAACACCAGCTAGTGCAGGACAGGGTGCAAGACCACACTGCCAGGAACAGGATCTCTTGATGTGCCTCTTGATGGCAGCAAGGAACTAGGCTGGGTCATCCACTTCAGGGAGCTACACACCAAAATACCTTAACAGACTTTTTTTTTTTTTTTTTAAGAGATTTTTCACTTTGAAGGTACTCAACTCCACCTACATAATTTGCAAAACATTCCTGCGAGGAGGCATTGTCTCGATTTCACAGGTGCAGCAACTGAAGCTAAAAAAAAAAGGGTAAGTCATTTCGCCAGAGGCAGGCGGGGGAGTGAGTAGCCAAGGTGAGAGCTCTGGAATTTCGGGCCTCCTGCCCAGACCAAGAGACATCCCTCTCTGCTCTAGCGCAAAACTGAATGGAGAACTTGCTGCCAGTAATTTATCAGCATCGAGTGATTCCCAAGGATATTTTTGATGAGGAGAAGCACACTCAGTATTTCAAGGGTACTAGTTACACAAAACTAACTGCTGATCAGGAGAAAGCAATCATACAGCTCTTGCACTAAATCCAAATTCAGTTCTAAACTTCAAAGCAAAAAGACTCCTAATGTTACAACTTGGTAAATGAAAGTTCTGACTTTTAAGTCAGGATTGGATTTCTTACATGGCACAAATATTTCATTTGTAGTTTACCTTGCATTCTAACCCAAACTTGTATATTCTTTATTGTAATATCCAAGTGCATGGCTCCTTCTCAGGGAGTATGGGGAAAAAAGGCAAAAAAAAGTCTCTAGATGTGATAAACTATCCTGCCAAAGAACGAATGGTTTAGGAGCAGTATGAGCTCAAGCTCTTCATTCCAAAGGATAATTAGTGTCCAACCACATTAGAAAAAAGAACTAACGCTTCAGAACACAAAGTCATCTGCCCTAAAAGTCAAAATCAGTTTTTTGCTGCTTGATGACAGTGAATGTGAACAGTATTATTCGTAAGAGTAGTGAAGTTACCAGCTTCAGAGTTACACCTTTAAAAAAAATACAAGAGCATCACATTTGGCTTAAATTGATACTCACATAATATACTAAACAGACCAATACCCTTTAATTTAAGATCCCTTTTAAAAAAAAAAAACAAAAAACAAAAACAAACCCCAAACCAAAACAACCCTGTACTTACAACACTTAGCTGAAGCCAAAATTTTAGCACACACTGCAGACTTAAACACAGTGATATTGGTTAGGCTGTACTACTTTTAAAGTTACAATGTGTTGCTGCTTTATTTCAGTCTCTAGAATAAGTTTCTCACATTGGACCTTTTGCTACAAACATGTTTCTGAAACTCAGATTTTCAGAAGTGGTTCCAGGTAAAGGTCAAGCCATCAGAGCAGGTCCTGCAAAGATCCACTGCTGACAACCTGTGCACGCTTCGAGTTTCACAGCAGACATTCAGCACCTTACAATATTGAGCTCGAACCTTCACAAAAATCACTTACGCTGACAAAGCCATGTGGAATGACTTCCAGAAATTACTAATGCATTTTAAGTTCCAGTTTTTAAAAATATATCGTAACCTCAGATAGATTAAAACAAACACTGAAATCCCAAATGAAGATTAAACAATCCCAAGGCTAATTTTCTGTATCAATTACCAGCTTCCTCAAATCAGTTCCACACAGCCAGACTGCTGCATCACCAGACTCAGCTGCACTATAAAGCAGAGTCACACTTATGACCTTAGCTTTTCTTTTCTTTTTTTGACAAAGCAGATGCCTTTAATCACTAGGTTTTTGTTTGTTTGTTTGTTTTTTAACACGTACACATAAGTATGCATAGCCCTCTTAATAGTGAGTATTCTGTAAAACCTCAAGAGGCTTTGTTCTGCCCTATTCTTGCAAGGGTAAACTCTAAAAGCAATGACATACTACAAAAAGTCAAGGAGCGAGTTTACAAGGGCTTCACCATGGATGCCCACAACCACAAAAGATAGTGGGTTTTGTATGTTGTCACATAAAAGGACAATGCAATTTATTAGATCAAAAAATTGCAGTTTCAACCATCTTTATGATAAAATTTAAATCCTGTATATGCATATGAGATCTTCCTGTGCTTGGGGCTCCGCTCCCTAAGTGATAGTGACAATATAAAACCTTTTTAAAAAGAACATTGAATTTGCCAAGCGTCAAGCAGATAATGACACTAATCAGTATAGCATTCAGTAATATATTAAGATGCAATAAATCACACTGTTGAGCCGTAATTTTTTTCTGGAATAACTATATTTTTACTGGTCAAATATGAGTTTATTTTTAGTGAAAAAGTGCCAAAGCCCTTTCTTTATATTTGATGAATGTTTCCGCAGAAGCTTGCCAACGTGGATGAGACACTCCACATCCTAAGTGACTGGATGACTCTTTGAAGGCCTACTGCAGGACAGCAAGAGATGAAATTACTGCTGAGTTTTTATTATCCTATTATAGCTCTTCTTTCACCACATTAAAAACCCACACTTCAAGCAGGAACAGGTTCCAAGCCTTCTGCACTTTTAAGGGCTATTTCTAGAAGCCCAGCTCTAACAGTCTATTATTGCTTTAAGTGTGCAATACAGAAGCCAGAGCACCCTATAACCTTTAATCCTGTAGTCATCAGGCGACAAATACCTTACACTGCAACTGTATATGCTGTAATGCAATGCAATCCATTTAAGATATCTCAAATTTAACACTAGTTAAAAGGGAAGACAGAATTTTATTTATCTTTCTTGCTAAAATATACAAGTGAAAACCAATGGAAAAAAAATGCAACAAGTTTTCTAGTAAGTCTTACCCCTTGGGGCAAGAGGAAAAGGAAAAATTCAGATCTGCAAGCCTTTGATCAAGTTGGTGTGCTATCCAAGCTACCTTTTATAATGAGGATGTCATAAGAGACAGGAGGTGAACTTACTTTTAAAACACAGAATAACTTCTCTAAGTGAAAAGCTACATTGTGTAGATTCTTAAAACTACAATAATTAAATCTTTCCAATGAACATCTGATGATATAATATTAATTTTAAAATGAATGATGCCTCTCCCCATCAAGTACTAAATTTGATAATTCTAATTCAATAACCTATCCTTGACAATGACTAGTATTAGATACTTCGGTGAAAGATTAAAAATAAAAATTAAAAAAATACTTGGGCTTTTTTTCCCCAAGTTTTTTTTTTCTGGCCTCAGACTGAAATTCCCCCTGTCTAGAGGAGTAAGCTTTCCCAATCTAGGAAAAAAAACCAAAAAGAATGCTAGAACTGATCTGCCAGCTCTGACTACATGGTTGTCTTCCCTTACCTTCTACACACAATTTTTAGTCACCTCAGATTCAAAGATCAGCTCTGCTCGCTGGTCATCAACATTTTCTGGATAGCTAATAGCCATATGAGGGCTCCACTCTCCTGGATAATGTCCATGGGAAACAATAACAACCTTCATCCCACACTGCCCGGACTAGAGAGCTGAGGATTCCTACCAAAACCCCGTTCTCGGACTTTGCTCAAAGGTTATATGTGGCTGCCAGCTAGACAAGCAGTGGACGACCAGTTTGAAGTATCCCTGCCCAAAATTCCTTGTGGCCCCAAAGAAGGCATTCACACAGTTACTCCTTAATGAGTAACTGCTTTTCACCTTTCCCTTCCCAGCCACTGCTTACAGATGATCCGATCCCTGCTAGTTTCACTGCTAACTAAACGAATGCGAACGATGTGTGCTTTTGTTTCAGTCAGGACTCATAAGAAAAGCCTGTTAAGTTCTCATGCATGTGACAGGTAAAAGGCCTTTTCTAAAATAGTATCAACCTCCACAAAGTCTAGGCTTTTATACTAAATGCATTTAAACTCTAGCAACAGATCTGGCTGCAGGAAGCATCCTTGCACTTTCAAAGGACCCCAGTGACGACAGTTCAAACAGAGTAACTTCAGCCCGCACACAGAAGAAGGGGCTCGTGCATGTAATAACCTTACAGATCACAACTGCCAGTTTTGTCGCGTCTTTAGCTGACACTAATGGTCAAGAGAATATTGCTCCCTTACAGTGTCTGAATCATTCCACGTTGGGCTATGTCCATTAAAGGAACATACAAGACACCTGCAAATAATCTGGTTTACTGCTTGTATTCAAAAATATATGGCTAAAGCTTAAACAGCAAAATCATGAGTATTTTTCTTTGCTTGATAAGAAAACAAACGTTAATCGTAACAACAGTGTGATGGCATACATGTATACTACCAAAAAACCCATAAAATCCAGGTTAAAGACAAAAAAACAATTAAAGTAAATAGCCATAGTTTCTGTATAAACGAACATGTCCTTCAACTACATTTTATTTTCTACAGCAGTTTCTCGAAAAGAGGGCACACAAAGTAAGATCATCAGGACATTTTTAAGCTTCTGTTTCAAACTGATGTGAAATCCATTTCTGGATTGGATTCTACAGCAAAACAGAACAAAACTTAAAAATTTACAAGGTCTGTTGAGACACAAAATCCAAGGAAAAAATCACAAGCAACATAAAATCAAAGTTGCTTTTTACACCCTCTAATGTTCTTTTAGTGGATAAAATTATTTTAGTACTTGCATATGGGTAGAAAGTCCTTCGTAGATCAATATATAGCTACCTAGAAGAATGCAGTAGTTGTAATAGTGTTTTAAGATAATTCATGTTAACCTGAGAGGTGAAGGAAACACCAAAAATCAGGGCTTTTTCAATTAAAAAAAGGACAAAATAAAGCTGTCAGTTGTTTAGCATTCTCAACTCTGGTCCAGGGCAGAAGCTCTATTCAGCCATTAGAAGCTGCATTCATACCTTATATTTGCATTGGCACCATAAAACATGAGTAAAATATCAAGAGCTACATAATAAATTTCACACCTTGTTCTCAAAGTAGTTCATATTCCTGAAAAATTTTTTCATGGCTCTAGTTAAAAGTGATTTTACAGTATAAGTTCAAAGGGTTCCCTGGTAAGCTGGGAGAGGAAACGAGATCATGCACCATCTTGTCTAGCACTCTGACTACTCTGTCCTAAGCGTAATGCCAAGAATCTACAAGTTTTACTATGGGAGAACCAAAACCAAAAACATTTAATATCAACAAACTACTACAGACGTGAATATGTACCACACAAAACAGCCTTGCAGAATAGCTTGAGTTAAACACTACATAACAATGTCATGAAGTACAGTAAAATTACAGGAGACAGCATCACACATAAAATTCTTGTAATACTAAATTTTTACAACTTCCTGTCACCTGAGGTTTGCAATAAGAAATTATGTATTTATCAGCATAGAAATATTCTTCAAAGAACACAAATTGGATAATATAATAGATAATGTAAATAGAGATACGGTTAGCATTTGGCTCTGGATAAAGATATGGCCACTCACACACCTTGATTATCACACATAGTCCTAAACTCATTAAAACATTCAGAATAGTACAGGTAGTAGCTCTTCTCCTCTGAGAAGATGACTTAGAGTACAATTGACCAGCTTGCTTCTTTGTCTTGATTCGCAGCCACATTACTTGTCCTCATGATAATAACCTTACAGAGTTACTTATAGCAGCCACATACTAACAGATAAGCTGAAAGAGACCACTTCTACAGATGCTGCTCAGCTCAAATGAAAATGTGAGTAAGAGAGGCAGACTGCTATCAGCAATCCAAGGAACACTGCCAGGGTGGTGTACCTGAGCACTGGACAGAAAACACTTTTCAAGTTACCTAAATGTCCAGAGCGAGCCTAACAGGCTGCTGTAATGGTCTCCCTTCCAGATATTGGACAAAGACAGTTCGAAGCCAGGAAACCTTTGTCCTGAAAGCACTGGCTGTACGAACACTGGTGAGACTAAGTCAGAGCCAGAAGCGCTCTGACTGGCAGTGCTGCATGGGTGAGTAGGAGCCAGGCCCCAGCTGCAGGAGCCTCTACCGCAGCATTTGCTGTGCTGGACAAGCAACCCGGCCCCAGGAACCTGCCATAGCCGCTGGAAGGACTAGCCAGAGCAGTAGTGCATACGGGTAGAAAAATAGGATGTTGAATCTCATGTTTCTGGATGGATACCTTCAGATCTCTGGGAAGAAGTCTCCCTACTCTTTCCCCTAACTAAATAGAGGATTTTGACCTACCACAAATATAGGTACAGAATCCTACACCCGGGCACTAGAAACAATTCATAGCTGTATTTACTACTTATAAAAGTCGCAGCCTGTCATTTAGTCCCACTTCAGTGTCTATGTCATCCTTTCACCTGGGTGTTGGAGTCAACAAGCACAACCTGGAAAACAGTTGTTTGCATAGTGCCTAACAACTATGCTTGGGGCCACAACTAGAGTATTCAGATACTCCCTCCAATCCAATAAATACCAATCTATCAGTATCGTATTGTTCCACAGAATATATCTGCTAGTTCTTCAGTTAAGTATTTCCAAGAAGACTAGGCAGATAGGATTCTGCTGTTTCTCACAAAAATCTGTTGTCAGAATAATGTGCCTCACTATTTCTGTTACATTACCACTTACTACAGTATTGTTCAATTTAAATTTCTAACCACATAGCCAGCCAATACTATTTGTATGTACAAGACATCATCTGTGTATTTTGCATATACTGCAAGACAGCTCTAGGTGATTTTTATGGGAAAAAACTCTTCATAAAAAGTTGTGTAACATTACCGCGTAAATGCTATTTGAGACAGTCCCAGAACTGCAGAATTACAATAAGATACCTCTACAGTCTGAACTTTACCCAGACTTTAGTTTTAAGCTCCCATAAAAAAAATCAAGTGAAGATCTACATCAAACTATTCAATTAAAAATTATACTAATAACACAGTGACAAGTTTATTAGAGGTCTACATACTGCACCACTAATTTAAATCCTGGCTGACCAAATTTTTATGCCAACATAACTCCAACAGTTAAAGGTGACATTTTTATTTTTTTAATATGCTTTTAACACTGCTTGCCAGAATAATATTAACTTAGACTCCCTCCTACACCCTTCCTAAGACAATACAGCTACTATAGAAAAGTACTACTTTAAACGTACAGGTGTAGCTAAAGCTGTACAACTTCTGTATACAGAGAAGGCCTAGAAGTATGACTATAAACATGTTGCCCCGGGTGCGTAAGACACTGTGCAAGAGACCAATAAGGACCCCCTTTATTTAAAGCTAAAGAATGTCGTCTTCTTTTGTTTAGGCAAACAAAACCAGCAAGTTTTGTTCCAACCACTGCGGTTTCCCTCTAGAAGAGGCAAGGGCGAAAGTCAGTCGATTTGAGAGTCCACAGCAAATCCTCAGCTATAAGGAAAAAAATATTTTGGAGAAACTGCGAGATAGATAGGTCCCCCTCTACAATGCTTATATGAATAGGAGCCTTACCAAAACCACAAAACAATTATCCAGAAATCCTCCAACATAATCCCAGTTCAAGAAGGATCAACATATCCAAGTTTTCCGGTGAATTGACAGCGCTTAATGGGCCCTGAGCCGCCTGAAACCCTGAGGAAAAACTCCAAATAGCCCTTGGTTTCTGGCAGCCCCCTGCACTCTCTCCAGTCACTGCTGCTCACCACCCCACACAGGGCACAGACCAAGCTGCCCACAAAACGCCTCTATTGCCCCTGTCCCGCACAAAGGTGCCTGAACTCTCATACAAAGTGCAAGCGAGCACCTCCTCTTCGTGAGGAGGCCTGACAGAGCCCCGCGGGCCGAAGGCCTCCGCGAGATCCCGGCGCCCCCCACCTAGGCCCCGGCGCTCGCCCCTGTCCAGGAGCAGCCTCCTGCCTCCCGGCCCCGCGGCCAGCGGCCCCAGCCCACCGCGCTGCCCTTCCCGGGTCCCACACACCCTCCTCGCCCTGCTTGATGGGAGAACCGAGAAGCCCACGGCCCCAGGACATCATGCCCCGGCTGCGGGGCCCCCAGGACCGGCCCCTTCGCCGCTCCTGTCGAGCCGCTCCCGGACACCCCAGCCCGCCACGACTAGGCCCCAGATGCCCCTGCGGCGCCGCCGCGGCTGGCCGGCCCCGAGGCGCCGGGCCGGGCCGAGAGGCGACCCGGGAGGACGCTCACCATGTTGAGGGCTGTGCAGGCCTCTTCCCTCCCGGCTCAGGCGGAGACTGAGGGCGGCGGCGGCAACGGCTTCCTCCCGCGGCAGCGGCGGCAGCTCCCGGCTCCTCACGGGCCCTTCCGCCGCCTCCCGCTCATGCGCAGTGCGGCGCATCCCCCGCGCCGGGAGCCGGCGCTGCGCGGCCCCGGCGCAGCGGGCGGGAGCCTTCACCGGGTGGTGGCCCAGCAGCCTCCCCTGCCCGCGGGGGGCGGCCCCATCCCGCTCCCGGCCCCGTCCGGGTTTCTCCGGGAGTGGCGGGGAGCGGCCGGCGCCCGCGGCGCGGCGGTTGGGGCTGCGGCGCGAATGGCGGTTGGTCGTCGCACGTACTTGAGGTGGGGGGCGCCGCACCGGGGGGGCCTCGGCCCGGGGAAGGGAAGGGAAGGGAGGGGAAAGCCCCCCCGCCCCGGTCTCCTCGGTGTTATTATGGGGTCGGGAGCGGGGGTGCGCTCCCGGCCCGCGGCGGGGCTGGGGCGAGGGGAGGCTGCGGGCGGGAGGGGGCTGCTGTGGTGGCGGCCAGGTGCCTCTGAGGGGCGCGGGCCGCCCGCGGTCCCGCCTGGCTCCTTACCCCGGGACGCGCGGTCACCCCGCGTCCGCTGCTCTGCGGGAAAACTGCTTATGTTCTTTTTTCTTAAATACCCAAAATTAAAACATTTTGTGAGGGCTCGGTGTGAACGCCTGTGGTGTAACAGCCTGTTCCCGCCACGCCGTGCTCGCAGAGGCGTTTCGCGGTGCTTGCCGAGGGCAGGCAGGCGCGCAGCCCCAACGCGTGAATTTTAACAGCGGTGAGATGGGAAGAGCCCGGGGACTTTTCAGGATGGATTCGCAAAGGAGGCAGAAGACATTTGCTGCGCAGCCACGGAGACCTGGGGAAGGTGAAGTCTGAGGGCAGCGGTTTTACAGGCATTTTCTTACAGGACCACCTCTGCACTTGTAAGATTTCCCCGCTAGAGGTTGTGATCCCCTTTGGGGAGCTGTTGCTTCCAAGTGGCTGTCAACAGATGAAGCCTTTTCTGCAGTTGCATAGATGTACTAGCAAAAGAGGTTGTAAGGGTTAAATCACAGTTTGTACCAGTATCCCAGACAGTTGTTTTTTCCCAGGAAAGCTTACTCTGTCTACTGCAGACTTTTGGCAGCGAGAAG
Organism: Calonectris borealis; assembly: GCF_964195595.1. NCBI lineage: Eukaryota > Metazoa > Chordata > Aves > Procellariiformes > Procellariidae > Calonectris > Calonectris borealis. The sequence goes on along the minus strand of NC_134320.1, from coordinate 20,099,481 downwards.
GTTTGGGGAAACAGAGTATTTGCTGATAAAACTCACAGTGGTGGCAAACTGCTAGTTGTGAAGGACAAAGGTTTGAGATCATCTCCTGCTGAGCTGGGAGCTATTAAAGTAAGCTTCTGTATTTATGTTACACGACGGTATGATTGCACGCACCAAATTAAGACTTCAGAAAGCCATTCTTCACAATGGATGTACAGGGGTTACATATATGTTTTTATAAAAAAGGGTCTGAATTGCTTCTCACTTATTTCACTGAAAATCAGAGCTAAGCTTAAATGGAGTGTGAGGAGTTTAAGTAGTATTTGGAGAGGAGAATCAGGCCTGTCCTGTGGAATGTCCAATTGTGTTGGTGTTCTGAAACACTAAAATTAAGGGCTGTCTTGATATTAAGTACATGGAAATATGTGTGAATTCAGCTATCCTGAGACACACTAGTTGCCTGGATACCTTGAATCCTTCTGAAAAGCGTGTTTTTGAAATCAAGGATGGCTGCAAAGTGGCCAGTGTAAACAGCCATCAACATTGCACACCAGCCCACTCCACGTGAACCACGGCGGGGGAGACAAAGCCAAACCTGAAAATCTATTTCATCAAGGTAGCTAATTGCCATCACTATAACGTGCTGTAACAGCCCTCCTGTAATCTGAAGACGCAAACTAGACCTTCTTGAGAATTACTGCGACATGTAACAATAATCTGAGAGATGAACTGTGATTGCAGTAGATTCCTCAGGGTAGAGACAGTGGCTTGTTTTTCCCTAATGACTTGCTCATTTTCTGTATTGCAGAGTCTATTGGGGGTTTTTTTCAGTGTGTGTTTGGGGGCACACTGTGTTCATGTTTAGTTTCACCTATTCTTTTAACAAGTTGTACATACGATTCTTTTAACTTAAAAGAATGTTGAAAAAGTATTCCTCTTTTTCATTTTGCTTCTTTTGTTCACTGAATAAAGTACTAAACATAAATTAATTTTAGTTTTTTCTTGTTTAGGTCCTAATTAAAAAGGTACTGAAATCAGCACAGTCCTTCGCTTTGTTTTCAAATGAGTTTTAGATTAAACTCATAATAAAGGCCTGATGTTACAAATATTTAAAAGCACAAGGAACTTCACATGCAAGAGTGCTCATAAGTTTTAATAAGGTGCTACTTACATCAGTAGACTCACAGGTATTATCTAGAACACCTGATTTTATGCATTGAAATTATGTTTACTTTAAAAACATTCCTTGAAAGATTTACCATTGCTACAACTTTTAGTTCAATCCATCATTTTCATCTTCTGCCTGGGTTACAAATTAGCAATGTTTAAATTAGCTGCAGGTCTGGTGGAAGTTGTTCTCTGTACTTTAATGTTCATAAATTGTTCCTGCTGTACCATCTTTTTTTTTCAGTCAGGACATTTAGACTCTGCTTCCAGGTTTGACTGACTTGTGATTTGATCTCTCTAACTTACTAAATTCCTCTACATTACGAACTCTCGTAAGGTATGGAACATCCTACTTAACTGCTTCACAGGGGCTTCTTAGCAGGGCAATAAAAATGGATGATTCAGTGAAATGCAAGTGAAATATAAAAAAATATATGAAATGGAGATTAAAGCTCTTCCCAGTGTGCATGCTACTGTTTTGTGGTTGTTTTTTTTCAATATAAGTTCAGTTACAAGGTGAAACTGTACATCAGAAAAGGAGTGGCTTCCTACTGCCATTTAAGTTGGAAGTCTAGGGTTACTGATTTTAGCGGAAGCTACAGTATGCTCTTCTGTCTTGACTTCCAGAGTGCTTCCATGGATATGTCTGAACTGCAGAAGCTAAGGTAAGTTAGCCTACCCAGAGCTCTTGGCTACCATGGCCAGGCTGTCTGGTGCCTCAGCCTGACATAGTTTGATTAGACTGTCTGAGTTATCCTCTCCGTACGTGGCACACTGCAGCGGGCATATCCTGCACAGCACACGCTTCAGGACAGTCAGATTGCCCCAATTCCAGTCCATATGCTTACTGGCTGGCTGTATATCTGCAGATGTACATCTGCACTTCAGTGACGTATGTGCTGTCTGAATCTCACCCTTAACATTTCTGAGCAAAAATAGATGCTTTGTAAAGCAAGAGGAACCATGAGGCTGCCAAAAGCATATTTGTACGTACTCAGAATAAGTTGTCGAAACTGGGCTTGTTACACGTCAACTTTTGTCCAACTCCATCCAGGATGGCACACAAGTCATGCTAGTGATAAACAACTCTGCTATTTGTAAACATGACGCACGCATTCAGCGATACAGACTAGAGGGAAATATTATTCATTGTGCAATCTGCATGCAGCATAATCACTGTGACCACAGTAACATGACGACTTAATTTATGGTAAGGCTGACACACTTGCCTTGTTTTGTTGTGTGATCCAATGGTGTTTTATCATCTCATGTGAACCCTAGGAGAACCAGTCAGTGATTTTTAAATCCAAGTGTGTCAAATGCATAGTTCTGAATAGAACATTGATCTGTTTTACACTGACTTGAGCTTTCTTCTTGAGCAGATAGAGAAGCAAGTTTCACGTTAAGTCAATGCAGAATCCATTTAGCATAATCCCCTTGCTGAGAACTTCCACTTACAGCACTTTCTAAGGAAGAGGCCCAAAACTTCATGAAGGATAACAATAATCTGGAGCAACTTGGCCTAGAAATGTCTTTCTAACCCCCACATCTTTTTATCAGCTACTTTATGCTCTAGAAAGTGAAACCACCAATTTATCTTACATTGATGAAATAGCCATAAAGTGGTTACAATTAATGGCCCTTTGCCTGCAAACACTGACCACATGTTTAACTAAGAGAACAAAGTCCCATGAACTACCCTGCACAGGGAAATTTAATGCCACTCTAAAGGCACGAAGTTCTTAGCATCCACAGGTACAGACCCAATGGTCTGCTCCTACCCCACTCTTCAACTGATACAGTTGGAATGTCCGTATCAGCCTATATAATTTTTTCTGTATTGGAAGAAGCACAGAGGAAGTAAACAGTCTGAGTCCTCCTGTGGGTGTCTATGCAATTTAACCTGCAAACTGGCACAGTGCCAATATCTGAAGATTGTTGTTAACAGGTTGCAGGGAAGGGTGTTCACCTTCTATTAAGTTTTTCATCCTTCCTGCACTACGTAAGAGGTTAACAAGTTACTACACCCAGTCGAAGGCACTGTTAGGAGATGGGTTCCACATGACAGTATCTCTGGGAGGGAGCAGGACAGGTTTATGTGACAAAGAGAAGTCAGCCAGTGAGCCTAAGAAAGTCTGAAAATTTCTCATGCACCTAACTATACCCTGGCAGGCCTAAATAAACTGAGACTTTCCAGGACACCTAACAGGCAACAGACTGCAAGACTCCTGTATTTTTTTTGGAACTCACTAGAAGTACTGAGATACATATACTAAAATCAAGGCATTTTAAGTAATATGAATTAAGAAATGGGAGGGCAATAAGAACAGATAGCTAGTTGATTTTTATGAGATATGGACATTTCCTTAGTTCAGAACTGTAAACAACATATGATCTTTGTAAACAGAATTGAAATTGAAATTTCCCAAGCTATAAACCAGACAGTGCCATCATAGCTATGATTTCATTATTAAAACCTTAGAACTGTAAACAGCTTTCCATTCTCACTACAAAGATTTCAAGAATCTAGGAGACTGAGACACGCTACTATTTCCCTATCACAGGGATCTTCTATATGTGCCATCTTTAATTATTCAACTTAATAAGAATAAGCCATCTGAATTCAGAGCACACATTTTGCTATTAATATATGAAACAGTAATTTAAGTTATACGTATAGAAGGCAGAGTCTTTTGCCTTGAGGTAAGCAGTCTGCAAGAGTAATGCAAACATACAAAGCAAGGATAAGATGACTCTTACCTCCTGCCATACAGGTCACATACATTTAGTCTTTTCCACTCCTCACACTGTCATTAACAGTTTTTGGGAACATGTCTACACAACCCAGCCAATATCAATGCAGTGGGGCAAACTTCAAGGAAAACATGCATTAACCACCTCTGTATATAACAGTTCTGTTTTTAAATTGGTTTATTCTAGTTCATATTTTATCTCATTTTAAAACTCTATAGAGCAGGAGGTGTCTTGTGTTTCTGGGATGCTTAGCACAGGACACTGAACACGCGTGGGGTCTTTGGCTGCAGATACCATACCAGTATTTATGACTGGCTATTTCTGTGTGTGCCAGTGCACACTGCTGAGCAAGCAAAACAGTAGAGCCTAGAGTAAGATGTCTCTTTCCTTTTCAGAGAGGCAAAAGAGGGATGGAGCTCTCAGCAGCAGGCTTTTTCACCAGACACTCCTTGGAGCTTTGCTGGCTCTAGTACATTAACATCTCCTGCTTTCTCTACTTTTTAAGTGAGTAGATTGGCTGCCATTCACAGAGACCAATTATCATTTCAAGAGCAACTTTTTGGCACCAGAACTGTTTATATGGAAAACAGATTAAAGCTAAAATCCAGCTACCATTATAATTTCAAAATCCAGTAGGACTCTAGATATGTGTTTTACTTGCCTTTTACTGCTATAATAAAAAATACAGGGTATTCAACCAGAACATCCATGTTTATTTTAACATGGATTCATCGTATAATCAACAGGTTTTAAGCTAACATCAAATGTCTCGTTAAAGATATTGCATTGCTTTTAGAGCCCAGGCTCTTTTCTTTCAAGAAATACAATCAGTCCACGTAAAAATAAATGCCAACGTTTCAATTATGAATTTCTACAATATTGTTTTTTTAATATGACACTCAGTAGCGTATATTACTTTCCAGATGGAATTCTTATGCAGAAGGCTATGCCCCAGTATCATAAAGATACTAAGTGATATTTACCTAAGTGAATCATTTGTGCATAAAAATCTATCATTTTGAACATAGCTATACAAGCAGTTAAAGCATCTGTTGAGAACATACCTTGTGTAAAAGCTGTAAGTTCAGACCTTAATCCATTGCCATTGACTGTTGAGTAAGCACGTTCTACATAGCATTGTTGAGCTTTTTACAAACAGAACAGATAGAACACGATCAAATAATTCCTGATCTGACTGAAGAGAAGAATAATCAACAGGAATGAATATACAATAAGTGCACGGGTTGATATGCCCTTTAAAATAGATACAAGTTACTTTAATAAGAGAGTAGTGTGCTCAGATCAACTTCATTTTTTTTCCCCTAGCATTGACTTAAATTTTAAAGGTCCTGCCAAAACACTTGAGTATTCATTTTTTAATCATCATGAAGACAGAAGCTACGATTTTCTGGTAACTAGGTAGTTACAACCATTACAACAAAGGATTTAATACATATTGGAAACTTTATTTTTACAATTCACTGGTATAGATATTTACTGTATAAAAGGTAAAAAAATAACCTTACAAGTAAAAATAAGGTCTATATCCGAAATTACAATTTTACTAGCAAGCATGGAAAATAATTATTTATAAATCACCGTGTCCACAAATTTTGCACTGTTTTGATTACCATCAACTTCATTAAATAGAAGGAAACACAGGCAAATACCTACTAAGTGACTTGCCTGAAGTCATGGTGAGTCAGTGGCTGAAATGAGAACACAGTCCTGCTCTCCTGCTTTTCCACTCCCTGTGTCCTCATCACCAATTCAGCAAGAATTCAGGCTCCACGCCACAGATCTTCACTGGGTATAAGCTATAGTAACTGACAGCAGCTGAAGAGTGCAAAAGAGACGGAGATCCCCACAGGTGGATAACTAAAGTTTATAAGGGCAGTCATTTTGGTATGGTAACATTCACACTACCAAGCAGGATGTCACATACCTGATACAACAAGCTGACCAGTAAGCTCACTGAGAGTGTTACTCTCTGATCCTGTCTCACAGAAGCCATAGTCTGGAACACTAGTGCCCTCGTTCCTTCCTGTCAACTATCAGCTTTCGCTGAACTACATATCCTGGTCCTCTCCCTCCTCTGGCAGCAAGAATAGATCATTACAATTAGAATCAGTTCAGATTCATCGCTTCTATAATATCTATGACTCTTGTATCAGAACTACAGCACTATCTGAAAAGGTATATTGATAACAAATAACTGGCAGAGATTATCCTTTCAGCTCGAATACTAAAATACTGCATTTAAAACAATTACCAATTTTTTTCTCTCTTACTCTACCACTAAGTGTTCTACAGACAACACTTTAGTTACAGCTATGTTACTATCACACAGCTCTTACCAATTCACATTTATAACACAAGGATTTATTTGTAATAAACAGAGAATTTCTGAATATTTTCTAAATTAAAATTCTGGGTTACAGGAACAACCTACCTTTAATAATTCTTTGCGCATCTTTTAGTTCAATTAAATCACATTGCAGCAAAATATTTCAAGTGTGCAAATTCTGACAGTGACTTCTGCAAGACATTTTATTCTGAAATAAACAAAGCCATCACTATTTGAAAAATCAATCTCAGTGGAAACCTATAGAGAAAAAACCTAACAGCTAATTTTCAGAAGTGAGGGAAAACTAAAACTGGTAAAATTATTTGTCTCCCTTCATTCCTAAGGGGGACATTTTGTCAGCTTCCAAGGAACACGCTCTTGTTTCACTGGCTGGCTGAAGCAAGCAGTGCAGATTTAGTGGACAGAGAACTTCCTGCTGTGAGTTTTAATGTTTTGCTACAGATTCAGTGTAGCAAAGTAGGTCTAGAAACACAGCAATGTCATGTAGAAATTAAAAAATAAATGCCAAGTTGCAGTGTGTTTTCAGGACTGAGTTCACGTTTCTACATGTAGATTCAATTTTTATATAAAACAAGTCACTAAACTTGCCTGCAGCGAAATCCATTATGACTGTCTGGATTACTGCCTCCTAAATGTGATCTGCAGATTGTGGTCTATCAGATATCAGATGATGATACATAAACAGCTGCTTAAAACCCTCCAATGCATAAACATAAGCAACCAAGGAAAGAACAAAATGGAGAAAAATGAAAACAAACATTCAAAGTTAAGCTTAATTTTTATTTGGCAGTAAATAAAAATCACTGTGGCAATATTCTGCAAGATGATCACTGGAGTGTAATTTTTTGTTAGGTGGCCATTGGATTACAAGGAAAATTGACAAGTATTACTGTACGCTTTTAATATACAGACCATCCAGAGCCATTACTTTTTTACAGTTTTTGTCTGCATTGCCGGCAAGGCTGCACAGTTATAGAATCAGATCAGAGAATTCCCTGTGACGTTGTACATTGATTCGGAGATGAGATTTGAGGTAAGTGTAAGGATCCATTTGCACAGATGCAACTACTAGTTTGGGATCACCGCAGCATCTGTGTTTGTTCCTTTCTGCAGTATAAACCATGCTATCGTCTTAAATGGGTATATCAAAAGTTCATATGACAAGCAGAACTTCACCTTCACTAAAAGATGAAAAGATTTTGCAAGTTTGCAACAATTAAAATGTTTTTTTTTCTTCTTTCCCTTTTCCTGTTTCTCTGAGGTGCTTTTTAAACAAGTTAAAATAAATTTATGGCAAATGATCAGTATGCTGCTTCTGAGACATATTTTCTCTGCATATCGAAAAAACTACCAATTTTCCCTTCTGCAACACTGCAGATACAAAAAAAACTGACTAATATTCTTAGTCATATTTCATGTTGTTATAAAGACTTCGGTATACCTCATTCCAGCCAATAAGTAATATATTAGAAAGTGAACAATATGGGAAAAGTAATGAGGATTTTGCAGTCAGTATTTTATTTTGGCACACTTTCTAAGTATTAAATAAGCTTATCATCTTTCTGTGCTACTACTTCATGTTTAAAGATCAAATGATATTTCTGGAAAGCAATTACGTTCCAGCTTTGACTAGTGTAGCAAATGCTAATATGTATTTTAAAAATGCTTTGTATCAGATATTTCAAAGTATATAAAATAATTTTTGAAATGCAAATTTCCACTACTTATTGAGGTAAATGGGAAAAAAGATGCACCAAAAATGACTGAGAGAGATCCTGGGCTAAGGAACAATCCTGAATTCCCTTATTCAGGCAAAAGCATAAGCCACAAACACGAATTTTGCCAGAGAAATGAATTCATAAAACACTTGTCATCTTTCATATTTCCTTCAAATCAGTGCTCTCACATCTCAGGGAAAAAAGGCAGCTGTGAATTAAAAAGTAGGCAAAAGAACCCTAGCGGTCTGTAACTTACAGTCCTTACTAACCTCTCCCATCCTTCTAGAGTTCCACATCTTTTTCCAGTCCAATGCCTTTTCACAAGCAAACATAACCACTGAACAACAATCACGTAGGTCCACGAGTTATGTATACAATCACAGTATAGTGATACCCAAATTCAGTAAAGTCAGCATAATTTACAGTCAAACTATGCAGGAAGTGCAGAGGAAACCAATTCCCCAATCTATTATACAAAACAGTTTGCTGAAAATATGAAGAAATCTTCTCCTGAGAGAAAATCAGCAAAGTAGAAAAAATAAAATGCACCTTCTTTGAATTTTATTTTGACTCAGCCTCTTCATCCACAAATTCAACTAGCGGAGCGTGTCTATTGGCCTGGGCACCTTCTTGGAAGTTAACCTTCTTTATCACCGCTGCCTTTGGAGCCCTTATGGTATGCTGCATAGAAACAGATCAATAGTGAACCAGCAGAGTACTTTTTTTTTCCTCCCCTCTCTCTCTCTTCAGCAAATGCTAATATTACTCTTTGGTGCAATTAGAAAGAACACCCTTAATTACCTCCTCTAACACATGTATATTTATTTTAAACCTTTTAAAATGTTGTCCTAAACCTTTTTCAAGTTTTATTTTCTCATGAATATTTATTTTGATAAGTATACTAGGGACAAAAATGCTATATAATGTTATATTTTGAAGTATGAACAGCTGAATGTTATTTTACTTCACTAATACTTTTTGTTATTATAATAAATACCAGGCAGAATTAATACAGTTTAAGTCCAAAACGTTAATCATACAGCAGATTTGTTCCCTTAAGAGGAATCTGCAGATTTACTAAAGATATTTTTGTTTGCTGGCCAGGAGGGGTCTTTATTGAACAGATATCTGGCAAAATCCAGATGACACACAAATACAGCTACTAGTGACAGTAAAGGAATAGCATGTTTACAAACAATCACCAAATTGGTCAACTTGCATTGTATCAGGTTAGTTTTCCATTCAAGTTTTCGTTCTTGGTGATTTTCTAAATAGGGTTAGTCTAATATCAAAATATTTAATATCACATATTAAAACCTCACATCTAAGCAAGGATTCATTTAAATAATAATTTGCTTTTTAGATTTTACATTTTATATTTCAATAACACTGCAAAAAAAAAAGAGAACAACTCAGATAATGTCAGTCTGAGATACCAGCTGGAGAGGCACAAACATTTAGCATCCAATCGCAAATAATTTTGGGTATAATTTTTTTAGCGCACAGATGACGTATTTCATGTAATTTTAGTGTAATTTACAAAAGGACATAAGGGAAAGGCAAATTTTCTCAACAATGTTAATTCTGCTACCACAAACTGAAGTTTAAAATAAACTAACAGGCAAAACCAAACCAGTTCAAGCTACAAAAACTATAATTCAAGCAATTTGAGCCATGGTCAAGCAATGTGACAAGATATAATGGCCAAAATACAAGTCCACTGAATACCATGTGGACAATTACAAAGAATCTTTAGTGTGCTCTTGGTAAAACATTATGTAAATAATGATAAAAAGACTATAAACAAAAAAATCCTGGGCATATTTACAAAGTCATCATTAACTAAATTTCTACATGAAGTAACTGCGACAACACATATGCTTATATCACAGACAGTGAGCAAGAGATACACCTAGACAGTTTTCTGCTAGAAAAATGAAAGGATTATTGATTTCTTGGGAGGGGAGAGAAGGACTGACAAAGCTAACCAAATGAATGTTAAAACATCTGCAGAATAGCATGGATTATATAATCGTCATTTGTTAATAAAATAACAGCAAATATAATCCTCTAAAACCTAGTCAGACCCAACACTTGTTTTACAGCATGTAAAGTGATACTGACATCGGCAAGCTACAGTCTGCACCATACTTCAATAATGCAACCGCAAATAATTAAATTATGACCAGATTTTTATTTTCTCAGTAATTAAAACCTTTTATAGGTCACTTACCTCCATTTTCATAGCTATCATAACCATCAGAGGGTCTCCAATCTGAACCTTATCGCCAGCTTTCACAAACACCTACAATTCAAGAGAAAATTGGGAAAAAATCATGCATTTCTGTACTATTAAAAATCATCAGCTAGATCTTGGCTAGCACAATCCACTGAGTGATTGTCGTTTTGCAAAACAGTCTCCTAATATCTTCATTATTGTTGAACTGGGTGTCTGAGTTCTCTAGATAATACTCAAGGGGAGTCGGAGGCTACAGAAAGAGGTTCAGTAACAGCTAACAGGATGACCAGGAAGCCATTTACGTATCAAAGAAGAAACACTAGAAGAGACAATGTATATTCCACCCTTTCAGGGCTTAAGAGCTTCTATTTTGAGAAAAACCTCTTCGTGGAACCAGTCGCTAAAGTTGGTTTTAAAACAAAATCCAGAAAGAAGATTGCAGGGGCCACCTAGTTTTTCTGCAATAACTTTGATTTGAAGTATTCACTCAGTATGTAAGAGGTCCACATTCAGTGTACTCCACCCTGTGAAAGGGTTCATGCCTTTTTATTGCTAGAGGAATCCTTTAACTACTAAACTCCCCTGGAAATCTCTTTTCTTTTGAAACTTTTCCACTGTAGAGAAAAATACACAAGACTTGCTGAGCTAAAGAAAAAGAAACAGACAGAAACAGAAGCAGCAAAACACACAGCTTAACAAAAAAGGCATTTCTGAATATTTACTTTTTTGCAAGTGCATCTAGCATCTCATTCTTTTGGTTAGATGAAATGGATCAAACAGCCTTTAACACTTCAGGAACTTTGACTTAGAAAGTAATTAAGATGAAGAAAAAATTATTTAAGTAGTAAGATTAGTTAAATATTCAGATCTTCCAGAGCTCTAGAAAAAGACGAGAAGCCTGAAAAACTCTTCGGTGGCTGCCAAAAAGTCAGAGTAAAAAGGGTTTTTTCCAACTGGAAGAAGCCACACAGCACTGACATTCTGGCCTTGATTCTTTCCTGGCAGTACAGAAGCAAGCACCATTTCTGGATATATACTGGAGAATTCATTTCCTACCCATATTATTATAATTACCTTTTCAACTGTGCCTGTCATGGGCGCTACGGCACCGCTTTGCATTCCCACCGAACTCACTGCTGACAAGTACTTGGGTACAGGAAGGCCAATCTGAGCACTACCTTCCTACAGAAATAAAATCAATGACATATGAGTTAACGACGTAAAATAATACCACTAGTAGACATGCTGACATACAGGAAAGAACAGATCCAGCTTTAGTCAAATCAGTCAACTGCTTTGGGTGGCACGCTACTGGGGCCAGGGCAGCAAAAAGACTGTGGGCACGCTTACTATTTTGCCAATGTCTAAGTCCTTAAAAGCCACACCTGCTGCTGCTAAGGATCAGCACGGAAGGAACCACCCCTGCGAAAAAGAGGCTCCACGTGGACCTTTGTACCAAACCCACACCTTCCCTATTCACGCAGCAACAGCACAGAAGGTTTTAGAAAATGATGAAAGGCTGTTTGAACAAGGGGTAGGCAGGTTGCTGCAACAAATAAGACAGACATTGGCATCTTCATTGCCAAGCATTGTCAATATGAGTGTTCCACAATCCACAATAAAATGGATTAAGTGCTAAGTTTAATGAAAAATTCTCTTTATTCAAAATCCCCTAATTCCTCTCAGACTTGCTACCCAGAGTTTTGCAAAGACTGTTTGTCCCCCATATCCTACCCATACCCTAAAACTTCTGTTTCTTCTAGATCCCCCACCTCAGACTCTACTCTGATACCACAGAAAAACTGAGCTTTGCCATTCCAGCATGAGTTATTTTGTCCTATCACTGGAGCAGCAAAGTTTTCACTGCATTCTGCTGAAAGTCTTAAGGGACTCAGAGCTAGAGGTTAATTATTGAAACTAATACATAATAATTTACTTATTTCAATTACATTTTTATTGAGTTACTTTAAGACCCTGTAATCTTTTTAACTGCAAATAAAAAATTTACCAGCCTAATCATGCAAATTAGGGTGACTCTTCTTTCAAATGCCATTATTCATGCAATGCAGATAATGCCATGGTAATTCATAATTACAATTTTTTAATATTAGCTGAAGTTACCCTCCTCAGACCAATATCAATTTCTTTCTTATCATTTAATATTAAAAATGAAATACACTGAAATAAAAGTATCAGTTACAAGCACTTTCAAATAATTGTCAGTTTGAAATAATTGCTACTGTTCTATGACAAACTTAGATACTTGACCATTTTAATATTTTGTGTTCCGCCCTCCCAAACTCCCAAATTTGCAACTCTGATTCACCTAATTGTATTTTATCTTTCTGAAAGTAAGTAATTTTCTCACTCACTGACCATAAGCAACTAACTTCTAATTGTACCTATAAATCCAACAAGTATCAAAACATTACGGGCCAATGTAAGAACTTGAAATTATGATTCACTTTCACATTCTCTTGTAATTTATATTGTTCATTTACATGGACAAAACTCTTAAATTTTATACTTGTGGTTAATAAAGAAAGAAACTTTACCGGAAAGAAGAGATAAATGGTGTTGTCCAAAATTACCAATTTGGACTTACACACTGTTCCATTTACTGAAGACCTCAAGTAAACTGAATCACCTTCATTGAAGATCTCTCCAGAAATCAGGAACGTTTTATCTTGAATCTGAAAGTTAAATGCTTTTATAAGGACAAAGCCCAACTCTTCATGAACAATAAACCAAAAATTAGTATTTGTAACATACATTCATAACCTGTAATTCTTCATAGATAATTCTGGAATTAAAAAAAAAAAAAAAACCAACCACAAAAAAACCCCACTTTTTAAATCTTATGTATCCTTTATTTTTCAGTTAACAGACTTGTCCTGGTTTCAGCTGGGATAGAGTTAAATTTCTTCCTAGTTTTGGATTTAGTATGAGAAGAATGTTGATAGCAACAACTAAAAACATCAGTGGGTTAAGTACCCTACTGGTCAAAGACTTTCAGCTTCCATGCTCTGCCAAGTGCACAAGAGGCTGGGAGGGAGCATAGCCAGGACAGCTGACCCAGCTGGCCGACAGGGTATTCCATACCATGTGATGTCGTGCTCAGTAGGCATGTTCCAGGAAACAGCAATCGCTACTTGGTTATCAGTCAGCGCAGGTGGTGAGCAATTACATTGTGCATCACTCATTTTGTATATTCTATCATTATCATTATTATTATTATTATTTTCCCTTCCTTTTCTGTTCTATTAAACTGTCTTTATCTCAACCCACGAGTTTTCTCACTCTTACCCTTCCGATTCTCTCCCCGTCCCACTGGGGGGGGGGGGGGGGGGGGGGCGGGGAGTGAGCAAGCGGCTGTGTGGTGTTTGGCTGCCTGCCGGGTTAAACCACGACAAGACTGTGTTCTGTATCCAATGCAATCAGCTCAGAAGATTAGCTAATATGCTCTCTCAGGACAATTTTTATTATAAACTATGTATTAGCACTCAGCAAAATACAAAGGTATATTATTTCCCAGGAAAAACAAAAAAATCAGAATATTCAGTTTAGCGATGCTACTAGAATCCAATATTTTTAATTTGTCTTAGCATCTTAACTTTCTTCAAACTGAAAAATCCATACTATTCAGCTGTCATCATAAGATTCCACAATGCTTTCCAAAAGACAGGTAACTTCCTCACTCTTAGAAGCTTATAATACAACAACTACAATATATTCAGTAAACCTACAAAGGAGCAGAGGACAGCAGTAATGGAGACACCATTACTGCAAAAGAAAGACCAAATGGAAAGGTTATTTATTTGTAGGTAACCCTTTCACCTACGTCAATGGAAATTGCACCTCTGCGACAACTTCAGAATACAAAAGACAGTAAGAATATGAACATAAGTGTATTACATTTAACTGGTATTTTTAGTTTGAAGTCTAACATCACTGAGCAAAGAATCAGAGACTTGCTGGTCTTTCAGGATATTATGAGTAGAGATAAAATTCAGTCTTCATTTACACAGTCGCATACTATTTTTCCACTGAGTGAAGACCTTATAATATCCATTGAAAGGATACTGTTGATCTGATATTGAACCCTGAAAAAAAATCATTTGCTTGATCAGTATCCTGAACAGGGGTGCAAATTAGGGCAACACCCTGGGCAGCACTGCGAGTGCTTGCCAGTTCCATCGCCCAGCAACCTGCTTTAGTTGACTGGCCTCAGGACAGGCTTTGTAGCACTCCAGAGGCACTGTCTTCCTCATGATCAGCTCTCAATTCTGTTTCTCCATCCCTTATCTCCAGCTTCTCTCCATTTCCATCTCAACCCCTGTTCTTCCTACTTCCCTGGGAGTCTACATTCTCCCTGGTTACACTTCCCCTCCCCAAAAGGCCCCACTCTACGTTCCTTCCAGCCTCTTTTTTTTTTTTTTTGCTGACATTACTTATATGAGATAAATAAGCCGGGTATTACTTGAAGGATATCGGTTATCTCAATATTCGTATCAGTGAAAATAAGGGTTTGAGTTAGGCAACAGGTGGTTATACACATGAAAGCACAATAATTTTCTCACTATTTTCCTAGTACGCTCATCTCTATACAGTCTAAGCAGTTCATAAACACTGACTTATTCTCATAATTCCCCTTTTCTGAGTATTGGAAACAAGAAGCTGAACTACAGAGTGACTGCATTGTCCAGCATGCAATCATTCTGGATGCCAAATTTGAGATAAAACCCATTCGACTCCAGATGATGCAAGAAGGCTATTCAATACTCAGCAAAACACAACCCCCATAAGCCACACAATTAAGAGATTATCACACACGCACACACAAAAATATCTATGTTTAAAGCATCTTGAGTTGTATCCTGTAGGATCTCTATAGTGTAGATAGAGAAAGAAGCCAATTCTATGGGGCATCATTCAATTATCTAACCAGAAGATTGACTACTCTCATCATTCCTCATCTCATTTGGTAATCACTTTCCAACTTCCATCTTAAAAAAAAAAAAATGTGTTATCTTATAGATAATGCTCTAGAAAGCTTTTATTTAACCCACAGGAGATCCATCTCATGCACACAATAAAGCAGGAGTCCTGTGGAAAAAACATCTTTTTAAATGCAGATTTAAATCTAACTTCCAGTGTTTTAGAAAGACAAATTTAAGACAGAGAAAAATAAAGAGTAAGATCTTTAAATATTGGAAAAACAAATGCTTTTCTTAGCCTTTAGTAGCTCTTCCATGCCAATCCAGTATCTAGCAAAGATCATTTCAGGCCAAAATAACAGTCTACAACAACGGCTGCAAGCAAACCAAAAATAGAATCCTGTATCAGTAATTACCAAGCAACTTTAGTAACAGTTAATACCAAGAGAAAACTACAAGAAACTGATTCTTCTTTTATCTAATGAAATATCTGAAAAAACTGGGACTTGTACCTGCATGTTGTATGACCCTTCTTGATTGTAACTTACAGCTACATCCACAACTGTTCAATAAAACAAAATATGTACATGTGAGTAGATTTAATTACAGGATCCAGAGAATAAGGACATATAAACAATATTTAGTCTATCTTTCTTGATAAAAAGAGAGACCTACCAATATTAAGAACAAGTATTTTCAGATTACCTTAGTACACACTGCAGATTTCATACTGAATTCTAGGCAATTTGTTTTTCAGAGATGAACACCTGAAGTTATGCTCTGAAATCTATATTAAGTTATCTAGATAGAAAACAGATTTTTGATGGAAAAAAGTGCTGAGCATTTTCACACCAAAGTGAAGTAAAAAAAGTCAATGGCAGTCAGTTCTTTTAAAAAGCTCAACCGTACTCATTTAAATGATGTAGTGTCATTTGAATTTGGTTTATATCTCCTCAAGATCTAAGTGTGGATTAACCATGCAATTAATTCTGTGAATTCCCAGCTTAAATTGCATAAAACTCATACTGCTTCTATTTGCTGTTTCTTAGCCTGAATTTTCAAGCACCAGTTGAAATAACTTTATCCATCAAGTATCTCCTCTCCCTCCACACACTTTTTTTATTAACTTACTGTTCTCCCCATCCAGCAGAGACAGTTTTCTAGTATAACATATATTTATTCTTCTACCAGTGCTGGATGCAAATGGTGAGAATTTATCTAAAACACAAAATACACAGATATGTTACTTTCATTCTATTTTGGCAAAACAAATACTTAGAACTTGCACCATAAAATCGATGTCCTACTATTACTACCATCATACTTATATATTTACAGGGCACATAAAAGATGGGGGAACCACTGTAGTATGTAGTGACAATCCCTCACTCGAGCTTCAACACTGAATAAACTGAGGCTGCGTAACCTACAGAAAACATGAGACTAACAACAGCACTTGCTAAGAAGAAGGATATTGACTGTTCTCCATGAACACATCCTTAACAGAAGAAAGCATGGGAATTCAACTGCAACATAGCAGATTCAGATTAACCTTTAGGTGAAGGTTCCAACTGTAAGAGTAGTCAAACATGGCAGCAAGTTGCCTGGGAAGATTGAGGGGTTTTCTATTACTTGGTGTTTTTGAGAATGGATCAGATATACAGCTATTAGATATTGCCTGATTAGTTCATCGTCTCTTGAAGCAAGGGAATAGTGTATGCGAATCTTTCCAATGCCACTCTCCCATGTTTCCAGAATAGTTAAAGTTAGAGGAGGAAAGAAAATTAACAAGGTTGTTGGCAGCATATATTAGATTTATATGAAGTTTTTGTTAACAGCAATCACATGCCCTTCTGGTATAGCCATTAACAGTGTCAGAACTCAAGAATGTTCAGCTCCTGGAGTCCTGTTCATTCCATTAAACCCTACAGCCTCTCCCAATCCTAACAGAGTCAATTTTATCTCTGAAGACCTTGGGCCAACTGTAGGAATAATAGTGACAGATACTCACTGTTTATGCTTGTAAAGAACAAAGAGTACACAGTGACACTGATTATGAATCCCAAGGTCTTTCAGATAGTGCATATCTGAAGTGCTGTGGGAAGTAGTCTGTACATCACAAATGGGTATATTCAGGTGATATATTCAATATCTGCACCTTAACAAAAGTTATAGTGTGCTCTGTGTGTAAATATCTGACAGATGCCAGAATGCAGAACACTGAGCCGGCACAAAATAACGCAAAAAGGGAGCACACAAATTAAATAACTGTACATAAGCTCACAGCACTGTCCTATCCAGTCACAAGTAAAATAAAACAAAACAAAAGAATGATCCTTACCATCTGACTGATCTCTAAAAGCATCTGTTAGCATTTTCTCTTTCAGTATGAGTCCTAGAGCTGCCTGACACATAACTTCATATGGGGTTGCCTTTTTAGTTGGAAACAGTTCATCATGGTGTTCAGGAATGAAATTAGTGTGCACATTTCCAGCCTCAAACTGTGGGTGTCCTGACAGGCTCAGTAAGAAATCAATATTAGTGCTTAATCCTACAATCTGTAAAGAAAAAGACGCATATTGCCAAATTGAAATGAAATTATGAATGAATATACAGCTTTCTGCTCAACTTATGCACAGATGATAGATTAATCTTTCTTCAGACAGCACCATCAAAGCACAAAGTTTATCAATAAAATGTAATTAATTCAACTGTTCTGTTTTATTACCAATGAAACCACTTCTTTTAAAAAGAAAAAAAAAGCAAGAGTAGCTTTCTCAAAAGCACGGTTTTCAAAACGGTACCTTTGTCCACTGTGAAGTCAAAGAAAGTCTCCCAGCAATAGTAATGGGAGGTAATTTAGGAAAAAAAACCTACTGTTTTGGAAAATCATGCTCTGAGTATTTAAAAGAGCATTCCTAATACAAAAAGCGCCTCTTATTAAAAATGAGTTACAATAGTTTCAAGATATTCCATATTTGATCTTTTAATAGTAACAAATGGGAACAGTGACTTTTATAAATTTACTAGATACTATCCATTTCCTGTAGTGCAAAATACCTAAGCAAACAACATGAAAATAGAACTAATTATTTTAGACAAATCAGTGAAACTGCTAACTATATTGTGCTGTCAATATTTATTGACAGAACTACCAAGAAAATTCTGAAAAAAACCAAGGGAATTCTTTTATCTCTTTCACTTGCAGTAATCTTCATTTTTAGCTAAAACAATAGTGGGCCAAACATTTTCAGTACCTCAGTCATGTTTACATTGTTGATTTAAAAGTGTAAATTAATTCTGCACAAATAATATTCAGTCTCATCTCAAGCCTTCTGAATTCCTCTTTTGAAAATAGATACAATACCTGTAGTTTTTATAGGGGGAAAACGGACCACTTTTTAAAAAGAACTGACAGCATTAAAAATTCTCCATATTTCTTTACTGCATGCATAATCTAAAAATTTAATTGTTTTTATAAATTATAAATTACAAGCAAACATCGTCTGACACAAATTCCACCTACAAATTCCTTTAAGTTTGAGAAAGGTCACACTACGATTGAGAATGTTGTTGTCTAGCCTTACTCTTCTACAAAGTCCCAGCTGCAACATCCAACTGAAGATATCGCAAACTTAAGAGAAATCTATGTGCGAAACTGGACTTCACACTTATCTCTACTCACTCCACCAATGAAAACAATTTGCAAATTAGGAAACAATACAGACTCTGCAAACAAATAATGAATCTGAAATGGTAGTGGCAATGCAGGCTCCCTCTTAGAAACCACTTTTGGTTTACCATAGTATTTTATCCACATTTTGTTAGCTCAAGATGTTCACAAAGTTAGCTCAAGATCTGAAATCAGACTGGGTTCCATCTACTTACATTATATTGATGCAAACTGTATCGCAGTTTTCTCAGTGCTGCTTGACGATCCTCAGCCCAAACAACCAGCTTTGCAATCATTGGATCGTAATGAACAGAAACCTCATCACCTAAAATATATTAAAAAATGTTGTAACACTAAACCAAGTATTTTCTGAAAGTTAGTAATGCCTGGTACCGCACACATTGTGGCATAATTGATGGCCACATTTCTCTGTGTCCTTAAAGAACATTAATCTTTGATTATGTGACCTGGCATTTCAATTCCAAGGACAACTTCAGTACTGACTTTTGTAGAGGTAACATTACTCAGATTCCATTTTCTTTGTTGCAATCAGAATGCAGTGTTGATAAATTATGATAAGAATATAATCAGCATGATTCAATGGACTATAATTTGGATAGAGGTAAATAAAGAGGTAAATAAAATATTCAGTGATTGACCAAAAGTACATGGACAATCACAAGGAAGAGTAATTCTGTAGAGATTTGTCTTTGTAACAACACCCTGTGAGACAGACTTATTTAGACCAAAGAGGGAAATGCTTACAAAGCAAAGCTTTTGATGTGAAGTTTTTCCAATTAGACCACTGCCTTCAGTTTTACCTTGTCTGACTCCAGTTTCTATCCTGGTGAAACTATCAGGTGGAGGGGTGGATAAGTGCAACAATGGCCCAGCCCCTGGCATAAAGTTATTATTAGGGTCTTCAGCATATATTCTAGCTTCAAATGCATGGCCTCGGAGCAGAATCTCTTCCTGCATTAGGGGAATCTTCTCTCCTGCTGCAACCTGAAAACAATAGGTTTTTTTCTTTAATGCAGGATCAATATTCTGGCGCACCAACGTATGAAATATTAAATATCTTTCTTCTAAACATGGACAACTATAAAGCACATTAAAAAGTGGTAGGTCATAAAAGGCTAATTCTGAAGTTATTCCTTCCTTTTCTCTGGGAATCACCAGTCAAAGGATTTTGTGCTTTTATTGTGTAAATCGACCTCCTTATATTTTACACAGCTAAAACATAATGGAAAAAGTCTAATTTTTTACTACTGGTTATATCCAAAAATAATTTAATGTTTAAGTTAAGGCCTGGTCAACTAAGACAAACTAATTTTATCACAGAAAAATTGCTCCAAAAGCAGATGATAAAATGGATTACTGGCAGCCAGC
The DNA here is from genome assembly GCF_964195595.1 of Calonectris borealis. NCBI lineage: Eukaryota > Metazoa > Chordata > Aves > Procellariiformes > Procellariidae > Calonectris > Calonectris borealis. Next base: position 20,079,257 of record NC_134320.1, on the reverse strand, counting down.
ACTACTGGCATATGCTGTTGATTCTTCCATATACTGTGGGACCTGTACATTTAAGGGAATGTTCCTCTAAGGGGATTTCTAACAATTTAAGAACCTTTAATGGGGAAGGAAACATTTTATTACTCAAAGGAATTCACATTACAAATACAGGAATACCAACAAACACCACCAACACACCAGTTTGAGACTGAAAAAACAGGGCTTTTAGGGACAAAATAATAACAAGAAGCTTGCTGCAGTTAAACACAGAGGAGACCCTTTACCAGGAAGCTACGCTATTTCCATCCACATGGGAAAATACAAGTTCCTATTAAAAAATTTGTAGCAACATTTCATCTTCTTTTGAAGTGTCAGGGGTTTTCCATACTCTGCCTTCTGCCACCAAACTATAGGTTTCAGCAGAGACAGCAGAATATAACTTAGTCTTCAAAGAAAGAGTAGTACTATACAGATTCACAAAAATAATGTCTCCAAGAACTGAGAGACATCCTCCATCTATTGACTCACTATGCCAAGACCACTGAACCTTTCCACCTTCTCTCTTTCTCTTTCTTCCAGTATTGTTTGATCCCTGCTCCAACTCAGCACTCAATGCTCAACCCAGATCAGGAAGCCAAAAGTTCCTCCTTTCTGCACCAGCATTTGCCATTTTAGTTTTCTTTCTGGTTACACTAAACACTCCCCCACCCTATCTACTTGAGCTCAATGTGTGCTGCTGTCCTCACTTTTGGATTTATCCAACCAGAATTGTTTTTCATTTCCAGTTCCCTAAGGTCCAAAACTTTCTGTTATCATTCAAACGTATGAATAATCTCTCTGTAAATTGGGTGTGTGAGGAAATAGCCTGTTTCCAGTCCACACAATTATACATTTATTTTAGAATGTGACTATACTGGTATAACACCAGACGCATATGAAGAGCTTTCCTCCTACGGCCTGATGCAAGAATGATTTTTGGGCCAGAGATACATTTGAACTAGAGTTTAAAAAAATTTTCAGCATGGCAAGCGGAAGATCAGGACCCTCTTCACAGTTTCCACATTCTCTATAACCTCTCTAAATATACTTTAAAAAACGTTTTTTCTCTGCACAACTGGAAGACAACTTTGTTGGAATTCCGAGCATCTACACAATGCTCTACAATCAAATACAGTAATACGAGATGTTCCTTTGGAGCAAAGGAAACTCTACCCAATTAGCTGAACAGGAGATGAGGATCTGAAAACATATCTGGTCTCTCATAGGCAATATCAAAGAGCACTGCTCCACAGACAAGAGGAAATCTACATGTAAAATCAATTAACACTTACCCTCAGCTGCCATTCCACCAAGTCTGTTCCAGTGATCATCTCTGTAACTGGGTGCTCTACTTGCAGTCTGGTATTCATCTCCATGAAGTAAAAATTATGTTGGGAGTCCATAATAAATTCTACTGTTCCTGAAGTATTTAATAAAAGGGCACTTCACCAAAACAAGACTTTTTCAGAATGGACACCTAAGACACTTAATTGATTTATGCCTGGACAAGACTATGATTTCTAAACCAGATACACTGAATTTCATTAAATTCTATACAAATTATCTTAAAGGGTCACACAACTGAGGTCTGAGAACAGAATGGTTGCTTCCTTGCACATTTACGTATGCTATGCTGTTTAGTAGCCGTTCTCCTCTACAGTAAGAGCTGCAGTTTGTTAGAGCTGTAAAAAGTGCATCAAGATTCTTTCAAGTATTGAGTATATGTATAGGGCATGTAATTATTTTTTAAAAATAAGTATCCAAAGAAAGCAGTGAGGGAAGTCACAAATAATTTTAGCAGGTTATTTTTCATCTGGGAAATAGTGTGGACTTTACAGACAGTGAGTTGTTTGTTTGTTTTTTCAAAGGCTTTACTGTTTGAATATGAAGTATTATTCTTTGTATGCTGAAAGAGAAACTATTTTTCCCTTGTTTTGCTCAAACTTACTGACATTCATAATGCTCACTTTCCAACAATAATCCAGTTGATTGAATCATCTGCTCTGAAATTTTTTCTTTCTATTCTTCAGCTGCCACTGGCCTTGAGCTCAGGTATGTTAGTTTAAATTTGTAATTTCATCAGTATTAACCATGTGGTTACTTGCTTAAACCTCAAAAAAATTAGGGGATGTATGTCATATTCTAAAACAATCAGATGCCATTTGCCTAGGCTTCACGTCTTACTAAGTTAAAAGCATGCCTCTGTAGCAGCCGTATCTCCAGACTTACCTGCTCCCACATAATTCACTGCTTTAGCTGCTTTGACAGCAGCTTCTCCAAGTCTCTTTCGAACTTCAGGATTAATTCCTGGCTGTAAATAATAATAATACAAAAGATTATAAATTATTGTGAATTTTGGTGATTTTAAACCTACTATGCATTAATATTTTGCAGTATTTAGTAACTGTAGGTAAATCCTTATCAATGTTATACTTGAAATCTACATAATTTTTCCCTGAGAATCATTTTCTAAAGAAAGTAATTTTTTCAATTAGAACATTTTCTGCAGCAAAATTAAAACAGGTACTGAGAATTACAAATTACTACCTGCTAAAGAAATTTGATGGGAGTTAGCAATTACTTTAAAAATATGTCAGTTCATTAAAAAAATATTATAAGAACTTTCTGCTCACCCCTGGTGCCTCTTCAATGATCTTCTGATGTCGTCTTTGCACACTGCAGTCTCTTTCAAACAAATAGACTGCATTGCCATGCTGGTCACCAAACACCTGGACTTCAACATGCCTGTTTTGTAATAATAATTGTTTCAACGTATTTCAGTAAAGCCCCAATCCTGTGATTGGCTTCACCCAAACAGACTTTGAACTTGTACACAGTCCTGTACGCTTCAGTTGGACTTCTTATAGGTTTAAGTGTCTGCCCTCAAATAGCCAAGAATGTAGAAATGAGGCTGCTATTATGCAGGATTTCAACCATTTTAGACTTTCTCAGTCTCCTAAATGAAATAGGATTCTAAATGCCAGCTACTGCAGTAAAACCTCATAGGCCATACAATAAACAAGATACATATCTAGAGGTTGCTACCTCTTTATTAGTTATTTTATTATAATAAAAGTAAAACCACTTCACTATTATTTGATAATTATGATTTCCCTCATAATTTACCATGTAGCAATTCACAAGAGGCAACAGCCCTGGCTCAAGAATAACATTGTTTATTTCAACACGCCATTTCAGAGGACAACTATTAGGTGGCAGAACTTCATTCTATGTATAAAATGAAGAAAAATCTGTCACCATTCTGATAACCCTCTGATGACAGCAAAAGAAATTCCCCAGGAATTTAATGAGATTTTTCTCATGCCCATCTGACAGCATAAGCAGGCCCTCAGTCTCTTCAGAATAAATGCTTTCTTCATAGTGATGCTTCAAGAAAAACAGATGTAAAGTACAAGAGTATCAAATAGACCTCTGTGAGAAGATCTTTATAAAAAATAAATTAGCTCAGTTTCACAGGTCAGGCATGAGCTAGACTATCGCTTCTGTTCTAAATATCAAAATAGAGAAAGATTAAATAACTAGTTTAGGATACCTGAGGGCAGCAGAAACACCATGACAGCTTGACTCAGCTCTGTAGTTTAAGTATTATAAAGTGATTTTTTTTTCAGATGTAAATTGAGTTTAGAAAGCTCACTCAAGGAGGAGTATCAATGTCATTAAACGTCACTGCCATGTCTCCCAAACAGCGGTATTTTAATTCTTCTAATTCAAAACAAAGTCAAAACACTACAAGAAATTCAACACATTATAAACAATTTTGACTAAATTAACACCTGCCATAGTGCAAATAAAACATACAAGACCAATTTTCATGCTATTACTAAAACAGGTATGTTTATTTAACCGTAGAATAAACATTAGAGTGTTTATATTAAAACATCTATTTCTCACCTTGGATTATCTACAAATTTCTCAATCAGCATTGCATCATCATTGAAAGACTTCTTTGCTTCTCTCCTAGCTGATTCTAGTTGGTCCAGAAACTCCTTTTCTGAATGAGCAATTCTCATGCCCTAGAATACAAAACCCAGCATCTCTAAATGTCTAAAAATACAGTACACAATAAAAATCCTTGTTGCACACAAACAGGTACATGACTAAAACAGCAAGAAATGAGCTTAACGATAACATTTTTCCCTTCTTACTTAAACTTTAGCAAAATTGTGTATCAATTTCCAATAAGATAAGCCTACTAAGTCCCACTGAAAGTGCCATTAGAAGTGTAAAAAATAGATATTATTATTCCATTGATATGGAGGAGTATAAAATTCGATTTTATTCTTAAATATCATAGAAATTTTCCAAGATTGACAGAGAAAAAACAATTTCAATAAAAAATAAACGTAGCCATTTTGGAAATAACTAGAATTCTCTATCATGCCATTTTTATAGAAATTTATTTCAGAGTAAAATCTGATTTAGAAAGGGAATTCACCATACATTAAAAAGTGTCTAGACAACAAATACTAAAATGGTATTTCTAACCACTTCTTACGCAACATTTAAAACTGTTAGCAAAAAAAGTCACAGAAGCTATCACAAAGTAACAATTTAAAATCATCTAGTTTCACACAAAGAAATCCATAGGACAACTTTTCTGCTTATGTGAGTTACTGGAGATCCATTGAAATAAACAAAACTCTTCCAATTTATACCAGCTAATTACCTTGTGCCTGACTGCACAACAAATGGAAATGAGACTTCATAGTGCTAGATTGGACATTAATAATAAATTTTAACAAAAAGTAGTTTTCCAGTTTCTTTGTTTTCAAAGATTTCTTTTAGAATATTCAGTTACAGATACCAAGACATGACAATTTTACACCATGCGATTAAACAGATTAGTTCCCTTACCTTTCCTCCACCTCCGCGAACAGCTTTAATCATTACTGGATATCCTATTCTCTTGGCATGTTCCTTTAGACAGGCATCTGATTGATCTTCTCCATGATAACCTTCAACAACAGGAACGCCAGCAGCAGACATTATAGCTTTGGAAGTGCTTTGACAGAATAGTTTTATGTTTAGAATGATAATAATATTTTTTCCTTACTTTAAGCTCCAAACCTGTGTATGTTCCCAACGTTAATTCTCCTCACAAAAGTAGTTCCACTGACCTCAACGGGACTACTTACATAAGTGGGTTACATACGATTTGCTTGTAATTAATCAAATGTTTCAAATAGGGATTTTTTTTCTCCAAGCCCTCCGTATAAAAGTGGTAGTCAGTTTCGAGCTTACTGACTATCGTTTGAGCCAGATTATGGAGGCCAAAACCTAACACCTTCAAATTACAACACTGTATCCTGCCAAAACCGTATTTAAAGTTGTACAAAGGCAAAACTCTTTTCATGATGCAGGCTGGATTACAACACATAAAACACTCGAGCGTAACAACTATAACTTCAAATATGCATGCAAAACTAGTCAAATTACAGAGGTGATTTACTCTCACATTAGAAAGTCATAAAAAATTAATTCTCTGAAATTAATATTGCACAGTTCATGTGTTGGTAATAACCTTATTTCCATATTCTTGATTTGTACTTCATACCCTGGAAACATTTCTTTGATCTAAGTAACTAAGAATAAGATCCTCTGTGATAAACAAAACTTATCATGCCAATTTACATGAGCCACAATAACCCCTGATGATATGGTGTTTCTTTTCCACCGTTCTTTTGACCAATATACAAGACATCCAATCTGACTGCTGAACCCTTACCTATATAGCACTGCAATGCCCCAATTCTGGAAAACTAGAATCGGTTAGGTATTTAATTATCAAAATCCTAATAACTGAACAATCGTGATTGTTTCTATAGGAATCCCACATCTATAAACCCAGAGCTTAGTCCTTTGAAGAAAGCCATAAAAATAAAAGACAGTGAAAACTGACAGAATAAAACAATTATGGAGCAACTGGTCATTTGTTAACAAAATTAGCTTTGCCAAACTGTAAATTGCATAACCAAGTAACAAATCAGAAATAGATACCTCTTAATACCCATATCTCTGATAGCAGATGAAGGCGGACCTACGAAGATGATTCCCTCTTGCTTGCACAACTCTGCAAACTCTGTGTTTTCTGAGAGGAAACCATAACCTGGATGAATAGCCTAAAATAGAATAATGTTACCAGCCTGTTTTTGTATCAGTTTAGCTTAGAAAACCCTGAAACTTCAGTAGAGTGCCAAGGAAACACATGATGGAAACACCATGGATAAAAATAAAGAACTAAAGAGCATGGAAGTAACGGAAGATTTAAGGGCATGATCTACTTACCTGTGCTGCTGAGATCTTGGCCACCTGCATTATTTTCTCCATGACCAGGTAACTCTGCTGTGAGGGTGCTGGACCAATGCAATATGCTTCATCTGCCTGTTACAGAAAAAATACATATAATACAGACTGTTTATTAGATAACAAAAAGCAAATTTAACTAAATTTCTGAGCTAATTGTATTGTTTATCAGACTGCTAGCATGCAACAGTTTAAATCACTGTCTCTCTTCATGGAGAGACTCAACTGGGTAAAACAAATTCTGACTTTCTTCCCAAAATCAGAGTCCATTCTCTAACCCCCAGTGGCTACTCTGGAGTTAGAGAGCCAAACTTCAATGCACTTCCTGTCAAGCTGTCAGGTGCTGAGACAGAGACGAGGCAAACTTTTCATTGATTCAAGGAAAACTTGGAAGTAACTCTACAGAGGTGAAAATCAACTGCATTACCACACACATCTACTTTCACATTGAACTTATTAATGAGAACTATTGTTGTGAATGAACATTAATCACAAACTTAAGGAATATACTTCACCATTGCTACATGCATGGAATTCCTGTCTGCTTCACTATAAACTGCTACAGATTTCACACCCATTTTCTTTGCTGTTCGCATCACTCTGCATGCAATTTCTCCACGATTTGCGATAAGAATCTTCCCTATGTTGTGACCTCCTGTTTAAAAGGATGAAGCACAGTAAGCAATTTTTAAAAGAAATATATCCTTAAAAACATTCCTGGAAATAAAGCAGTTTTAAAATTCAGATTTCTTTTTCATCATTTATAGTGTTTATGCATTTCTCCCAATAATGAAAAAACACATGCTTCAACCAAAAGCATTTCCATGCTAGTCTTGGAATTTTTTCCTTAGAGTCCTTATGGAGAAGTATGTTTAATTTAAGTCTTTTCCTCTTTTTAGAATTCAAGAAATATATTCTAACCCTAAAACAACACTTAAACATAAAAGTTGATGCTTATATTTTTACTGTGTACTTTTTGGACCAACTAGGAAACAATTAACACTTGCCCCCGCCCTCAACAGAAATGATTCACATTTCTTTGAAGAGCACTATTCCCCATTGATACACAGACACAAAGAGATAACAAGGTATAAAGTTTTTTGTTGGTTTGTTTTTTTTTTTTAAAGTCACTTACAAGCTTCTATTCAATCTCATGACAGCAGTTAACACAGGATAGAAATATAAGGCCAGCACAGCCAGAGACTTCACAGGCAGAACTAAATAGCTTAAAACTAACTAATAAAACGAAAATATATCTCTGAATTCTAAAACATATCTTTTTAAGCAACATGACAGTTATTTAAACAGTCAGTTTAAATCATCTTACCAAATATTTTTAACGTTCCTTCATATATTGTTTAAATACCATTATGCCTAAAAAACAATTCTCACAGACTTTGCAATGTTTGTATCAGAAAAGGATCACAAAAACATCACAAAAATAAATAGTTTTCATTAAGTTGAGTATACCTAAATATGACAGATAAAATTATTCAAAATGTTGTTTACACATTAAAGATTATTTCTGTTAGGTCAGCTACAGACTACTGTTTTCAAAAACTATAGAAATATTGAATATTTATTTTAAAAACCCTACAGTTTTTCAGCAACTAATGGTCTAAAACTAACTAAAACAATCCACATTGCACAAGCAATTAAACTTAGTAGCTAAAGAAGTTAAAGTTCATACCTATCGTTGAGGCCCATTTCACAAATCTCTGTACTTGGTTCCATTGCCTGTACAGTTATAAACACACAGAAGTGTTACAAAAGTATATGAAGAAGTGGCAACTGAGCTACTTTTATTTTCAGGCGAGAGGAGGACAGTACTAAAACAGCTCTGAAGCTTTTGACACAACTATTTACACAGAACATATTCAAGTACAACAGGGAAGGTTGTACAAACTTCACCAGGCCTCTCTTTACGTGTTTTCATTTAGACTCAACAGAAATTATCCCCTTGCTTTTTTAGTAGCATTCAAATTGAAATAGTCAACATATTTATTTAATAAAAAAAACCCAAAAACCTCTTTTAGTGGATGAAACAGCCAACGTCTGGCATTTATTACAGAGAAGGCAACTCGAAGTATTCAGGAAAGAACACATGAACCACCACAAAACAGAAAACCTTAAAAAGGAAACAGGAGTTGTTTGTATAGAGAAAAGGTGCAAGAGAAAAGAATGTAAAAGATAGCAAGAAGAAAGAGCTATGAACAATTTCAGAAATGAAAAGTTAAACCTCAAACAACTAATACTAAAGAAATCAGCGAAGGCTAAGTGGCTGGAAGAAACTGTAAAAGTAAACTCTTGGAACGTTTTAATTAACGTCTAAATCAACTCTGGAATCTTGGATCAACTCCAGCAACTCTTAAACGGTATCAGACAAAAAGATACGTGTCCTTGACACCACACAACCAAAAGCTCAGTTTCAATAACAAGAGGGGAAACTACTGCATTTCCTAAACTTCTAATAAACAGCTGTCACGGTCACCAATTCCTTCTGCACAGGATTACAGCCAGCGCAGGGCCGGCCGCAGCGGGTAGCCAGCGATGGGTACCAAACCCCGAGCACCCAGGACAGTTTCATGGAATCTGTGCCAACCGCTAAAACCATGCTTCAAACTCTTGGTGGGTTTTTTTTTTTTTCTCTTTCTTTCCACAGAGGAGCCCGGGGTAATTGTGTCCCTCCCCCCCCGCCCCCGCGGCACCGAGCAGCGGGGCCGGACGGCGGCCCAGCTCCCTCGCTCCTCCCGAGGCGCAGAGCCGCCTCCCCCTTCCTCCCTCGGGCAACCCGGCTCCAGGCTCGGCTTTGGGAAGGCCCGCGCCAGGCCCGACAGCCGCCGCCGGCTCCCTCCCGGGCGCCGTCCTTGCCGCCGCCGCCCGTTAGCCCCCGTTAACGGCCGCCACGCAGCGCACCGCCCCAGCGGGGAGAGGGGAAAGGAGGCGAGGAGCGCGTCGGCCACTCCCCGGGCAAAGCGTCCCCGAGGGGCCGCGGGGCCCGGCGCGCCGTGTACCGCCTCCCCAACCCCGCACTCACTGACGGCGCAGCGCCCAGAGGCAACACCGGCCGCGCCCGCCCGCCAGCACCAGCGCCATGTCGGCGAGCGCGGGGGCCGGCGGGACGGAGGGCGTGCGCGGCAGGCCGGCCGCCAGTGGCTGCCGCGGCAGGGGCGCGCTGAGGCGGGCCGCGGCGAGGAGGAGCCGCCGGGCGCGGGGCGGGGAGAGAAAGCGCTCCGGGAGGAGGGAGGTCACGGGGAAGGAGGCCCCGTGCGCACTGTCAGGCCGCCTGGGAGGGGGCGTGAGGTGGCTGTTTGGTGGGGGCAGAGCCGGGAGAAGGCCGCGGGGGTCGGATGACAGCGAGAAACTGGGCAGTAAAACGGCAGATCAAATAAAATTCACGTAAATGTGAAGTGACACACGCTGCAGAAGGACTCCGGGCTACAGCTGTGGAAGCATGGGCTCTGAGCCAGCCATGTTCCTTCGGGAATGACATGGAACGTGAGGGCGGTTGGGAAGGGCGCGGGGATCCCCAGATACCGCAACATCCCTGTGCCCAGGCCCGACTCCCCAGCTCGGAACTGTCACGTAGCTGGAAGAGGTTCAGATGGTTGTGGGACCAGCACACCCCACCGCCTCCTGAGCAGAAAGCAGGCAGGATCAGTACCGCGCCCTCAGGCTTCGCAGCTTTGCAGGTCGCCCTTGTGCCTTGCTCAGCCTCCCCACGCAGCTCCTGCGCAGTGCCCGTGCTGCTGAGGGGACGGGGCGCAGGGGAGCTGGGCCTTTGGTCAGGCCTCCTCTGGCCGTTCTTATTTTCTGTGTTGAGCTGGATCTCATAATGCAGCAAGAAAAGGAGTGTGAATCACCAAGGTCACCTTGTTTGCCTCAGTCACACTGATTTACTGAACCCAGGTTAACAATAATGTTCAGTGAAACTGTGATACTGATGGACTACAGCAAAACACTTCCAAAGTAGTATTTCACATGACCATGATTTTAATATTAATTATACAGAGAAATTAAAAAAAATACCAAACAGTAGCACTTAGTCAAATAAGTATTTCTAGTTGCTGTTTGCAAATAGCAAAGCAACCATGCTTTTTCACACAAGGAATACACAAGCTATCAGTTGTAATAGTGGTAGTATTTAACATGTCTTATGTGTTCTCTGTACTCTGAAGCATTAACATAGTTTCTTACATAAAGAGCATTCTTGGTATGGAGGTAATCTCTGCCTGTTCCACTGTTGCTTTTTTTAATTTGGCATGGTGACCTCTCATATCAGGGACTGAGGGATTGTAGTAGCTTAAATGGACGCCAGATGAGCTTGGGGAAATAGTATGGTCCCTTGAACCTGACTGCAAGAGGTGGTCGGTTCAGCACTTGCTCTGAAGATGAGATTTTAAAAACAAAATTATTAAGTGAAGCTTCCACTTTTCCATAATTCATTCACTTCATTCTTCTTCAACATAATGTGCTGACAGCATAGATCCTACTTTTGTCTTTTGAAATCCAGATTTAAGAAAATTTCAGCATGTTTAATTTGTCTCTAAACACAAGATGGCAGCATTTTATGTAGTTTAACATTGAACATTGGGAAGAGCAAAAGATACTTTACAATACGTAAATCAGAGGTGGTGGAGGAGTTTACGCTTTGAACAGTAAAACTAATGGAAGTTGCAAACTCATTTATATTGCAAATCTGCTCTTGGTGAAGCCATCCTGCATGTCTTTTAGGGCTTGCAAAGTCAAGTGGGCTCATCAGATTGTGTACATAGATGTTTGAAAGTACAATGTAATAAAACTGAAATGCAGAAAATAATCATTTTCTCACTGACACCAATAACACGCTTAATGCGCACATACATACATAGAGGCACTGTGATGAACCTAGTGATGTACTGGATAGGTTGGACCGGCAACATTTTAAATTTTATCATGGAAGCTTGACATATTCTGAAAGCTGCTTTAGATTACTAATTTGAGTACTTTTTTCTTTTTTTTTTTCCATGAGCAGGTTGTGAACATCATAATTTGTTTGAAATATGAATTCATTTTCCTTGAGGAGATGAAAAAAACGTCATTCCTTGGCAAAATGAATGAGGTTAAACATTGGCTGGACTCATGAGTCATATTCTTCAGAAATTTCTGGGATATAGAAAAGCCCCAGCAAAGCTGAGGTTCAAAACCAAGATCTGTGTCTCTAATCTGCACAGATTTTCTGACTCAGATTGAACACTTTCCTTTTTCCCAACAGCCATTTATTTTGTTGCTGCATGTGGGAAATGCAACCTACTCCTCTTTAAAATTTTGAAGAGAGACTTAAGTAAGAAACTGAGCCAATTAACTTACAATTTAATAAAATACTTGGAATCTACCAACTTCATAGGCAACAGAACTTGCAGAAAAAGGGAAATGCAGGTTCTGTGCCGTTTTGTGGCTAGCTGGGAAAGCCCAGATGTTGATGAAAGCCCAGGAGTGTTAGTGTTGCTGTGGCTGATAAACTTCAGACATGCATACCCCTGCATTACTGGCGTGCAGTGGCCACAGCCGTGGATGTGAGAAAGTAAGTGTAGTCTCCAAGTGTCTTGTCACCTTACTAGTGAGGGTTATCTTCATAGAAATCTTTCTCTCCTCACCCTTGTTATTTTCCTCAAATTGATGCTTTTAAAAAAATACTTTTTTCTTCTAGACACTGGTGCAAAAACATTTCTCCAGTGGATTTGAAGCCTTTGTGCTTCTGGGACGGTCCATAGTGTGACTTACAGATGCAGGGGTTTTTGCTTTAAAAGGAAAAATGATTGACTGTTCCTCCATCTGCCATTAAACTTGTCAAGAAAGTGAGAATTTGAGACATCCAGCAGCCTTTGAGGGTCCACTTCAGACATCCCCCCCACACCAGGCAATGAACATGCAGGAGGCCCCATCTAAATCCTAGTTCACCAGCTGAAATGCATCTCTCAAGTGTGTATTTACCAGGCCATCTTCTAAAATTAACACGAACAAGCCAGGAACGTTGTCCACTAAACACGTGTATCACTTAGGTGAACCTGGCACCAAATTTAACATTGTACCAGGGCAAGCAAGTGCAAAAGAGCAGAGCAAACTGACCCTGCTCTCCCTGCTTTTCTACTGAAGGACAAATCAAGGGGCTCGCAAAGTTTTCACCTTGTGAGCTGTAGCCATTAAATTATCCATCATGTAGGGATGTGCACTGACGCTAGAAATGGTAATAGCAAGAGAAGCATAATTCTGGTATTTTATCCCTGAGGGAAGTTTCTTTCTTTCTGCTGCCCTCATTGGCACTTCTCTAACAGCTAAGTTCCTGAATCAGCTGCCAGCAGCAGAGAGATAGGCCCCCCCCCATCTTTACCACGTCTTCTGCTTTCCTGCAATCCGTCTAACAACCTTTGCTTCGTTAGCCATGAAAAGCATGACATGTTAGACTGATTCAGCCATTTCAGAGCTTTATCTTGCTCACCACAGGGAAGGTAGTATCCTGTTCCCTCATCTGCCTGCCCACCCCTCTCTTTCCTAGCCAGCCCAGCTCTATCATGCAACCTCCCAGCAGCGGCCTTAGAGGCATTACAGGAGCCTGCACCCAAAACAGGGTCTGGCTGCAGTTATTAGCCAAACGTAGTTCTAGACAGATTTGGTTTAAAGTTTCTCTGAAAAAACTTTAAAGATGAAGCTGAAGAATTTTTGAGTGCCCCCTTTTATTGAGAAGTTTACCTGACACAGTTGTCCCACAGTTATGATATTTTAAGCTGGCTGTTGATGTGATAAACAGCAAAATCACAGCAAAGTCACATAGAATCATAGACTGGCTTGGGTTGGAAAGGACCTTTACAGATCATCTAGTCCAGCCCCCATTCTTTGGGAAGTTCCTTTGACCGACATAGAAGCTGTTGAATTCTCAAGTTTATGTGTGGTATTTTCCAAGCTGTTTATTTCCTCTAGCTTCCATAACTGCACACTGAAAGGATGCATTCTCCTCAAAAGACTCTTATCGTAATTCCTAAGATTATTATCTGTGAAAGCAGTTTAAACATGAAGTCACAAGCATCCGTCACATCTGCTGTGAGTTATGGTCTGTGTTTATTGGACCAATAGGAAACAAAAAGAGATCTAGTCGTATAAAGAAACATAGTGAATTCAGATACTCTGGAAGGTGTGGGGAGATTAACAGAAAACCGCATAATATTTTCAATACCCTTTTTTTTTTTCCTAATGCTGATGAAACAAAGATAGAAATGTCAGCTGAGCTGCCCAAGCCACAGAAGAAATAATCATCAAAGTTATGGTTAGGATATAAGCATATCTCTGTCAGTGGCCTGTGTCCAGAGCTCATGCAAGCCTGCCTGTTTGTTAGATTGTACTTGTATTTTGAACAGCTTAGGTGAAACAGCACTCAAGAGATAAAATAATTGCACAGCAATGCACGCTTTAATGACTAAATACAACCTTTATTATAGAAACACCAATAATAGAAAAATAAAGAGCATATCTTACTTCTCATAGCAAATTGATTTCTAGCAACCATATATTATAGCAAGCTAGAAGTGATCAACCAAACCATATGCATACACTTAAGAAGCTAATCTACATCTCCCTTCCTCTTTCAACCAGAACTAACAGCAGTTTTTTAATTTGGACTTTGTTTGTCCATCAGAGAGCAAAAAGGACTGAAAGAAATTAAATCTTGCTTTATAAAGTCCTTGGCGATTTGGCTAAGTATGACATCATCATACTCATGGAATGCCCTTGGGTCTGGCACACCTTGGGTGTGCAAGAGACCATAGTGAATGGTCTGGGGTGAGAGCTGCAGCAGAGCATCAGGGAGCTGTAGGGATGTGCTCACTTCCTAATTTCTATGAGTGGCCCCACTGTATCCTGACCAGCATACGCTTGCAAGCAAGTTAAGCATAGCTTCCCTGATGGGATGCGTCATGTCATCATGGTCATTATCTTCTGGTTCAGGGGTGGGTTGATCTCAGTCTGCAATGGGGCGAAAAAGTGAGCTGGGGCTGCCGAGACCAACATTGCTGGTCACTCTGAGAGCCAGCTGCAGCCTTGCCGCCTCCTACAGCAGGCTGTGCTCTTCTCCCAGCTCTCTGGGTACATGGGCTCATGCTGACTCTGTGAAGGTTTTTGGCATGCAGGTTTTTAGGGCAGGTTGGTTGGTAAAGCCCTGTCCCAAGCAGTCAGCAGGTTTCTGAACAAGAGTCTGACTATGGCAAAGAGCAGCCCTGGAAGGGAAGCAATCCGCCAGGCTTAGAAAATACTGTCTTCATTTACATCCGTACCGACAGGAAACAAAGAAACTGTGCACTGCTGCCCATGGCATAATTATTATGGCCCACCTAGCGTACAACCAGTTTATCATAAGAGGGTCTTCTTTGTGTGGTGCTCCTTTAGAGACTTTTTGCTCAAAATGTTTCCTCAGACAAGATATTTGAAAGAAAAAGTCTGGCAGCCAAGACCAATTACACCTATAGAGTCTTCCCACTGGGAGGAGGGCCTCAAAGCAACTCCATTAGATAAGAAAGTGCCAGCCAAACATCTACCTAAATTCTGGCAGAAAACAAATACAGGCATCAGCTTTAAAAGCTGCATATGGCAACTCAGGGAGCAGCTGGGCTGTCTAATTCTAACTCAACATTAAATTCAGAGAGGCAACACTCCCTGCTACGCTGGCGTGCCGACACACGTCCCTGCTGCAGGCTGTTTGTGTGTTTTGTGGTCAGGGAAGGAGGTGATGGCGTGCAGGCTGGGCTGCAGTGGGAGAAAGGTTGCACTTCAGGGGCTGGGATCTGATGCAGTAAGGAATTTTCCAGTGGACCCTCTACTACTGTAAAGTACTAACTCCACTGGATTCAGTTTGCTGCACATTGGCAGCATTTCATGGGAGCCTCCAGTTGCTTCATCGCTTTGTACCACGTGCTGTTTAGAGCAAGCCCAGAGTATTATTCATGTAGAAAGGGCAGTATGCAGCTTCATAAAAATAGCAAACAAATAATAGCAATAAAAAGCATAAGAACAAATCAGGTAAACCTGAATCCAAACATTGTTCAACACCAACAGTTTGATTCACTGTAGAAAGAAAAAAGGAGGGGGAAAAAACATTAACTTTGCATCATCAGTAAAAATGCCAGAGGGTGTCACAAGATTAAACACAGAATTATCAGTCATGAAGAACAGTTTTCTCTCCTCATGATGATATCAAACATTAAAAGACTGAATATTAACATAGATTTTTCAGTACAGAACATAACAAGAAAATGCTATATCCATATCAATCGAAATAACAAACTGTACAGATCATGCAACCCAACAATCCAAAGAACATGTGAAACAGGTCTTAGTTTTGAATGGGAAAGATGTCTATTGATCACTGGTCAGAACGGCGTAGGGTCAGATCATGTGCAGGGCTGAGCTTTTTAGGCAGTGTTTGTTGTTAAAATGTCCACATGTAACAGTTTGGGACAGTAACATCACTATCGCATAGTTAGGCTCATTTTTGAATGGAAGCTCTTCCATATATTTACCTTTCCTGCTGGACACCTCATCAATTCTCTTGTTTTAAAAAAATGTGATTGCTTTAATCAAGTATAAAAATCTGCTTTCTAAACAACAGATTAATAGTATTAACTAACCCTGAGAACTAGAGGGATCTTATAATCCAAGGGCCTGAACAATGCCAGAGTTCAGTGGGCTGCTTGTCCACTAACCAGGGGGGAAGGAGGAAGGGTGAAAATGAGCTAGACAAAGGTGACTAAGCAATATTAACAGTGCTGGAGCCTTTTACAAAATAATAGTCGAAACACTCAGATTTCAGTTTGAGTATTCAACTGAATACAGTTCAAATCACCGTGTCTGTATTAAAGGTTTGAAAGTTTGGTGTTCTGTTTCCTGTGCTACTTTACCTTATAATTGTATTCAACTGCCTCCCTTGCTTGCAGCTGGTTCTGACTTCTGTCTAATGTTTCTCCAAGCGCAAAAGTGCTTCAAAATTGTCGTTATCTTTCTTATTTATTGGTTCATTCAGACTCAAAGGGAACATTTCTGGAGACTGTTCATTACTTCCACAGCTACATATTATGTCGATTATGGAACAGTATGACCATGTTTCTACTTGTCACAGACCAGCATCTTCTAGTAATGCATTGAATAGAAGGATTTCTTTTCTTTCTTGATTTAAATAAGTAAACTCTCAATGGTTAAATGCTAGTAAAATGTCAAAACTATTTTAAAAATACTTAAGGGAAATTAAACTCACAAGATATTATCATCGGTTTACCAGTGAGGTTCCATCACCATTAATTATTGCTCAGGATTTGGGCCATTATTAATGGAAATTAAATTCTCTCCCAGCATTTCTACTTTGTTTAGATCCAGATTAAACTAACAACAAGGAATTTTTGCAGATTACTTCAGTCTTTTGTTTAATGGATGATTCTTTTGTTTAAAGGAGGTTGTAGCGAGGTGGGTGTTGGTCTCTTCTACCACGTAACTAGCGATAGGACGAGAGGAAATGGCCTCAAGTTGCGCCAAGGGAGGTTTAGCTTGGACATTAGGAAAAATTTCTTTACTGAAAGAGTGGTCAAGCCTTGGAACAGGCTGCCCAGGGAAGTGGTTGGGTCACCATCCCTGGAAGTATTTAAAAGACATGTAGATGAGGCGCTTAGGGACATGGTGTAGTGGGTATGGTGGTGTTGCGTTGACGGTTGGACTCGATGATCTTAGAGGTCTTTTCCAACCTTAATGATTCTATGATTCTATGATTCCACGTTGTGTGGCAAAGGGATGCTGTGCCATGGGCACCAATCGATGAGTGGGATGGCTTGGCCTGGTGTGGCAGATGGATGGAGTTACCGCCTCCAAACGCCTGTCCAGTTCTGCTGCACAGACATCTCAGCTGCCTGTCAATCAGCTCCTGAATTGTGCGGTTTGCAACATAACGCTGCAGGATAAACTTACCTGTGTCAGATTGCTCTAATGTGCTGTGCTTGAGGAGGCTGCAGTTCAAGGATTATTGGCAAGAAGCTCAGACATCTTTGCAGCAGGGCTGAGACAAGCAATGACAAGTGATAATTTTGGCACATGCTGGTCAGGCAGACCCTGTGTGACCTCAGTTGGGTAATCTTCTCTTATTTACATACACAGTCACTGGAAACTAGAAAATTTTCTAAAAATACTGCCTCCAGGGTGCGAGTCACATATTACCACTGTGTTCTTCCGAAGGGCTTAGTAAGAAAAAACAAGAACTTATGAAACGTAACCCTGATATTTACAGGATGGATGAGAACTTGTTTATGAATGGAAGTCACACTTACACTTGCCCTGAGACTTCAGCATATTCAGCACAAGAAAGAGATAGACCTGCTGGAGCGGGTCCAGAGGAGGCCACAAAAATGATCGGGGGGATGGAACACCTCTGCTATGAAGAAAGGCTGAGAGAGTTGGGGTTGTTCAGCCTGGAGAAGAGAAGGCTTCGGGGAGACCTTGTTGCAGCCTTTCAGTACTTAGAGGAGGCTTATAAGAAAGATGGGGACAAACTTCTTAGCAGGACCTGTTGTGACAGGACAAGGGGGAATGGTTTTAAACTAGAAGAGGGTAGATTTAGACTAGATATAAGGAAGAAATGTTTTACAATGAGGGTGGTGAAACACTGGAACAGGTTGCCCAGAGAGGTGGTAGATGCCCCATCCCTGGAAACATTCAAGGTCAGGTTGGACGGGGCTCTGAACAACCTGATCTAGTTGAAGATGTCCCTGCCCATGACAGGGGGTTGGACTTGATGACCTTTAAAGGTCCCTTCCAGCCCAAACTATTCTATGATTCTATGTTTTCACAAGGCTTTCACTGAGCTCTGATTTAACAGGGTTATCTGCAGCTGTGGACCTCTGCTGTATTCACTTGAAGGTCGTATCACTGGACTCATCTATTTTAATAAATCTAAATGCCATCTTTAAGAAACTTGATGGATTTTCTGGGGGATAGTGATACTGCCCGCTTTAAGCTATTTTTAGGCATCTGACTTAGGTGGTCTGAATTGAGTCTTTTGTTGATAATATAAAGAATTTAGCCTCCTCAGTTTGGTCCTCTGGACTACATCTAAATTAGATGCTAAGAATAGCCTGAAGTAGATGGTGTGAGTTCTCTCCTTCCCACCTTAAAGAAATCGCTTCCAGAAATATTCATTAGCTTTAAACACATGATGTCATCCCACTTAAAAACATGGCTTCAGGGCAATGAGATTGCCAGGTAGAAGTTAAAACTGACTTCGCTACTTGCTACACACATTTGGAAGTACAAGGGCACCTCAGATACGTTCATATCCTCTATGCGGCTTTCTTCTGGAAATCAGGAATGTAGCAAACACAATGACAAACAATCCCAGGATACTCAGGCCAACCGCGATGGGAGCTGCTTTGCTGTTTTTATCGGGAAAACATTCTTCTTCTGAAAGTAAAAGGAGATCAGAGAATGTGTTATAGCAGAACACCATACTCCTAGACTATACATCTATATTCCAGAAAAGTTAGCAAATACAAGCCAGAAGATCTCAAAACCTTGTTTCCTTTTTTTTCCTTTCATTTTTCTGAGCTATACTTAATACATTTTTATCTGTGGTGAATCTTATCTCAAGAAAACAATACTTGACCTTTCGAAATAGCTACATGCTTCACTGGAGAATGACTCTGCTCTTTCATGTCCGCAGTAATTGTTTTACCATCAAGATCAGTACATGCACAGCAGGAGGTTTTCTTGCTGACAGCAGATGTGGAGCATCACACTACAAACTGCAAGTCTGAAAATAAAGAGCAAGACACAACCTGCATGGACAAAAACTGCTCCTATGTGGCATCCAATTGCTTCTGCCCAGTAAAAAGCATCAGGCCAGAGAAGGGAGCCCATAGTCCAGCACATCATTAGCGCAGCAAGGATCCTAGCTAAGTCAGTCTTTCCTAAGAAGAATCAAATTCTAATGGTTCTCTGTGTTTAATTCAGAATATTTGTGGATAATTGTGTCTAACTCAGAACATTAAGAGATTAGGACAGCAGAAGCCTTGGACTTAGTTCAAGGGGTTGCTTTAGCAGTACCATTGTGGTTTTACTGTACATATGATGATATCAGAAAAAGTTTTGACACAAATAATATCTTTTAAGAAACATCCAAAGATATATTCACTCCAAACATACCTCTTAGCTACAGACGGGGCAAATCCTGACTTCCTCAGCCGGTCCCTACCCAAATGAATATCCAAGTCATCTTCTGATTAAATGAAAACTCATTACTTAAAAATGAACTTCCAGGTTGGGGTAAATTGGCAGCTTTCCTATGGAGAGGCTGTACCATCTGGGTCACTGACATAAATGGAATATTTACCCAAGTAACAATGGCAGGATCAGTCTCAAAGTCACAATACAACAAGTGTAGCCCTAGGAGTGAAGGGAAGGTGTGGGAATGATCACTGATGTGTTATCCCAGAATTGGATCAGACCTATGTCTTACATCTGATCTATAGGAATGGTCTTTCCTTGGGCTCCAGAGAAAGAAAGACCTCTAGCATGATGCTCTGAGTAGCATCTGAGTAGCAAACTATCCTCTAAGTAGGGTAGCTTGATCAGCTAAACTCCAAAGTATATCACAACTCAGCAGTGAATCCAGTTTATACCCAAGGTTTAAGAGATCCAACAGCCTCCGCCTCTTCCATTCCCTGTAAGTATTCCAAGGCAGATTTCGACAGCGCTCTGAGACAAAGTCCTCTGTTATTGTCTAATTTTGATGACTCTGCTGGCACAGATTGTAGCTTAGCTTGGGCTTTTCCCCAGTGGGAGTCTACGCCAACGGTGGGCAGTTAGCCCGGGGAGCATGTGGAGTGCATGACATCATGTCACAGCTCCAGAGCCTCCACGCAGCTCTCCCCAAAATCTGATCCTCTTCTCCTCTGATCCAGACGGTGATTTCATGTGATGCAATGCCACAAAGCCAAAGGCATCAGCATTCTGCTAGCCTTTTAAAAAAGCTTTGTCTGCTTAATGTCGCCTGCTGCTAAGGAAGTGAGCTGAAGAGTATTTACATTTGAGTATTGCAAAAGCCAGAGATGTTTGAATTGGCCATTTTGCTTTGACGAAACCTTGGCTATGAACTCTAGGAATTGTTTCTGATATACTGAAGTGCAGTTCAGAAGACACTTTTACAGCTTTCCAGACTCGCACAGGCCAAGCTATTGATGTAACACTGCTGCAGTCTGTACAAAATTGTAAGGAACTTGAAACCAATGATCATTAGTGTTTTCTTTTTCTTCCCCTTTTAAAGATAAGCAAAGCAGGAACAACAGAAGTGAAACTACCAGTCTCGAGAAACCTGAGGGGAGGAGGCTAGTGATGTGTATAGAGTCATTCCTTCACTGGGGATTTTGTCTTTCAAAATCTGCATACACAGCAGAGGTACATAACAGTTTCATAACTATTTCATGGCCACTGGGGAATTATTTCAGAGGTGGTAGCTGCTTTCTCAGCCCTTTGATTAAGAGCAAAACTAATTAATTAATTTTGTATATGGTGTTGATTAGCAGAGATTAGCCCTGACCTTGGGGGGAAGAGGGAGCGAGAGTCTTTCTAAGCTCTGTCTCTGCTGGAGGTGAGGCCATACCGAAAGCCATAGCTGAACTCATTCATTGTACAAATTCAAATGGGAGTTTGGGGACCAGATGGGATCCTATGAGTTGTTCCAGCTCAGTTTTATCCTATGAAAAAAATCTTCATGAGAATGAGAGCATAGATTGGATTCTCAGTGTGACTTTTACCGACTTAAAGAAAAGTATGTAAAAAAAAAAGTCCATGTCTTAAAAAAGCCCCAGATGTTGTTTCCCATTATATTCTTTTTAGAATAAGAAAGGCAGCCAAAATGTTGAGCTAACAAAAGAAGAATCAGAAACAGAGCCAAAGTGAGTCAAAAGACAGATCTAAACTAAAAAGAAGAATACAGGGGCAATATTTTGTAAGCATGCAGATAGTCAAATGTCAGAAGAAGGGCATGTTTTATTAGTGCATGTGAAGGGCTGGAGAGCTGATAAGCCTATGTGCCCACCTGAGTTCTTGTATGGAAACACCCTGAGGGGAAGTCACAGAAATGTGAAGATGGACAATTTGCAAGAGACCACAGGGTGCCATCTAGTCCACCTCTCTGCTTTTTGTAGGATCTTTCATGCATCTCATAAGAAGTAAGGCAGTAGACCGTGAGAGTGTCCATACTGCGGGACACAGGAGTTTCCTGGTGCACCCAGCAGTCCTGGACCTTGGCCAGCAGACCTGGCTGCATCACTGGACAAGAAACAAGGACGACAACATAGAATCATAGAATAGTTTGGATTGGAATGGACCTTTAAAGGTCATCAAGTCCAACCCCCCTGCCGTAGGGACATCTTCAACTAGATCAGGTTGTTCAGAGCCCTGTCCAACCTGACCTTGAATGTTTCCAGGGATGGAGCATGTACCACCTCTCTGGGCAACCTGCTCCAGTGTTTCACCACCCTCATTGTAAAAAATTTTTTCCTTATATCTAGTTTAAATACATCTCATTTCCCTGTGGAAGGAACCCCAGGTGTGGGTGTAGGGAAGAAGCTGTGATGAGCCTCAGTACATTCTCACAGTGTGGGCACTGCAGGGACCAGGGGAGTCAGTACTGGTCTGTCTCTGTCTTTTACTAAGCTACATGGTTGCCTCTTTGTGGCTGTACTCAGGAAAAGACAAATTGCAGAGATGAGCATCCCATTTAATTCTGAAACTAGGGAGCATGCCAATTGTGCTCCTCCTCAGGAGTGCATTTCATCATGTCTAGACACAGCTGCTCTGAAAGTGTCATCCTGCATTCACAAATATCCCTTATTAGCTGGCAGTTTTGCTGCTGCAGCTGTGGGACATCATGAATGTCAAGAGCTTTCAAAATAGCTAAAATCTGACTATATCGAGAACAGTGACCTTGAACTGAACTGGACATATTAGGGGTTTGGGCAGTGCAATGGTGGTGAACACACCTCCGCTTGCTCTGGCAGAAAACGGGTGAAGAATAAAACGGTGGCTGTAGAACTGAACATTTTTAATGAGAAGGTGACATAGAAGGTATTGAATGTAGGAGGGAAAGATACTTTTCCATATTCCATAGGTATTAGCACTGTGTTGAAAATGACTCGGAAAAGGGTGAGAATACAGCAGCCGGCAGGTTACAGGATTTGGGAGCTATTACAAAGCTGTGATTGTGCTATAGGTGTAATAGGGTCACTGCACGTGTGTGGTTATAATCTGGCAGAAGGAGATACCTCAGGCTACCAGAATGCTGACATGTAGATCTCGGAAGGGTGGGAAAAAAGGTATCCTTTCTACCTACCTTTTCCAAACTGGTTACCGACAATATCGAATGCCTGCAGCTGCATATTAACAACGAGTAACTGGAAGTTCTTCTCCAAGCCAAAGGTTTGCTTGCTGGCACACTTAAAGGAATTCCCCAGCTTTGTTGTAAACAGTTTCTCATGTATGGCTGCATAGCAAAACATACCTGGAGGCCATAAAGAGAGAGACAAATGAGAATCCACACTAACTCTGTTGGAACCAACATCTTTCTGAGATAAAATGGAGGATCCACGGTGCTTTGGCAGAGCAGCAGTCACAGATGTGACTATAGCATGGACATTCTCCCCATAATGTATCGGTTACATTTCTTCCATGTTTAAATGAGTGCTTTAATTACCAATGGGCAACTCAGTTGAGCTTGGGTCTGAAAAAGTGGCTAAAATTTCAGATGCTTCTTCAAATCCCAGTTTAACAATCTGAGTCTTCATGACGGGGCTGGATTCTCACAGGAGCAGACAACTGTCTTACGTCTCCAGCACGGCTGTTTCCAGACAAAACAGAGATACCATCTCTAGCATGGGAATTTGACATATCTAGTCTGTATTGCTTTATGTATTAAATATGTTTTTAAACATATTTCAGTGTCACAGTACTTTACTGAAAATATGGGTCAAGTTCAAAGCATGAAAAGCTCTGGTAACCTGGGCATATCCTGGATGCACGCCCTCCTTTGAAAGCAGATGTACCACTTTAAGACAAATCATCCACATCACGGACTCTGCATCACTGTATCTCAACCACATCTGCCAGCGTACCCCTGGTCCTCTTTAGTCAAAATCAGTACACCAGTGTGTACTGATACCGTTAATTCGATAATTTTTGTCTTAGAAAAAGATACAGGCTTGCTCACTGCAAAAATACTGCTGGTGGACTGTGAAATGACAAGATCTGGCAGAGCGGCAGTAACAAACAGCCAGGGAGAACCCTGTCTCTTGCCAGCATCACTGTGGAGGACTCAAAGTGTATTTGAGGATTTTAAAACTTATGATTAAGCCGATTAGTTTGTCTTTGCTGCAATTTGCACTTAGCAATGCACAGGAAAACTCTGATCATTTAGACTGAGAACATCCCTAGCAGACATGTCCTCTGGATCAGCTTTTCTTTTACTTTAATTTCTGTAGATCAGAATAGGCTCATCAGTGAGAAGAAAAATTAGGACACACCTGGTCAAGCTCCTGATTTGTTTTTCTTCTTTCAGGGACAAAAATAAATCCAAATACTTACGAGTAACAAGCAGAGAAGTGACATAATATGGTCGTTACTCTGTCACAGATTTGATATATCAGGAAGAATTTGTGCAAAATTAATGTCAGACAAAATCTGGAGTGATGGCTCAGCATTTTTCTCTCTGACCTAAGTGATGTTCTCTTAGTATTTCTCAGGAGGTAGCAAATGGCTACTACTCAAACGGCGAGAACCAGGGCTATGTAAGAAAAAGAAAATCCGATTGCCAGAGAAGAGCACAGACAATGTCTAGGATTTCAGGATAGTTTTAAGAACCTCAGCCTGTGTCCAGTTCTTATTTTTGCCAAACCAAAACGTCAGACACACCTCCTCTCCATATTGATGTATTTGCAGTCTGGATCCAGCTCTGCATTTCCGTGATCCAGATTCTGTATTCATTTAGTTTGCATATTAGATTGGAAGGGCGCATGCAACTGAACTGGAGTCGCAGCATTTTTGTGTGTTTGCAGATAAAACCTTTGAGGACTGTTTTGTATCTTAAATTTAGGTTTGAAGTAATCTCTATTCTGAAAGAGTAAAGAAAGGCAGGGAAAATTTTTGAGGACAAAAGGAAAATTGAACAATTCTGATGAAACTGCAGCCCAGTCCCTTCTCTTCCATTTTCATGCCATAAGATCTAGGTGAATGACATGTTGAAAGCCTGATAAAATACATAATTTGCAAAATACAGTGTTTTAAAGATATGAAAGCCTATCCCACACTCAGAACAGTTTGATATGAAATTAAGACAATGTAGAATCACTGACCTTCAGCAGATAACTGTAATCTGGTCTCAATTTTACTGACATAGTATGTTGGAGCTTGCTGCAAAAGAAGATATGTCTTTATTCATAATACATCTCATATTTGTGAAAAAAATACAATTCACCACAGCAAAATGGTCACAAAGAATTTCCCAAGGAAACACATTTTAAAGCATCACCTTCAAGACCCAAGAACCAACTTGCTTGGATGTGTTGCTTTTTCTTTTCCAGATCACTCCATCTAATAGGTAAGAAGCTGATGTAATGCAACAATCTCAGCTACATCACCAGTTCTGCTCAGTTCAGTGAAACTGGACCATGCAGGTGTGTTTTTGCACGCACTGCTGAAGCTAGACATTTGTGTGATACTGTGGTAACCTAAAGTAGGAGGGAGTTAAGCAAATATTGTACATTGCACAAATTAACAGGCATGTGATAAGGCCAATTTATTTTTATTCACCTGTGCTGCTTTCATTGAGAGTCCCTACAGTGCTCTCGTGAGTAATCCTGCACTGAATTAATCCCTGCTGACCTGCAGTCTGACTGCTTGCAGGACCTAAGCCGACACCTTTAGAAGCACCTGGGACTCTTGGCACTGCAGTGCACTTTATGCATAGATGCCCTTCGCGTGAGCAAACTGCAGAAAGCAGCTGTGCTTCTGTCTTCATCGTTGTTTTGAACTGGGGGAGGTCAGCAACAAGCTGAGAATCGGGAGCTCATCCCATGCTAGTACCACTCGTTTCCTATTTTGTCTGCCAACAGCAGTCACTACGAATGAGGAAACGGCAACCTGGATGTGTCTGTGTAAGGGAGAAGTAGCTGTTCTTTTCACCCTGCAGACACCGTCGGTGCTGGCTGGCTTTTTTTCATATGCCTACAGACTGCTGACCTGGAAAGCACCTGGTACAACAGCACAGAGCAAAATTTCCAGCTGACGTCCTGCCTGCATTGCCCTGAACCCCTGGTGCACTGAGCACTGTCCTCCCCAGCACCGTCACGAGGGAGGGCCAGCCCTCCGAGCTGTCCCTGGTAGCAGCGTGGGGGTATACCGTGAGTCTTTGTGTAGCAGCCCTACATTCATCCTACATTCATCCTAATTCCAGCTGTGAGCACACAGGGACTGGTGAGAGCAGCTGGTGGATAAATGGCAGCAGACAGGAACGTCTCCTGTGCACCCAGTTTTAACATTACGCAGTTTAAAAGCTGGTAGGGTGGATTGGGAAAGTTTAAGAAATACACCGGAGAAGAGGTTCTCAGCATTATTCCTACTTAAAGACATAAATAGGTCAAATGTTACCATTTTTTTGGCGGCAGCACTATGTTCTGTTTGGCCACAGTTAATAACTTCGCTTGGGGAAAACACCTGCTCCTACTTCACATCTTGTGGGTGAAAAAACTTCCTTTTTTCAAGTGCTTTGCAAAAAGCAGCTGGCAGTGGTGAGTACTGAGCCAGCCGCTCACCTCCCGCTACCCCGCACCAGCACCCCAGCCCCGGGGCCTGATCCAGCTCTGCTTTCACCGGTGAAAATCAGAAGTGCCATCGCTGGAGCACTCCTGGTTCAAAGGAGTTAGAGAGACTGTGGGGGCCAAACATGTAAAAAACAGCAGCAAAATGATTTCTTATTAACTTGAATTTCAAAGAAGTCTAAGCCGAGCCCTGCTATGCTCTTGAGGCTTATCTTTAAGTGAAGGGCGGATTGTCTAATGCTGTGCCAATAACCACCTTTTTCAGGGCAAGATAGGTCAAGTACCTCCTAAAGCTTCACATCGCTCTCCTCAGCACTGCTGGAGCTGGGGCTTTCATGGGTACTTGAATCACCAGACTTTTTCTAAGGATCCTTGTCACACAGAAAATGCTCCCCTTGTTGCAGGAAGCCTACATTTAAAGCAAACACTCACGGTCTGAACTGATCCTTTGTTTTAAAACAGCTCCTTGATTTTTCACTTCACTTTTGCTCTGTAGCTTTTAGAAAGCTTTCTGCCATAAACTAAAATCAAGATGATTATTAATTGAAATCTTTTCTCTGCTCAAGCATTAATGACCCTGGTGTGGTATAATTTGCTGTTGCCTCTTGGACTTTCTGTGGAAATGACTGATTAACCATTTGTACTTTTCTTAATTATCACTAATTTGAGCTTGGAACCAGGCTGTAAGATTGACATTTTGGCCTGAGTAATTGAAGGGCACAGATCAGCGCTGATGGCCAGATGCAGCTCTGAACTGCTGTGGAGCTCCAGGACATGGCCTTGATGCATGTTGCACTCAGAGTTTGTCGGGATCCAACCCGTGCCGTGTTCCTCCCTGCCCATTAGTGAGTTTATACACAATATTAACTTCTGTCTTTAGCCCTCTGGCATCACCGCCCAGCCCTTACTAGCCTTCAGATAAATAGCACTGCGTGCTGCCTCCCAAAATGTAACCCTGTAAATGTCTGAGGAACCAAGAGGGTGGCTGCGCTCAGCAATTTTCTCCTGTGGTTGTAACAGCAGCAGCGCTCTTGGTAGCTTCAGTTAAAGCCTCATCCACATCCGATGCGGTCCCAGTGGGGAACATGGTATCAACGTCAAAAAGAAAGCTCATTTTCCCACTGCGTAAGCAGGGCCTCTCTCTTGCCCGAGTTTCTGTGGGTACTTGTAAGTCTCCCTGTGGTGCATTTTAAGGGCACTTATCTACAATCTCGGTGTTGTAGTTCACTTTTTTGGAATTTTCCACTCAGAAATAGATGAAATTAGGCCCCTTCAGCTGCGGATGGGCCGTGGCTCCTGGGCACTTACAACTGCCTAGGCTGCCCTTTGGATTTAACACCCACCCACCTTTTGGCTGAGCAGTTGTGATACTTGGCGTTTATGGGAAGCAAATGACGAACCTCACCTGCCTTCAGGTGGTCCCTAGACACCATTTCGTAAGGGCAACTTCATAGTGCGAGTCAGAGCTCCCGGCACAGACGCCTTGTTCCCGCGCAGGGACTCCAGTCCCAAACCCATTCCCTCTGTCCCGCTCCAATGCAAACAGCAGACCCGGCCTTCCCTCCCACTAGATTTTTACCTAGGTAAAAATGAGATGCAGATTTTGTTTGGGGCTATTGCTAGACTTTGTGTTGCTAGACTGGTAGCTTTAACACCGTTCTCTAGCACTGGGTATCAAAGGACGGCAAGGCACTGTGCTTGCCCTTCACCTTTCCAAATTCAAAGTTCAAATAGACCGGATTTGACACTGAAGTTAGCCCTGCTCTGAGCAGGGGCTGGACCAGGTGGCCTCCAAAGGTCTTTTGCAACCTGAGTTAACCATGGTTCTATGATTCTAGCCTCTTGGGAAGGACAGGAGTGATAATGCCTTATACACAGGTGGAAAACAGGCATAGAGATGGATAAAATGCCTTTTCCCACAGCACAAGCTGGATCAAAGGCAGCCTGAGTTCCAGCTCCCCAATCCGAAACACTCCTGCCCTCTAAATGCAACAATTACCTTTACAAAGGTGAAGTTTATAAACCCTCCGCTGAAAGTTATGTTCAGCTCAGACCGCACCGTCCCACAGCTGCCAGAAGTCTGTGTCTCATTGGGGTTGACAGCCATGTACTCCATCCGCTTCTGGGGAGAGAAGAGACATTGCAGGGCTGCTGATGAAGAGGAGAGGAAAACTTAATAAGAAACACACAGAGATTTATAGCTGCCTTTTTTTTTTTCCCGACAGGCTCTGTGTGGCTGAGTGAACAGGGCAGTGGCGGTGGCAGCCAAACGGCTGGCTGCCGGCGTCATTCCCCGCTCGTCAACCAGCACTAGCGCTTGTCTGACACAGCACCGAGCTGTTCTAGTGCGTTAAGCTGGCAGAAGATAATCGTTTTCTGCTCATTCGACGAACTGATATGATTCAGAGCAGGTTCAGATGAACACCAGTGGTAATTTGAAAAGAGGGAGCAGTGGGAACTTGTGCCTGAAGGCAGAGGAAAGATGAAGACAGAGGCAGGCAGTGGTTAGATTGGCTTCAACGTGGTGCTCCTCGTATCAGCTCCTCATTGAGTCCGGCACAGTTCATCTCTAGCATCAGCCAACCCACGTTGTAGCCTGGAAGGAGAGCTCTGGGGCCCTGAATACATAGTTTGGCTCCTTCGGTCTCATCTCATACACACCTTTTGTAATAAACATCTCACTGTAGTCTGGTGAGCTTGGGAACAATGCTCCCTGCCTGGCTTCAGACAGGACAAGGGATAAAAGACGTGTAGATGTGGTGCTTAGGGACATGGTTTAGTGGTGGACTTGGCAG
Source organism: Calonectris borealis (assembly GCF_964195595.1). NCBI lineage: Eukaryota > Metazoa > Chordata > Aves > Procellariiformes > Procellariidae > Calonectris > Calonectris borealis. The sequence continues at coordinate 20,050,249 of NC_134320.1, read as the reverse complement.
TGTTAGGTTTACGGTTGGACTCAATGATCTTAAGGGTCTTTTGCAACCTAAATGGTTCTACAATTCTATGAAAATTACTTTCACCAACATTAGATACTCATCCCATGTTAGAAACATTCAGACTCCAGGCAAGAATATTTGGATTTCTAATGGGGATGGCACATGAACTCCAGAGCCTGAGGATGTAACCCCATGTATTTTATAAATGGAGGTTACAGAACCTTAATTCTGAGGGACATAATCACCATTTTGGGTTTTATGACATCTTTTGCTGAATCATTCACAGTGGATCACTGCTAGAAGAGGGTACCAGCTCCCCTGCTCTGATCCAGCCTGGCAGTTTCTGTGAGCCTAAAATCTCCACGTGTCAGCATCAAGACAACCCACCTCTGAATCCAAGTCTGAGGGTTGACAAATTCTTGCTTTCATTGCAACTCACAACGTCAAGCCCTTCACTGAAGTCACTTCAGATTTTAACTAGTCTCCCATTCTGGGAAACACAAATAACACTGAAGCCTGACCTACCCTCCCAAGTATTGCTACCACAGATAGATCGCTGAAATAAGAAAGCACCCGTACGTCCAACTGACATCATCATACAAGCCAAAGTACAGCAGCTGAGATGCTGTGGCACAGAAAAGGCCTTGGACTGGTAGCAAACCACTTATTTTTATCATACAAGCTAACTTCTGAAGATTACTTTGAAAGAAGAAGAATAAATTCCAGCTAATGAAGAAACAGTCATTACAAAGCTCAGCCTTGTAGTGCTTCTACCTCACTGTCGTGGTTTAACCCGGCAGGCAGCCAAATACCACGCAGCCGCTCGCTCACTCCCCCCACCCCCAGCGGGACGGGGAGAGAATCGGAAGGGTAAGAGTGAGAAAAACTCGTGGGTTGAGATAAAGACAGTTTAATAGAACAGAAAAAGGGAAAATAATAATGATAATGATAAAATATACAAAATGAGTGATGCACAATGCAATTGCTCACCACCCGCGCTGACCGATAACCAAGTAGCGATCGGTACTTCTGGGATCACGCCTACCGTTCATATACTGAGCATGACGTCACATGGTATGGAATACCCCATTGGCCAGCTGGGCTGGCTGTCCTGATTACGTTCCCTTCCATCTCGTGTACCTAGCTCAGTCAGTGGGCACGGGAGCTGTCCTTGGACTAGGAGGGCACTTAGCAACAACTGAAAACATCAGTGTGTTATCAACATTCTCCTCATACTAAATCCAAAACACAGCACTAGGAAGAAATTTAACCCTATCCCAGCCGAAACCAGGACACTCACCTTCTGTGTATTTTGAGCCATCAGTTGCAAACCCATGACTGCTTTGATGCAGGTCCTGTTCCCGTTGGAAACGGTGTATGTGCCAGTGGGGATGGGAGAAGGCTGCGGTGCAAGAGTGGGTATTACTGTCATCGTAGTAGATGGGATGGTTGTTTGGGTGCCTGGACGAATGGTTGTTGTGTTGGTCATGGCTGTGGCTGTTGGACTTTTACGCGCTGTTGTTTGATTTCCCGACCCTGTGGTGGGCTTTACAGTTCGCATGGTCGTGGCTGTAGTAGTTGTGGCAGTAGCTGCCGTTTGTGTATTTGGCGTTGTGTGATTTACGGTTGTGTTTGTGGCTGCCGCTGTCGTTTCTGTGCTCACATGTGTTCTGGCTTGCTTGGTTGAGGACATAGGGTGTACAGTTGTGTTCTCCACTGCAGGTGTAACCGTTTCCATTGCCTGGGTTGTAGCCTGACCAGCTGCAGTGGTGTTGTCTGCTGATGTTGTAGATACCACTGTGGGAGATTTCTGGCTGGTCACTTGTATGGTGGTTGCTCCTGCCTGGGCTGTCGTGTACTGGCCTGATGCTGTTGTCACCTGGTCTGTTGTCTGCACAGTTGTTCTATGGCTTATGGGTGTTGTTTGAAGAGAGCCTGTGCTGTTAAAATGAACTGTGGCGCCTTGATGGGGTGAAGAATGATAAAGGGAAAGTGGCTGAGCAGAAGTAGCCACATGGTGGAAGGATGTGGTTTCTGGAGACAGGTGGGCCCCCAGGGCCACTTCAGCAAAGCAGGAGGAAAATACTGCAAAGAAACAAATAAGTCAGTAGTCTAGAAACCTTTATGGTTTAACATTTCTGTTGATACCCACAAGATAACTGCACTGGTTTTGTTATCAAATGGGTGATATGATTTTATTCTTCATTTGGCTCCAGTCACGATAGGAGAGTGAAAGCAGACATGCTGTAGGACTATCCATAACTTTTCACCACTCCCCCAATCTTCACACCTCTGAATATACCCATTGCAGTGGAAGCACATTGGCTCCCAGCTCCCCACACGCTGCTTTTACTGCTGAAGAAGCCAGAGGATGCCGGAGGCGCGAGCAGACCTTGCACAATCCCAGGCAGCACAAGAATTCCCTTGCAGGCAGCAGTACAGCAAGATTTGCTAGAAGCAAATTATCAGGGTCTAAGGAAGACGAAGTGGGCGTAACGGGCAAAGGGGTGGTTGGGTACTTACCAACAAAGCATGGGGAAAGGGAACATTTTTTTGTGTGTGAAGGAAGTGAGGCTGCGTAATGGTCTTACACTGACTCACAATGGTCTGGAAAACCGGTCTGGGAGACAGGGAAATTCCAGATATTTATTTATGGTTTTGTTGTAGCCATGCTAGCTTGATCCCTGAAGTTCTTCCTCCTGGGAGGTACCCAAGGGGATGCTCCAAACAAGGGAAGAGCAGCCCTCTTAGCGACAGGCTTTCAGCAATGAGAAATTTCAGAGTACAGCATCCAGGGGCTTTCTGGACCACATCTAAAAATAGTCACAGCACCAAAACTATGCTTCCACCTTATAACATTTACAGAAACATGTACCCCCCTTACAGAACTGAAAAGAAAACATCTGGCTCCTAAATGTAAATAACAAAGTGAAGAAAAAGTGGGAGAAGTACATTGTAGAATAGATGAAGGTCACAACTCTTCTGCATGAGTCTTTGATTGTAAGTATGCAACAAGACTTACAAAAGAAATCATAAATCACTGACATACATGAATTCCTTGATGGGCATGAAGCTTCAGGTGTAGTTAAATGCTTTACTGCCTAAATTAGCTGGAGGACAGAGATGAATTCTCCAGTTTGGAGACAGAAGGGACCCAAAAGTCCAAGACAGCTCATATTCCTAGCGGTATAGCTCCACAGAGGATGCCACAACACATTGTCCGAGAAGTTTGTTATGTGCTGTTTTTTCCAAAGAAATTTCTCATGAATTGGTATCAAAGCTTTTGTGGCAGGCAGGTTGCCGAGATTTGGATTTTAGGATCAATTAAGGCCAGAGGCACATTCAGAGTGGAAATGGCTGAAATCTCACAAGCTCATCTTCCTTTCATTTATTTATTTTCACTCAGCATGAACAGAGATCTGCAACAATAACTGAATTCATCATTTTAGGATACATATAGACTACATCAGAATAATAAAACCTACTGGGTTTTGAATCAAATTCAAGATCAAAACGAAAGAAATGAGACCAGATGTATAGATCTGAACCCACACTTCAATTTTCCCTTAAAATGGCTATGCTAGAGAAGAGCAGAAGTGTACATGTATAGTCCATATTCCTAAAACTGCCTGGGTTTCACCTCTGTGCTGTACAGAATATACTTGACTGCCAGCGTAGCTGTTACCATCAAAGAAGTACAACTTGATACAGTTGAAAAGCCACAAAAATGACAAGACAGTTCCCTCTGATTGTGAATTTATCAGAAGGAACCTAAAAATGCCACAATTAATATGATACTTCAGTTCATTTTCTCACTTTCCCCTAGGCTTTACTACACCTGCTGGCAGAGCTGAAAAGCAGATACTTATCTCCTTCTCTGTGTGCCAGTGGAACATCAGAGCAGTTGCCATATCCCAGCTATAGGTAGTTGCATCTAAGAGTATCGGCACGATGAAAACAAAAAAGAAGAAGTTGCAATTTTCACTCTTTTTTCCCCTATAAGATTGCAAAACAACCCATATTTAAATTTACACAAGTCTTAAATAGTCAGTACTTCTTAGTTTTTAGTTAACGGATTGGTTTCGATTACTGCCAGATAACGCTTATCTCACAGACGTGGAGAGAAACATTATTTCACTAACATTTGGATGCCACCCACAGCTTTTAAATCAAACTTCATTTTCCCTAAAAGGTCATTTCAACCTCATTACTTTTCACTAGAGAAACATTCAGCCTGACAGGGTCACTGAGGGGTGAAGTCAGAAATGTCTTTGGGGTGGCCCGTGGCTCATGCTCAGCAGGTGACCTGCCAGACCGCTCCTCCAGCCTCCCACAGCTCTCCCCAGCATTTTGGAGCTTCTGTCGGGGCACAGCCACGCTGCTAAACCTGTTGGTTTGGGTCATCTTCTTAAAAGGCATTTGGCTACATGAGCGCCCAGGGATGGGTAAGGGTTGGTCTCCGCTTGCACCTAATGGTCTTGGCTCTTCTTGGGTGGCTGTTGGAGGTAGTTTGGTAGCTCTGGTGTGCGAAGGGGGAGGGGGGCCCATGGGATGCCTGACCTACCCTCCAACTAAGGTCTGGGAAGCTTCACGACGTCTCCTTCAGCGTTGCAGCATTGCCTCTCAGGGAGCCTGGCACAACTTGGGAAAGGAGCCACTTGCAGGGCTCCCCCCACCGCAGCCATTTTCATGGCTCCGGTGGCAAAAGGGGCCACAGAGCAACAACGAATTGCAGCTCTGCATCCCCCTGTGAGTCTCTGTTTCTTTTTCCTATGAGGCCATCCCAAAACTTCATATGACCAACATTTGGCTCAAGGGACGCGTGCTCCCTGCGGTGTGTCTTCCTGGAGCAAGCAGCTGCAATCTCCTCATCTCACCTTGGCTTCAAAGTTGTGTGTTACAAATGCCAAGGGCTGCGTTTCTGCCCAGCAAGCCTCCATGCACACCACGCTTCAGAACAAAACTCTCGGAAAAGGATCAGGCAGTTCTCAGAAATTTGCTGGCCCCAGTCTGGACCTGGAGACCCCATTTGCATGCTTTGGTGACCGGGGAGGTTCAGTCAGTGCCAGCAAAGGAACGTCACGATGCCTGCTCCCAGGCATTACGGTGGGGAGCGGAGCGCTCAGTGCCGTGATCTGGCTGTGGCGTTTCTCAGCCTGCCGACCTGTAATGGGGTGGGTGAGAAAAACTCTTGCTGGGGATTTGTTGCCTGTCTCCTCTAACCACACAGCCATGCTGCCCAGCAGCCCAGCAGGTTTGTTCCGCTTTGTGCTGCCCAGAAGAAATGCTCGTGTTTAGCTGACTGATTTTGTGTGGACACAAAAACCTGACCCAGTTCCTACAACCCCTGAAAACACTCTCACCGGCCCTGGCTGCTTTGGTTTGAGTCCTTGGGGAACTGGAAAAGCACCAAAATTTTTTGAGAGGTTTCGGTACTGTTATAGTTTCCCTCCAACACAGGAGCAGTTTCTTAAACCTCCAACCCATCAGATTTTATCCCTTAAACTTTAATTATGTTTAATTCCCTATCTGCCCAGAAAGACGGGACTTTGTGGCATTAATAAAACATCACAACAAATTACTAAAGGAACGATCAAAAATGGATAAAGAGCTGAGAAAACAAGTTCTTCCTGGTCAAAAAGACCCTTGCTGACCACTGAGTTAGTAGTGTTATTTCTCTCAGTCTGATCTTGCTCTCCTCTCGTGTATACGTTTTGGGGCTACTTCAGCAGACTCTGGCTATGAAGCGGGTGTGGGAGAGCAGAGCAGACATGGCAGGAGCCGCCTGGGGCCAAGTCCCTGGGCCGTTTCCCTGCTCACTGCGCTGCCGCAGCAGAGCTGGGAGGGAGACGGGGGTTGTTACCTGTGCGATCCCTGTGTGCCGATGGCAAAACACACCGCGGAAATCCAGCGCCCTGCCCGCGAGCCCAAACCTTTAGCCATCGCACAGATTAAATCACGCTCTGTCCTTCTTCACCTGGCAGATTTTGTACTGCTGCGGGTGTTGAGGGATGACTCCACATGCTGGGACACGTCCTTGAGCAGGCCAGCTCCCCAGATTTTCACAGAGCAGCGTTAAGGACTGAACGGTGACTTTGATCTGGGTTCTCGTTGAGCTAAGCCCCAGCCTGCCTCCGCCTTCCCCGAGCCCCCCGCCTCACTCTTGCTTTTCTGATCACGCTCTGCATCTCGCAACGCAGACGAATGACTCAAGCAACGCTTCCTCAGTTTTACTTCTGCTTGTCTCACTCAGGACCCTCAGTCAGTTCTGGTGGTCTGGGAATTATTTTTAATTAAGAAAAGCAAGCCCAAAAAAGCCTGCTTCTAATACTATTTTGAGCTGACTCCATCACAGAGTCAGAATTCATGTCACCACAGACTGCAAGGGAAAACACACAGGAAAACACCAGACTATGTCTCTACCAGCTGCAATTAAATGTAGTTATAGTTATGTCTTAGCAGTGGGACTTTATTAAAAGTGCTAGCAACAAAACTACTTCAAGTTTTCAGTCTGTTAGGTGCTGTCCTGACTGCAAGGGAACAAAACCAGCATAGTCTATCTCATTTTTCTGAGAGAAATGATGGAGGATGATACTTACCACAGGCGAAGGTTAGCAAGACGAACTGCCGTGCGCTCCTCCCCATGGCCAGCACGACGCAGGTTTGAGAGGTGCTGCTTCTTACCGTGGAGCGGGTGGAGAGGAAAGCAAGGTCCCTGGGGACTGAAAAGTTTCACTTGGTGCAGGGAGTGCTCAGTCACATGGCTGGAAAGGAGGTGGGGAGCGAGCGATGCTTCTCGTCTGTAAACTACCACAGAAGGAAATAAGTGATGGTTAGGAAAGAAAGTGAAAACAGAAAGGACTGTGGGGCTAACTGGGGGGGGACAGGCTCTCACTCTGCAGCTGAGACCTGGGGCTCTGCAAGGCCAGGAAAAGCTTCATGCTCCTCTCTCCAGTTTTGATAACTCGGTGCAGACTGCAGCTATACCCCAGTGGAGTGTTAAGACCTGTAAATCACTACTTTCCCCTGGGTTCTTTAAAAAAGTACTTTTTTCAGGGCCAAACTCTTTATGTTAAGGCTTACAGAAGAGAGAGGTGTCATCTTGAGTCACCTCTGCGGAGCACCTGCTAAAAGCAAGAGAGGGCTGGGCAGAGCCCCAAACGGGCTCTGGTCCCATTGGGGGGCTGTCGGCAGCCTTTGCCGGCTGCTTCAGTCCTGCTCCAAGGACTGAGCTTGTTGAAGGTGGATCAGCCGGGATGGCTCACCATTAGCGTTGTGTCCGAACACAGCCCTCAGCAATAACAACGACCCACCTCTGTCCCGTGAAGTGCCTCCTGCAAGCCACGCCACGCCGGGACAGGAGCTGCGCCGGCAGGTCCCGGCATGCGTAGCCGTGCGCCAGAGATCTGCAGCAGGAGAGGTTACGCCTGCCCACGTGCGCGGCTGGATTTCCAGCCCTGCGCCTTTGCCATGGGGCCTGCTTGGTGCGGGGGGAACAAAGCAAGCCCCGCGCCTGGGATCTGGTGTGGTCCTGATTCTTCATTTTCTCATACCAATATCGCGCTGCAGTAACATGATGAGGCCAATGACTTGAAAATTCAAGTGAGGTGAAGTTTGCCCCCAGAAATCTGGATACCAGCTGAAATTAGTTCCAATTTATTTTGCTCTCTATATTTGCATTGTGTTTCTACATTCTCATTTTTACCTCCTTGCCCTTCTACATGATCCACAACATGCATTTGGGTCAATTAGCGCTCCCTAATAAACCACTGGTAGCCAAAGGTATGCAAATATCTTGGGGGTAACTATAATAAAGTTATCCTACAACTTCCTTGCCCTATGGCTGCAGCATTAGCATAGGCAACTCTGAACCGTCTGTGTGAACCTTTGCACTCTCCTACGAGTCCCAGGGATTCAGGAACATGACTAAGGGAGATGAGTAAAGGAAAAAAAACCACCGTGCCTTTTGTAACACGTGTGTTGGACAAATGAAGGTGTATTGGACAGATAGATGTGTGAATTTTTTTCAGCTGTGATGATGTGCCTTTACTAATACTCATTTATTTTGAATAGAAAGAAAGCTCATTTGACTTGTTACTTCATATAGAGACATCAACCACAATGTTTTGTACTAGTTATAGTTTTTATAAATTTCACACAAAGTGTGGTTCTACACAGGTCAGAATGGCCTAATTACAGGAAGTTCATTTGCACACTTTTTTCTTGTAATAAATTCATACATTCTGTCTTGACTGGAAAAAAAGGACAGGTAATTCTGTGCTCTTTCCCTGTCTGATTATCTCTCATCAGTCACAATATACAAATACATCATTATCAACACCATGGAAAATATGTAAGAAAAACAAACTGTACCAATTCTCAGCTGGGGAGAGGAAATCTTAGCAGCTATTTCAGCTCCAGCTGCAAGAAGAAATACACAATTTGGCTTTTTTTTCTTCTTATATATTTCTAATCATATATATATTTGAAGTCAGGCTTTGAGTATTTTCGGAAAGGAAGTGCATGGCCTTTCTCATACTCGATCCTGTTTGAAATCTCAAGAGTCTAAGAAAATTATGGATAATAAAATGGCTTTTCATCACATACACAACCAGAATATAAGACACACGCACAGCTTTGTTGTCACTGGCAAGAAAAGCCAGTGTTCAGACATGGTTTCGCTGCAGCCATTTATGATCCAGACGACGACCATTGCTCTGATTCTCCACCCAGTAGGGTTAGACGTGAGAGAAGGAGAGGATCAGGCCTGATTACATTTTAGCCCGGTTTACTAAATGCAAGACTTGCGTATCTTGCAATGCCCGTCTATCTGTTTGTCATTACCGCCAGTAAGGAAGGAGTCTGTTGCCCAGCTACACCCGCCTGAGCAGAGGGCAGGGTTTGAGGATGTGAAGTTTGTGGAAGTTTCACAGAAGATGGCAGCAGAGCAGAGGGAGGAGATCCAAGTCAAAACCTCAGCCCGGAGGGCAGGTCTCACTAGTCCGGACCTGGAGAGACCAGCCAGGCAGCTGGTCAAGCAGCAAGGGCACAGTGCTCATCCAGGAGTGCTGCTACAGCAGAGGTTTACCTTGGACCTTGTCTCTTCTACAACTGGAACTTAGTGGCAACCTTTACTTTTAAATGACTTTCTGGTCACTATATCATCTCCAAATAAGACTGAAATGAAATCCGTATTTGAAAACTATGATGTTTAGGTCCATCTACCTGAAAATGATGGTGTCAAAGACCTACATACAGAATAAGTATACCTTAATGTGCACATTAGTCTTGCTAGACATTACCAAATCATATTCTAGACTGTACATGGAGAGTCATTCCCTTAATTATCACCTTGCTTGACAGAAATACACTAATTAAAAGACTATCCTGTCTACAATTAAAAAAAAAAAAAGTCTTCAAACCCCATTTTGTCTCGTCAGCAAAGCCAGAAGGTTACTTCTTGTTGGCTGCCCTCAGACTTGTCAGCAGCCTGATCTGTCATTAACCTTCATTCCTTAAAAAAGCAACCCCCGCAGCGTGGCACTGTCTCACTGACGTTTGCACCGCAGGCATCAGCCAGGCGAAGGGCCCCGGTTCCTGCCCCGCAGCAGCTGCAATGGGAGCAGTACGGCCTGAGTTGGGGCTGTGGAAACAGGAACAGGCAGCTGCCTGTGGCTCGCCGGCACTGCAGGAAGGTTAAAGAGACAATTAATGGTTGTGGGCTCCCTGCTCAGGTCCAGTAGTGTCCGAGGGTAGCTGTGACACAATCAGCTCCCAAGGACCGCTGAGACCAGAGTGCTGTGGCACTGCTGCACACAGCCATGGGGCAGCCAGTTGCTCGTCGTCCTCAGGACATTCATGGTGCAGGAGTGACTTCGTCCAACAGGATAAAACGTGAGATTTTTGGGGAAAAAAAAAATTGTTTTCAAAAGCAAAGTAGGGAGGAGAATTGTTATAATCCAGCCCATACCTTTGCAGTTGTCATGATGAGGTGGTGAGCTGGGAGAGAGAAGACACTCCTGCAGCAATCCTCTTCCCTGCTCCAGCTCTAGACTGCCCCACAGGATGCCACCACTGACACTCATGGTGGGCACAGCGGGACATATGGGGTTGAATGCTTTGCTCTCCCCTGGAGGGTCCCCAATTTTTGCATACATGTTAAAATTTAGCATCAGAATTCGACACGTGGGAAATCCAATCGCTCCCATTTTACAGGAAGATTTCGAGGCACCGGGGGATATAGGACTAGCACACTGTCACCCTGTACACAGCAGAGGTAGGAAATGGACTGACAATACCTGATTTTCCATCTTCAATTCAAACAGAGACTTCCCACTGCCATTTCACTGTTAGAATGAGATTCCTCGAAGGAAACTCCAAAGTGCAGGTTTGCATCTTTCCATCTGTCAGCAATGTCACAAATCCTAGTTTTGGCAATTTCACATACCCAGGGTAACCCTTCCCCATCTCTCACACACACACACAAAAGCTTGCTATATTTATTAATGTGCAATCAAAGCTCCCTACCCCTTTCCTCTCCTATGCTTAGGGCAGGGGTAGACAGAAGCACTGTTATCAGGCTGTGCAAAAATTACTGAAAGTAATACGGAAACCAAAGTGAACTCATTTTAGGGAGAGGATAAAATAATTGCACTCCAAGAAAACGACACTGCATGTTTCCTTAGGGGACTGAAAGGAATCAATTCGTCCCTCAAGATGCTCACAACTACAGTAGACTAACAGGATTCATGTTCCTGAGAACCTACGTGTCATTTTTAAAGTAAACGACCAGCACAAAACAGACCAGCTCTTATCTCTGTAAGACAAAATTAGCTTCCAGAAAGGTACAGAACTCTCAGGTCCTTTAGTCATGAACGGAAAACGTCAGAAATCACAGCGTTTAGATATTGAGGGTTAGAAGAACCATGGGAATTAACCACCACAGTGCAACTCATAATTAACCAATAAGCCTTCACAGGCAAACAAAATCTGAGTCAGCCTTTACCTACTCCAAAACTTTTTCTTGAATGGGACTATCTACCTGCTTCACAGCTATCCTGACTCACACACTAAGATATTTGCAATGGCAGCTTCCACTGAGACACAAAGAAAAGCATTTGGGTCCCTGCAAAGATGATAGCAGAAATGATACAGACTCCTATTTTGCTCAGAGGCTCAATTACTAAAGAGTGGGTTTTGGTTTTGCTTCATCTGCATTTTCAGTGCTTTTGTCCCCTTTGTTATTTACATAGAGCACCACTAGACTCAGGGTTAAACAAAAAATCCCTAATAGTGAAAGCCAGTCACTCACTCTTGAGCTTCTAGGGTCATTTTTACCAGGCTGATCTTTGCCTGTTTGCAACCCTTAGTCACTACTTACCTTTACTAAAGTATTAGCAGCTTTTGTGGGACCTAAGACCCAATTACCATCAAAATGCCTTCATGCCTTAACAGCTGCTCTAAATGAGCTAATGGCTTGTATAGGAATAATAACATCTGTAATCACTTTATGTTATACATTACATCCTTATGTGGCAGAGATTTGGTACAGTCCTTTAATCAAATGTCCTGGAAAGAAGTATTTAACAACAACACTTATCCACTCATTGGAGCATCTAATGCTCACTGCCTATTTGCAATGCTTAAGTATATTCCAAATGGGGGGTGAAATGTATCTACTCCATAGCCCAGCACAGAAAGAAAGCATGCAGTCTACTCAAACATATGACATTAAATGGCATTCAATTGAATTCTCGGCACCAAATACAAAGGATTGTGATCCAGCAACCACAGACTGCAGAGGGGGCAGAGGAATGACTTATATTGTAAAAAGAGTTCAAAATGTTCTTTGTCACAGTAGCTGTCACACGTCTTTGCTTCCTTGCTAAGCCCTGCACCTCCATCTCGTAGCCAGGAGTTGCCATCTGCATCATTCCAACATAATGCTGTATGCAGCAGGTCGTGCACCGTGCCATTGCAAAGAGGCTGCGCGAAGCCTCTCTGATGGTCCAAGTCAGAAGCTTCCTTTCCACAGCCACCCTAAAATGGGATGTTTTTGGTGTTGACCATCAGCAAAAAGGGCACATTTGTGATGTATCAGCTGGAATTAAGGAGGACGGGGAAGGCACAGCCAGAGGCAAGCAAATGGAAAAACCTCCAGGTGACCCCATGGTAGAGCAAGAACTCGTAACCATGCATGTGTCCCTCTGCAGTAACTCGGTGTTCAAGCAAAGTTGCCAAAAGGTGCGTGCATAGTAACTCTTCAGCTCTGCTGTCGACCTAATTTAGGCCACATCTTCTGAAATAGTTTGATAATCAATGCGAGAAGCATTTTTCTCCTCTAATACTGAAGGTGGGTTTTGATGCTTTCAATGGGACGTTTAATGCTCCTTTCGTTTTTCCCAGCTTGCCAGGTGGACAGCACAGTTCTCATCTGTTCATGCTGATAAAGTTTTAGTGAATTATGAACCTCAGAGCTTGTGAGAAAGGCAACTTTGATCCAGTGTCCACCCAAAATAAACAGAGATGGATGGGGTCCTGAGGAAGGCTGGTCCTGCTGTTCAGCTGCCAGCCCTCTGTTCTGCTGGGAAGCTTTTGGCCACCTCGCTCTCCTTGGTGTCTGACTCTACTGAGGCTGTACTGCAGGAATCGTTGTACATGTCTGAAAAGGAGGACATGGGCATTGTCACTACAATACATCTAAAGGATTTCCCATCTACAGTCTTGAGGTTCATTGTTAAAAGCCTGAAATAAAATAAAAAATAAATAATCACAATTCTACTGCTTTCCTAATTCCTTCACTAAAGGCAAGGGAGGCTCTTGGCATGTAACTAACTGTAATGTGTGTGTGGCTTTATTTTTCTTTTAAAGCATTAGACATGCCAAAGAAATGAGAGCCATAGCTAGGCACTGAGGGTGAAGATAGAACTGACCTGCTGTGGAGGTGAAGGAGCAGCAGTTACCAAACTCCCTTTAAACCACAGCATATAATCCTGGTTAACTTTCAAAAAGGTTTTTCTCCACTTTAACAAACTGACCAAAAAAAAAAAAAAATCAAAAGAAACCAGTAACTCAGAATAAAATGCTGGTAGCTCTTTATTGCAGGTCCCCAGGGAATGGCTGTGCCAGATTTTGCTTTCTTCTGTTACCAGAAGAAAAGCAGGACACATTTTGGCAAATTATATTTAAGGATGGGCAAAATTTAATCTAAAATTGTAAACCTTTGATCTGCAGAGTTGCTGAGATTCAGCTTTTCCAGTGCAACCTGTTTGGGTGTTAGGTCAGAACCCAAGCTGAAGAAAGGATGACTTTTAGTGCTGATTTGGCTGAAATCTCGCCAGAGCAGCCCTTCCTCCAGCCTCTGGAGCCAGCAGTGAAATATGATGAAAGCCGTAATGGTTCATGAGATTTTAATGTTTTCAAACCTAGACCAGAACCACAGCCCTGATGCTGATCTAAATCCAAAAGCTACCTCTGTCAGGATGAAAGCTATCCTGCAGTTACAACACACCCTGCCATATGACACACTTGGGCTAGCTGTAAAGTAGCCAGCCTGACTACTGGTAGCCACGGGAGTTTGGGGGGAGCTTCAAGTTCTGCCCAGGAAGGGAAAAACAATTAAACCATGCCAAGGTGAGCCGCTGTGCCTAACTAGCTCTGACACCCATGGCACCAAATTTCAGGCTAGCTCAGCTAGCTCAGAGACTGCAGCACAGAGATACACTCAGGCTGAGTGCTTTAATACAGAAAGGGCACTGTTTATCATATCCTTTTTTATCACATTCTTTTTGAGTATGAAAACAAAAATTAAATGCCAGTGACACATTTCTCTATTACCTGCATTGCTGTTCTTAATTATGTTGTTACTGTCCCCCTCTGCTGGCTGCAATATACTGGAAGGAACCCAGTCGCTTTTCTCAGAGACCAGTTTCTTCACTAACCTGAAATTCAGAAAACAGTCAGTGACTTTCCCTACGTTCCCCTTCCCTGGGTTGTATTTCTTAGAGGTGCATGTTGGGCAGCTATTTCCTAAACTAAGGAAGAAGGCAGAGGACCCAGGGCAGTCCTACAGCTAGCCGGTGACTAAGTTTCAGTAGTCTCAGATGGTGACCCAGCATTCCAGATCAAGCTCTCTTGCAAGCAGACTGTGTGACAAGGAAGCAGTGGCCTTGGCCTGTGTTTGAGACCCTGGACCTAATTCAGAGCTGAAGAAAATGAATCTTTCATATTGTCCGTCCCCCTTGGTGTAAATACCATCTGGGGTGGATGGGTTTAGTTCACTTCCCACCTACTTCACCCTACGGGACTTGCTCCCATCTCAGCTGCATGTCAGTTCTGAGTGAAGGGTCTGACTGCACAGACACTTCAAGGAGATCAGATCTTCTTCCTCCAAATTACCCATGGAAGGAGAATTCAGATGTCCAGCCAGGTCTGTTCCTAACACTCACTTGTCAGCAAGAGACAATAAATACTCCGTGAGCTCAAGGGGGCCAGATTCATTCCACTTTGTCAATCACATCTTATATCTAAGCCTTTGGGGCTAGAAATGCTCTCTGGTTCACTGCTGCAGCTCGATGGAAGGCATGGGGATTTTGTTGATGTATCCAATGGGAGGGTGCTGCCTTTGACAGTTGTCCTTCTGGCTCGAAGGTGTCAAAAGCCCAAATATTGTCCTCCATTTCCTTTATACAAACTTCTGTCCCCTTAAGCCTCATGTCACAAGCATTTGGGATGAAAGCCAACCAGGTGGAAATAACCAAAGCTGCTTGTATGTTCATGCCTCCCACTGCCTCCTTCACATTGTGGTCAATGGGGTGAGTGGATTTGGATTCATTTTGAAGAGGCTTTGACATTCTTCTGAATATTTTCCATCTTTTCCAGGAGGTATGGCTGTCCTACCTGTCAAATTCTGTCTCTCTGCTGTACTTACCATTGACCGTTCTCTCCTTCCTGCACAAACTGCACTAAATCTCCATCCTCGAGGGTAAGAGAATCCGGGAAACAGCTGTCAAAACTGCCTTCTACCCGAAAAAGATTGGTCCCCTAAAATGAATGAAACAATGCACCAGAAATACAGTCACTATGGATGAAAGAACACTGTGCAAGAGAGAGTGGGTTAAGTTAAATACTGAATTAGGCATTTCAAGCTGGCAGAGATTTCTTCTCTAGGGTATTGTGTCACTTTTTATTCCTTTTATCATGCCCAGGTTAAATTTTATTCAAACTTAGGACAGAACTGTGCTGTGCATTCAGGCTTTAGAATTAACCGCCAGCCATTATTCTGATATAGAAATTGCATTTGTGACACCAGGTTAAGTTATCTGGAAAAGTCTGAAATTACTTTTTTAAAGGCTCAGAGTTCTTCCTCACTTTTGTAAGAGGTAAAGCTACAGCCTACAAGTAAGGGTGACTTTTTATGGTCCTGATCCTGATTAACAAAATAGTCTTGGAATAATCTCCCAACACCCCCGATCGAATTCCCATCTTCTCTGTTCCCACACATCCATGAATTTAAGGCTAGTATGACCCAAACCTTGCAGGTTAAATTGTGATCTTTAGAGCAGAGGAGGTTGCACTGGGAAAGAGCAGCGTAATTTGAAAAAGGAATTACATTGTTAGGGTTGGTCTCTTCCTCCAAGTCAGAAGAGTTGGAGAGTTCATCTGTGCTGGAGGGGATGGCTTCAAAATCTTCAAATGTGTCTAGAGATGGCATTTGCCTGCTGGGCCAACCTTTTCAAAGGAGATAAAACAAAAAGAGTTAGCTATCAGTCATTACCCTCTTTCAGACTCAGTCTTTTAAAAATTAATGTCACAGGTTCACTTCCCGTTATTCCACTTATTGAATTGCTTGTACCTTTTTACAGCTTGTTCCCTGATTTTGCCCTAAAAATTACATTGCAGCCATTATTCTGTCTCTAAAAACCTGTACCACTTGCTGTCATCTGTGGGAAGGCAGATTGTGTGGCCACAGTGTGCGTGCCCATCAATGCCTTGAGTGTTTAGCATTGCTAAATCTCTTCAGTTCAGGAGGTACAAAAAGCAAGGACCAGGAATATTTCTGCAGAGCAAGCACTGTAGCAAATGATAACTTTTGCTGACATGCTTTTCAGAAAGCCATGCTCATTCAGTTTCCAGCTTTTATCTATAAATGTTTATCTATATGTTTATCTATAAATTGAAGTCCAAAGCCATTGAATTTTGGTTGACTTCTTATCTCCGTCTCACCCCAAGGTGATATTACCACCTGAGCAACTTACAGGACTATACCCTGGAGCAGGCTGGAAGTGCAGGGAAGGGACAGAGCAAACAACAAGGCACAAAGACAACCAGACCTTGGTGGTAGGTAGAGAAGATCTCATTAATATTTCTGCTGTTAGCAGTCTTATTGCATGATTTGCACCCAAAAACACCCCAGCCCAGTGGAAGGGGCTTAATGAGAGATTTCCAGCCCAAGCACAACAACCCAGCGCAAAGGCAGGCCCAGAGGATGTGTCCTGAGGGAAATTCAGGCTGAGCCTTGTAAGACCTGCCTGCCTGAGGCTCCCGTGATGGAAAAGTAACTCAGCCTCCTCTGTACAGATGGCAGTCGTGATCTACGCTTTCCTTCACGCTTGATGCCTGTCCCTTTTCTGACGGGGATGACTACAGTCCAGCTAGGAGGAAACAGAGCTAGCATCTATCAAAGGATTCTGCAGCCCTGACAGATACAAGCTGAATGGAGTCAGTCAAATCACCATGCGCCTTCCTACCTAATGTACCTGCTGTGCATTAGCTGATTCACAGGGACGTGGGCTGAGCAGATGCTGAATCAAGTTCTTTATAGCAAAGCAG
Source organism: Calonectris borealis (assembly GCF_964195595.1). Taxonomy (NCBI): domain Eukaryota; kingdom Metazoa; phylum Chordata; class Aves; order Procellariiformes; family Procellariidae; genus Calonectris; species Calonectris borealis. The sequence continues at coordinate 20,033,419 of NC_134320.1, read as the reverse complement.
TGCTCTGACAACAAGGCAAGGAGACAGGTGCTCATGCAGTGGGATTATGCATAACCCAGCACTCACAACCCACAGCAAAACCTGGCCTGAGACAATACAAAACCCAAGCCAGGCAGTTCAGGCAGTAAACAGAAAAGCCATCTGATCTGGGAGAAATAGGTTTATTAATCGATTTATTTAATCCCTCCCCGTGCACATCCTCCCTGCTACAAGCATTGGTTGGTGCAACACGCGGTCATGCAGCTCTGCAGCCCCTTCTCCTCCTCTGGTTACCTAGGGGCTGTAACGGCCCCGACCACTGCAATTCAGTTACAAGAGAGACAGTGACCTTCTTCCACCAGAGCAGCATCCCCAGTTATAACCCCACAGGTAAGGTTAGGTCATCTCTACTTTTCAAGGTGTAAACTGCCTCTGAAGTGGCTTTCATGTGCTGGGTCATGAGTGTCCCTGCCAAGGTCTATACCAACCGAGTTTTGAGACCGAAAAGACAATTTCAATTACAGACTATGCAGCATATAGAACTGGACCCCAATTCTGTATCAGCTGAATCACACCAGCAAAATACTAGCAACTGTCTAAATGTACAAGAATACATTGATGCTAATTAGCTGTAAACTGCTGTAGCAATTTTAGTTCAAATTCACTGGTTGGCCTACAAACACAAAAAGAAAAAGATATCCCCTTCCCACTTAAGACAAAGCTTCAGTGATCTTTTGCCACTGTCATTTGTAGAAAGCATCCAAGGCAGAAACCTGAACAGCAAGTATTCCTTACAAATACATGCATCAGCCTTCCTCTTCCATACAAATTGCTATTCTAAGAAATAGCCTAAGTTTTATGTACTTAATTCAAACTATAAAATAACACAGATCAAATTCTGAGCTCTCTGACATCAATTAAAAGAATTGTTTTCAGCTGTGCCTGACCTAGAGAAAACCAGAATCTGGAACATTGTTTCTATACCTGCTAGTGATCCAAACTTGTTCTTTTATTGCTTTCACAGGAAATAATATTCATTAAAAGAGAAAAATCTCTTTAAGTTAAAGAGAGTAAATATTATCATAAGTTTATATTACACTCTCAAATCGAGATGATAAATGTTTTAATTTTGTTTACCTGTCTGTGAAGCAGATCTAGGTACAGGTCTCGTGGTGGAACCGGTATTACATTTAGTCTGGGCCAATATGGTGTTCTCAAATGCATCTGTGACAGGAAGTACAATTTTGTGTCTTCAAGGTGAAACAGTGACCGGACAACCAGTACGAAGTGAATTCCTGTATCACCTCTGCAACTGGTAGTCTCTTTAACAAACAGGTGGACTGGGGTCCAACAGTTATAAAAGAGGAGACACATGACCAGCACAAATGAGTGAAAAGACAGCAGCATTCCACAGAAAAACTGTAAGTCTGAGAAGGACAGAGAACGGCCAAATGAATCAAACAGAAATATCGATGTTAATTAAGGAAAACGATTGCTGGGTGCAGTGAACAGTGCAGTGTTCTATTTCACTAAGCTTCTTTACACATTTTTAACATATTTTCCTTGCAGCATTTCAAATCATTCTGTAGGTGATAGTATATAATTTTGAACCCCATCCATACAGCAATGAAAGGGGACCAGGGAGGGTCTTCTTCCCAGCCAGAAATGAGTGATCTCACTCTTGATTAATGCAACGCAATTTTGTGGGGGAAGTTTTTATCTAAGTAAATCAAATCCTTTGCGTTAACTCTGTCAGAGCTCTGGCAATAGCAGCAATATCTTCTGCGAAAGGGATGACAATGTTCATTGTTTCCTACTTAAAGAAACTCAGTCTGGTGAGGAATGTTGTGCAGTAGGACCATGTTTTTAACCAGTGAGGATCAACTCAGCTCTATCCTACGGATAGTACTTGCACTGTGAAATACCCCCTGCCTCTGCAGCCACATGGTATGCTGAGATCAGAAGTATCTGTAATTGAGGAAAGTGAGGTATAAACACCACAGTTTGGGAAACTCTGGTGCTGGGTGCCAGAATGATTCCAAACTTAGTGCCAGGGGTCACTGGCAAGAGGAAATAATCTGCAAACAGCAAAACCACTATTTCCCCTGCTGCCTCTGAACTGTTTCTTCCAAACTCTGTTTCCAGCGTCCTTTTCTACTGGGAGTGACATAGGAGATAGATAGTTCCGGTATGTCCGCAATTCCATCACTGACCTGGCCACCTGTCCTTTCTACCAAGGTTTTGTACAGAGCAACACAATCCTAAGAAAGAATTCCTCAGCTTACATCTCTCTCCTCCCTGTCCTGCAGCAAGGGTACCCGACTGCTTGTGCCCCACAAGGCAACATGCTCTGGCAAATCCTCTTGTAAAGGGAAAAGCTGACAATGGAAGCTGGTGACCTTCCAGTGGCTGGGAAATAACTTTCCAGTTTAACTCTTTGGTATTGTTTATTAAACAGCAATTGATGAATCTGCTGCAACAAATAGGTGGAAATTCTGCTTGGCTGAAATGAAACACTGCACCTTAAATGGATATTAATGCACAGTCTAGCCTCTCCTGTAGTCTTCATGCACATGGCTCCTGCTCCTCTTATTAGGTACAGACACTAACAAGGGAAGAGGGATGCAAGCGGCCAGACTGCAGGTGAAGGTGAAAAGTAGCCCCTTGGCTCCCTGCTGCTGCGTTCTACGGAGTGAGGTAGAAGCCAGGCAGAAAATCCAGATCCAGATCACCGTCTAGAGCATTACGTCCCAAAACAGGCAGAGAACAGGGGTTTTAATTTAGGCCCATCCCTAGGTAAAAGTTGATGAGTGCAGGGGACAGGCAAGGGGGTGACAAGCTGTGTTTATCACAAACAGATAAACTGACACCAAACCCCTAATGGACTCCAGTGTCGTCTGCCAGCAGTGATGAGATGTGAATTCAGTGAATAATATCAAAAGATTGCCAAACAGGTTTTCATGCAGTATGGAAATACTCATACCTTCAAACCCCAGGGGAGTTGGGTCACTCTTTATTTCATGTCTCTTGACTTTAACTGCAGGAACAAGGGGACCTGTGTGAAGTTTGCAGAGTCACAAGGCTGTAAATATCGTTAAAGTAGAAACTTGCTTTCCCATTACCTGGAAACACTACCTGCCTAATATTTTCTGTTTCACCCAGAAAAATGACCAACCCCTAAATTTTAAGCGGTGAAGATAAACACTTCTGTGATGTGGATAGGAAACAGGGCCCTTTTTGCAAAAGACCTTAAGACACAGTAAATGTATCTGCTTCCAATCAGGTTTCACAGATGTTTTCTCTCATGCTTGCCCAGGAGATGGCACTAACCCAGGCAGACTCACAATCTCAGCTTTCTACCCATGAGGCTGGCAGGGAAGAGCCCACAAAAGCCAACACTTCTGCCCCACAGAAGTGGAGGGCATCCATCACAGGTCCACGTACAGTGCTTCTCCTGTGTCCTGACCCCACATGTGGGGGACTGGTGCTGTGACGGGGCTGAGCTGTTAGCAGTGAGGATCAGTGCACAGCAGTATGCAGTAGCCTTGAATGACACTATCCAAACACCCTGGCTAGACCTGCCTTTGGCTAATGCTGAGACAAGACTCAGGCTTCAGTTCTTTTGTCATCTGAAATATTTTCTTAAAACAGATGCTGTAAATAAAACACTTAATTGAAAAGCACTGATTTTGTTTTCTAGCATTTAAAATAATTACAAAAGTAGTTTGCTCAGCATTCCAAAAAATTGCCAATAGTCTTATGGTGGACAGGATCCTAGGACAGGAATTTTTTATATGAAACTGTAAAAAAGTTTGAATTTCATTGTAATTCACACATGGTCTCTTTGATAAACCACACAAAAGAACAACCCTTGGTTGCCCATTCTCTTTCTACATACATGCTTCTTTCTGTTCCCCAGCTTAGGAAATCAGTATTAGGAAATCATTCTGTCTTCCCATAACGTAGTAACTGATCATGTATTTCTGAAGCTGTTGCCAAGGACAGAAAGCTATAAGAACCTCTCCTCCTGTGTATGCCTATCATTTCCATGTAGTGATGTTGTAGTGTTATGGTCTAAAGAGGTTGGCAAAGAAACATTGTCCTTCTGCCAATAAACCCCACCGCGCTCTCATTTCATGACACCCTGGAAGTAGGTCGTTTCAGATACCTGTTGCTTCATTGCACAGTCAAGGATACGGTTCATATCCTTCACAATTATTTAGAATGCACTACATCGAGTACTGTGCAACCTTCTTCCTGACAAATATATAGCAAAGATTTTTATACAAATGAATTCAGCCATTTTTCCTTCTGTTTCGGTTTGTGAATTGCCCCGAAATCTTAAACTTGCAAATCAGTTCCTCCACTTCATTCCAAGAACTGCCAAAAGACAATATATTCAGAATTCGATGTATGTTCTGTTTTCAAAAGTAACTCTGACATGTAGGCATGTGTGCCTACAATCCTACTGATTTTCAACTCAACCAGCTTGCCCAAATGGATGAGTTGCTTTTGAGTTTAAATGTAGGTACTAGTGCAATAACTTAAAGTAAATTTTGTAAAAGTGCCTTTTCTCAAAATAATTACAGCTCAAAAATACAACTTTCATAAGTTCCCACACAAACTGCATAGAGTTCAGTGCATTCTAGGCGCCCAGCTCCCTTATACATCTGAAAATTTCCTTGCAATCGTAATTTCTAATCAAAACTGTGATTATGCTAAATATTCTTAAACCTGGCATCTATTGCTACTCCATTTTTGGCTTCGTTTCAGGCTTTCTTACCATCTGATATCTGCTACACAATGAGGAAATCCTCTCCTTCTTGAAAGCAAAAATCCTAAACAGCTTTAAGGAAATGAAGAAATAATTTCTATTGAATTTCAGTTAATCCAAACCAGGGAGAAATTGGAAACCTAACCCCACATCAGACAAAAATTAATCCAGTTTCCATGGAAATCAGCACCACTCTTTGAAGCCTATTATGGAGAAACTGAGAAGAGACGTTATGTATGCTGGCAGCACACCTTGATATACATTCAAAATGTCTTGGCCTGCCTCCCTGCAGGTGTTATACTGGTCCTGACTCTTCTTCTACTGGAACCTCCTGCATTTATAAAAATTGAGCCTGATGTACTCACTCTGTGAACAGCATTTGGCAGTAAATGTATCAGTCAGCAGGAAGGGAGAAGGGTAGCTAAGCAAGCAGCGTGACGGTACCTTTGGTCACAGCAGAAGCACTAACTGTGGTGCTGATGGAGGAGGCTAGGGAAAAGCGACGGGTAACTTCTCTTTCCTTAGATTCTGGATCTGGGAGAATAGACAGATGCAATGCAGGGCAGGATTAGAGGTTAATAAGCACTGAGGGTAAAAGATGTCCAAAGCAAAGCAGCAGCTGGAAAAGGGTAAATAAAAGGTAGGTTGCTCCTCTAAAACAGCCAGGAAAAATACCCTCAATAAAGTGAATAACATAGAAAACAGTTTATATGAACATATTTTTTCAAAGCAATTCCAATTGCACCGATTTTAATACTTCAGAAGGGAGACTTATGCCAATTAATATTTTAGCAACCAACTAGTACAGCTACAAAACACAGAGAGATGAGCATGATGGTTAGAATGGTGTGTGTGTCTACAGATGAGGTTTGCGTTATTTTAGACACTGAACTGCTTGTTCTGTGATGACTGACCTGAAATACACTGAAAAACACACATGAATGGTTTGGAGTTCACATTTGTAATTTCTAGACGTTAACTGTGTGAATGCCTGAAAACCTTCTCTGAGTCTCCATCCTTACTGGTGCAAATCAACTCGGAGAAAGTGAAGACAACAGAGCTTTTGTTCGTTTACTCCAATTAGGATCCTGCTTTTTCTCAAAGTCCGCTCAAGAACGAAGACACAACTTCCTCAGATTTCACTGTGCGATGTGAGTAGCATTTTTGACTCAAAATGTTTCATCAATAGATCAGAGGTATAAATGGACGAACTGCCTGCTAGCTTCAGAGAGCGCATGATGTTTCAAAACACGCTGAGGTCATTACGCAGTTCTTAGGAGATTGTGTCTACACATCTACAAGCACAGCAGTAGACTTCTTGCACCTACCAACTACAGCAGCACCACTTGGGAGGAAACGTTGCTTGCTTACAAATATTTAAGGATTAACTTTTTAGCTTCTTCTGCTGAAAACTCTAAGCACATGTGCTGCGTTACTCAAGTGAGTATTTCTACTGAGACATGAGTAAAGCTGTTCATATGCTTCATTACTCAGTTTCAGTAAGATACTTGAACACTTAACTCTACCAGGACACAACCTCCGTTGAAAATGGTATTAGAAATGGCTTTAAATATTCTGTTAAAGATTTTCAAATTTGTCAAAAACTATTTGTGTTTTTCATGTTTTGATTTTTAAAAATATCAAAGAAATACTAATGTAAAAATTAAATTGTTGTTTCTATTTTCACTGAAAAAAATTCCTGGGATAGGCGAAGAGTTATTCCACACAAAACTCTGTAGCACATGCTTATATGCTTTGCTGAATCTTAGCCCAGATGTTCCCAGATGGTGCCTGTGATTCAGAGGGACTTTTCTGTTCCAATTGTCTCCTTTTTTTTATCACATCTATCTTCTTTTCTCTCTCTCTTTTTTTTTCATGGTTAACTGGCATACAGCACTGGAGTAAAATAAGTTTCAGGTGATTTTAAATTTCAGGTTTAAATATCCTGTGCAGAACTATACTACTGAGAAGATTTCCTTGCCAGGGATCTTAAAATTCTCTTTCCCATTCCTCATCTTCACATTTCCTTATTTTAATGTTCAGTCACGCAACATTTCTCTTTACTTTGTTTTTTCCATATTTCTGTGTAGTAAATGTCACATTCACTGTATGTTTCCAGTGGAGCAGAAATTAGCGTGACTGGTTGAACAGCAATTCCTACAATGCTTTATTATGCCAAAACATCAGGAAACCGTATTAGCTCCTTAAAATCTCAGTGCAATTTTAACTGTAGATTGGCTACTATAAAAAGACTGTAAATTCTCTATCGGCCGATGCACTTCTGTATCAATTCACTCATAAAAGCACATATATTCAAGTACATAGTTATTCACACCTCCTAAAAGGCTAAAGAAAAATGAGAGGTTAAACTCTGCTCTCAGTGATAATTACAATGGAATGACTCCACATTTAGACTGCTGTAACTGCTTTTATTAAAATACAAAGAAATTTTCACTTTATAACTATGGTGTTGGGCTACGTTTACGCCACATCAAGCAGCTCTTAGAGACACTCCAAGGAATTCCTTGCCAACTCCAAGGACCACGAGCTTGGCTCTGCAAACCAGGACAGCTAATGCCGACCCAGGCCGGGAAGATGTGCTACGAGTGTGGGCTTCCACACACTTTGGGGTCAGTTCTGGTCTGGCTGCCTTGCAGTCTCTGCACTGATTGAGTGCAGGATGGTAAAGTTTCTCCTCCAGACATCAGCATTTCTTTGGCCAAAACACCAAGGTGCTTATATACAACTTTTTCTACCCCATCATCTCCAGCCTGGACAGACAGTTTAACAATGCTTTCAGCATCTATGCTAGTTGATATCTATCAGGCAATCTTGTTTTCCCCCTACTTAGTCTTGTTATTTTATTGTTTAAACCTTCCCTTTTATGTGTTCTGGACATGAACAGACACAGTGGGTCTGAACCAAAGTCTGCCCAGCTCAATATGCCACCTCCGGCCATGGCCAGTAACAAATCCTCAGACAAAGGGCTCAAGAGCAGGACAAGCTCTTCCTGCAGTAACTTCTTACAGCGTCCGATCTGCCTTAACAGCCAGTCCGAATGGTGCTAACACAGCTTTGCATCACCACTGCCTACAGAAATGACCACACTCTGCAAATCATCCAGGCTATTTGCCAACTGGTTTCCTCTACGCCAGGCCCAGATTAGCAACTGAACAGCACAAGAAAGTGAAATGGGACATTGTGTAATGGAGGTGCTTCACAGGAATCTCAAGTAATGATGTGACCCAGCAAGTCTTTGAGCAGGGAGTGCCTACAGCTTAGGGGGTACGAACTCTTCTGAACTGTGCTTTGCTGTCTGGAACACGGAATGACTGCATAAAATACAAATGTGACCAGAAAAATTCAGATAAAAGAGCAAGAGAGGCCCAAACCAAAACTGCAGATCCAAACTTGCCCAAATTACTGCATTTCTGAAATCTGTATTTTGTAATTGATTTATCCAAGTCACAGGATCTGAAAACCACTCCCTTTTTTGTATTCAGAACATTGAACTGTTTTGCCCATCTTGGATCTCGCTACCAAGTGCAGCCTCAATCTTGCAGCCAGAATCTTATGGCTGCTCTGGCTCTTGGTGTATTCTCATCTACTTTACAACATTGTAATTTTTATTCTTTCATCTTGCTTCTTCCTCCTTTGATGTTCACCCTCTCCATCACTGCACACTAACCCTTTGTCTCACAGAAGAAATAATTTATCAGAACAGGAGAAAAGTCATATAATAACAATAAAAAGAGTAATTACATTATATTTGCAGAAAGTAATTGCAAATAGTAATGCAATTTCATTTCTATTCACATTTCTTTCTTTCCTCTAAAGTCTCTTCCTTGTACAGCCATCACAGGAACACACAATGCTCTCTACTCATGGATATTAAGTGTCTTCTAAACATCCGTGCACAAAGACTCAGAACACGCCATTTTACAGTGTCATATAACATAATTAAGTAGAAATGGCAATAAACCCCAGATTTTCTGAATTCCGGTTCCTCAGTATAACCACTAAGCCATGGCTGAGCAACATTTGAAAAAACAAAGAGGCCAACCAATGAACAATTTAACACATAAAAACCTCATGTGGCACAACACAACGGTACTCTTCCCTTCAAGCCAGTAAACTGCTGAAAGAAGTTAGGTTGGTGGTTTAAAACATGTTCACACTTTGGCCCTTGAGAGAAACTGGTTGCCTTGCCAACACTGCCATGGGAGCAACTTTTGGTAACAGCATCTTTGAGAAGAGAAGCCATATGTGTGTATCAGACAGGAGCATTTTGGTGAGATGCAGCAGCACTTTAGGAAATAGTGATGGATGGCACTATGGGATGGAGAGAACATTGTGGGAGTGCTGGGGACAGATGGCCAGAGACCAAATGCTGCATGGGGTGATTTTACCTTTGGGTGGAGCTCTGCGGTTGGAAAGACCTTGCAATGTGAATCGCTTTCTAGCAAGCGCTGTGCGCTCAAGGTTAAGGCTGGTGGAAGCATCAACTAGGAGAGAGAGGGAGAGGGAAGAGAAATAAGGAAGGAAGGGTCAGCTGTTCAGTGTATGGGAAAGGAAAGGTTAGCACTGGATGACAACTTAAAATAAATAAATAAATTTTGATTCAGTTCAAGCCTGAGCAAGAGCTAATCAATTAGAAAGGTGACATGAGGTCAGGGTGATTAAACCAGCTGAGCCAAACAGAGCCCCTGGGTGGAGTTTGGCTCACTGAGTTTTAATGTAGACCAACAGCAACAAAAAAAGAACAAAGAAAAACAGGTGAAGGGATGTAGCTCTCATCAAAGGAAAATACAGTTTAGCAGCAAGCTCATTAAAAAGGATCTAGTGACTTTTACTATGAAAACACATCATTGTCATTGGAACAGCAAGGTTGCAGGGAAAAATAAGAGAAGCCTTGCAGTGCAGGACACGTACAGACAGCCAGTGTTGCGAGCAGTCCCACTTCTGCTATCCAGTACTAGCACTGAAGAGTCTGCCATCATCAGCCCTGTGGCTGATACACTCTCAGCCTTACCTGCCGAAGTCTTTCTAACAGCTCCAAAGCTGGCATATAGTCATGCATTTCATCTCATGATTTGCTGGGATGTACGGAGTGCCATGCCAGCAAAGCTTACATGCCAGGCTCCTATATGAGTAAGCCAGCCATGCCGCCTGACCGTCGCCTTTATAGAGATAAGTCACAGATGGATCTAGGTCCTGAGACTCTGGGTTTGAAAGATACTCAGTTACTTGCATTGCAGGAAAGAGGTGGACCTAGATCAACCCCCCAAATCCATGCATTCCTGCCAAATTCTGCATCTCCCCCTTTCTTTGTGTGGGCAGGTAGCACACAGAAGGCTTATGGCAAAGGAGCAGGAGAAAAGCCATGTGTTGGCTGCCTGGTTCTGCGCCTTGGGATTTAACCACTAGCTTTCTCCTCCTCTTTATTTCATACACTGCCAAGTGAAAATCATTAGAGGCACAAATGAAGACCAGAAGTACAAAGGGAACATGAAGAGACAGCGAATCCACACTGATGGACAAGCAACAGACAGACCAGCTGTGCTTCCAAAGGAAAGCGCATCCCATCACTTCCTGATTTGCAGCCAAGATAATCCAGGATCCCAGGTGCCTGCATGCGTAGGTGGGTGTGAGATGAACAGATTTTAGCAATACAGAGGCATTATGTCAGTGTGGTTCAGCTTCTTCCAGCCAGTGGCCTGATGCCGGCTCTGGGCCAGGCAGGTGCATCTGGTGAGGAACTGCCACCGAGCAGCAGTTTCAGCGGTGGGAAGGTGCACTGGGAAGCATTTGACTTTCAGACTGCCTGTGTTGGCCTAAGAGCCATTCCCTGCCATGGCTGCTCCCACTGCCAGGCAATCTTTGTAAAGATACTGTAACTTATAAAGAATCCATAAACTGGTATATAAAATATCTTTACTTTCTGTTTGCACAGAGTAAAAAAATCCATAGTATTTGATTATCACAGAGTCATGCAGCAAGTACAACCGTGCATGTGTATATGGGGAAGGTTTATATGCTAGTTCTTTAGCTATGCAATTATACGACTTAACTGACAGACCCTTTAGGATTTCACAAGTCCCCACAGCTTCCCAGCACTAACCAACCATTAGGGACTGGTCTCTAAAGACATGTTGTCTCCACTTGAGTTATTTCAAACCTTTTCCTTCATTCTGCAGATATACCAAATAAGCCTGGAAACCATTTCCAAACATAATAAGAACTAGGTCCTGATGGGCAACAGGTTGAACACGAGCCTGCAATGCATACTTGTGGCAAAGGCGGCCAACAGCATCCTGGGCTGCATTATGCAGAGCCTTGCCAGCAGGTCTGGGGAGGTGATGCTTCCCCTCTACTCAGCACAAGTGAGACAAGCTTCGAGTGCTGGAACCTGTCTTGGGCTCCCCAAAACACGAGAGACATGGACATACTTGAGAGAATCCAGTGAAAGGCCATGAAGATGATTAAGGGATTGCAGTAGCTGACATGAGGAGAGAGTGGGAAACCTGGGATTGTTCAGCTTGGAGAAGAAAAGGCTCAGGGGGATCTTATCAACGTACACGAATTCCTAATGGGAGCGAGTAAAGAAGATGGAGCCAGACACTTGTCAGTGGAGCCCACTAACAGGATGAAAGTCAATGGACACAAATTGATATATGGGAAATTCAATTTTAAAATAGTAAAGAACTTTTTTTACTGTGAAGGTGGTTAAAGACTGGAACAGCGTCCCCAAGGCGGTTTTGGAGTCTCCACCCTTGGAGATACTCAGAACGCAACTGGACACGGCCCTGAGCAACTTGCTCCAATTGACCCAGCTTCGAGCAGGGTGGTTAGACTAGGTGGTCTCCAGAGGTTCCTGCAGGACTCGACTCCCATATAGCTTCAAATCAGTGAATGTACCAATCAGGTCCACACAAAATACTCTTTTATATGTAGATAACTCAATCACAGGCACTTATCCATAAGAATAATGAAACTGAAATAGCTTGCTAATAGTACCCTCCCCCTCTGTACCATAGAAAGAAAACAATATTTTAAAATAATTTGAGTTCAGATTAACTACATAGCTATTGGGACTATTACAGTCAGTAGGTGGCACGAAAGAGACAGTTTTGGCAGAGGACCAGACTCCCCGCTGCTCCTGTACTGCAGACGAGCACAGCCACGAGGCCCGCAGCACCGTTCCTCCGCGCCTCTGAAAACGGGACCTAACCGTGCATTTTCAAGACGAGTCCAGCGGCTGCGGAGTCCCCGCGAGAGGCTCTGGTGCCTCCCAGGGCCACAGATCAACGCTTGGTGGGACATCTGGAGCCGGATCGCTCTTCCCCCGGCGCCCGGCACAGCGTGCGGTGCAGCCCGGGCTGCAGGCGCGCACCCCGGGCCCGCCAGGAGCGGCTGGCGCTGGGCTCCGCAGGAGCAGCCGCGTACCGGGGGTGAGGAGGCTCCCGGCTGAGCCAGCGGGAATTGCAGCGGGAGCCCTGAGGGACGGGGCATGGGAAAGCAGAAGGCAGAAGGATGAAAATCTGCATACAGGGTGATCCCAGTTCCCACACTCTAGTGTAAGTTGGACCAGTTAAAAAATACCAATAATTTTCCTGGAACTTTTTTTAAAAACAGGGTTTATGAATTTCAAATGAAAGACTGCTTTTCAACTTTTTTTTTTTAATTATTTTTTTAAAAAACCATATTTCTAAAAAAGAAGTTTTTACTTAATAAAATTGGATTTTTTAATGAAGAATCCATAACTTTCTCCCCAGAATAAAAACTTATTGCAATGAAAAATCTTTTGGTAAATAGCCTATTTCAATGTTTTTTTACCATCTCTGTTTATAAAGGGGCCTGCTGTTACTTTAAGCCTGATTTAGACATTCATCTCTTCTTTTAAGACCTCACGATTTTCTTTTTTATATTATTAGAAAGTCATTGCTTTAACATTTCAAAACACTACCTAAAAGAGAAACTGATGTTGAAAGATTTTTTGTTCCTGCTACTGTCAGATGACATCAGTTTCTTTTTAGTATTCATTTTAACCTACATTGTACAGAATACATCTATTGTATTTATGGCCTCAAATAGTGGAGGGACTTTCAGTGATCGCATGTGTGTTTATTTACTACACGCTAGAGGGGAACCTATACACATAAGAGGCAAAAAAATCTCTTCGACATAAAGCAAAGAGATTTGTTAGCAAAGTCCATTGACAATCTTAATATTAAATATGGCTAGAAACCAACTTAGCCAGGATATAGAAGGTTAAAACACACATACTATCACCCGAAAATTCTGTTTTTAAAAAACATATATAAAGAGCACTGTAATGCATCAAAACTCAGACTTAAAAAATCCTAAACTGGTAACACTTTTTGGTGTTCAAGAAGTTTCACGGTACAGTCATTCAGTTTTGCAGCACTGGGGTTTTTTTATGTTGGGTTTAAACAACATACATTTAAAGTATCCTCATCAAACTCTAGAAATGAGTGTGCAAAATTAAAAATATTACTATTTGGAAGCAAAAAGCTCTGTGTCAGAACTCCTACCTCTCTTTTGTCTGGAGCTGGGACTGGAATTCCTGTTTTTATTGTTAGATGCTTCCACGTTTGATGTCTCAGATTTACTTTCATATATACTTGATGACTTCCTGCTATACCTTTGGACAAAAGAAATACAAAAATAGTTACATTCCTGCTTAATACCTACCTGAGCACTAAGCATTCTTTCTTACCCTCAGATATGGAAGCCTAAGGAATAAAAGGCAGGTTTTGAAATTGTGTGCACTATAAATTCTGCATCTGTGTAGGCAGGTATGGTGGAAAAAGCCATTCTAGCCCCCGCCTCCTTTCCACACTACACAGTAAGGGATGTCCTTAGCGAGAGCCGAGAAGGGAAAAATGGAGAAACAAACCGGTTAAATCTGTACAAGCTCCTTCTGCAAGTCCAACAGATTTGGAAGGAAGGTGTAGGAAACCAGGTTAGAAAAGAGGACCCCAGTTTTCCATCCTTTGCAGCATAAGTATATTTGACTCCAGGAGAGAAATGGGTACTGGATGGTCACGTAGAGGTCATACCATGGATTGGAACATACGGATTCTACTGGCTCCAGGGTCTCCCAACTTCTGTTTCCTTTGCTCTTTGAGAACATGAATCTAAGTGGGATATCCCTATCTACAGCTGAACCACAGACGAGGGGATCCATCTTTCCAGATCTGCACAGGTACCGGCCTTGCCATCTGTAACGGGAATGAACCCCCTGCCCCAGGTTTGTAGGGCATTCGAGCTGCAAGATTTTCTCATGGTTCTTACCCTCATTGTTTTGCAAATGTCTGGTGGTTTAATTTGAGTGTTTGACTGAATGTTCCACACATTTCATTATATCTACAGACCTGAAATACTCTTTCCCAAAATGCTCGTTATTAACATGTATCAGCAATTACATTGCTGTTTACAATTAACATATGAACTGTTATACTTAACATTCATAGGGTTTGTCTTGCCGTAAGGGAAGCTCCAAGGTATCATTAAAAACTTAAAAACACTTGGAATACTAGAGATCTGTGAATACCTTTTATAACTACAAGGCAGGGTCTCATTGCTTTGTATTTCAACCTCTGACCTGTTTCTGGTGGAACCTTAACAGTGATCTCTGTTACCTCCTGTACTAAATCAAAATGTGATTTTGCAGCCGGATGTCAGGTACAAAATGGGGTTCAAGGTAAATATGGGAAAAAATCCAAATTTCCTTATTCTTTTTTGTATGTTCCTTCCCAGCTAGGCTGAGATAACCGTGAAACATGCAGCTGATAGAGTTAAAGATTTACAGCTGTGAGAAAGACACCAAGAAAACACACGAGCGTCTCTGAAACAGCAGAGTAAAACTCCAGGTGTTTGTGTGTATCTATGTGCACAGGATATTTTTACATGGATGTATGACTGAATCAGTCATTTCCAAGAAAGCAGATAGTTAAGCAGTTAGAACAATAGTCTATCGAAGTTTCATAAGTTTAAACAGATTAGAAAACAATACAAAGGAATAATTTCATTATCACTGAAATGCAGCAGCCATCCCTTGAGAGAGATACAACAGCAATAGATACCACAGGACATCTCATTTTAGGGTTAAACACTGAAGCTTTGGGAAAGAATTTAAGAGAGAGAATTTAAATAGATTGAACAGGACTTGGGGACGTTCAGTAACTGCCTGTATTAAGGGCACTGGCTCTTAAGTGTCTCTTTTGCAGACACCTCAGCTCCAGTCCTGAGTCCTCCCAGTCCTGCCTTATCTCATGGAATTGCAGCCCTAAGTGCTGCGATACCCTATAAACAAGAGATAGTCTTTGTCATTGAACGGATATGGGACGAGAGAGTGTCCTGCAAACAGATTTCCCCAGTGTCACAGTACAGGTTTGACAATTCCCAATAAACAGTAGAGTCACTGTTACACATGGGCAACCCAGGAGAGGGTGTCCATTGGTTAGATAAAACTTCAATAATTAATTAGCCTCCAACCACTAGCAGAGCACTGATGAGGCTGGTTGCTCTTTAGATAATACTATCTATCACTGGCTTACTTATAGCGCCTTTCACAACTGGGGCTGCTTAGTCATGTCGGTCATAAACACAGTCTACGCCCATGTGGGTGACTATCACAAAGTTTAGCTTCTTCCTTCCTCTCCTTGCCTCCACCCAGCATCCCAAAACAGGCTGCAGAAGAGGCTCCACAGTCTGAGAATTCTGGATCCACTATTTCACACCAGCCAGTGCAAAGCCACCTCGTGCTGCAATTCCCGTCCTTGCTTCTCTCTGAGACACGTATTACAGAGGATCAAGGTGGCCTCAGTTTGTAACAGCCAATAGGACACTATGTGCTTTGTTCCATTCATGAAAGCCCAGGGCTTTGTTCTTTCATGAAGACTTACCATATTCTTCCTGACCCTACAATAACCCAGCATTTCGAGCAGAAGCATCTAACCTCTCCTTCTCTGCCATAGTTGGCAGAGTGAGGACAACAAGCACTTCATCTCTCCTTTGCTTTAATTCACTCTAGGACAAATAAGTAATCACATGGCCTTTCCTCCTGGAGTTAATCAATTTTCTGTTGACATATTTTGTCTATAATTTCTGCTCTGAAAATTCTCACTTTAAGAGCTTTATAAGAGGGACATACATCTGGTTTGATTTGAAACATCTTTGTGATTGCATTTATATTTCACTGGAATAATTTTCTCCTATCCCCAAGGTGGTTTTGCTGAAAGATTTTCACCCTTAAGCTTTTTCAGCTTAAATCTTAAACAAAGCAAATGTAACCAAGCCTAGAGAAAATACGGTGCAGGATTAACAGCACTGCATCTGTTTAAAATTTCTTGCATCGAGTTGTACAACTCTCAAAGGCTGGCTGTGTTACCTGGGTTCTCTTCATTTCGTTGATCCTGCTAAAATTTTACAGTGATATCCCATGCCAACTTCCATTAAACTTGCCCAGCAATTGGGTCATTACAAAAATTTGCTGACAGCTCTGTTTAACATCCCTGGAAATGTTCCAATACGTTTTGTCTAAACTTGAGTTAATTCGGAGCATATGGTTCTTTTGCAAAACCAAATTATCATCTTTGAAATGAATTCTGCGTTGTGATTTTTAGTTTCCCCATAAGCAAAACCTTTACCTGCATTTATATGTCTTTAAAGAATTTGAAGACAATTGAGTAAGTTTGTACCCAGGAAGCTAAACACAGAAAACTAAGAATTTATGTACTGCAAAAGCACAAAGGCAAGACAAAACACGGCCCTGATATGCCATGATAGCTGGGGTTACCTGCTTGCATTGGAGGACTCCATTGGTGCATGGTATACACTCTCGGTGATTCTTTGGTGCAGTTGACTTGCTTCTGTTAAAGAAAAAGTAAAAAGAAATTGCTCCAAATTGTGTAAGTTGCTTCCTTGTTTGCATAGAAGGTGGGGGAGAGAGAGAGAAATAGGAGAGGAGAGATTTTGACTGCTGCTGCAATCAAAATGGAATACTCCTACTTGAAGAGAAAGGCATCTGGTGATCTTAAAGGCTGAAAACTTAGCTTACCCAAACAGCTCTTCTACCCATATTTTTTCAGTGCAGAAGAAATTTCTTCCCCTACCACCTTCTCTTTCCTCTGTACCTCTTCCTAGCTCACTGCACAACTTGGATCTAGGGAACGGACATATTGGCATTTTTCCCAGAATACAATACAAGTTTTGCGGCTCACAGCTTTTTCTGGATTTAGTGACACGTACATCAGCCCTTCTGCACACCCAGCCATCTAGTAGAAAATATCCCCATCCCTCTGGAGAATGCTTTTGCTCAGCATCCTGGACAAACAGCAATAATAAAATGTTACTCAGACGCCATTTGTTCACTCTTTTTGCATGGCCTCAAGGTAGCAACAGACTCATTTGTACCTATGTCCAGTAACTGCTGAGTGGAGAAAAATGATAAGAAAGATGCTGACAACCTGGTTTTCAGGGCCAGGAAAAGTCAGACACTGAGAAGTGAGGAGGCAACAGAAGGAGCTGCTTTCAGACTCTCAGATTGCTGAGATCCTGGGGCTATTTCACTCTGGAAGAAGATGAAGCTCCAGTCAATGAAAGAACAGACAAAGGGACAGGGGCAGCACTGGAAGATTAAAATTAACAAAGTCTTTTGTGGGTGGGAATGCTGGGAGAAAGGAGCGCTCTGGGTGGGGAGTCGGAAGTAGCTCCTTTCCTGGTTTTGGCACCTGATTCACAGCCTTGCACAAATCTCTTAAGCTGCCTCTCTAACTCCTTTGCCTGCAAGAGGCAGTTATGCTCTTTGGGATCGACAGATCCAGATGTTAGCCAAAGCCGTGTTAGCATTCCATGCTCACTGCAGTATACGATAGGGGGTGTATATACACTAAGTGTTTGGACATTAATGACCCATACGTTAAGCTATTTATCACATACCTTTGGCCACCTTCTTTGCCCTTTACTCACTCATTCATCTCAGCTGGTTCCTTCCAACATTCCAACCCCCTGTGCAACTCCTAACAACAGTCATTAAAAACTGCCCGGACAAACAAATGTCTCTCTCTTCCTTCTCTCATTACAACACACAGTTGGAGAAATATCCAGTCTTGGATTAAGCATGAAATAAGGCCTCTTCTTTCATGAGTCATTGGAAATAGAAACAACTATTTAAAACCACAGGACAAAGCATTTGCTTCCTGCCGTCAGTATTGTAATAAGGGCTTTGATTCATGTGATCATTTGGGAAAAACTCTTCCCCCTCAAAGGGAAGAGTTGCAATAGCATAAAAGATACAATTTCTGCCCTCTGGCTGCTCTTCTGCTGGATTCATAATGAAGAAAAGCTTGACTTTGCTCATAGAGTAGGATGAAAGTCATCCTTGGATGTTCTCAAGACCAACCTGGATAAAGTCTTGACCAACCTGGATAAAGTCTTGAGCAACCTGGTTTGACCAATAACTGACTCTGCTTTGAGCAGGACATTTGACTATGATGTCCTGAGGTCCCTTGAAACCTGAAATATTCCGGGATCCTATGATCTTAAGACAAAACAATAAAGAATATCAAAATGTAAATGTTTTCAAAAACTTTCAGTCTTGATCCCTGCGTAGTTTTCTCTGGAAAATGCATAGTAACTCTAGCATACAGGTCTCGTATGCTACAAAGATTCACAAATGCTCATCTGGGTGACATACAAGCTTCATTTTCTTTGCCTAGAAACACACATGGAGGATTAGCACTCTATCCTATTAAACACATACATTCTCTCCATAAACTACTCTACTCTTCTGTGGTAGCCTAAGTAAAGCCAGCTCTTATACTTCAGAAGTAAGTATTACAAACCATATCAAAGAGTCCCTAGATCAAGTCCTGAAGCTTCACTGATAAGAATCTGGAGTTCTTTCCTCAGCAGTTCCTGCTGAACCGACCACAGTGAAATTCAGAATAAAAAGGAGAAAGGTTGAAGACAAGAATAGTAACAAAAGACCTGAGTAGTAAGCGTTGTAAATAAGTATATTGTTATGGGTTGGATTAAATTGCTGAGGCTAATGTACATAGTTTTTTCCCTCCACTTAGGGAGGTTGTAAGAACTCATTGTCTTTGTGAAACAGACAGTTAAAATAAAGGTGACCTCTAAAGTTACGCACAGGCACAGGTTTCCACCTACGACAAAGTCTGCTTAGGAATCTGAAGGATGTGGGTGGAGAGGCTTTGCCTGCATTGCTTTAAAGAGAGGTGTGTGTATGAGAGACGCAGCAAGTGACAGGTCAAGGTGAGAAGCAATGCCAGGGCCCTGGAAAAGTCTGTATTGGACACAGCTATGTTTTTTTTGTCCTAAGAGAGCCTGAAAAAATGGTTTTTAAGACTCTGTACGTTCTTATTCATAAATAGAATAGTGTCTCAGATAGTAAGAAAACATAGTGATGAAAGCTATCTGGAATAACCTAACTGAATTTTGTCTGTCTTGGATTCAATATCTTACATTAAAAAGGGTGTCATTATTTTAGGCGCTTATGAGGCTTCAATCATTCACGTGTTGAGCACATCACATATCACCTTCATAGTGACATCTCTGTGAGAAAGGGAAGTGTCATTAATCATGTTTTACAGGGAGGTCACTAAGATAAAAAGATGGGATAACTGACTGACATTTAAAACATAAGGCGGGTGACTAGATTTAAAATAAAAACCCTCAAAAAACCACACAAAACAAAACAAACAATAGGACGGGGAGGAACAGTTGCAGTGTCTGATCACATATATGGAAGGAGATCTTTTGTGTCAGGTCAGTGAGAAGGCACAAAGTGAAGACTGGGACCCCATCTCCTCACATGCTGATGTTTCTAGGGTTGCAGCTTGAGATGGAGAACAGATGAAAAATCATGTTCCTCAGAATAATTATTCCATTTCTAAAGTTCTAAGAAGTTTTCTGTGATCAGGACAAGGGTTTAAATCCCAGCAATGCTGCAACCACCCAACTGATCCTCACATAGAAGATCCGTTCTTGCTGATTTCACTGGTGGTACTGGACAGCACTGTAACTCATCCCAGCTCCATGTTGTCACACACAGCTACAGAAGAAAGGCAACATTACCAGATCTCGCTCTGTGTGTCCTACCTCTACATGCTTCCAGTTGTCCTGTCAGGACTTTGCGAATCTCTGAAATCCAGGTGTTTTTCAGCTCAACAGAAGACGCCTGAGAAGACAAGAGGAAAAGGCAAACTAGATCTAGTTAAAGCATGCTGCCAATCACTTGGCTGCCCTGACCTACATTTGCTCTCGATTTTCCCAAGGAACACCGTGGCCAGCTTTGAGCAGAGGACGCTTTTCAAGATGGAAAAGCTACCATGAATCTAAGGTCCTGTCCTTGCTTTTCTGTCCAGCGTTCCAAGTAATTTTCCACTACTTTGTTTCCTCTTTTACCCAAAATTGTGACCATTTTCACAATGATAAATTGATAATTTCAGCGGCAACACAACAATGAAGCTTCCAATGGCTGTTGTTTCTTGAGTGTACAGGACAGTGTAAGTCATGATACTGAAAAATTTCTTAAAAACAATTCAATTTAAAGGAAGTATAGTCCTTGGAAAAAAAAAGGATTGTTGTTACCTGAATGATATAGACCTCTTCTCTGCCATTATACCAGATCTCAAACTTCTTGTTGTCCCCTTTTACATTTTCTGTAATGCCCACAGTGCTCATCTGTTTCAAAATAGAAAAGAAGAAGCTGGAATCTGGAAAATGTCAATAGTCTTTAAAATCTTTATCCTCTGAGAAGCATTTTTAAAAGGCTGCATTCACTTCTGCACCTTAGGGACTCATTAAAAGTAAATTCAGAACATGTTGTTTCTCAACATCTAATTTATCATTCAGCTTTTTGACTGTTATAGGAAAAATAAAAAAAATGCTCAAAAGTAACACAAGCTAATGTCTGATCATGAGTTTATCCTCTTTGCTTTTTTTGCTTGAACTGTGGGTCAGTTTTCAATCCTATCCTGGCTCTTGTCCACCTATACAAATTTTCAGTTTGAGGAAGACGGTATTTTCAACTTGCCATCACTGACCTGTTGAGATGGGAGAAGAAGAGGGATGGAACAGGGCTTTGTGAGTTTTAACGACTCATCTGGAAATCCAGGCAACGCAAGAAATTTGATATAGTTTCAGGAAAATTAAAAAAAGAGGTGAAAAAGGAGCTAAGTGCCTAACTAGGCAAGACAAACAAGGAACTGAAGAAAATAATTCTAGATTTTTTAAATGATAGATTCTTAACCACAATTTTGAAGTCCAGCTGATACTATACTTACCAGCTTCCCATCTTCTTCCTGTATTTGTTCATCCCCCTTGTTCTGATTTGCCTCAGCATTAGATTTGAAGATTTAAACAGCTTTTGTTATGTCATCATTTCTGCTATCTCCACAGAAAGAAACTTCAAACGCTTATACAAATTGGTTCACTCCTTGAACCAGGTTCTGTTACAATTCCTGTCTGGTTACCCTGTAATAAGTTTGCAGCATTACACTTGATGACCCATGTTAGTTGTCTGAACTCACAAGTGTCACACCAATCTGCTTAAAGGGAAAATTTGGCCTACTTGTGAATCTCATCTTAAGAGAAAATGTCCTGACTCATATCTGGAAATGTCACTCTTGCAAATAAAAGGGCACTTCTACTGCACTGAGATTCATTGTAGCTATTATTGTCACAGAATATATCTGCTCAACTGATGTCAATCGTAAAACTCACAATAGGACTGAACTTGGAGGATGCTTATAGGCAGAACAATGAAAAATGCAGGTCCATTCAAGTCTTGCTTCTCTTTATGGGACACTGGGCAAGAACACACAAGGTGCCCGTTTGTATCAAGTTGCAAAACCAAGGTTCACGTCTGGAGTTGCAGGACATAGGGCTAGGTCAAAACTAAATGGGAGCTTTCATTTACTCAGGCTTGCAAGATAGCTCCAGGTATGTGTACCTTCTTCAACATTCCCGTGTTGTGAGAACACCGGATTTATTTCTCTCTCCCACCATTACTACATTCATTACCTTCAACGAATTTTTAAAGCTGTATGAAGCCGTCTTTTCATGGCCATCTGTGTTCTCCTCTCGTTTCTTGCAAAAAAGTAGCATCTTTGTATAGAGGAAGAGGTGTCTCTGCATCGGTTTGAATCTAGCCAAGTCCTTCACCTTGTTGTGCCCCTTCTTGTGGTCAGTCCACACATTGAAGGAACCTTGCATCAACAGCTTGCCAAGCTCACTGACATCCCCCTAGCGAGCAAGGAAAAGAGAGAGCGCACATCACGTTCAAACTAGGGTAATCCCAGGCACAGTTCTTTCCTCTAGTGGTGTTTAAACTTCCAGGCAGAGGCACATGTCCAGGCATCCCTTGTGTTGGGGAGTGGACATGTTACAGCTGGAATCCCATCTGCACATGTCTCCTTGCTAAACCTGTATGGTTTCTTCATATAACTATTAACCCATTGTTTTTCATGTCCATAATTCTCAGTTTGTCTCCCCATTCATAGTTAGTGTCTAAGGTCTGTCTCAGGACCTCTTTGGATCTGACACACAGGCTGTCCCCTCTGATAACCTCAAAGGAAGCATTTTCTGACAAGAACTGGGTTTCAAGACTCCTGACTCCAAGGCAGTATGAAGGCCCAGTGCTGTCCAGGTATCCAAGTAAAGGCCTTGGCTCTGAAAGATCTAGGTTCATTTTCTGCTCTGCTACGAGCTGCTTCTATCCCTGGGCAAAACCTTGAAAGATGCTTAGATGTCTGAAGTCACAGATTGGTGCCTAGAGGTACGTGGGTGTGTAATTCCCTCCCATTGTAAAATAGTCTTTAAAAGCTTTGTCAATAGTTTCTCGGCTTACCATCCACAAACTACGCAATGCTGCACAGCCTTGGGCAGAGAGAGAGTAAATGCATCAAGGAGCCATAAAAGTACCCGAGGGAGAGTGAAACTAAGCAGGAACCAGACCTTTCTAAGTTAAAGCCCTTGTCTGAGGACCACTGATGGGTAAATACTTCAACTGATATACAAATATTTGGCTCAGATGCCCCCAGCACAAACATTTATACCACAGTTCCGTATTAAAGATTGTAGCAATGTGTGGATAGAGGACATGGCAACATCTGTATGGTAATGGGCTTCAACAAATAATGATCAACATAGTTATCCTAGCAGCAAGTTTTTCTAGGAGTGCTTTGTATAATAAGTTGAGGCAGTAAGCTCAGTGCATTATTAAAGTACTTATTTTCAACATTTGTATGTTCTGTTGATTATAAGGTGAAGATGTTGGCTCCAAGTGGGAATGTCTGATTTCTTAAACTACAGATTGCGACCTGTTCTCCCTCTCACTCCCCATCCTCTACCCTAGATCCAACTGCAAAACCAAGGTTTGATTAGGTACTTTTCCACTCCATACCAGGGTATTATTAGACTCTCCAAAGCATTCAAAAAACCTCAGTAATTTCTATAAGTCTTTCATCTCTAATATATAGAGTTGGATTTTTTTATTTGTGCATGCAGGACTGTGTGTGTTTCTGTTTATATGTGCATGCAGGTGTAAACTGCAAGCCTGTGAAAAGCGTATTGATGAGATGTAAAGCTAAATAAAAAAACACAACCAAACATATTTTCTACATAGTTCTGACAATGGCGAGAGGCTTCTGTCACTCCAGGCACTGTTCAATACGGCACCGAGATCCAGAAGCTCAGTTTAACTCTTGCGATAGGTCTGTCCCTTCAATCTTGGATCTCGGATTGGGATTATAGCAAGTGAAGTGGGAGGCTACCACTGCAGAGAGAAAGAGGATGGACAGGGATGGCAGTCTGCAGCAATCCCACAAAAGACTTTGAATCTTAGCCCACAAGCCCTGGACACTCTCTTCAGCGTGGGCAGCAAATAGAGAGGAGGACGCTGTTTCTCGTAACTTGTGCTAGGGACAGCAATATTTTGTCCTAAAGGAAGTTTATTTAAAATGGAGGATTTGATCGCTATCTCAAATATAATTATTCCCTGTTAGAACGATACACCGTCTCTCGTGTTTATGGAAGATGAGAGATACCTATGAATGGCTTAATTGCTGCATAACTCATGGACAAACTACCCAGGCCAGATTGTATACAAATGTTAAGGTGATCATAGGAAACCTCTCTAAAACTTCTGCTCTTCAAGCTTTACTCTACTTTTTTTTTGTAGCTTTGCCTAAAAATAAAAAAAACAAAACCAACTCCAAACTTACATGTTAGCAATTTCTTACACAAGGGTTCAGCTCCTCAAGCCTGCATGTGCACAGGTCCAAGAAGCAGAATATCCTATGCAATTAGGAGCATTCATGAGCTGCCACAAAACCTGCTTTTCTGCTGGCATAATATCCTTCTCTGAAAGGTGTTCTAGGCAAGTATTTCTACCATGCCTGTGTGGGAAACACTCCACAAGACATGGTTGAAGTTTCATGAGCTATGGGAGGTGTCTATTTGGCATCACAGCTGAGCACCTGGCACAGGCGGAACAGGGAGAAGAAATTATTGGGTTCATCCTCTTTCACCCCATTTAATAATCATGTAACAAACCATCTCAGGAATGCTGTCAGCATTAGGCTGCACAGCAGCCATGTTCCACTTTGTCATGTCTTTCAGTTCAGCTAACAAAGCAGACGCAAAAATCTAGTCCTTGGAGCTACTATCTGGCACTACATGGAAGGCTGGCAAATTCAAAAGTAGAAGCTGAAAAGCTCTGTTGAATTCCTACTCTGAGATTTAAAAGTAAGGAATAGGCAAAAGGATGACCTCAACATTTATATGGATAGGGATCTGGGTAGATCCCCTCTGCTCAGGATAGTATGTTACCTTTCTTGGAGAAGTTCTTCTGCCCATCCCTTACAGAACTGCTTAAAACCAGATTTTTGTAAAATTGCTGTAACTACATATATTTAAACAGGGAAACACAGGAAGAAAGCTACCTTTCTCTTTGGGGATGAGACCGAAACAGTGGAACACAGAATAACTCTTCCCACTGTGGTGGTGCATTCCTTCCCCCCTTTCCCTTTTTCCAGGGTCACTCTAAGACCTCAGAAATTCCTGATAAACTTTGGCCCTCCTGTAATGAGTCGGGCAGTGAAGCGTCCCTTGACTGCTCCCAGAACTCCTACATGGCCAAAATTAAGAACTGCACTGGCTGTACCAGGACTTTCGCTACTCAACCCAGGTGGGGTCCAAGGTTGGGAATAATCCGTCATTTCCCTGACACCCTTATCTGAGTTGTATCTCGAGTAGAACGGCACTATTGTTAATGAGGTCTTGAGAATTGTTACGCATGACTAAAGCCAATCATCTAACGAACCTATAAACAGTGGTCCTCAGTGAGGCCCTTTGAGATCTCCCGGACCGCAGCGGGCTGCGCCCAGAATCTCCCTCTGAGTGGGACGCTTCGCAAACTCTCGAGAGGACTCGGAGGATCACCGAGACTTGGGCTGAAACACTCCTCGGCTGAGACACTCCTCGGGGCTCAACCCTTCACCCGTTGGGAGATGCCAAGGCATTTAACGTGAGTATTTCACGAGACTCGAGGGGAATTTTTAACAGGTATACCTTTATAAATTTATCTAGCTTTAGGCCTTCATAAACTTAGCTAGCTTTGGTACCATATTCTTTTTTTTTTATATATATATGTATATATAGATTGATCGATCTAGATCTTTTGCGCATTTATTTGTATAACCACTAACAAGTATTATTTGTAGCTCAGTTGTTTTAGTATTTGTAGAAAAACTTGACTAACTCCTTTTTGTAGCTCCCAAATTGATTAATGCTTAAGTATTGTTGGACTCTTAAGTTGCTTAGTTATAAACCGTTGCCCAGGTCTGAGACTAAGCGTAGATCCAGCCGCACCTAGACTCCTCTCTGAGAAGGAGTTTAGAGAGCAAGGGGGTCTACTCTGAACCTCGTGACTCAATGGGAGGGTCTCCCTCACCCTTTTATCCTCAATCTCTGTACAAATCATTCCAACACAACTCTGACACGATTTTCTCTGTGTATACTTAATCCATGTAATGAGTAATAGAGTGAACCATGCCGTCGAATCCTGTTAAGTCATGTTTCTATAAAATTCTATTAAAATCACCTTTTGCCGATATCTTTGTCAGTGATCTTTAAAGCGGCCTTAAAACTGCTCATTCGTGACACCCACCCACACAGTCAGTATAGACCCTAGCGCTTTCTCGAGAATCACATTCTGCACAAAATACTGCTTTTCTGGTGTCCAGACTAAACTCTGTTACTCTACTCTACTGAACCCAGATTCTCAGTACATTTTTTTTCTCTCGACATTTTCACCCTGCAGCTATTTCAGAATGGGCAACCACATCACCCTCAGGCTCATTGCGCCAGGCGTGTTTCTTCTTTGTGTGTCAATCACTTCCACTTCTCACTTAAGGGCTCATTTTAGGTAGGCAACACTGGTTCTTGAAAGTCATATGACTTCAATGGAGCTTCAGCAGAGAGATACATACATTTGTGGCCTTTGATTTATACTGTGGTTGTTATTTCACATTTCAGATAATGAGTTTGCCAGTCACTGGGATGGATTCTATCACTCACTTTACATGGAAGCCAAATTTTCCTCCCTAAGTGCAAAAGATTTGGAAACACTTGAGTTGCATAGCGGTCACAAAGTTTCAGCAAATTTCTTAAGTTATGTCTGTCACACTTGCTACCTCTCACCTACAAATGAGTTTTGGGTGTGATTACTCAGAAGGACTGCATTTGTCCCTTCCTACATCCACACCCCCACCTCCACATGACAGGTATGTTGACATGTATTTTGGGTCATCACAACATGCCACTGAGTGGCATCCTTGAAGAATGTGGCACAGGCTCCTGCAAAGTGTACCAGCCATGGGCACAGCATGATCAACAATGAGAGGAACACTGGATGGGTCAAAACCAGAGCAAGAGTAACAGCAGCAAATAATACCTCATATCCTGTGATCGCTATCTGGTGCATGGAGTCATTTACTGATTTGATGATATCAAGCATTGTGGCCAGGGCTTCTTCCAATTCAGCAGTACCCTCTGAATTCTTGCTGCACTTCAGCATTTCCTGATTTAAAAAAAAGATATGAAAACTACTTGAAAACTTTTTATACCAGAAGCCACAATAAGACAATCCTCCATGAAATTTGCACTGCATAGACAAAGTAGTGGAACTATAGGAAAAAAAACCAAAACAAACAAGCAAAAAAAAACCCCAAAACCAAAACCAAAACAGGACATTCATCAGGATTGTCACGGAGGATGTACATTTTGACCTTTTGGACATTTTCAAGTTTTATGGGTTCATTTAAGATGAGACAGGACCATTCTGATGTATTTACAATGAACATTTTGCATGTCACAGAATTACATCCAGGTTTTTTTTACTCCACATCTGCTAGAAAAGAAACTCAATCTTAATATAATGTTTTCAGGTGTTAGAGAATTCACCATTTCCCTTTGCAATTTGTTCCACAAGGTACTTATTACCACTGTTAAAAAAATAAATTAATTTCTAGTCTGAATTTGGCAGGTTTGACATTCCACTCATCAGGTCTTAGCAAGCTCTTGTCACATAAAGAAATTCTGCATGGGAAGAGGTGACTTCCTGTGTAGATGCTTGTAGACTTATGGTCAAATCATCTCACAAATCTCTTGACCTTAAATTAAATGAGACTTTTTTAATCTGCAAGACAGGTTTTTCAGCTGTTAATTTTTTTGAGGGAGGGAAATAGGCCATATTACTATAAATCTTCCTTACCTCTTAGTCTCTACCTCTCCACTACAATCTACAGATCCGCATTTGCAAATTTGAAAACCTTTTTTGAGAGAAAGTAATTTTGAAGAACAATGCTGACCTCTAGCAAAAACTCATCAAACATTATATTCTGCTTGAAATAAGGGAAGTTATTTCATCCTCCAACCTTGCACAAGGAACAAGAGACAAAGTTCTGGACAAGTTAAGAAACATGTGCCCAAAGCAAAGAAACAAACAAAACCTTTTGAGGGCTCAATTTCTGTAATTGCTTTACATACAGAGATCCTATTTAGAATTCCAAATATTTAGGGCCAACTAGTTACATAGCCCAGTACAGTTCCTTACAAGGATGACTTTGCTTATTTCTATACATGTCTTTTGCTTGAAAAGTTCTAGTCATAGCTCAGGACTTAATTCTCTTCTTGTAACCAAGAGTTATAACTTATGCAAATCCTGAAAGACACTAAAATCTTCATTTTAAATGAAATTAACTGCCTTGCCTCTTGCTCTTCTGCCTACAGAGGAGCCCTGAACCTGATTCAGATGCACAGATTGTTTTTTCCCCACTTTATTGTGTAAAAAGCAGTTAGTGCCAATGAGTATCCACTTGAGATCAGAATCAGACTCTATATCTTTACTAAAGGCATCTAGGGAAGAAAAGGTTAACAGATACAAACCTACATATGGTTGGTACAGTCTTGAGAAGACATGAATCTCAAAGCAGCTGGAAAATCCCAAGACTACACCATAGAATTTGAAACCAAAGCCAATCAGGATTCCTACTATTAAACAGAAAAAGTAAGATGACTGTAACCAAAAGTAGTAAGAAAACTGACAACTGTCACATATAGTGACCTGTGATTTTGATGCTTGGAATCTGCATCCATTAATCAGCTGAAAGAATAAGTTTATTGATTGGTAATGAGACAATAGTTCCAGTGGCAGAATTTATAACCAAATAACCATTTTATTCACCATTATTGACTTGTCCCTCCCCTATATATCTACCAGTGGAATGAAAGAAGTGTTTGGCTGGATGCAATTTTCACTTCAGAAATGCAAGCTGTGAAGAAACTAAGACATAAATTCTTGTAATAATAGCACCTCACTACGAACTGTACCGTAAGTGAGTTTAGTTTTTTTCCCTTATGCTGACTACAATGTCAACAGAAACTATGCTCCAGAAATACACCTAGGAATGAATCAAGACTCTACTAACTTTAGTAATCTTTATTTTAGTAAGAATTAGATCCCTTCAGCAGGGTTGGCAATTGACGTGGTTTTAATTCAGGCATATCATTTTCAGCCACATTTAGAGTTTGGAAATCATTTAATCCAAAAGCTGAGGCACTTGTGTTCCTGTAAAACAGGGCTGCAAAAAGGTAGTTCTTGCAAACCCCAAACAGCAGCAGTCTCTCCTCAAGCTCAGGGCTTAGAAGGTAAATGCAGGATGCATCCCTGTAGTACCTGTTGCGCAATTTCTGGGATGAGGATGGATCCCTGCTCTCTGTATAGTGGGCATGCTGCTTTATAGTATTAGCTAAAGTGATTGAAACCAGAGGGTTGCAATAATTGTGACACAGTATTTAAAACCAGTCTGCCCATCACTCAAGGCACACGGCTTCTTAGGCACTTGTTTGTTACCAATTTTTCACTGACTCCAATTTTCCTACACTTTTAAATGCTCCTGCTGCCAGGGAAAGAGTGCACCTTCTTCACAGATCTCATAATCCCTGACAAAGTAAATGTCCGTGCCAGTGTGTTGTTGCTAAGTGCAAAACTGGTCTGACCAGCTTCAACCCCAATGGCTGCAACCTGTTTTGCCTGAGAATTTTACTCTTTGATCTAATCTTGGTTTTATTTACAGTCATTCATATTTCAAATTAAAAGTAGAATCTGGTTTATCCTTGCTCTTCTGAAGACCTTGACATTTTCTCCCTTGTCACAGAATAGTTTCAAGAAATAGCACCAAATTTTCTTCTGGATTACATTGATGTAAATCTACTGGAATGAGTGAAATTGCATCCTTGTTAATATTGCCCTTCGATATTTGGATTCTACAGTTTTGTGTAAAGTCAATAAAAAGGTCACAGAAATACTGCACAAGTGAATGGCCAGCCAGATCCTCACATGGCTTAAACTGGCACAATTTGACCAGTGCCACGACAGCTATTAGCAAATAAAATTGCAGCCTGTTTAAAGATAAATAAAAGAATAAATAAGACAATAAAATACTTACTATATAAAATATCTTACTTTTTTTATATATATATATTAGTATACATATATAAAATAATATACTGCTATTGCGTAGTATATAAGTACTGCTAAGTAATAGTGGTACTTATTCTGAAATAGAAGTCTTTTCTTTCACTGTTTGTTACCATTTTACAACTTAGCATTACAAAGTATTCGTTGAAGAAGAGAGAGAGGATTTATTTCTAGGTAGTCCTTCAGAAAATAATGCTGATATGCAATTCTGTAAGTAAAACAAGCTATGCATTGGAATTCTTTGCACTGTCATGGAGAACTTACCTTTAACAGCAACTGGTACTTGGTGATTCTCTGGACTGGCTTTAAGAGATATGCATCTAGCGAGAGCTTGTGATCCAATTTACGCTGACATTCCTGTAAGAGACAACAGGGAAGAAAAATACAATTGTTTCTTGAAGCACAGGCAAGACACCAAGATCATTATCATTTGGCAATCTGAAGATTATATGTCTGTGAATTAACTGAGAGAGGAATTTGTTCCATCTGCATAGGAGTTTCCAGGTTACTTATGCCACAGTGAAAATATATCCAAACAAGAGCTAATGTTTAGGTTCAACTTAGTGTCTGGCATGCCCTGCTCATGAGATTGCAGTCGTCTGGGGTTTGCAAAGAGGCCAGCACTCCTTTGGTTTGGGTATAGCCTGAAGAGTCAGGCTCCTGTCCAGGAAATCTACTTGCTACTCTACCTGCGTAGTCTCCTGTAGAGAGCACCTTGACACATGCTGAGGACCTGCCATCAGTATAAGAAGCATGCAGAAAAGTCTGTACATTTCTCTAAGTTTTGTAAAGAAAGAAGAGATACAGAAGGAAAACAAGCTTTGATGGTCTTGCACTGCTAGTCTACAACGAAATTCCACCTGAAAAAAGATGCTGTCTCCGCACTGTCTCCAGAGCGCTTCAGACCTTGGCTTGTTCTGACAGTATTTTTCATATATTTGGAGGTCCTCTTTCTGCAAGAAAAGGAGAGTTTAAGTAAGGTAAGAAAAAAGAATCCACAGAGCATCTGCCTTGAGTCACACTTTTTCTTACCTTCCATCCTAACACATGAAGTAAGTAATTCATGGTGATAACTCTGTATGTAAAAAATATACTGAAGCTACCAAACTTGCTTTTTACTCCTGTAAAGTAAGTTTTTGCACACTTTTTGCACAAAGTAAGGAGACTGCAGACTGGAAGACACATCATCTAATTGCAAAACTGTTATCTTCCAGAGAGGGGAATAGATGGTTTGAAAACAAAAAAACATTAGAAATGTAAATTTTGTTAACAGTACTGGCACAGAACTGTAACTGCTAACAATACTCACCACTTAGCCAAAACACTTCGAAAATGGCGTTGGCTCTCAATAGTACAAGGATGAATTAAAAAGGAGAAAGTTTGTCTTGTTGATGTCCTAGGCCAGGCAGGGAGAAGTGCTTAAACTCTGTCCTATCCAAATTAGAAGTGGGTGGATTCACTTGACCTCTATTTACCTTTGACTACACTCCAGGTGCTCTCACTGAAGTCCATGGCAAAAAATCTCACTGACTTCAGTGAGTGAAGACAAAGGCAATCTCTATAAAAGCCCACAGAGGTGTACTTTAAGCTCCCTAGACTATATGGGTGGGTACCGACAGGCCTTCCTCTGCCAGGTTCTCCGCTCACTAACTGCGCACCCGGCTGGCACGGAAGCCCTGCAGCCACGCGACCGTGGAGCGGTGCCATACGGATTCCTGAGCAGGGCTGGCTGTGTCTGACCAGCTGGGAGCTTCTCATCTTTGTCTGCACCTATCCTGGTGGACGTGACCTCAGTGAATCAAAGACAGCGCCAAAAATAAATCTCAGGAATTCCTGGCTCTTGCCTCTGTGCTTTCAGCCCGCTAGACAGTGCCTATAGACTCTTGGTGCAAGGAAAGCATTTTCTTTCGTATAGAGTTACTATAAGAAATCAGTATTGCTGCTATCTTCCTCTATAGACCTATACTGGTGTCACTCTGGTGAATGAGACGTGAAAGCAGAGCTATGATACGCAACACCTTAATGTGTTAAGGATTACGCAATACAAAAAGCTCCGTTGCAACTCAATAGAGTATTAATGATGCTGTTTCAAAATAAGTTTTCTTCACGCAAATAGAATTGTTTGTACATGTTGCCTTGGAGGGAAGTTAGCAGGGGGTAAAACCCAGAAAACTAAAAGTAATAACGAAGTGTAATCAAGCATTACAATTTGTTCCTGGCCCACAGAAATCTAATGGGACTGTGCAAGAAGAACAGAGACAGCGACAGTCAAGAGCATTATTAGGAGTAAGAGAAAAGTACTAATTTAAATTTAAAGAAAAGGTACAATAATCAACAATTTACCAGTAATTCGTCATAGTGGAACCACCCTGTGCCAATGCAATCTACTGCTGCCTAAATCAGTGACACCTGCTCAGGCAGATACTTACATCTTCAAATACAGCTTTAACTTTTGTAATAGTGTAAGGAATAGGAAATTCCTGATGAAATTACTAGGACCAGACTCTAAAATGCCAAGAAATAATTAATTGCCTAATTACTCAAATCCCAGTCTTAATGTTCCACATGTCTCTATTTTCATACCCAGAGGTTCTGACTTCTTGCTGGTACTTTTACGCCATGCTCATCTCTCCTGTAATGCTTTTCCTTTCCACGGTGGTTTGCATCCTGAGATCTTTGGAAGATTTCATGCACATGGCATATATGCACAGTTCCAGTTATTTTTTGGCTGCTGATTTGTGAATAAATTTTGCTTCAGATAAGAATTTAGACCTTTGAATCCAACTCACAGGTTTCTGGTCAGCTGCTACAGCCTTTTCACCGATAGCTTCCTTTTCTAAATGCTTCTTTCTCCCTGAATGACCAAATGCCCCAACTGCTGGCTCCTATTAAATTATTCTCTTTTTCCAAGGTTAGCAATATGAATAAGTAAACAGTGGTAATCCACAGTGAGTCAATCCTGCCAGGCACCTCACCTGGCACATGTTGGTAAGCAGTCTGACACACCTTTTGTTTCTTCCTGGGCATTCTTGCCTTGGTTTGGTAAGCTTTCCTTCTTCCCAGCCCCGTGTTTAGCAGATCAGCCCTGCGTGTCCCTCTTGTTGCTGATAAAGCACTAGAAGACCCATCCTGCAAGGCATTCAGCACACATCCCTCCCCTCTCTGAGCATCTTGCAGTCCTTGCCACACAGAGCTTTAAGCAAGGTCAAGCATCTTGGTGATAATAGCTGCCATGTGGGCAAAGTTGAGCTGGCTTACTTGTAATTTAGTCCATATGAAGATCATGCCCTAACAAGGTCAGGCAAAGTGGGAGGGAGGACAAGAGGGCATTTCTGCTCATCTTTCACCTGATTCTGCTACCATGTTCCAGGAGAGAAGCCAGAGAGGAGAAATGGAGGGACTCCACAGACTGTTTCTGCCATCACCTGAGAAGAAGGGTTCACATCCATGGTGACAGCTGACATGGCAGAGTGTGTGGGCACATGGCAGAGGAATGACTGGCAGGGGGTGGAGGGACTCAGGCACCAGGGTGTCCCACTGCAGCTCTCAGGATGCTTTCAAGCAGCTCTAGAATCAGGGCTGAAAAGTCCCAGTGTGATCAGACAGGGTAATATTCTTCAAATGTGAATCTAAAAATAAGTCTGTTTCTAATCACAGGCCCACCATGATGTTGTGGCAGGATGGTTACACCCATACAAAGAAGGAGAAATGGAGAAGTGAATCTGCAACAATGCAATTTCCTCCCAGAACTCAGCATCACCTTGAACAGCAGCCGTTTCAGTTTCCCCCATGGCAAAGCAAGCACGGTCATAACTCATGGGGCAAACCAGAAGCCTCTGCTCAGCAGGAAGACGTAAAAAGCTGCCAAATCATGGGAAACACAAACACACAACCAGACTTTTGTTTGTGCCTCCTAAAGGCAGTCCAAGAGAAACAACAAATTTCTGGACTTTATGTGGCTTCTTCTAAAAACAGAACATGAGGGCAAGTTCTTGAATCAAAGGTGCTACTGTGTGAGCAGAGACATCCCAGGAGAGAGGCTTTTGCTTTCTTAGCGCGAAATTTGAACTAGGGAGAAAGCAAATGCGTGATTTAACCTCTTATTCAATAGATTTACTGTTTGTTTGACTAGGCCATAGAAACTGATAAGCAAAGGTGACAGGGACTGATTTTCTTTCACTTCACACCTGAACCATAGCTTTAGTGCTGCTGATTTCATATTGGTAGAACAGTGAGGAGAATTGGGCTCAACAGCTGTTTTTACAGAGGGAGACACAAGCTACAATATTTAAACATGGAATTACAGGATCAATTCTGTATCAAGAATTTCTCTTTAGCTCCAAATCCAGGGATATTTGCAATATACAGACTATTTTATGTTTCTTGGATTTCAAAGGTTTGCATTCTTCAAAGACTGTTTATCCTATTTTGCATAATGATTTCACCACAATATTTTCCTGCTCAGCATCTGAATCTTAGGGTAACAACATATTCCTTAGTAGTGTAATTTACTTAAGCTCTAAATGCTTCGCTGTTAAACAGAAAATAATACAGTGGACTTATAATCATGTTTATACTCGTATAACAGCCTGACCTGTTTGTAAATTGGGGGCCTACCCTTTGGAAGTATCACATGTTCATAATTCCCACGGAAATCTTAGAGATGCGGCAGTGCTCAACACCTCTGACAACTGGGGTATGTATGTGTCATCCAAATCTGTCTGTATTTCATACAGCACCTTGTTAAAAAAAAGAAGATTCGACATGTACCCTGGAAAAGCAGCCAATGCTAGATGTAGTATACAGCAGAAGCAGGAGGTACCTTTGACTACAGAGAAGAGGACAGATTTTCCCATTTCTCATGCCTCTTCCATTTCTCGTGCAAAACACAGGATCTTATTCAAGCAGTTCTGTCAGACTATGAAAATGGTAGCAACCCACCAAAACAGGTTTTTTCTTATTAGTAGGGCCTCTGAATGAGTGGTATATAAACAAGCACCTTTTGTTCTGTTACAGGAAACAGAACTAAGTCATGCTAATTGGGAGGGGTGGTGGGGGAGGGACATGACTGGGAGCTCTCGGCGGAGAGAGTTGCAGAACTTAGGCACTGAAAGCCACAGGAAGCAAAGACACGTGCATCTGACCAAAGCCACCACTGCCTCTTGGGCTTTGGGCTTTCTCATAAACTGAGCTCACTCTACTTTTAAACAAACAGCTAACCCTCACCACTTCATACAAGTGGGGAGAATCCCACTTGGTTGTTGAACTGTGTGAACAAGTAAAGGGATCGACCTTATGGAGTTGGTGGGGTTTCGCCACACAAGGAAGGTGATAGACTCTGCTGGACCAGTTATAGGGGAGTAAGTCTCCTGAGTGGTGCGGAGAAAAGAGAGATAAGGCAGGAACAGGATGTCGTGTCTGCACTCAGAGCAACCCGCTGTGATACCGTTCTCTGCTTATTTACGGTAGGGTGGTGTCTGGGATACATCAGACTGCTGGTATAGATTTGTCTGATATGAAAAGCATGTCAAACATTTGGATCCCTGATTTTTTTTTAACCAGGGCTTAAAATACATTCGTAAAGCACTGGTAACAGATCTCTTCCTGTCAGTAAACCAGGTAAAGGTTCAGATTTCAGCATACACACTTGTTAACTGTGGCTTAATCTGGGAATATCTGCTTATGTGAGTTTCACTCATTCACAAAAGCAATCAGAGTGAAAGGATAGGAGTAAATCTGTAAGTACTGTAGGATAAGACCATAGATAGTCATACAAACCTGCAAAAGGATTTACTTACTCTTTTCAAAAAGCATCGGGCAAGAAGCTCAGGGTTTTCAATACAATTTTCTATCTCCTTAAGGAAAATCCTGAGAGGGAGAAAGGAAAGCAAACAGTAATGTAACATCCCACTCACACTGTGTGCTAGCTTCTGTGTAAATGCAGCTTAAAGCCTATGTTTTTGTAGCAAGAGGATTCAATGGGGAAGGTAACAATTCTGACACACAAAGAAATATATTATATATATTTTAGAAAAATGGGATGTGGTTCACAACTGATTGCCAGTATCACCAATGTTATCATGTTTTCATCTGCTCACAAGCATCTGATACATCTGGTTCCTCTGGCTGTTGAGATTTGTTTCCAATATGTAGCCCAAACACCTGCTTCCCATTTGGTTATGAGGATTTTTCAGAACGGCTAGAAAAGACAGAAAAGCTCTGTCAGATGCAGTTGCTTAATCAGCAAGCAGTGAAAATATGGGATGTAGTCCAAAGGCTTCTGCAGTGGCAGTCAATGCACTAAGCCTTTAGGGAAAGAAAGACCAGGCTTGCAAAGGGAGGGGAATGTCATTCTCCAAATACACAACACATTCTTTCAAAATAATAGTTAAGAATTTTTCTACTATATATCAACTATATCTGGCATAATATGTAAACTTTCAAAAGAGATACTTTTTTATTTCTTTTCTTCAACTGTTTGTTACATCTTACGGGCAAATATTATCCAAAAGAATTCCTAAATTCTCACTTCGGCTACAGCCAGTTTTACTTAATCAAGGCTAGGAAAAGCAGAAAATTTACAGAAGTAGCCCTAAGCTTTGTGTTTTGAAAGAGGACTGAAAAGAGGTTCATCTTGTTCATAATTGGTATTCTGTAGTTATGGGCACTAGATCACCTTGTCCACAGTGCGGGCAAGGCTTCTGGAAAGGTTTATGATCATGTGAAGGATAAAATTCCGTAAGAAAAGTGCTATCAAATATATCACGTCTTCTGATGTGATAACAGAACTATAGGGCAAATAAGCTGAACGCTAAGAAAACTTCCTCACAGAGGAGTTTTGCCAGAGAAAGAACATCAGGATTTAGTCCTGTGACATCTACCAGTGTACCAAGGGAGGTGGTAAAATACTCGCCACGAGGGACATTCAAAATGGATAATGCCAGGGGAAATCACTAGTAAATGCACAAAAGGGTATAATCTTTCACAAAAAAGATGATGAAATAGATGACCTCGGAGGTGTTCTCCACACGTGGGTTTTATAGGACACACACAGAGGCAAAGTGGGGATGACTTTTCCTGCCTGTGTATGTGTGAGTATGACAAAGCACCCCACATAAAGGGAGCAGAAATGACAGTAGCACCCGAGGACGCAGGACAACCGCCAGTTCCCACATGCCTGTTGTGGAATTCGTAGATTTCTGGGAGGTTCCCAAAAAGAATTTCCTTCTTGTTCTGGAGTGCAGATGGAATCAGATGTACTAAATTGGGATTGTCCATTTCTGAAGCATAGCCCTGCAAAGAATGGAAAATAAAACCAGGCTGGTTTTACCAGGGAAGAAATACTGTGTCTGAGACACTGAAAAGCCCCAAAGGCTATGGCCTTTTTGTTCTCAACAGAGCATACAAAGGCTTCTCCTATGCCAGCTTCTTTGTTGCTCCCATGAATTTCTGATGCTTCTAATTTTTCCCAGAGCTTTTATCCCTGATAGCTGTGCAAACACATTTTTAACCAAATGGACAGATTACTGGATTAACAAAAAAGATGAAATGATGTCCTTAGCATTCAGAAGCCATTTTGGTCATGTAGGGATGGAAACTGCTAAGTTTGATAGACACATATCTTTCTGCTACACTGCTTCATTGCAAAAGGGTTAGTTTGGATTTATTTGTTGAACTGTGGTATTTGGCTTGATTATTTGGTTGTTTCTTGTAGAAACTGGATTGTGTTTCTTCAATAAAAACTTTGAGACAAGAACATTCTGAGTGCAGATTTTAAACTCAAGAGTAATATATCAATTATCAGAGCTGTCAGCTCCCACAGATCAAATCCAATAAAGAAGCAACCACATGGCTGTAAAAAGAAACTACCCAGTCCTTCAAGTCCCACCCAAATACAGGCGTGATTGAGCCCTACTCAGCCTCCACCCTCCCACAGATTAGGGACCTGAGACTCCACACAGAGAGTATGCTGGTATCCTATGAGTTTCAGAAGCTCAGGAGTTGTATTTGCAGTGTGAGCTGCTCTTTTCTGTGTTCAGACACTACATGGGACAATAAACAAGAGGGGGAAGAGGGCCTTCCTTTTTCTCAATCATTTTCGAAACCTACATTCACAGAAATTTAGTGTCTGGCCCCATGGAAATCAAGGGTGCTGTTTCTGAGGCCTATTGATGGTATTTTGAAAAGGCACATTATTAACTATTCTTCTGTCCGTAACTCTGAGAACCACGCAACTTTTATCATTCTGTGGGCTGGAGTCAGAACAGGTGCCTCTTCTTTTAAGCCCTGAGGAAAGATGTTCAAAACATCCTTCCACCTTCCGTCTCCAAGGCTGAGCTATCTTGCTAACAGAGCCTGTGTACTCTAAACACGAGGTGGGAGGTGAGGGTGCTCAGCCCATGAAGGATGTGCACCCGCAGTGATGGCTTAGAGGTGAAGCACCAGAAGTCATTTCAGAAGAGTTTCTTACCTCTATTATACTTTGAAGTTCTTCTACATAAACCCGTTCTGTTTCTATCAGCTCATTGATTATGTGGCTAAAAGACAAGAAAGTGGAGAGTTACAGTGTTTACCAACAGTTCAACAAAGCACACATGAAAGAAAAAACGGTATTCTTTGCATATTCCTGTTTATGCCTCTGACTACACAAAAAAAACCCTCCAAAGGTCATTTCTCCATACTTCAATATTGTGCCTTGCTGATAAGCTTAAAAGTCCTAAACACCCCTTGGACTATTGTTTTTTCAGCTCATTTTAAACTTCATCTTGGTTGCTTCTGTCATTTTTATACCTACAAATCTGAATAAAAAGATTAAAAATGCCCCAGAAGGCAAACAAAAAAGGTTTCCTCTTCTAGTAATAATTAACAATAATTAATAAAAGGGGATTATATTTCCCAAGGCTATGTTACGTTTCTGTTTTGCTTTCTTTTATAAAATAAACAAAATTGGTGATTAGGCTTCCTTTCTTTAATACATTGAAAAAACAGGCAACAGGATGATGTCAGAAGTCTGAAAACATGAAAGTAAATTAGAGTAAAATATTCATACTATATTTTGGACTTTTCATTTCTAATATTAGTTCAATGCTCCTAGGTAACTTGGAGACATATATCTTGAAGATGCCTGATTTATTTCACAGAAACATGAATGTAACCAATTCACTTTTGGACAAATAACTAATTAGATTTTAAAATAAAATTGCATTAAATCCCTCAACTTTTTTTATGCATCAGTTGTCCTATATTATCAAGAAAATGTTCTCTTTAATACTCTTATGAACAAAGTTTTCAGGGTAGCTCTTCCAGAGGTTTGAGCAGTTTTTCCAAGTAAAAAAGGACTAATGCCTAGTATTGCTTTCCTGGTCCATGCTGCACAAGAGTCTGTAACCACACAGCTACATCAAGCAAAAACACATCACCAGAAGGACACTGGGGAGTAATGTCTAGAGGAACTGGAGTACGGCCAGCCATAAGCAGCACACAACCTGAGGCTCGTAAAGTGTAGGCAACTCTTGGCATCAATACCAGCACACGCATTTATCCAATATCTCTCTCCCCAACATACGTTAGGGTAAGGATGAAATCAGTGACGGCTAGAAAGAAGAAAAATATCTTATGCTTGGAGACCCCTCTACCTTAGGAGCTACCTGCCACTTCACACATACAATCAGTACCATCAATCCCACATTTTCCCCTGGAAATGTACTTGCCCAGCATGCTACTGGCCAGCCAAAGACATCATGTGTCTGGAGGGTAGCCTCCACAGTAAATGCTACAGGAACCATGTTTTTTGGCAAAAATACAGATTTCTGGTATTTTGGTGAAAAGCTCTCCAAGAGACTGGAGGAGATAGAAATCTGCTGCTCTGCTGCCTAGTGCCAGAAGCTGGAAGCATCTCAAGGCTGCTTTCTAGAGGAAAATACAAAGACTGCAAAGTCACTTCCATCACTCTGGAAGTGCTGGGAATTTTGCTCTGCCTATGTCTGGTTACCTGGTTTTTGTATATCACACAACAGTCATGCAATCAGCCAAACTCCATTAGCCCTTTATATCATGAACCACATCTACACTGTTGCATCCACTGTAAGGGATTTTGTCGTTCTGTGCATTTTTTAGGATGTCCTTTTTGAGATTAATAGATCAATCCCACTTCTGATAAAGCCTCCTTTAAATGCTTTGGCCAGGCATTTGAATGTAAAATACTTACATTTCAGGCAGCCTGAAATGCAAAAGCACTGACTAAAACCTTACTAGGTTACTAAAATAGATTCATTGATTTGCTTCCGATTTACCTAGTCTTTTTCAAGGCAATATGGTTTTACAGGCTAGGTGGGGACCACTTAGTCTGGTCTCATAGGCTATTACTACTTCATGGACCACTGCTTGAGAAACGTTATAAATACTGAGAAAACTAGACCTTACCTTCAACTGACCCATAATGTTTCAAATTTTGTAATAAAGTAACTAGGATTTCATAGGTATCTTGCCTTAACGTCTTAAGTAAAGACAAAATTGCATTTCCCACGAGGTAGGGAAATGGGTCAGGGCTGTACCCTGCACACTCCAGGACTACTGACTCCATTTGGTTAACCTTCACATTGATCTCAAATTGAGATATTTATGCACAGGAAAGCCGCATCTAGCAATAGGGAAAAAATGACTAAGCAATACTATTGAACAAACACCGGTGCAAAGGGATTCTGTAGTACTATGCATGATCTCATAAAGCCAAGCTATGTTGGACTTTAACCCATGTAAGAGCTCTGTCCACTTTTCCCTGAATTTGCACACCTTTGAGCTGGAAAATATGTTTGGGGTATGCTCAGAGTACTAGATTGCTCCTCATGAGATAGATATACATGCCACTTTAATGCACCTTCATGAGAATTGCACAGTCAATGGCCTAAGGGGCCATTTGTCAAAAAAATTATTTTACAAACATTAGCACTTGCTTTTACAGCTGACTGAAACAAATAAAACTTTTATCGTTAAATACGCCTTTCCTTTCAACAGCTATTGAAGTTACTGCACAGACCAGATGCAAAGGGGGACAAGCAGATTGCTACTGTTCTAGCATCGCTACCACTTGCAGCGCTGAAAAGAAATCATGAGCACAATGCACAAGTTGTTTCTGGAGTCAAAAACTTAGGCTGGCTTTCAAACTGAACTAACACACCTCATCAAGCTCAAGCCACTAATGGTTATCAAGCTACAACACAAACTCTAGTGGCACAAACTTGTTGAATCAGACAGATGTTTGGTGGTCACTATCTACTTCAAACTAAGTAGTTCAAATTACATTTGTCACTCTGGCTATCAGCTTCAGTAGACAAAATTGGAGATTTTGTTGTCCAGGTAGGCAGCTAACAGTAGATACAATAAAACAGAGACATACAAATATAACGTCCTATGCAAATTTCGTATTTGTATTGGCACGACAGTGTGGCCATGGAAACTGTGCATACATCCTACCTGTGCACACAGCTATGGCCTTTGCAATGATACACAGAAATATTTTAACTTTTAGCACGCTTCAGAGCCAAAGGGTGGTTATATTTTTGGATCCCTTGGTAGATCTAAGAACTACCGCTCCACACTTATTTCATGAATTGGAGAGCAGGTTTGACACTGTTTGAAAAGGTTGTTCCATCAGTTATAAGTTTTGAAGTATCACCTTTAACTTCAGCTCTAACCTAAATTTATTTTAAGGAAGCCTCAAATTCTGTTTATTATTTCTGGTCTCCAGATCCAGAAGGCCTAAAATTTCATGTTGCAGCAATTGGAACTTCATGAGGGTTATTTAATGCTCACGATTCACATTTACAAAGAGCTGCTGCATTGTTTAAAAAAACATAACAAAGCAGGTGTGACAAAGTCACCAGAGAACCTTAATGTCTTTAAGTTTTAAATTAATCTTTAATTTTAAGTTCATCTTACTGTTGAAAGATGCTTATTTACCTGCAAACAAGACATAGATCTTCCACAGATCTGTTATTTAGTCTGTTACCTAACAGATTACGTCAGGACTGACTCTGAAGCAAACCCAACACCTAGCTGACAATTACACCTGAAAAGCAAATTATTAGTCCATAGGTTTCCTAGTAACTGTCATAAACAAACAACAGTGTGGTGCCTGTCAAAAGCACAACTCAAAGTAATCCAGTAAGTGGAACAGAGGCCTTTAAGATATTTTACTATCCAGCTTTCTATGAAAGATGAAGCAAAAATGAATTATTTTAATCTTTTCTGAAGCCTAGTTTAACATAGAATACCAGTTCTTGAATCCTCATTGTAAGAAATCTGTTTTTTTAATTGATTTACTAAACCTAATTTTGTTTGGAAACATTGTCCATTCAGGGCATCATAAAAAAAAAAAATCACATATGAGGAACGTTTTATTAGAGGAAGTTCTGTGGGGCTCCTAAGATACTGCCATTGTAGTTATGGTGTTGTCATAAAATCTAACACAATTCTTTAAGAAGATTTGATTTTATTATTTAACTTAATTCTATATCTAGATTTATACTAAGAGTAAATGCTTTAGCTCTTTAAGTGTTATGAAAAACTTCTCTAGCTAACCCTTTCACTCCTTGTAAAGGTGGTGTTAGCCATTTTATCATCTCGGTTTCAATGACAATGAAACAGAGACAAAATCATGATGGTATTCCTTCAGCTCCTGGTTAGAGTTCGAGAGCTTCATGTCTCTAAACCATGAGTCTGTACATAAAGGGTAATCATTTTCCAATATTTCTCCAGTGAGATAGCAGGATTTGTTGCCTAAATAAGACTTTCACTGCTCATTTTTTTGGCGGGTTTTTTGTTGTTGTTGTTGTTTTTTGTTTTTAACTGTAGTTGTTTTCCAACCACAGATTGTGTCCACATGAAAAAAGAGGAATTTGACCAAACATCCAGCATTCTGTCAGACTCAGCACACATGCTTTAAAGCTGTTTTTACACTTGTCTCTTGGTACCCATGACCAAGTACATCTCTGGGATTTCCTACTTGGAACACAGGAGCCGTATGCTTAAGCCTCCCACTGTCCCCAAAGAAGAATACGTCTCATGCTTCTGCAAAGAGCTGCAAACTCTATTCCCAAGGCTGCCACTGGTTGAAAGTCTTGCATGATATAATCCATCCATCCATCTATCTGTGCCCATCCCACAGTCTCCAGATGTTATTTTACATGATTACAACACTATTCTTCTGAAAGTGTTATCCTGTATTTCTTTCTCTAACAGGGTTGGTGCTGCAGCAGCCACCAGGAACACTCAGCACAAACCCGTGAGAAAAGAGCCTTCCTTAGCTCCAGTGCTCCCGGAGTAACTTACCTGAATTGCTCTCCAAATAATATCCACAGCAGCAAGATCTCA
This sequence comes from Calonectris borealis, assembly GCF_964195595.1. NCBI lineage: Eukaryota > Metazoa > Chordata > Aves > Procellariiformes > Procellariidae > Calonectris > Calonectris borealis. The sequence goes on along the minus strand of NC_134320.1, from coordinate 19,990,202 downwards.
AACATTAAAGGTTGTTGCCCATGAATCACTCTCTTGTCAAACTGTTAACAATATACAGCTGTGCACTTGGGCAAGGGCCTTCCACAGACCTCAGAGTTGCCCTGACAAAGATGCAATTTAAGAACAGTAAATTGAAGAGCTACATAAATGTGTCTTGCTGCTGCGGGGGAAAGCATTGAGAGGGTATAAAGGAGATACTTTTACGCTCACTGTGTGGTAAATGATGAAGTAGAGAGCTCGCTATATGGCACAAGGGATGTAATGGCATCTGAGATAGTCTAACGGCCTAGAAAACTGGTAGTGACATAATCTGAATTACATCAAGCCGTGAGGGGTGAAATGTGAAATGTTCATCATTTCTTCCAGGATGTCATGGGGCAGCGAGGGTAAGTCAGCATGCACCTGCTGCGAGTATCATGTTTAAGGAAAATATGATGCAGCAATTGACAGGACTATTGTCACAGGCGGTTCTTCCAACTCCCTTTTTCCCTTGCGTGGTCTCAACAAGCCTGACTAGGTTAGAAGTCATTTCTGGTGACCAGCTACATCATTAAGTCCTCTTCACATTGTCCAACATTCGAACAAAGCTAATATTGCAAATGCAAACATACATTGTTTCTAAAGAGAAAGGACATTGGACTGTACATAAGAAATTAAGACAAATGCAGCTAATCCATTGTCCTTCTAACTGCTAAGAAAGTACAGGCACCAGGCTTCACCCTAATGTTTCTCAATAATATCAGAAATTAAACAAAAGGTGAAACAGTGAAGGAATGAGAAGGCACATCAGAAAAATGAAGAATACAAGCTAACCAATGGCAGATCAGAGATACAGGCCCTTACTGTATTTAGTTTTAAACCTATCTCACAGTTCCTTCAGTCTCTCTCTTTTTTTCTGTGCCCATGTCCAAACTACATAGCAAAGTTTCATGCAGATTTCTACCAGCTTCCAAGGGCTTTTCTCCAGCCTCCAGTGCTGCCACACACGCTGCTCACCAGCCTCAACCAGCAGACTGCTCCCTTGGAGGTAGCAGCAGACACAGCACTGATATATCTGCTTTTGTATTTGCTTTCCCCTTCACAGAGAAACATGAAAACAGGAGATGGAGCCAGGAGGGACCACTTGAAATCTTGCCCTTGGTGCTAAGGGACTGTTCATGGTTTGGCCGTGTATGAGAACTTGCATCCTATAAACAGCTCCTTGCAGTTGGCTGCAAGGACAGCTGAGAGGACTCGGACATAATTTCAGAATAGAAGAAGCTTGCAGCCTCAACTTTGGACTCAGCGTTGTAATTACAGGAAAGACCCAAACACTCCCCTTGGTGACTAGAAGGTGGAGAAAAAACTAGGTGTAACTGGGACGTGTGAGGTAAAGGGAGGGGGAATCTTCCACACTCCATTGTTCCTTTATTTCAGAGACATTTTACAAGAATATGAGGTTTGGATGGCAACAGTTCAAAGACAACAAAACTCTGAGTTGGCTGAAGTTTATGGGCAGCTCTCACAAGGGTTGTCCTCACCAGGATCATTCCCAAGTAAGCAGGCCATCTCAGCACGGATAGTGAAGGATTAGGCATCTGACCTGAAGGTCTAAGGTTTCCATGGAGTCTGAGAAATCCCTAAGATCCTATCTGTAGGCATCCTTGTTGCCAGTAAACCTTCATTCCACTGGAGTATACTTGCTCCTTCTCCAAAGAAACAAAGAGACTCAGCAAATTAGAAGAGTTCCAAAGGTGGAATATTCTGGTCCCAATAATACCTGACCCACTAGCTTTCCTGGTGTGGAAATAGTGACATGAAACACTGCTCGGGAGAGCAAGGACAGCTTTCCCTCTGTGGAGGGAGTTTGCTATGTGTCCCAGCAGAGAGGGCTCAGCCACCACTAACCTGGCAAAGCACTCTGTATGGCTGGGCCTTTGCTGCTACCATAACTTGGCAGAATTAGCCACAGAATGTGGCTGTGGCAGGGAGAGATCACACACAGGCCCATTGATGTGATGTCGTCAGATGTTCCTGCGGCAAAGGAAACTTCTCGTTATGGGAAACAGTTAAAACGCATGAACTAGCTCACATTTCTTTGAATTATCTGTTTCTAATGAAACACGATGACCTTGATTACACTAAGACCACATTGCCCAGAGGTGTGATTTCACACCAGTTTCCTTTGGGCAGATTATTCTCGCTTTGGCAGCCATGCCATCCTGTGGCCCTGCAGCACTACTAAGATCTCACACATTGAGCCACTTTCCACCCAAAATGACTCCTAGCTTTGGGAGGCACTGCAGTGCCAGCACAATAACGATGATAAGAAAGGAGAAAGTAATAGGAAAACTATTTCTACTTTGTCATTAGTGCTCTCTCTGACCTCTGGCAAGTTAGCTGTGCCATGCTGAAGTGAAGAAAAAAAAATGATTGCATAAAGGATTCTCTCCAACAGGGGTGAGAATGTAGGAGCTGCAAAGGACAGTAAAGCATCGGGAAGAGACTTGTTTTTAGCCAAGGTTGTAAGTTAAACCTTGAAACTGAGGTAAATGCTTTTATTAATTAGCACCTTTCACTTGTAGTGGTGCATTTCTCTATCTGTCACTGCCTGTGCTGACATTTAGACCAAATGTAGCTATTTATATTGCTTTGGACTGTGCAAATAGCAACTAGCAATGTTGTTAACCAGTATAAACTAATCCTGCACTGTGTTACCCTGTTGCAACAAAACTTTGTCAATAGGTATTTATATGAGCTGGCTTCTACCGGTAACTGAGAGCACGCTATTAGGAAGGTCCTTACCACAATGACCATACAGAAGACATGTACCAGCCCATTATATATTAACTCTTCCTCCTTCCTTCTTCCTTAATAACAGTAGAAAAAGGAAACATAACTGAATGGCTGGCCAAGCTCCCCAGGTATGTCAGGTCATTATGCAGTTCTGTATCATAATAATTCTGGTAGGAGCAGTGTCAGATTGTTCCTCTGCTGTGATATGTGCTACCTTAAAAACCCCTATCAAATATAATGAAACACTAAGCAGAAATAATATCTAGAGACTACCACAACCTATTAATATCTCCTCTGGCTAAATCTCAATGGGTTTTTGCTCATACAGTTACTATTTGTGCATCCTGCTCAGATGGCAACATAAAACTAATTCAGGATTTCTGTTTCCATAACTGTGCTTCTTTTCTAACAAACTCATTGGCTCACTTCCATTTACAGAACTTGTTTCTATGCCAGGATTTGCTATCACAGGTGCCTGTCCTGATAAGGAGTCTTTTCCCAGAAGAGGAACTGGAGCCATCAAATAGAATTAAACCAGTGAGCTTTTAAAAAAAAAAAACCCAACTCATAAATCATAACTGGTGCTCCAAAATTATTATGCAGCAGAAAACCTGTCTGCATGACTGATGTGGAGCCAACAAAAGTGGCACTCATGCATGGGTACTCCATATCTGTCTTGCAAAAACACACAGTGCCTGGAAGATGAAAAGTTAATATTTGCAACAGCTGAAACAGCAAAATACCAGTGTGCAAGAGCAAAATACTCAGTGGAATCCATTAAATTGATAAAAATAAAATAAACATCACCTTTATTAATATATCTAATTTAGATAGAGATCCACTTAAATGGAAAATATTGGCTTTTTAAATACCTGAGGCTTCAAAACCAAGAGAAAGAACTGAACAGAACTGTGTGCAGTGCAAGGGATATATACATATACTTGGAATAAACATCAACATTGGATAGAGTTGGAGATAAACATAAGAGAAGTAAGAGTGAAAAATTTACTAGCCTGCAAAAATGAGCACAATGGTAAAGACCTTCTTAGCCCAGCACTCTGGCTAGTCTTAAGTGTTGTCAGATTTCTATTTCTGAATGTAAATAAAATATAACAAAATTATATTTTTTGCAGAGGTATCTCTTTTGCAGGTAGTAAGTGGAGAAAATCTCACTGTCCCAGTGGAAATGGAATCAACAATAAATAGCACATCCAGTTTTGAACTAGAAATTGCTACAAGAAATTCTAAGACTGGTCTAATCTTAAAATCTCAAAATGATCTCTGTGCTATGGAATCAAAAGAAATGACAGCATGTCAGCTGCTGCGTAGAGGAAACTTCCATTCCACCTACATAATTGCTTTTAAGAGGAATTTTTTTTCATTTCTCACAGTGCGAAAATTGCCTTTCCCAGTTGAAAAGTATTCTCAGCTGAGATTGTGCAACAGCTCAAGTGAAATTTAAGTAATGAGTCAGTTGCTGTACTTTACCTCCTGAAGTGGAATAAAAGATCATTCTGGACGTAAGAACATTTGTTTGAATGGAACTTTATATTTGTTAGTTGATACAGAAAACATTTCTGATTTCTCTGACACATATTCTCCCTTTTTTCTTTTTTCAAATGAAAGAGAGCAATGCCTTGAAAGAACAATGATTGTTCTTAAAGTATATTTCATGGCTGCAAATGAACCCCAACTAACTAACTTTGAGAAGCATAAGGGATTTAGATAGTACACTCCATCTCATCTGAAAATTAATGCCCCTTAGTGAAGATATTGTAATTGCCTGTCTAGGTGATCCTATTCTGCTGCAATGTCAAATGGATATGCTCAAGTTATTATGGAAGTTCTTCTGAGCAGAAGGACTGTATCTTTGTTAGAAATATATTTCACCACCGAAGTCACCATTTATAATATTTTGCTGCTTCTGAAATGATCTGATCTCTTCACATATAAGGAATTGTCCCACATTCAGTGTTCCCAAAACAAATTACCTTGGGGAAATACCTTTATATATCTTAATTAGTTGACCTACATTATAGAAACCAGAACATAGTTGTTAATGGAGAGGCAAATTAATTAAATCACCTACAGAGAGGAATAATATGAATAGAGGACTAAAAGTCAAGCAGGAGTTGTTTCTCATCTCAGCTGTGCATCTGCACTGAAATGATGCAGCTCTGTACTCAAATCTGAGCTAGCTTTAGATAATGTGGATGCTGCAGACTGGTCCTTACTGTGACCAAAATAACATGCCAAGTAGCTGGTTAAATATTTGTCAACTACCCATATTTGTGAACTACCCATCAGGACCACCTTGTGATTTTGGTCTTTTAACCTTGCAGCTGCACGGTTTCTAGTTGATGATAAAGATATATTTAGCTCTGTGATACCTCAGCATTGAGTAATCAATTAGCTAAAAGCAGGCGAATAATTTATAGATCAAATTTGCTACTAATGTAACTGCTAAGTGGTATTAGTATTAGGCCATATTTTAGCAGATTGTAGTAGGTTGCTAGTAGATTGTTATCCGTACAAGCTACGTGACACACACATGCTTGTAAAATATCTGCATGTAACTGAGACATTGCAGGTTAACCGGCTGCTCCCATACTGTGGAGACTTCCACGTAATTTCTTAGCACTGTTTGCTTGCTTGAGATTATGTGTATTTACATATAGGCCACAGAATTAACTTAATGACTCAAATTTCAGTATTCTTCCTTAGAAATATTATCCAATCAAAAGCAAACCTTCTGATTTCTTAGGGCCAGGCAGATCTACTACAGCTGGATCTTTCATTTATTACAGCAACGCATATTGCATAAAGGACTTAAAGTGAGGACCTGCTAAACTGAAGTCATTACAGGCATTCAAGTTTACCAGCCAACAAAGGAAGCTCACTGCTTTTTAAAATAGAAAAATACAAAATATATACAGAAAAAATAAATTAAGGTTATTAATATACTCATCTTGAGATTTACCTTCTTACTTGTTTCCAGCTAGTAAGGACTAGAACATACAGTCACAGATTGTATTCAAAAGATGAGACCTATAACATAAAGCACTCCAGGTTTTGCATGTCCTATCGTTGTGGGAAATTCACAGGGTTCCTGTGTCCTGGAAGCCATTTCCTTCCTGGATGCTTTTTTCTTAAAAGTTGGAAATAGAGCAGGTAAAAGATCTCTAGATATGTAATAGTTTCTGACTTTAGCAAAAACTATTTAACAGCTTTTTTCTATGCTCAACTTGATTTTTAAGACACAAACTACTTTCAGTTTACATGCAGTATTTTTTTTCCATTCCTAGGTAGACACGATATAATGATATCCAAATACCAGTTGATCTACTTGAGCAAGAAATCTGATAAAGGCTGACAGTGCTGTGGATTTTCCCACACAGAGTGGTAAAGCATGATATTTGAAAAGGGCTTTTTTAATAAAAGCAAAAGTTACAGTGGTAAAACCCCAAAACTTTCAAACAAACAAGACCTAAAAAAAAAAAAACCAACCCAAAAGTAGGTTAAAGGAAGCTTAATGGGAACTATTTATACTGAGAATTCATGTTGACTACTAGGCTTTAAGTAAATTTAAAACATGCCCACAGCCTCTCTCCAAAATTGTGTGTAATCTCAGGTGGGTATCCTTGCTGAGCTGGTGTGACAGAGAAGGATTTAGGCACATGTGACTCCGCTCCGTACAGATTCCTACACCACCCTCACCTCCAGAGCACCTCCGTCAGGTGGTGCAGCTAACATCTCCCACGCCCGTGGCACTCCCTCGTCCTCCTCCTGTCCCTGCAAGGACCTTTTGTGCCATGCAGAGCCATTTTGGGTTGGGATAGAGAAGCTGAACACAAAACTATTGTTCACTTCAAGCAAGTAGCAACACAAATACTACCCTGAAGGGCCCACTGCTGGAGGAGGAGGAGAGCTCCAGTGATTTTGATTCTTGTAGCAGATCTGCTCTTGACCGCTTTGTTCTGCGAGACTTTGGAAGGCCGTTTGGGTAGAATGAGGAATTAGTTTTATTATTAAAATTAATAACAATTGATTTTACAGACAGCCCTGAGTTTATGTCGGGGAGGGCAGACCAGAGAAGTCCGTGTTGCACTTGGAAGGGAGGGGATGGATTTGATGAAGATGCCTAGTTCCTGTGGGGGTTTGTATTTCAGTCTGAGATGCCACCCTAAGGAAACTCCACCCTGCAAAATCCACTTCTCCCTGTAATAGGACACAGCATTGTGCCAGACTTAAAATCTACAGTCCTCCTGCCCGAGCTTTGGTGATCTCTTGGATATACCCTGCTTTTAAATGCCTTCAAGAATGAATATTCTCTGGGCCTCGGGGGAAATAAACCAGGTGTTAGTTACATGACAGTAGGAATGAAACAGGGAAAGTAAATCCCGACAAGCTAAAATTGAGTTTATAGGAGCAGCTGGAACACATATTCTGCTTTAGTTAATCTCTTCTTGGCACGTTTACATCAATAAATTGTGAACTGCCATGGCTGAGGAGCAAACACATCCTTCTGTTGTGTGTGTGTCATGCTTTCTCTGCAGCGGTAACCTGGGGCAGAGGGGCAGGCGAGGGTCATACCATCTGCAGCTACCACGCTCCACCCAGCACTGACTGGGGATCACAGCTCTTAGCAACACCCATATCCATTTACTAAGCTATACTTTGGACAACCCTCTCTACCACACCTCTGGAACACAGCTTGCAGAATTTGATAATAAGCTTAGAGAAAGAGGGAGAGACACTGTCTGTTGGAAGATATTCCAAACTTAGAAAGCAGCTTTAGAGAATTGTAGGATAGATTCCAGCTGCAGAATGTGTTCAAAGGGCCACTTTACAGATAACTCTCACAACTGCAGGTTGCAGGAAACTGGGACGATATTACCTAGTATTTGGGTTACAGTATTACCCCTGTTTCTTGCTTTTTTCTCTAAGCAGCTGCTAATGGCCAATGTCCGAGATAATACAATGGGACAGATAGATTTCTGGGCTCACCCAGGACTGCCATTCCTCTGCTTTTCTCCCTGGAAGAACAGGAAGCTTGGGTTATCAATCTCAGTGGCTGTTACAGGTCTTACACAAGCCTTGCCTATGTGGGAAATGTCTAGTTTGCCACTTCAGTGTTTGTGGTTAGAATTGGGGCTGGGTGAGTTGCAATGGTGACTGGAAGAGGTAAGAGCACGCCATACCAGACAGAGCTATTACAGAGGTTGGAGCTCTTGGTGCCCTCTACCCAGGCAGTAAGTCTGGCCTGAGAGTACTAGTGGGGAGCCAGCACAGACAAACAGAACCTATGCATTTTCACCAAGAACAGCATGCTCACTGCCACGTTATTTAGCCCTAATTCAAATCAGATACCATAAAAGCAAGATTGTCCATACTAGTTTGTCCAACATGGCTATTAACCAGGGAACAGCATCTGAAGACAGGTTTGCAATAACTAGAAATGCAAATAAAGCATCAGCCTTCAAACTAGAGGCGACAGAGAAACACCAGCAACAGTGTAGTGAATAATCTGGATATGCATGGGACCTTTGCAGAGTCTGCAGAGGATCTGTTTGACAAACAAGTGATACTACATAGAACAGAATTCCTGTTTAGGCCCGTATGAGGAAAGAAGGTTCCTGCTGGATGAAAAAACGTAAATGAATTTTCGGAAGTAAATATAGCATTCTAAACATGAATATGTCACAAATCTTCCAAACCTGGTTATTATATTCCCGGTTAACGAGCAGCTTGTTAAATGCAGGAAGTAAAGTCAGCGGTGATTTACCGAACGGTGCAATTGATAAATCACTGCTCCATTGCATCACTAGCTACACAGGACTGCGTGATCTCGCATCTGCGAAGTCCTGTCTGCTGCTATCCTGCAAACCATGCAATTATTTAGATCAGCCCAGTGTGGGTGCAAGTCACTGATAGCCCGATTAGGCAACATGACATGCTCTTTGTGCTGCTGTAAATGACAATGTGAGGTGCTCAGCACTTCTTCATGAGCTAATTGACATACAGGAGCTGCATGTTTTTAACTTCAGATCAGTTTAAAAGCAGATTTCATTGGAACTGGTGTGAATGCTTTGGCAGCTCTGTCTGGAGAATTTTGCGCCCTGTGAGGTGTGATTGCTCCCAGTTTGTTTCAGTGGTTTCTTAGCCTGGAGACTGTCACTGGCCTGCCCTTCAAAGAGAAAGCAGCTGAACTGAGGTAGTATAAAATCAGACCAGTGCCTCTCCTCTTTCCCCATCCATCAGCTTGGCAGTGATAACAGGGCTGAATAGCATCCTCTGCTCCTTGGCTTGTGCCTATGCTACCTGAGATTTCTAGGTGTCCTTCACCTAGAAGGACAGAAAGGCCAAGGACTGTCAGCCCTCTATGTCAGAGCAAAGCAGGGTGTTTATGCAGAGGTCATATAGCTACAGTTAGGGGGCAAACAAACATAGAAGCCTTCAGGCCCACATGTGCTGCTTCTGACAAGATGCATCCAGTCCTAAGCCAACCCAGAGCAGTCTTTATTTGCATATGCTTTATAAACCCTGAGATGGATCAGGGTGTGGGAGAGAGCAGAACTTTGGCATAGCAAGTAGCCGTCAAAGAGATGATACAGAGTGCTCCCCATTGACTATGTGCTTGCTGAAGTTTCCACTGCTTTTCAAGTGGAGCACACACATTCCTGTGACACAAGGCAAGACAGAAGATACCTGTGATCATAATCTCCCCATGTGCCTAAAACAAACCAACCATCCAGTACGTGCATGTGGCCAGCTGCATTCCAGGAGCCTGCCCAGAGCCAGCAGGCAGCAGAACAACTGCACAGAAAACAAGTTGAGGAATTCCTGGAATTTCTGAAGAGTATTAAAATAACCTTAGTATCCAATAGCAAGCAGGTATGAGAGATAATAGCAGAAGTGACTGCTTATCCCTCTTTGATACTTGATTAAGTGCAAATTTTGTAAGAAAGCATGTGAATGTTGAGAGTGTTTATTTCAGCTTTTCTCTACCTCCCAGATTCTTTGGGAGCAAGGACACAAGGACTTCAGGAAGCCTCCAGAACACTCAGTAAACCACTGCATTGCAACAGTAAGATTTTTTTTCTCCTGTTCCTAATAATTTTCCCAGTTCCCAGAACTATTTGGATCTATAGTAGGAATATGTTTCCTCTTTCTATTCTACACACATTTCTATCAGCAGCAAGATCTCCCTACATGGCAGCATATACTTCACTTCAAAGATCTTCCCAACTCTTTAGGCTGTAATTAGACTTGTAAGTGCTGGAGCCAATCTGCCCAGCAGGGAAACTTCTCTGAAAACAAAGATTTTGTAAAGGTTGAAAGAGATGATGGCAAACAAGAAATGGCTAGTGGCTTCTTGAAATTTCTCCTGCTGACTGCTCTTTCATCAAGTCTGGTGAAAGAATACAGTTCTTTGTGCCTAACAATAAAGTCAAGAACATGGTTTCTCTTTTAAGATATAGGCTCCAAGTTCTTCCCCTCTACCAGCTGAAAGTTTTCAAGAGTCTGAAAATTAGACTGGAAAGACACGCTGTTGGGGTTCTACTGTAACACTTATGTCTCAACCACTCACCAAAATCACCCTATCTCAATTGTAATAGAAGTCTATATTATATTATATTATATTATATTATATTATATTATATTATATTGTGAAATTTGTTACATCTTGCATTTACACACTGTAGGGAAACCTTTGCAATGGATCTTACTTACACCATATAAAAGGGAAAACTCATTCCCCCTTTCAGGGATGTTGAGTTTGGAAAAGAGAAGGCTCCAGTGCGACCTTATTATGGCCTTTCAAAATATAAAGGGGGCTTATAAGAAAGAGACATTCATCAAGGCCTGTAGTGGCAGGACAAGTAGCAACGGTTTTAAACTGAAAGAGGGTAGATTTAGATTGGACGTAAGGAAGAAATTTTTAATGTTGAGGGTGGTGAGACACTGGAACAGGTTGCCCAGAGAAGCTGTGGATGCCCCATCACTGGAAGTGTTCAAAGTCAGGTTGGACAGGGCTTTGAGCAACCTGCTCTAGTGAAAGGTGTCCCTGCCTATGAAAAGGGGGGTTGGACTGGATGATCTTTGGGTCCATTCCAACCCAAACCATTCTATGATTCTATGATTTATCTCTGCCTCCTGCAGAAGCTCTGCATCTTTGGCCAATAGCTAATAAAATCAAGGATCTTAGTTCCTCTCTCCTGCCATATGCAGCTCTGATGATTACAACTTGGACACCAAAGCTTTTAGCAGCACTCCCTGAGCTACTAGTATTTTTGACACCAGTCCACACCTAAATTTAGCAATTCCCAGACCTAATGTCAGTGCAACTTTGCTATTGCTGATTTAGAGTAGGGCTCTGGCACAATATTCTCATTCTGAAAATAGCTTCTAATTCTTTACCCAGGGCAGAAGCGCTATCCTGTTCTACCCACACAACCTGATGATTCAGTGATATACTTAGTTATTCTCATGTTCAGAGTGATGCACAGACTGATTTATGAAGCTCCCCAGTCCTTGTTAGATCAATAACACTGAGGGTAGGCCTGACCCAGATATTAAAATACACTGAATTTAAAGGACTCTTAAATTTAAATCATATCCAAATCTGCAGTTGGAACCTGTTATTTAAGGGTACAAACACCTTCAGGCATAGACCCGTAGGTTGCACAATCCAGGATGTGAGTTTGCAAAGTGACAGCTGGCTACTGGTGTGCAGAAGTGATGCCAGATGCTCCACAGATTTCCTCAGCAAACTTTATGTGCGTATTCAGAGGATAAGCAATGAGGTTGGACTGTGTACATGCTTGGAGACTATTTTGCATGTATACAGAAGCGCTCCATGCATACGTGATAGCTAGGGCCATCCCATATGCTTAAACTTGACTCTCTTTCATTTAAGTCCCATAAATGATAGCTCAGACTCCAAACCCTAGAGCTGGTCATTCATGAAGTTAATTCTATTTGAATATAAGCTCTAGAAGAGCTTACAGTCTCATGAGAATTTAATTCAGAAAGCAGGGATTATGCTGCTTATGTGACATGCCATATCTGAGTACAAAACCACCAACGCCTTGCAATTTTCCAGCTTATTATTCAGTAGTAATAGACATGAATGAAAATTAGACACAAGTAACACTACTGTAACTCCTGCCACTGCACACCTATCACTTCAATATACATGTTGCTATGCTTATGAGTGATCACTGTCAAGGCCACGTTGACAACCCATTGATAACATCAACACCACGTGCAAGATCTGGGGGGTCATCTCATTCAAAGAGTTAAGCTGTGGTCAGAAAGTCCAGGAACAGATGTCATACTTCTGTGTTTTCAAAGGGAAGCACTAACATTGACTAACAAGGTCTCCTCGGCTTTGTTGCAAGGTGGACTAGAAAAATGATGGGCAAATCGGATCCAAAGCCAATCAACCAGAAAATATTCCAAATTTACAGGAAATTCAGTTTCATATCTGATGGGGATCAATATCAACTGTTTGGATGCAGTTTCTTGATCAGTTTATCCATTCTGTAACTATGAAGGAATAAACATGCACCTTTGCATGCTCCCAGTCACTCCATCCTGCCCCCTCCCTTGCATTTGACAGTGATTGTACACCAGCATGGACACTCAGATAAACTGGTGAGCAAGATTAATTGACCCAACTCAAAACTAACGTCACAAAAAGAAAAGAAGTCATACTAGCTGCACACTTGCTAAACCTGTACGAGGATACAAAGGGACTACATGGGATGAGTGTGGGCAGAGAAAGAGGAAGAAAGGACAGCAGCAGCAGCAGCCCGAAATGAACTTAGACTGATTGTGAAACCGTCATCAGAATAGACCTATGAATCAGATTTCCTTTCTTAAAATGATACCACAGAACATCTGACCAAATCAGCTCCCCATAATAACGTTTGAACATAAATTGCAAAATATCACAGTAATGTAGTTAATGCACGTAAGATAATAAGGAATGCAGTAGCTAGGACTCCATGAATTTTGGTCAATATGCTATAATAACATCTATACAGGCAGCCTACAGCCATTTGTGTAAATGCACTAGAAAGGGTTGCCCTCCTTGTGATTTTATCAAAAATGCCCAACTATTTCATGCTTACAGTCTAAGCTCAGAGTCATGTGATTATGAAAGACCATCAGATTTCTCATACAAGAAACATCTCATGGATACACAGAAAGATTTGAAAATGCAAACTAAAAGGCTCTCGGTTAGAATAAGATATAACAAGAGAGCTACGAAGGCCACCTGAAAGTAAAAGCAATGAGGGTCCAAAATTACGATTTTTGCATGGAGGGTGCTGGTTTGGTTTATCAAACAGAATTGCACTTCTGGATTTAAAAATCGTCTTCCTATTGACTAAATACCTCCTCTCATGAATCTTAGGCCCAGACTCTGTATACTGGGCTGCACTGGACAACACAACAGTTACAGCACACAGATGCTGTTTGATCATGCTAGTCCATACTGCTGGAATGGGTCTATGTGATGAAGAAGGCAGCAGCTGGGCCAGAGGCACCTATCACAACCCCTCTGAGAGCACTGTGCAACTTCGTCAGGGCTCCACGTAGACTCAAAGGCTCAGAAGCGTTAAATGACAGATCTCTGATCCCAACCTCCTTGTAAAAGTACTTCACCGGTAAGCAGGCTTCTGTGTTGCTTTTTCTTTTCTAGAAACAAAATTCCCTCCTACCTTCCTCTCCCACTGGGCAAGAATAGCTAGAAGTACATTGCTCATAGCAAGAGTAGGAAACAATAACAGCAGAGCAGCTTAACACAAATCTGCAGGAATTGCAATTCATTCTACAAAATTGCAACATCTAGGTATTTCTCCTTGTTCTGGTGAATCTTATCAACTCATTATTTATGCTGAAATAGGGCCTGAAGTCTCCAGCCAGGCCTGAGGCCAACAGTGCCAGATGGCTGTATGCGTACAAGGAATCAGCCTGTCTAAAATCCCGTTCCTGCAGGCATGCGACTGCACTCGCCTGCATCCGTTCTCAAGTATTAGTCCTTACGCCAATAAACCACTTTGCTCTCTAAACAGCTCTGAAGACCTGAGCCTGTGTGCGCTGTAGTAGTGCATGACAGTGTGATTAACACGCAGGGTAGGTGTTTCCTGGAGAAAAACATGTGTGACCTGCTTTCTAGAATAGCTGCTTATAGTGCTGTTTCCTTCTTTGTTAGTTTAGATATGCAACCTGCTATGCATCTCTGTCAGGGCTGAGGCCAAAGTGGACAAGATATGGCTGGGATGGGATGTTAAAGATTTAATTCATGAACAAATAAGGGTGATGTTCTAAAAAAACTCTCCCTAACAACATTACTGGGGAAAAAGAGGAGGTGGAGCTTTATTTCTAAATAAGTTCTTGTCTCAGCAGAGGATCTGACCCTAACAGGATTTTGGTTTAAAAAAAAAAAAAAAAAAAGAAAGGAAAGAAAGAGAGAGAAGACAGTAAGTCCATTTTTTTTATTACTAGAAAATAAAATTCCTGAAGTGATACAGATAGAAACTCTCCTACTGTAATTTCAGGTCAGAAGCAGGATGAAGTCTGCTTACTTCACTGAAAGAGATGCTCTTTTAAATTGGGGAAAATTCAGATCAACCAAGATGGGAAATCAGTGAGCACAAATGAAAGGTTGCTCATCCTTTGAGCAGGTGTCACTTTTCAGGAAAAAAGTGGACACAACTGTAAGACAAACTCAGTCACACCAAACTAAGTCTATTTGTAGTGTTGATTAGAAGCAGTCACTTTTGTTCAATAATTTAAATACCTCTGACGTTGCTTTCTATGGACCTAGTTCTTAGAATCTTGTAATTATGTCTGAATTGTGTTTCCCCATACACATACCTTAAATTTTAAAGGTATCTCCTGATTTTGAAAATGTGACTCCTTGAAGTGGTATTTTCTGGAAACTGCGTTATCAAGACACAGATAACACAGAAATATTTTGGTTTTAATTTTTAAATGTCTTTGGAACATTTGACTTTGGAAGGCTCCAAGTTGATACTTTTTCATGCTTGTGTTTGACAAGCTGGCCTCCTACACATTAAAAATATTAAGTTAGAATTGCATGCTTGTAGTCATATTTGGTTGAAGCATAAGTGAATCATGGTTTGGTTGGTTTTTTTTTTTTTAATTAGCTGTGGAAGGAAGAATCCAGCTGCTTTTTTTTTTTTCTTTCTGGTTTACCAATTGCAACTAAAAATGAAAACAGGAAAAACTGTATCACCAGCCAAGAAATCGGTGCTCTAGAGTTTTTAAAATATCTATCATTGAGAATTTCTCATTCTGAAAGGGACCGTTTTATCACTGATAAAATGCTTGAATACTTTAAGAATGAAGAATAAACTTACAGAAAAAAAACATTTGTGATCTAGGGAAGGAATCAGCAATTATCGTTTTGGTAAGAAAAATGAATGATGCTTTGTTTATAACGTTATTTCTACTGTTATTTAAACACTGCTTAGATAACACGCCAAATTTACACAACAATCTACAAACTTTTCCTGCTAGGGTGAACTGCCAATTGTAAAGAATTCTATTTTGTCTTACTGCAGAATCAAACAGACGAAGAGAAATCTGGGAAGGCTGCTATAAAGTGTTTAGCCATATTAAGACATACAACAGGAGAAAGGAGACATCAAGTGAAAAACTCCTTAGGCCTTGAAGTTTCCCCAAACAAAACCTGTATTACAAAGCAACACATCCTTCCGTGGGATTGTTAAGTGCTCAGGTTTTACTCTTGCTCTACTTTTGCTGGGTGCCCTTGACAACAGTATTCCTATCTCTGATTTTCTCTCTTGTGTGTAAAAAGAAAACAATTCCTCACCTCCCAAAGATGTCAGATTTATGGCTGTAAAGTGACAAACAGACACTAATTGTCATGATATGCAATAGTTAAATTTCTATGAAGTCAATGATGAGGTCAGGAATGATTCAGATCAATCACAGTCATGTGAAAGAATGGAATGGGCTTGCATTTGATATTTATATTCAGTAAGAAATCCCAGGTTTCCAATAAACCATACAAGGCACAGCATTATAGTCGCTTTTCAACTTAAGTTGAATGAGCTTTTTTTTTTAACCTAGTTTTTCTCTTTACAAAAGTTCTGCAAAAGTGTATTTAAAGAAGGCACATTCATAGCATTTACCTTAGTTTGTTTTTTAAATACTTCTGTCTCAGTCTACCAACCACAGAAACTGATATTATTGATGTTCTTCAATGCATCGGGCATTCCCCTTAAGATGATGCAAATAAGTCACTAATTGTGGGGGAGGCAGAAGAGAAAAAAACCCTAAACCCCACTCTTCTTTCCTCCTCTGAAGATTTCCAACGAGAAAGTGAAATAAACAAGTTTCATTGTGACCTACAAACTAACTACCCAACAATAAGGTGTTATTTAGCACCTCGGAGACTTAGAGCAGCAATTAGCTAAACTTCCTATCGTGTCTCCTAAGATTTTTTTAAGACATAAGCAACTTTGAACTTCCAAGAAACATTACTGTTAGCACTTTGAGCGTCATTGCAAGACACTGTTTCCCCACATAGCACACTGCAGTCTCACCCTCACCACCTCCTCAGGAAAGAGGAAGAGGAAGAGGAAGAGGAAAAAATAAAATTGCATCAACCTGGCACAGCGGGAGTACGGATAATCGCAAATGCGCAGAGTGCCGCAGGCGGGCAGGGTGTTTATAAACAGCGGGACGTCTGAGAAGAGCTCGGGAAGCCGGGGCCGAGCCCGGGGAGCCGGCCGGGCTCGGCGGAGGGGGAGGAGAGGCGGAGCCGATTGGCTCCCCGGGCCGAGGGATCCTATATGCTGCCAGTGAATGAGGCGGCCCGAGTGCGGGCTGGGCGGCCGGGCGGCCGCGCCGGGGCGATCCCTCTTCCCCGAGGAAGGAAGCGGAGGAGCAAGCAGCTCGCTGTCCAGTTGTGTTGGTGAGATACCTGAATCTGTGCTGGGTGCCGTCCCGTCCCCGTCCTCCCCCCTCCCCCCCCGCTTTCTAAGTTTGTTCGCTTGCAAAGAGCAGCCGGCTTGTTTGTTCCTCATTTATGTGTAGAGCGAGTAGTTGGGTAATTAAAATTAGCGAAAATATTCTGTTTTCTTAAATGCTTTTTTTCTTCTCTGTCTGGCTTTAGGGATTGTAAGAGCTGGCCTGTTCAGGGGAGGAGGGTGTCTCACTTCTCCGCGTTTCTGGGAACTGCGGTTCCATGCTTTGGACAAACAAGTTTTCCAACTGCTTTGTTTAAAAGGTTTCTGCTACAGACCGCATCCATTAACTCTACGCGGTTGCCTTGCTCCTGTCTTAAAAGAAGGGTTAGGTGGGAGTTTGGGATTTCAAATTTCTGTGATAAACGAGACCCAAACTTCGGTGCAGTTTTAATGTCTGTTTTGTGTAGCCTTCTAGCAGATTCCTCCCAAATCTCTGATCGTTGTCTGGCAGTCGATTATATTCTTTAAAAAAAAAAAAAAGGCAGAAAAGCCTCAGAAAAAAATTTTTGTGGCCCTTTGAGGGTCTTTCTCGTCCCCTGAGCCGCGGAGGGAAAACTCGCAGCCACTCGAGCAGTGCGATGAAATAACCCATTCAAAGCGGTGCTGTTTCCTCCCGCCCCTTGTTCCGGCGGCCCCTCCCGGGTTCCTATTTCTCCAAATTATTTTTTTTGCTACAGGAAAAGTGGTTTGGTGTTTTTTTTTTCTTTCCTCAACTGTTCCCACCCAAGAAACTCGCAAATCCGGCTCGGAGTTTCTCCGCTCAGCCCTGGGTTGCAACACGGGGACGCACCCCCGAAAGCGTTGGGGCAACCCTCCCGCCCTGGCCTCGTTAGTGCCCTAATTAGCGCCGGGAGTTCCTCTCCCGGTGGAAGCAGGCACGGAGGCTGCCGGCCGCCCTGCCGCTCGGCAGGAGCAGCCCTCTCCCAAACTATTTTGGGGACTCCGTAGGAAATATCGGCTTGAGAAAACGCATTAGGCGAAAGGGGGAGATACTGAACGCTTTCAAAAAGCGCGTTTGCGCTAAGCAAAGCCTAAAAAAACCTCTTTTTTGTGTCTGTGCTCTTGGCCTGGCTGCGGACTTTCAAACTGTGTGGGCTGGAGCCGGCGGACGGGCGTGCCCGGCCGCCGGCGGGAGGTGTGCGAGAGGAAGGGCCGGGCCGGCTCCCTCCTTTGTTCCCCCGAAGGGGCGCCCGCAGCCGCATGGCTGAAGGCTGTTCTCTCTCCCCCTTCGCCTCTGCCCTTTTCCCCCTCCCAGGCCGCTCCCGGGGCTCCGCGGATGCCCCGGGGGCTGGGGAGGGGGGAAGGCGGGGCGGTGTGGAAGCTGACGATCGATTTGCGCTCATTTCGGGGTTCGCGGGGGTGCCGGCAGGCCCCTCCGCAGCCGCTGGGTGAGGCGCGGCGGCGGCAACAATCGGCGGAAACACCGCGGAGACGGTGGGGGGGACCTCCAGCCCGCGCCAGTGCGAGCTTCCGAGTGTCTTCGAGCCTCTTGGGTTTCAAAGGTTTTTGGGAGAGGTTGGGATGCTCCCGGGGCCGCGCTGGGAGGCGGGTGTGGGGCGCGCGGGGGGAGCCCCGGGCTCGGCGGGGGCGGCGGGGGCCGGAGAAAAGGGGGAGTCGCATGGGCTCACTCTCGCTGTGGGGACCGTAGGAAACATCTGAGCTTTTTAGGAGAAGTAGCTTTAACTGCTTCGGAGCAAGTTCTTGGAGTCTCTCTAGAGATGAGAGACTGGCTTTACCCCAATGTAAGCAACTAAACTAAGTGCAAGTCAATGATAAAAAAGCCTGTAATTCTATTCTGGCTACACAAAGCAGTGGAGAACTCGGTATGTGCTGCTTTCTTGTACTGCAGCATCCTTATCTAGTGACTGCCGAGGATCTCTTAGCAGGAGTGTTGAAACTACTAGTGCAGCTGTTGAAATCTATTGTGTATGATGCTGTCTTGTTCTCACTTCTCCTCCCCAATTCTTGCATTTCTCCAGTAGTTGGAAAGGGAAAAGGATGGGGTTAGCAAAGGGACAGATTATTTTTAAAAAGGGAGAATAGTTGTATTCTAAGACAGGATAAATGCCAGCTTTTTTTTTTCCCCCTTGTTGAGCAGGGCAGGAGACATTAAATCATTGTTGATAACAACAGCCGTGGAATATTCTAGCAGTATTCCAGAAGGTTGGACTGTCACATAGAGCTGGGTGTTGCTCTGGTATTATGGGAGTTACTGGTTGTTCTGCACAGAACTAGTTTCATAGAAGCCCACCATCTGTGATACACAGAAATGTAGCATCTCAGTGAAAATGCGCACTTTTTCACTGGTAAGGTTTTGGTTTTCTTTTTCTGCTTACTAGCTCTCTTCCATTGAGTGAATCAAAACTATATCACTTTCTGCTTTCTCTAAGATCCTAAATTACTGAGAAACAAACTAGTTGCTCATGCTGCTCAAAGCAGTAGTCGGGACAGTCTCTCTGACATCTGGCCAAGCTGGAGTAGTGAGTACTGAAGCTAGGAATGGTAATTCACCTACAGATTAGGGAGAAGCATGTGGAAAACCCTGCAAGTCGTTGCTTATCATTTGAAATGCCAGTGGCTTGTGTGTTTGGTGTTATTCTGCACCTACACTGTTACGGCATCTAGGATGTACTAAGTGTTGCCTCATCTCCCATGGTTATCAGTCTATGCCTGAAGAATTGTCTGGGTAATCCTTTAACTTGAAGATGGCGCTTACTAAAACTACAGAAGTACTGAGGGGTTTTTGTTGTTGGGAAAACTTGCTGTGGTTTTGCTGTTGCTGCAGTGGGTCTGCTGGGCCTTGGAACTGGCAGAAAGTGGTGGAGGGAACCAGAAAGTGATGGATTAGCAGTGCACCACTAGTTCTTCCATTCCTAAACTTGCAGAGTTTAATATAGTTACCTTCCTCAGCATCCTAGGATATGCACATCTCGAGTGAGGCTATCTGATTATTCAGCAGACCTTAGTAATAACTAATCTTTAAATTCCAGTGGAAAGCAGCATGGTCCACCTCTGTCAGGTTGGCCGGAAGTGACAGCAGGATTTTCTACTGATACAGGAGACATTGTGTATTTGGAATCTTTGCAACATTTGGGAAATTGTGGTCCAGATCCTGAACTGAGATCTGTGCATTCCTGAGTCTTCAAGGACTGAAATAATAGTCATGGACACTTGAGAGGTTTTTCCCCTTTCATAAGTTTTGCAAATAGGACATTTACCCTTGGCAGCAAGCAGGGGGAATACTATGGAAGGATCTTTATAGATGACATTTGACTTAAATTCTATAGTCAATGTATGGAAATAGGGTGATGAAACAACCCCTTTGCTTTGGAATTGCAACTTTTTAGAATGAACCTGTATCAGTCCTGAAGTTTACCTGTTGCTTGGGTGGCTGCGTATTCTGATCTTCAAATTAGACGGAATTGTGGCTTGGAGATGATGCTGCTACATGCCAAATAGCTCAGAAAATCTAACAGATCCCAAGACTGCTTAAACCACCAGTGGACAGATGACCTCGAAAGAAGGGAATGTTGTTGTAAGCAAAAGCAACTTAGTTTGAAGGATTGTTGAAGAGGGATGTATGTCTACATATTGCGAAGACCAGGGACTGTAGGAGTTTCTGCCTTGTAGCGCAGAGCAAGTTTGCTTGCTGCAAACCAGTTTTATGAGGTGAAGCTTGACTGTCTGGTACCATCTCCAGATTGCTAGATGTAGTCTTAAACTTGAATAAAAAGTGTTTGGTCACTCAGAACTCCCAGGAATGCTGCCATGCTCTGAAGGTACACTGTCACCTTTCAGGTGCAGGAACTCAACCTCACCAACTCAGGTGCAGCAACTTTGAAATAAAGAACTCCTTTTGTCAACACAGATCATATTGTTGGAGCTGCTTTGGGACATATCGGCAAAGGAAGGGATTTTAGCTAGTCCTCTGTATTTAGAGGTGAGGAAAGTTGCTTCAAATCAAACTTACTGCTGGCCCAGTTAAGTCACTTTCTACTCGCATTTCTTCTTCTGCTGCATCCTGCAACTTTTGTTTCTTCCAGTTTCATTTCTGCTAAGACCTGAAGAGGCTTGTGCTGATTGACGTAAACTGGCCTTTTGTCTTAGGGCAGGTTTTCTTGTTCTTTAAACTGCTATTCATCGTACACCACTGCAGCCCCTCTCCACCAGCCAGTTAGTTGTGTTTTTCCATGGAGTATGAAACAGACTGAGGATGGATGGGTTTTATTCTACTTGACTTGGTTAACTTAAAGGAAAATGAGTCTTTCACTTTGCACTGTATACATAACTGGGGTGTGTAATCCATGTGTTTTATTGTTAAGACTAGACAAAGTGCTTTCGCAACTCTTCTTGAAACTTTTCTGAATTTCCAATAAAATATTTATTCACTACATTCACTATAAGGAAGCCCTTATAGTGGGTAATAGGAGCGGCAAAGGGACCATACTTAATGACTAATTCTCTTCTGAAGTTCTGGCTGCTTTGTCCCCAAGACCTGAGTAAAGTCCTGTGGTAATGACAAGTGCTGACTTTCTATTGCATTGTTTTCAAAGCTCAACTTTCTAGAATGATCAGGCTGCTTTAATGGATGTCTTTGTTTTTCCTTCTGCCTTAAGTCATCCCTGTCTTATAAGCTTCTGCTCCCATCTTTGTAGCTTCCTTCTAGAGTCCACAGTCTGGCGTTTTGTAGTCTGTCTCCCAATGAATTCCATTTGTCGTTTCTACTTAATTCTGTTCCTGTCCTCATAGCAGTTCTTACTCTGGTGCTGTGTGTTTGCTAGTGCTCTGTGTAGTTCAGTTATGTTCTTGGCCTTACATTAGTCTTGCATGGAAGTGTGTATGTATATATACCCACGTACATACAACAGACACATATTTTTATATATATCAAACTATTATTTTTACTGGCTTTTGATGTTATTAAATAGTGTGACCTATTATCCATTTCTCTTAAGTGAGACAAGTACTTCTGGTTAAATGCAAATGCACGAGTTCCTCCATTTAATTGACAAAGACTGAAGTCTTAGAGAAATCTCACTGCTTATTAAACATGTTGGGAGTGTTTTGCAGCTCCTTTGTTTGACTTTTCTTATCTGATTTGAATCTTGAAGCTAGGCCTGAGGAATTCTTTGTTTAGTCCTCTGTTCTGTGGCTTGTTATAGCCAGTGACTTGTTAGCAGTTCTCAGGGAGGTTTCTTCAACTGTGGTAAGCTAGAAGCTGCAGGATGCTGTTCTTAAGTGGCTGCAGCTTACTGTATTGTCACGTTTCTCATAAGTGCATGTGGGGGGTGTTGGTTCTCTTCACTTTTCTACCATGAGCCTGTGCTGTTCCTGCTCCCCATATTTCATAACAAAAAAAGCAGATGAGTGTCTCCTGTTCAATTGCAGAGAAGGCTGTATAAAAGGCCAAAATTCTACTTAATTCCCACAGAAGTAGGAGAGGATTAATGGAATTCATCCCACCCAGTTTGCAGACAGGCTTAAACAAAGCCTTGAACTGCTATTATTCCAGCCAATCTGCAGTTGCTTTGTATATGCTGAGGTAGTTCTCAATCCACTTTATCATAAAATCTGAGATGTTTATGCCTTTCTGGCTTGCTTGAAACAAACATGGAGGCCCACAACAGGTATGTAGGAGCCCTCTGTATTTTAAAATTTGCAAAGAATCAACAGGTTTTGATGTGAAATATTTAACTGTCTTGAAAACTATTCAAAATGTGAAAACTACATTAAAGCCTTGAAACTTATGTAGCCATATAAAATAATTGAAATAGACCTTAGCTTAACATTTCACTACTGAACTAAGGGAAAAGGTCAGCTAGCCATTATGAATCCAGATCTCACGGAAGTATTAAAACAGTGGTGAATTCTGTCAGCAGCTGTTGTTGCAAATGCAGAAAACATTGTCCTCTCTAGTCCTTTTCGGTGGCCAGCTCTTCCAGTACACTTAGCTTTAACAGAACTTTCTTTGCTGTTTTCCTTAACACTCTCCCCAAACTGACAACCACTCCCCAAGAAGCGGCTATCTTTTGATATAGATAGCTCTTGATTGGAGAGCATGAACCTAACAGGTTTGGATGATATCATCCAAACATCTGATGATATGCATCAGATGAGTATCTTTGGTCATAGTCTTGCCAAGCTGGTGAAGAGGACTTTAAACTAAAGTTGCCGGGGTAGGGGAACCATAATCCATCCCACTCCTACCAGTTTGATGCCAGTGCCAGCAATAGATGTCCAGAGCCTGGAGAAGGAGGTCAGCAGGAGAGCACCTGAAGAGCAGCACAAAGGAATTCCAGCCAGTAAGTTAGCTTCATCGGGGGCCTAACTTAAATGCCTCTATGCAAATGCATGTAGCATGGGGAATAAGCAAGAGGAGTTAGATGTGCGCATGCCTGTGGGGCTATGACCTTATTGGCATCATGGAGATGTGGTGGGATGGCTCCTATGACTGGAGTATTGGAATGGAAGGATACAGGCTCCTTAGGAAGGACAGGCAGGGGAGACGAGGAGGGGGTGTTGCCCTTTATGTCAGTGACCAGCTGGAGTGTATGGAGCTCCACCTGGGGATGGATGAGGAGCTGACCAAGAGCTTATGGGTCAGGATTAAAGGGAGGGCAGGGACAGGTGACATTATAGTGGGGGTCTGCTACAGGCCACCCAACCAGGAAGACCGAGCAGATGAGGCCCTCTATAGATAAGAGCAGCCTCATGTTCACAAGCCCTGGTCCTCATGGAGGACTTCAACCACCCTGATACCTGTTGGAGGGACAACACAGCAGGGCATAAGCAATCTGGGAGGTTCCTGGAGTACATCAATGATAACTTCCTTCTCCAAGTGATAGAGGAGCCAACGAGGAGAGGTGCTATGCTGGACCTTGTTCTCACCAACAAGGAGGGGCTGGTGGGGAATGTGAGCCTCAAGGGCAGCCTTAGCTGGAGTGACCATGAAATGGTGGAGTTCAAGATCCTTAGGACACTGAGGAGGGCGCACAGCAAGCTTACTACCCTGGACTTCAGGAGAGCAGACTTTGGCCTCTTCAGGGATCTGCTTAGTAGAGTACCATGGGATAAAGCCCTGGGGAGGGAAGAGGGGCCCAAGAAAGCTGGTTAATATTCAAGGATCACTTCCTCAAGCTCAGGAGCAATGCATCCCAACAAAGAGGAAGTCAGGCAAAAACACCAGGCCTGCATGGATGAACATGGAGCTCCTGGATAAACTCAAAGACAAAAAGGAAGCCTACAGAGGGTGGAAGCAAGGACAGGTAGCCTGGGAGGAATACAGAGAAATTGTCTGAGCAGCCAGGGATCAGGTTAGGAAAGCTAAAGCCCTGATAGAATTAAATCTGGCCAGGGATGTCAGGGCAACAAGAAAAGCTTCTATAGGTATGTCAGGGATAAAAGGAAGACGAGGGAAAATGTAGGCCCTCTCCGGAAGGAAATGGGAGACCTGGTTACCCGGGATATGGAGAAGGCAGAGGTAGTCAATGACTTTTTTGCCTCTCTTCACTGGCAAGTGCTCAAGCCACGCCGCCCAAGATGCAGAAGGCAAAGGTAGGGACCAGGAGAATGAAGAACTACCCACTGTAAGAGAATATCATGTTTGAGACCACCTAAGTAACCTGAAGGTGCACAAGTCCATGGGACCTGATGAGATGCATCCATGGGTCCTGAGAGAACTGGTGGATGAAGTTGCTAAGCCATGATCCATCATATTTGAGAGGTCATGGCAGTCTGGTGAGGTTCCCACTGACTGGAAAAGGGGAAGCATAACCCCCATTTTTAAAAAGGGGGAAAAAAGGAAGACCTGGGGAACTACAGGCCAGGCAGTCTCACTTCTGTGCCCAGCAAGATCATGGAGCAGGTCCTTCTGAAAACTATGCTAAGGCATATGGAAAATAAGGAGGTGATTGGTGATGGCCAACATGGCTTCACTAAGGGCAAATCATGCCTGACAAATTTGGTGGCCTTCTACGATGGGGTTACAGTATTGGTGGATAAGGGAAGAGCAACTGATGTCATCTACCTGGACTTGTGCAAAACATTTGACACTGGCCTGCATGACATCCTCGTCTCTAAATTGGAGAGACATGGATTTGACGGATGGACCACTTTGTGGATAAGGAATTGGCTGGATGGTCGCATGCAAAGAGTTGCGGTCAATGGCTCGATGTCCAAGTGGAGACCAGTGACGAGTGGCGTTCCTCAGGGGTCGGTATTGGGACTGGTGCTGTATAACACCTTTGTCGGTGACATGGACAGTGGGATTGAGTGCATCCTCAGCAAGTTTGCTGACGACACCAAGCTCTGTGGTGTGGTCAACATGCTGGAGGTAAGGGATGCCATCCAGAGGGACCTTGACAGGCTTGAGAGGTGGGCCTGTGCAAATCTCATGAAGTTCAACAAGGCCAAGTACAAGGTCCTGCACATGGTTTGGGGCAATCCCAAGCACAAATACAGGCTGGGCAGAGTGTGGACTGAGAGCAGCCCTGAGGAGAAGGACTTGGGGGTGTTGGTTGATGAGAAGCTCAACATGACCTGGCAGTGTGCACTTGCAGCCCAGAAAGCCAACCGTATCCTGGGCCGCATCAAAAGAAGCGTGACCAGCAGGTCGAGGGAGGGGATTTTCCCCCTCTACTCCACTCTTGTGAGATCCCACCTGGAATACTGTGTTCAGCTCTGGGGCCCCCAACATAAGAAGGACGTGGACCTGTTGGAGTGAGTCCAGAGGAAGGCCATGAAGATGATCAGAGGGCTGGAGCACCTCTCCTGTGAAGACAAGCTGAGAGAGTTGGGGTTGTTCGGCCTGGAGAAGAGAAGGCTCTGGGGAGACCTTATAGCAGCCTTCCAGTACCTGAAGGGGACCTACAAGAAAGCTGGAGAGGGACTTTTTACAAGGGCAGGTAGTGATAAGGGGTAATGGCTTTAAACTGAAAAAGGGTAGATTTAGATTGGACATAAGGAAGAAGTTTTTTTTATGATGAAGGTGGTGAGACACTGGAGCAGGTTGCCCAGAGAAGTTGTGGATGCCCCATCCCTTGAAGTGTTCAAGGCCAGGTTGGATGGGGCTTGGAGCAACCTAGTCTAGTGGAAAGTGGCCCTGCTCATGGCAGGGAGGTTGGAGCTAGGTGATCTTTAAGGTTCCTTCCAACCCAAACCATTCTATGATTCTATGATATGTGTTTGTTTGATAGGCTTTCCTCAAGCTACATGTACCTCTTAACATAATGCTTCTAGCATGTTTATTCAGTTTCAACTTTACTTGGGGCTTTCTTGGGCCAGTGAAGACTGTGAATGCTTTTAGAATTGCAGTCTGGAAGTTAAAACTTAAGAGAAATGGACAGTCTGGTGCATTCGCTATTTCTAGATAATGATTTGTCTAAAGTTAGGGTGACTCTTTAATTGAATTCAAGGTGCTGTTTATGTAACTAATTTTAAATTCATTAAAAATGTAAGTTCTTTAACTTCTGTTGGTGTATCTTGAATGACTAGGATTTCATGCTTCTATAGAAAGAGTGTGTGTGTGTATATATATATACACACTTCACTTTTACACTGCATTTGCATGTGTTGAAACAGTTTTAGCAAATTAGTGCAGAACTACCCCAAATGGGAATTAATCTGTTAAGAAAATAACTGAAGTACAAATGCTAAATAAGAAGAGACTATGTGGTCAGATAGGCTGCTTGCTTGATTCAATAGATAGGAAATTAATGTATCAATAAAAGAAGACATCCCAGTAGATGAGATTATCCAAGAAGGAGACAGGGTCATTAATAACTCTCCTCCTCTTCCCTCAGCCTCGAGTAGAATACAACATTTCTCAGCTTAAGAGTTGCTGGCAGCTATGTATAGCAGTGACAGGAGGGGGTGAGAATGAACAAGGCATGATTCTGTTAAGGGACAAGGGAATAGAGTGTGCAATGACTATCTGTTCTTAAGTGCTTGTAGATCTGTGGGTGTAAGAAAAGCTGAAGTGGCTTAAGCAATATTTGCTCTTGGTGATCTCAAGAGGAGGGCTTTGAATTGTTGTGGTAATGGCAGCTCCACTACATTTGAGGAGGTGATAAGCCATTGTGGGGTTATCTTAAAGAGGTTCTCTTCCTCATGATTTCTCACTCAGCAGAAAGCTCATCTTTTAAATTTAATTATATATGCAGATGCTTTCTTAGAGATGATAGAAGTCTTGTTTTTCTCCATAGAGCTGCTTCTGTTCTAGGCTGATCCTATAGTTGCTTTAAGAGGACTATCTTAAATTACTAGGAGACTTTTATATATAGGTGTGTGCTTTGTTTGAGGTACATCTCTGTGCATGGTGGATTTGGTCTAGCATTAGACCTTGTGCTTGCTGACTGTGTTATATGTGGCGGGGAAAGCATGGCCTTGAAACTGAAGACCTGGGTACTTTCCTTGGCAACAGAGAAAATTAGTCTGTACTGTCTAGTATCTCTGTGCATAGGATTGGGACCTGATTTGCTCCTTGATTGCTATAACACATCTGAAGAACTGAAAAACAGGCTATGTTCCTGACTGCATGGCTGGGGTCATCTAACTGGAAGAATTCTTAACAAAAATTATGTTGGTTCTTACTGACCAGTACTCTTAGGATGCAAACCAGCACAGGTGGTCTGCAGTCCAGCTTCCTTGTGTATGTGGTTTGCAGGTAGACAAGTAAACCTGCAGACTTGTCTCCCAGGGCTCTCTGTGTAGGTTTGGGAACATAACCACTGGAGCAAAAGATTTGATGAAGGGGTGACTTGACTTTCTAAATTCCTACATGTTTTATCATCATTGGTCTAACTGCAAGAAAAAAAGATTTTAAAAAAGAAAACCCAAACCAAACAAACAAAACGCCAATACTTTGGCACAAAAAACCCCTGCATTCTAATCTATAAATTGAACTTCTCGTTTGTCTGTCTTTCTGCCTTAGTGTCCACATGTTAGTGACACACGTAACATCCAAATTTTGATTGTAAACTCTTGCTGCAAAATGGGAGACCCATCTGGAGTTTGATGCTGAATTGGGATCATAGGCTAGAGTATTGCCTGAGGAAGAGGGATAGACTGGAGAGCAGATGAGAGAGTATTTAATCTGGAATGCAAAACTTAAAACATGGAACTAGGATAGTAATGTCTAGCATGGTTTAGAAATGGCCATGGTACACCAGTGTTAGCCTTCTGTTTAAATAAGTCCTTACACTTTCTAACTTATATTTTTTTGAAAGTATTCTTACTAGGCAAAAAAAAAAGTTTCAAAGTGAGGCCCCATAGAAAGGCAGCTTAAACTAGTCATCCTGCAATTAGTTGTGTTAGTCTTAAATTTGACTTCCTCTTAGTTTGGCAGCTAGCATGGAAAAAGTCTGCTTCAGATAGTTGTTCAGCTTGATTTTCAGGTATGGCCTGTAGACTGGAACAGAAATCACCTTAGGTTTGTGGGGAAAATAGGCAGGAAATAACATCTCTGGATCTAACTGCAAATAAGTATTTGAATGGGCTTACTGAAAACAGGCAGCAGAAGGAATTAGTCATTAGATGGGGCTGTGATGTTGTAGCTCTTCAACTTTAACATGCTATAAACCAGGGATTCAGCATTAATGTGGAACTAGAGAATTTGCATTCTTTTGTCTTCCAGTGTTGTGCTTTGGACTGGATCCTTAACTGATTGATATTTCACAATTGCTTTCTCTAGTATGGGGAATCTTCAGCCTTCAGTTTCAGTCAACCTTCAGCTCAAAGCTTGCCATGTGTAATGGGATGTCCTTCTTGCAAGGTTGTCTGAAACACACTTTTGCAGAGAGATGAATACTCTAACGTGGGATAGAAAGCAGTGGCAAGCTAGTCCTTTTTGTAATGCCTTTCGTGGTCCTCACCCACTTTTGCCGGCAAGGTGTATTTATAATATTCTGAGACTAAGTGATAAATAGTCACTAGAAAATGCTTTACACCGCTTATACAGAAGCTTCCAGATAAGGTTCCAAATACGAACAGAAATTATCTACTATAAAAAGGGTGTGTGTGTGCTTTCTAGAGGCTATAAAAAGTGCTGACTGAAGTCTCACTCTGAAGCAGAAAGACTAGTGCTGTACAAATGGTTTTGATACTTAAGCTCTGCCATCCACCGGAGGGGGTAACATCAACAGCTGCAGTTAATGTGCCCTGCCCCTTTGCTGCATATTTTTGCCTTGGTACATGGGAGTTGGAAGGAATGTGTACCAATCTGGCATGTCTTTAAATACTGGCACTGTAAAAGTGAACTTACATAAATGCAGACTGCTGTTCAGTATAGCATTAGAGCACATCACTGGCATCTGCCAACACAGATGTGATGGGTTGTAAAACAGGCCTTTGTAGCTGAGTCTTAGACTTCTGACTTGCGTGCATGAAGTTAAGTACTTGGTCACTTGTCTCAGAGAATGAAGGCATGCAGCCTCAATCGTGTCACTGCCAGACTCTGAAACTTCAGAATATTATCCTTACTGTCAGTACAAAGAACTGGCTCTTTTTACCCAATCTGCTGCACACAAAGCAAAGAATTTCATGTTTGTGCTTGTGCATTTTGTGCAAAATCCCTTGAACTAAATGACTCATATTTTGGAGGCTTTCATTCTGGAAAATGCAGTCCTCCCTTCTAGCTTGTACGGGGAAGAGCATCCAGTAGATATAGCAGGTTAAAACAACTGAAAATTGCAGTCTAAATGTAGACTGGCGCTTGAAAGATGTGGTTCTGCTCCTCACCTGCTATCTGCACAGGAGCTGTTTCAGGGAACTGATCCTGATGAAAGCGATTTAAGAAGGCAGGTCTGTCCATTCTGGCAGATGTCTCCATTTAGATTTGCTTGTAGCAGCTGGGAAGCTTGCTGCTCCATTTTAGGGGAAACTGAAGAAATCACTCTCTTCCTTTCCACCCAATAATTAGAGCAAGCGCAAAACCTTTGTAGAAACTAAATCTCTACTGGCAGTTAGCTGTTTCCTGGCAGTGGTAAGCATTTACAACCTGTTTCTGCTTCCAGCACTGAAGGAGTTAAATGCTTTACTCAATTGCCATCTCATACTTTGCCATCCTTTGAATTTCTCTGCCAACGAACACTTCAGAGATTGCCTCAGCACTTTTAAGTGTAACACATCAATAAGAAGCAGCAAGTGGTCACAGCTTTCGATGTCTCATTTTTCTACATGTTGCTGTAGTTATTGCTGATACAAAGCTCCCCTGGAGGAAGTGCTGTACTTCACTGCCATTTTTTTTTAACAAGGGAATTGCTCTTGACTGAGCAACTTCAGAATCATTTAAGGAGTTGATG
This sequence comes from Calonectris borealis, assembly GCF_964195595.1. NCBI lineage: Eukaryota > Metazoa > Chordata > Aves > Procellariiformes > Procellariidae > Calonectris > Calonectris borealis. Next base: position 19,960,096 of record NC_134320.1, on the reverse strand, counting down.
TTTTAGAAGGTGTTGGATGTCTACCTTCTGAAAATCAGGTGTCTGTTCAACCTGAGAAGTCCTCAACGCATGCACAAAAAGCATCTAAGAATGCTGATGCTACCATCCCAGGAAACTGTACCCTGATTGCAAGTTGCAGGCCAACTAAAGAACTTGCAGTCAAAGCCTGCATATGAGATTGCAGAACATGGGTTAAATGTTCTTGAAACAAAATTTTCCAAGCTATTGTCAGTCATCCCTGCATTAATGTTCTTTGTTGATGCAACATCGACGACCTGACTCTAAACTTTTCATAGATCTTTATAGCACTAGACTGTTTCTTTTGGTTAATACCATTGTCATTGTGACCATATTTTCCTACAGGATAGCTGTCCGAGTTGACTTCCATTTCTCACCGGTTTTGTACAGAACAAGGTGTGACAGTGGATGTTTTGACATTACTTGAAATTATTTTCTTTACAGGGTGTGTGCTTGTGCTTTCTTTTTACCTTGGTGCTTGCAAACTATGTAGGAAGAAAGGCTTAGCTAAATACCTTCCTGCATCTTTTTTCCTTAAAATGACCTTCTGTCACTATGGCAGGAAGTCCTAGGAGTGTCAGGGGCATAACTTGCTCAGTGTCTCTGTTCAGTTTTCTTTTGTGATACAGCTCATATGTAAGAGGAACTTCCAAGATTAGTTTCAAAGCAACTTCTTAATTTATAAGAAGTTCTTCAAATGCTGGGGAGTGAAGAAGGAGGACATAGGCCAGGGTAGAGATGACAGACAGCATGACTTGTGAAGACGTGTCGGCAACGGAAAAATGGTAAGAGGAACCTGGGTTATGTAATCTTGTAGCTAAAGCTGTAAGCAGCAATGTCCGCTCAGGCTTTGCTCCCATTAACTTAGGCACATACTTTCTTACCCTTTAATTAGTCAATCGGAAGGGAAAATCTTGATAAACATGTAATTTTGTGTTTTGATGACTGACTTGATGTGCTAACTTGACTAGATTTCCTTTAGTCTTTTGGTGGAAGCAGTACATCAGTCAGTACTGCTGGAGATGGAAGAGTTCAATTTTCATAGGAATTACAACTGTTTGCAACCAAACATTGCAAAAAAGTTTTAAATTCTACTTAACAAACAAAACTCTCAAACACGCCAAAACGTGTTTGAACCCCATAGCTCCTTTCTAAACAGATCTTGAAAGCTTCAAGAAAATCCAACCCACTCTTTTCAGGATTCTCATTGTTACAATAGGCCTGACAAATCTGTCTGAATTTAAATCCAGGCAGTGCTAATCTTAGTCTCTGCAGCTCTAACTGCAGCGTGTCTGCTTCTGTCACCTCTGTGGTTGGGCACATTCCTTTAGTGCTGTAGAAGTGGTGTTGCAGCTTAGGTCCGTGTGACATCTGAAGTCTTCCAGCAGGATGGAGGATCTTTGCAATGTGCCTTCTAACCTGGACATCCCACTCTGCTATCAAACAAGCTGATCTGGAATAGCTCATGTGACAGGACTATCCTGACTTTAGACCAAAAGCCTGTCCTAGGGCTTCAAGTTTTCTGTAGTAACACAGAGCCTGGTAGTAGCCTTAGAATTGAAAAGACTGAAAGCTTTAGAAACAATGTGTGTTACATCTGGTTCTACAAAAGCAACCCTTGAGTCCTGTTGTGAACTTAGGTTAGGCTCTAGATACAGCTTGACCTGAATTAACTATTTTCTTATACTTCCTTCAGGGTTTCAGTAGGTTGCTTTTTGAGGGGAAGAGGTTGGGTGGAGCTGAATTTGGCTTGTTGAGCAACTACATAAGCTCCAGAGCTGTTGCAAGCCTTGGAAGGACTGTGTGGTGAGGATGAGAGGGCAGGGTTGGGGGAATAGTGATTGTAAGGCTGTCCCCAACTGGCAGCAGTAAGCTTTTGGTTGAGCTCAACCATCACACGGAACTGCACCCTTAAACTAAGTGGCTCTTTGGCACAGCCAAGGACAAGACATGGACATAGAGATCAGCAGCTCTTCAGATGACTTCTGTTTGAAACTAGGTAATGTTTGAGGTGGTTTTTCTCATAAGTCTTCTGAACTTTCTTTATCCAAGAGTTGTTGATGTGAAAGGGACAGTTGCTACAAGCTGATAGTAAAAAAAATGGTTCTGTTTAAAATAATGTTTCCTGGAATATTCTGCATTGCCTGGGAAAGCTACTTGTGACCTAAACTTATTTTCTGTCCTAGGCAGAAGGAGCGAAAAATAACTATACATTGTGGTCTTTGTCCTAATATACATGTTATGCAGGGATGTGGTATACTGAATCTATTACAGATTAATTGAAGCCCAGCCTTTGTACTGTACCACATGACAACACTTGTAGCTGGGAGTTGTGGGGTGTTCTCTCTGGGCAGTCTTAGTTGGTCTCCTTTGGGTTTAGGTTTTCATCAGCGTGGTGGTACTTGGAAAAATCTCCCTGTTGAAGTGTTTTTTGTGTGAATGTTGTCTCTTCATGGATCTTCTTGTGAGGGTCTGTCTCTCTGTTTCATGTCTGAGGTGTCCCTGTGTTTCTTTAGGGTGTCTCTTACCTGTCTCTCCTAGTGGACTTTCCAAAACTGTTCTACTTCTGTCCTGAAATGAACTTCATATTGACTTTTTTCAAATATTGACTTCTGTGGACATTTAAAGTAGCTCCCTAAGGATCTGCTTTTCCACAGTGCTCACTCTACAGACTATCGAGTTTGCATAACAAACTATGCTAGCTCCACTTTCATCCCAGAATATATGCTGAATGCAAAATACAGAATTGTAAACAGTTGCTACATTCAAGTGACAGTCATGCTTGTGGTAATACTGAAAGGCTAAATAACAAACCCCTTTAGGAAAGGTAGGATTGCTGCAGGGTGAAAAAAGCTTGCAGTACTTGCAACTGGGGGAAGACCACATGCAGTTGTGAATCTTAAATCTGCTGGAGGTGAAGGCAGCTACACGAACTGCGTATGGGTGCTTGGTTCTCCCAGTCTCTCTCCAATCTCAGAATGGATCTAAAAGCTTCCAAGCCACAAGTAAGAAAATGCACACCAAGAGGCAAAACACCTTAATTATGGTCAAAAAAATGACTGTCAAACATGGTTTTATCTCTGTTCCACAATGTTTCCTCTTGCTAGGGAGAACACATTGGTGTGTTGTTTTTTTTTTCTTTTCTCAGAATTATGAGAATCAATTGGCAGTGAATAGCTCCTGTGGTGACTCAACCTGTTCTCCTGTTAAGGGAAGGAGAGCATGACTAAGCCCAAAGGATGGGTGTTGCAAATGGGCTATAAAAAGCTCTGACGATGAAAGAGACTCTACTTGTGCATTGGCATCTTCAGTGCAAATCTCCAGGCTTTTTTAGAGGGAGATAGGGGGGTTAGGTATAGGCCTTCTTAAATTTCATCAGTATTGCTCATCTATAATTGCATTTTAAAGTTTTACCTGAGGGGTATATTTCTGAGGAGGATTCTGAACAACTTCTGTCTACTAAAGGTTGATCTAATTTCCCTGAACTAGATCAAGGAAATGATAGACTAGACTGTACCATCCTTTAGCCAGCTGATCTTATGGCTTGTTTTTTCTTCAAGGAAAAGCTTAAGTTTTCTTCCCAGCATCTCTGACTTCCAGGAGGGAGGTGCTAGGGAGCAGAAAACTTAGTCTATGCACATCTCTTGTCCCCTGCTATCTGCTCCATAATTAAAGCTCTTTCCACAGTGACTTCTGTGTTTTGTTTTGTTTTCCTGGGGGCTTTTATTCTTCCCTAGCAGCAATAACTGTCATGTAGGTTAGTTTCACTGCTAGTCTTCAGTGACCTCTGTCAACTTTGTATTTGTGGTGTTGACTATTGTCTCCTTTTACCATGGGCAGTTGCAGACTGTTGGCAAAACATGTTATCCAAGTGTAATCTAAAAAAGTTGTATTTAGTGACTAGGATCCCTGTGCTTACCAAGGTAAACTGCTTCAAGTGGTTAAATAGATGGCTTCATGCTCCCTTTACTTTCAGAAAAGTCAGTCAGCTGCTTTTAAGCTATCATGATGGCAGGGGGCAACCTGACCATCTAGGCTGAGCCTTTTTTTTCTTTTTAGACTTTGTAAACTTAATTGGGGGAGATGATGCTGCAGCATTTGTGCTAACTGGCCAACTTCATGTAGAGTACAGATTTTTGGACAGGAGCACAAATATGCATCTAGGTCAGAGGGGAAAACCAGAACTTAGCCTTACTCTCAGGAAGTAGTGGGTATCTTCAGACCTACTCCTCCAAAAGGAGCTATCAAATGTCTGGATTTCTGTAACACTCCAGCTTGTCTGCATCTCTGTGCTTCATCTGAAACAAGAATAAGCTTTGCAATAGCGTTCTGTTGTAAAGTTGCTGAGTTTATAACTCTGAGATGCATTGTTTAACTTCATGTTTCTAAAATAAAAAGGGTTTAAACTGATGCTATAAAAAGCGCTGACTGACTTTTATTCACCAAACTGCCCATACAGCTTTTCTGTTATGTACGACAATCTGCAAGCCTCAACTGCACCAATGCACGGTTTCCATTTTGAGCAGCCAGTCCCCTTCCTGTGGTAGATAACTACACCACAAAATTGCTCTAGGTTTTCTTATCTCTGTACAGTCTGTTGCGTTCTCATCATGCTATCTAGTTGCAAGACCTCAAATGGGTAGAACAATCTCTCAAAAATTTGTGTTGCACATAACTTCTAACATAGTAGTGATAGCTTGTGTTCTCTTGCTTCAGGGGTTGTGTTTCCATGCAAGAAGTGCTTAGCTTGTGGGGTGCCATTCCTTATGGTGCTAGTCCTACGTTTCCGGCTTGACAGAGAGCTCACTCTGTTTGTGGGTTTTTACACTGTGATTGGGTAGCTGCTCCTTCGGGCTGTTCTTGTCTGGTAGACAGGAAAGCGAGCTCCGGCTACAAGAACTAAATTTTACAAACTGCAGGGCAGGAAGGCTGGACTTGGGTGGCTTTTTGTGCTTTGGGTTCTTTACTTCACTAAAACCCTAGTGGGTAGCAGAGTCGGTAGCCCCGCAGTGTTAGCTGTCTGGTCTTAACGGGTGTAGCTCTCATAGCTGGGTGTCTGACTGAAGTCTGTCTGTGGTCCTGTCTGGTGTAGCTTGCTGCATAACCTGCCTCTGGACCTTAGCTTGGGTTGCAAACAATCCCTGTCTGCACCATCGGCTAAAAAGTAGAGGTTCTAAGCTGATACGTGTTTGGTAACGGGTGCCACTGGAGCACTTTTCAGCCAACCTCAGGCTGGCTGTGGAAGTCAAACGGCTGCTTCCCTTCAACAAGCCTGCCCGTGGGGTCGAGGCAGGAGAGCACTGCCGCCCTGGGGCTGCGTGGCCTGGGGTGCGTTGCGGTGCTACCAGGGCTGGGGGAGGAAGGATCAATACGGGCAAGGGGACGACACGGAGGTGGTGCCTTCCCTCAGGGCCGAGGCGGTGGCCGCGCGAGGAGCTGAGGCACAGGAGGCCCTGCCTAACCTGCGGCCCCACGGCCTTCAGCCAGACGGGAGCCAGGGCTGCCTTGCTTGCCTCCTTCCCAGTCAGCTCTGGGCCCTTCTCGCAGAGAGCCTGGTCGAGGGGGGGCAGGGGTGAGGGGAGGGCGGCAGCGCAGGGCACCTGCGGGGCTGTGAGGGAGGGGAGGCCTGTGGGGCAGCTCTGGCTCTTGTGGTGGCCCAGCGCTCCCACATCCGTGAGCCGATGCAGGTCTCTGCGTGGGTCTCGCTCTTTAAGAGACCGCCCAAAGACATCTTGTAAACTCGGTCATTTGTAGGGTGTGGCTTCCCTCATAGCTTAAAAGAAATAAAATGTTGTCATCTGTTGGTTAACGGCAGTGGGTTTTATCTAAGAAAGTTTCTTGTGTCAGAACTGAGCCTCTGTGTCAGGTTCCCCTTTTCCTTCACCAGCCTCCCGCGAGCTTGCTCTGGGCCCCTGGCAACCTCTAACTTGCTGCCGGTGTTTTGGGGAGGTGATGGGGAGCGTCTGAATAGTTAACTCATTTCCATGACCAAACCTAAAATGAGATGTGTTAATAACAGCTCATTAAAACTTTTCTCCTCTTCCCCCCACCTCACAATTGGTAGGTATTCATCGATGTTCAAGAAGGAAAGAAACACGTGAGAAGATCCGATTTAGGACCGTAGTGTTCACTTCAAGATGCCCCAAAGGGAAAATACTCATCTGCAAGTCTCATCCTTTAAAACTGTCTGCATTGTTTCGATCAAAGAAAAACATTTTTTGAGAAAGATGACTTGTGAAATCTGTGAACAAAGCTGGCTTTACAAGGATACTGAATGAAAGACAACATGCCTTACAAAGGACACTTATCTTGAAGGGATGACACTGTGCTCTTAAACTAAAACACAGGCACTGTAAAAACACTGATCCTGAACAAGAATAAGGATTATAGAAACTGCATCAGAATGTTTGTTAGTCCCAGAAGAGTCAGAAAATGCCATTTTTTGCAGATATTTGCCACTTGCTTCATACTGTGTCTCATGATTTTTTGGGGACCATTTGATAATCACATTGTGAGCCATATGAAGTCCTATTCATACAGATACCTCATAAATAGCTACCATTTTGTGAATGATAGTCTATCTGTCAACAGGGATAACTTGGACAGAGTGTCAAGCTACCAGTACTTGATCAACCACAGACAGAAATGTCAGCAGCAGGATGTCCTTCTCCTGTTGTTTGTGAAGACTTCTCCTGAAAACCGTCATCGGAGGGATGCAATTAGACAAACTTGGGGTAATGAGAAGTATGTTCGTTCTCAACTTAATGCCAATATTAAAACTCTTTTTGCTTTAGGACGACCAACAGATCATCTGCAGCAAACACAGCTGCAAAGAGAACTTCAGCTGGAAGACCAGAAATACAGTGATTTGATTCAGCAAGACTTCTTGGATACTTTTCACAATCTTACTCTTAAATTGCTTTTGCAGTTTAGCTGGGTGAATGCCTACTGTCCTCACGCCAGGTTCATTATGTCTGCAGATGATGATATATTTATCCATATGCCAAATCTTGTTGCTTATCTCCAAAGTCTGGCACAAATGGGGGTTCAAGATCTCTGGATTGGTCGTGTCCATCGCGGATCCCCTCCCGTAAGAGACAAGAGTAGCAAATACTATGTTCCATATGAAATGTACCAGTGGCCCTCTTATCCTGACTACACAGCAGGAGCTGCATATGTAATATCAAATGATGTAGCAGCTAAAGTATATGAGGCTTCATTGACTCTCAATACAAGTCTTTATATAGATGATGTTTTCATGGGTCTCTGTGCCAATAAAATGGGAATTGTACCACAATATCATGTATTTTTTTCTGGGGAAGGAAAGGCTCCATATCATCCTTGCATTTATAACAAAATGATGACATCTCATGGACACGTAGATGATCTTCACCAGCTCTGGAAGCAGGCTACAGATCCCAAAGTTAAAAAGTTTTCTTCAGGGATTTGGGGTAGAATATACTGCAGACTAGTCAATATTGTGCTTCTCTGTAAACTATACTATGAGGACACATACCCTTGTTCAGCTGCATTTTCTTAATACTTGAATATCTGCATTGAAGATCCACTGAGCCAAAACAGAGCAACAACTTTTTAGCTGTTTATTCAAAATATATGTAAACATGGAAAGAGGTAAAATTTAAATGTGAATAGTTGGGGGTGGGAGGGAAAGGTGGTCCCAAATTCTGTTCAGAAACTCTTATTGGAATAGCTCTCCTATTGTACTGCAACTTACATTGTAGCCTGTTTTGTGTGTTTTTTTTTTTTTTACACTCTTCAAGGGATGCAAGTCTGGATTAAATGAACTATAATGGACTTGACTTCTAGACTTTGAAATGCTGGTGAAAATGTCTGTTACTTTGAACTTGTCAGTAAGTCTTAAGTTTTTTTTTTTAAAAAAGCTATGTGACCTAAGGCACATGATGACAAAAAAAAAAGAAAATCTGCTATATAAAAATGGAGTAGACTTTTCAAAACACAAGGAAAATAGAACTTCTGACCTGATGAATGAGACTATTGCAGTAGTTTAAGGCAGTGTAAATTGGTTACAAATATTCACCATTTCTCAATGCTTCATAGAAAGTAAGCCTGGACCTGCACAATTGACGTACAGTGAGTTCTAGAAGTGAAGACCTGCTACAGTCTTTTTCTCAAAGTTCCCTAAATCTTTGAAATAGGGAGACAGTGTTTGAGCGCCCTCTGACTTGGTTGTTTTAAGAAGTAACAAAGGAGGCCCCTTTAGGTCAGGACTGAACTTGAAAGGATAAAAATCAAATACTACTCATGTAACTGGTTTTGCTAATCTTTCTCTGCCTTCTGAAATCTGAAGCAGTGTATTTAAACAGTCCAGTCTTTAATAAGCAAATAAGCTAAATAAGTTTTCTTTTAACAATGCTTCTGCTTTCCAATCTTCATGGTTCTAAAGGTGAAAAGCAAGCAAAAGTCCCTAAGAATGTTACTTATAGCTGATTTGAAGCTGTTAAAGACTTTAAAAAGCAAAATTTCATGCTTGTACTAACAAAGAGGGAGGGTATTTTCTGCATAAAGTTTGACTTCACAGTGAAGGGATAGGGAGATGGTGATCCACAGAAACGCGGTACACAAATCAAAATCACTAAAATATTTCTCCTGAAGTCTTAAGCACAAGCTTGTCGTTAAAATTTCAGGGTAGTTTCTGTCCACAAAACCCTGTATCTTGAATATATTTCAATGTTAATATCACCTGCAGGAGGAACAAAACACCTGTGCATTGTAAATCAGGATAGGTGATCAAACTCCGTGATGCTCAAAGTCCAGCTACTATGAGTTGTACTGTGGTGCCATATAAATATTGCAGAGAACCAAAGTTGTAGGATGTCTGCAGTCTTTTCTTGTATAGCTCACTAATGGTGTTTTCACAGACTCTCAGGACGGATATTTTAGTTGCTAATTGCCAGACCTCTGGTAGCTCTTCCTGGAGTGGACAGACAGCCCATGCAAGGTACAGTCAGATATTGCTTGTGAACTGATTTGATGCTGGAACAAGTGCTAGTGTGGGTAGCGTCAGAAATGCTTCTGAAAGCTTGAATGAGTCAAGTTTATCAGCAGACCACTAATAATGCAAAAGCTCTCAAATTATCAAGCATCTGTTGGAAATGTGCTAATTACAGGAGCAATACTACTTGCTTTCTAAGACTAGCCTTTTTCTTCGGCCTGAAGTTTCTCACTGTGTGGAGTAGTGAGGTACTTGATCTGTGTCTTCTGACTTTGCTATAGAACAGCTATACAGGACTTGGCAGTTTTAAGCTACAAGTAGTAAGCTTTTGTTTAAATAATTGCTACTGCTCTTGAAGCTGTGCTGCAGGTTTTAGTGGTTTGACTGGCTAATGGTATATGTTAATGTAGACAGAATCCAGGAGTGAGCTTGCTCACCGTTCTCTAAGGTGCCATTTCAAATAGATGGTAGGTAGCTTCTGGAATTAAGTGAAACATGTAACTTTCTATAATTGGTTTTCCAGAAGGAAAAGAATAAGAATCCTAACTGGACCCAAATGTTGGGTATATAAAGACCCCACAAATAAATAATTTGTCAGTGTCAGAATGATTGAAGAATGTAGCAGCTATACGTCAGAAAGAACAAATCCAGCTCCTGTTCTTGCTTGAACAGATTGATTACAGTACTGAGGATGTGTGTTTTTAAAAAGAATAAAACCAGAACACAAGACAACCCTAGATCTATATAACCTGTTGGCTTATAGAGAAATAAATGCACATACAGAGAAAGTAGTATTCCGTACTGAAGGAAAGCTGCTTCATCAGATCTCTCACCTGTTGTGAGCCATCTAAATCAACAAGCTGCACAGCAAAACTGCACTATTAGAAAAAGCCACCCTGTTCACTGTAGGGAAAGAGGGTCTTCATACGCAGTATGCAACCAAAATGTACTATTAAGACTACAATTTTTCCAGCATAACTATGTGTTGGGATTTACTGTTTTCACGCATACAAACAAAGCTAAAATAAGTTTTAAGTAGCTTAAACTTCTATAGGGTAATGACCTAGCTAACATCTAAAACACTGGTTAAATGTAGTTTGCTGTTATCTGACAGTCACCTTTGACCATTGAAATACTTTATTTTACAGCTGGTTTGAGTTTTGTTTGGATTGTTTCTTAATCTTAAAAGGGCCTTGATGTTTGTAGCATGCATTTTCTTTTGCTGAAGTGAAAAGAAGTTGCTTGTTGAATAAAAAGGAAAGCATGAAAGCACTCCTTTCAAAAAATGGAGAAGCTAGAAAACTTCTTATTTTCTGGTTCTAAATACCGACTTAAGATTTGTACACCTTTATCTAGAACCTTTTTTAACAATATTCCTGGTGCTCCAATGCAGGGCTGTCAGGTTTTACTTCTACAAATAAAACTGTATCAGCCTGAATGGTCACTCCTCATTAAGTGTTTGACATTGTCGCACAGCATATTTAATGCTAAAATTGTTTTTACCTGTTTGTTTGGTTTGCATCAGTTTCCCTTTGATATTACTAATTTTTATACAAAGTATTCAATATTTATTCTTAAACTTTGCTCTGTACCACAAAAAGACAATTGTTTTGTAAAACTTGTTTTGAATAAACAGACTTATTTCTTTTAAAAAAAAAACCAAAACAACACAACAAAGGTGGTAAATATCTCTTGTTGCCTTCTTTGTAACTGACACGCTCAGCTCTGATGCTTTTAAATGCTATACTGAGTCCCCTCTTACGAGAGGACTTCAAACTGCTCCCTCCTCTTCCCCTGCCCTTTCTGTTCTATCTTGAACCAAACCTTTTGTGGAACAAAAGATAAACTTGGTGTTCCCAAAAAAGGAGACAGTTCAAAAATTTCTTTACCAAGCTTCTAGGTCTAAAGTTGTTTAAAGCTGCCAAATATTAGAAGCTTACCCTGTTGTTAATATTAACTTCCAAATTTGCATGTTCTCTTTAAGCAATCATTCCCCAAGACATGTGTATTTATCTAAATAAGTTCTATTTCGGATCACACTTTGCACCTTTTGAAAACTAGCTGATGGTTTGGAGACCAGTCATAGTATTTTCATAGGGTATAATTAAATTCAGACAGTACTAAGTTATACTTTTGTATGTGTCTCCAATTTGTCTAGCATAATGTATCAAGCTAGTGTTTTTAGAAATGTGGTATTTTGCATCAAGTAACTTCAGCGTATACCTGTGTGAGAGGCGCATAACGTAAGTATAAATTATCTAAATCATACTGAAGAAGAGAACAAAGGAAATGAAGTCAGTGAGGATTGTGGAGTTTGGCTTGTGCAGGGTGGGTTGTTTTGTGTGTGGTGGTGTGGCTTTTGTTTTTTTTTTAATTGCTCCCTTTGGCCTAGGAACAGTGCAGTTCAACTAAATTAAACTGGGTTTGCTTGGTACTTTTTCTTAAATTAAATGACCTAAGTATTTGGTATTTTAGAATACATCATTAATAATCTCTTTCACAAGACTTTGCAGAAAGGGAGAAGAGATTATTGCTTGCATTTAAAAAAACAGAAGCTTCTCAGAGGCATATAGTCAAATATGAATATCCTGAATACAATGAGATGATCTTTAATACTGCTTTTTTGTAAATACATGCAAGGTTTATTCTAATGACTTATTTTCTCGAGTAATTAATGCTTCTAAGGAAAAAAAAAAAAGGCAAAAAAAACCCCAAACCAAAACCCCCAACCCAAAACAACAGATAAATCTTGCTTGCTTCTCCAGCTGATAGACTGTATAAATGTATGGCTATAAGCATTTCAGTGACTTGATTATATCTAATTATTTATTAATCTTAGTGAACTTCAAAGAAGTCGTAGAGCCTGTACTATAAATATAGTTATTTGCATTCTAAGAACAAAAAAATGATACTGGCTCATGTGCAGTCTTACCTCCTCCTTGTTGACAAGTTCTCATCACTCTCACTCATCACCAGGACTCTGCTAGATCCTCCTTGACTAGCTTCATGCATCACTTCAATCTGAATAAAAAGGACACATTAAAAGTAAAAATACTTAATTGCTGATGCTTTTATTTAGAGAACTTTAACTCTTTTAAAGAAAAAACCCAGATCTTACCTAGTCTAGAAATCACTGGACAAGTTAAAATTGAAGTGTAGATGTGCAGGTTGTAAATCAAGAATACCTCCTCTCTCTAAGTATTGGCATGGGAGGCATGCTTGACTCCAGGCAAAGTATGTTCTTCCATCATAGAAGGTGAATTACCTCCTTATGTAGATAATTACAGGCATAACAGTGTGTTCCTTAGATTTTGAAATACTATTTTTTTTTTTTGTTTCCTGCCTGAAGCCAACCCAAAGACTTCACATTTTCAGAGTTCTTTGTACAGTGCCATATGGAGAAGTCTCGGGAATCCGTCTTGCGCCTTTGAGAAGTGTCTTTGTACTAGTAACAGTATTACGTAAGACAGCGCGTACCCTCAAATACTGAACACAGTATACATGTATATGCAAAGGCTGTCCCCAGGTTGAAATGGACTGGGGCTTTTTACGTGGTATTTTGATAAACATTAACCTACTTCCTTGTCCAGTCTTGCAGAGTTGGATCGTTTCAAGTGTGCTCCAGGCAAATTTTAAGCAGGCTTTTCCTCCTTTTGCCTGTAGCTTTAAAAGTACCAAGCACTACTTGGGCTTAGTCAAATGCAATCTCTTCAAATTCAGTAAAACAACTCAGCTGCTGAGTTTGCAGTTAATCCAAGCCAATATCTAAACTCCAGTACAGTCTTTAAGTTCCTGAGCACTTTAATTTTTAAGGGCTGATTCTGGGGAAAAAAGCAGTGGCCAGTCTTATATTCTATATAGCTAAATTATTTAGCTGGTTGGTGATGATGATGGAATCCATTAATAAACTATCCTTACCTGAACTATTATCAGAACAAATAAAATACAAACATTTTATAGCAATAATGGGAGGGAAGGAGAGGGGGCATAATTTGCACTGTAGTCTTGGAAAGTAGATTTAAAAATGAATGAATGGATGTTTTTATAAATCCTGTACCATGTTGTTGCATATACCTAACTACGTGGGAAGAATGCAACTGATTATCTGCATTACTGATGAGAATAAGACTAATTCCAAAGTCACTTTCTGTGAGTTTAGACAAGGGTGAGACCAGCTGTATGTTCCTGCTGATAACTAGATTTTATTCAGTGCTGCTTGCTGAAGTTGTAGGCTGTTTTGGCCATATCAGAAAATGGACTGAATTTAATTTTTGCTTTTCAGCTTTAGGGAAAAAAAGGTCAAATGTATGAGCAAGTCAGGGGCATGGATAGCAGAAGAGTTGGATTGAAGTAGCTTGCATTATATTAAAAAATACAGTTGTGCCAGGTAGACATTTGATACATTTTTAGCTTTTTGTGCCTCAGAGTAACACTATTCCTCCCCTCCTCCCCCCTAAATATTCCCATTCCTTCCACCCCCCCCCCCCCCCCCAAAAAAAAAAAACCCAACAAACAAAACCCCAAAACAACTACTTCTGTTCTGTGTGGAATTTCTGCACTAACAGGATTAAACTGGTTTTGGATATTTAGGCCGAAGTAGCACATCCGTGTGTGGCTGTTACTGGTGTAAGAAGTGCTAATGTAAGGGGTTTGTTCTGTGAATTACTCATTAAAAATTATAAAGTCCAAAATGCTTGTTTTACGAATACCTTCAGTAATAATGGACTAAACTGGAAAACACCCAGAAAACTTTTATCATAAAACGTGATCTCTGTTATTGGCTATGTTCTCATATAGAGCTCACCTTTAAAAATCACCTTTAAAATAACTAATGACTATGAAAAAGTTAACAACTGCAACTGCAGGGGCTAGTGTGTCATCTCCTTTCCCTGGTATATAATCTATTTTAGGTTGGGTTATTTCTTTCCCCTAGAGATGTACTGACAAAGCTTATTCCCTCCTTCCTCTTCGGCCCCCCCAAACTCCTGAACAGTGCGAAATAGGCTACTTGCTGTTTTCATCACGCTTTCATGAGGCAGCCAAATTAAGATTGTACCTCTCTCCCACGCTACCCAACTTCTTCTGCTATTCTTTCCTGAATATTAGTTGTATTATTTCCCTCAACAGAGTCAGGGCCTCTCTTTTTTTTTTTTTTTTCTCAAAACATACTTTAAATTGCATTTTTTACCATTCTAATGATATGCTGCCCTAAAAAGCTAGTAATATGAATCTTAATGCACGGAAGATGCAAGAAAATTATGGCAAAAGGATGTTGTTATTTAAAAGGTTGTGAGTGAATGGCACTGCATATGTTTTGATTTTTGTCTTATTTTTGGTAAACTTGTAACTAAAGGGGATGCTGGCAAAGTTACAAAACATTTGTGCACAGACCATTCAGAATACAACTTCAGTGGTACACAGGGATATTTACATGGTCTAAACCCAAACATTTTAAATAAGACAAATGGGGCATTACTTGAATTTGACAGGGGGAAAAAAAAGAAGTCTGGTCTCTGAAAGTGGCTATTTCAGCTAGCTTGGGCAAATGAAAAGTTTCAGGATGCAGCTGCACTTCATCTTAGTTACAGGAATTGCAGGTAAGTGAAGTTTCTGGATCCTTCTGTCTCCAGTCTTAAAATACTCAAGGAGGGTCAAACGGCTGTCTTGATAGCTCGTTATCCCAGTCAGTCTTTACAGCTCAAACAAAAGACTCTGTGCTGTAAGGGCAGGGCTCTTAAATGCTGCAAGGCTGGGGAATAGGGAGGAAAGGATAAGGATGTCCAAAGGGTCCTAAACAATCTTGGTGCAGAAACAATAATGCAACAAATCTCACCATAGAGATGCAAAAGCAAAATACATTTCCCTGAACCTTACTTGCCCATGCAGCAACAGGTAACAGTGGAATTTTTCATTGGTTTGTTGGGGTTGGTTTATTTTTAAGTATTGAATGTCTGGTCTTTCCTCCTTTGTGTAGAAACTACCCTTAGAAAATATTTAAATGAGGAAAAATATATAACTTTTGTAAAACCCTGAACATAACACATCTTAACTTCAGAGGAGCTGGAATAAGATTCCAGTTTTAGAAACAGTCCATTTGCTGTAAAGAAGGATGGACACTTTGGATGCACTTTAATGTATGATTGTGGCACATTCCCTCCACGTTTCCCCTTTCATCCTTTGAAAGTGATTTCTACTTTAGTGTAACTTGTTTTTCCATGTACATGAGCATAAATCTTTTTTAACACTGTCATCTGAGTAACTTTCAAACTGCAACACAAAGTGTAAAAAAAATGCTTACCACAGAATTAACTTATAAATGTTCAATTTTTTAATTCCAAGTATAAATATGTAAATCTGCATTTATATTGGTTTGAGTTCTCTTACAATATGGGATGTCCCCAAAACACAGATATTCCTACCTTAATTCCACCTTTAGTCTTCTTAATGCTTTTCTTTTTTGATAACTCTACTTCAGAAATGGACTTTGGAGGGCAGGAAATTTCTGTGGACCTTCTGTTGGTAGCTGAAGGAGTCAAAAAGAAAGTAATATTAGAAAATGTGTGCTAAAAATTGAAATCCTATTTCCTAATAAAAGCAATGTGCAAAGATCCTGTCACATCAGTGGTAACTGAGACCTGGCTTAGAGAACTGAATTGTGGCTGGGGTGGTGAAGGACCAGCTGGCACAAGGGATGGGCTATGCTGTTCGGTGCTCCGCTGTGCCTCGAATTGGCAGCCACAGCTCCATGCTGTAATGACTGCTTTGGTTTGGCTTCCTCCCTGGCAACCATCTTTAGGGTAGCACAGGTGAATGTTAGCCAGCTCTACCAGCAGTTGGGTAATTATCACTTGCATAGTTTTTCAGCTCAGGTGTTGTTACTTGTATGGGTTCCCAAAGAAAGGAAATTTTGGTTCTGGTAATGGGTTTGCTAATGTTGGATTATAAAGGATTGTTCCCTGTAAGGTTTCATCACATGAACAAGTCTCAAAAGAGTAATCATACAGGTGTTCAACAAGTCACTGTGACCATGTATGTATGAAATTATTTCAGAATATGCTGTCATCTCAGACTTCTTGGGCCTTGCAGGCTCTGTAAATCAGTTTACAGAGTTGTCTGATGCTACTAGGAAATCATCCTTAACAACATAACCACTTATCCTGAGACTGCTGTCCCAAGAGAAGGTTTAGAATGAACTATGAGAAGGGGAATTATACATAATTTCGCTGTTACAGTTTGTATCTTTGTTTTAAATTGATAATGAGTTTGCGGCGCATGTTACGTAAGTACAAGGTGAACAGTGCTCTCCTTTTTCTTAGTTGCTGAACTGATACAGGCAGCCATGCATGTCATGGTAAAAACAAATACGAATACCAGATGAAATGATGAAAGAATCTGGGTCAGGCAACAAAGAATAGAATTGTTGCAATTCTGAGATTAAGTCCTTTTCAGTTTTATTCTGGGAAAACTTTCAAATTGAACAAGAACTTTTCCAAAAATAAAAGCTGGTGTTTTCAAATGCATCCAGTAACATTCTGTTTAAAACGGTTTCACCAAGTTTAATGTTCTGAGGTGTTGAGAGTCTTGGTGGTCACTAATAACTTCTTCTCTGGGAGAAGCTGAGGGATGCAATAAAAAAGATGCAGATGTCTTTGAATGAGGAAGACATAGTATCAAAAGGTTCATGTAGGAGAGGACTGAACACTTTTTTTAAAAGAAACACATTAACAAATTTTCAAATGCCCTTGTCATTAAATTCTTTTTTTAATGTAGTTTAAAAAAAGGCAAAAAACCCCATAGAAACACCCCAAATTATATGCCGTTAAAAAGACAACATATCGGTTTCATAGGCAATAATAACAGAAGCTGACATTTCTTCTACCCTGTGTCTTTTCAACTGCCTTATCATGCAGCTGGGACAAGAGTTAAGTAAAGCAGTTTCTTTCCAACTCTTTCCTAAATCATCCTGGTTTTATCCCATACTGAATGACATGAGGACTTGGCACTGTCCATTTCATGCCTATTACTTCCTCACAGTGACTCCATATTAGAAAGTTTCTTCAACGGACAGCAAAGTCTGGCAGCCACCAGCAGCTATAATTGACCCATAGAAGATTCTTATGGTTTCCAGGACGGAGCTGAAATGCAAATGTCGACTCTATTTGGTTCTTCCATCACTCTCTTTCAGAATATACAGCAGGGGATTTGTTTTGATCTTGAGCACTATTTTCAACAGATGCCTTTTTCCCATCCCAAAGAAAGCTTTCCATGAAGTAGCAATTGTTCTCTCAAAGGTATTGTTATTTCACCCAAAAAGTGGTGTACTGACATTTTGAAACCAAGGGAGGGGAAAAAAAAGGCAAGATGCAGCAACCATAAGCTATCTGTCCTTATTGTTAAAGTTCTTCATACCTTTTGAAGGAAGGATGATTTCTACCGTTGGCAAAACCAGAATACCAACCTTCATCAACTATTTGATAAATTTTCAAACAGGCCCTTTTATGTTTTTCCCATGAATCCCTGAGTAAAGTGGTTACAAGCACCAGCAAATTCACTCTTTTCCATGCTAATGCATCCTGAAGATTCTGTTCAGCCTTAAATTCTTATCTACCACGATCTTGACAAGACGCAGGCTGTGATTATACCTATCACACTTAATATTCTCTCCTGGAGCTTCTCCCAGCTATATTCTATTTATACCTTGAAAAAATCAGCATTAAAAAAAATAAATTTAAGACTTGATCACAAAAATCCCGATTCAATTAAAGAAAACCAAGACATTGTTTCATACTCTTCCCCACACACCTACCAGGCATTCCTGAATACCCCAGATATGCTGCCAATGTCCAGTTACCCTAAATCTGAGTTCGGTCCATTGGATTGCTCTACAAAGCTAATTCCCAAGTTTCACATATACTGGATGTGTTATTAAAAGGAATGGAAGCAAAGGAAATAACTTTAGGAAACATGAGAACTTTTGTTTAGAACAGCATAGTCAGCAATACCAAGTTGTTTGACCTATTCATGAATCAGAAAACTTTCTAGCTTGAAGGCATGGTTGATACTGGTATGAAAATCCTGCCTGAAAGTAGTCAGCAGAAAATGTGGATATCAGTTATGACTTTGATGTCTGGATCACAACTTGCAAACCCAGACAGCTCCAGGCGATCCAGGAAAGAGAGCACTGGCCAGCTTAAGTGAAAGATGATGCCATTCAAAGAAAGCCCAAGTGCAGATGGTCCTTGATCGAGCAAATTACTCTGGTCAGTTTACTAGCTTAGTCGTGGCTTCATCAGTATGACATATTTCAGAAAGAAGGAGGCAGATACAAGATCAGGAAACAGTCAAGGGTTATATGTCTGCTTATATGTCAAGGGTGAATTTGATTCAGACTGACACAGCAAACTTTCCACTTCCAATTGACCCAGAAATGAATTGAAAACGGGAAGCAATCTGTTTTCGGTTATGCTCCAGAGTATTGTTGAGTTATTGACTGGCCCATATTCAGAGACTGCTGCATGTCACTACATTTAAGTAGTTTCTGGAGTCATTTAGAAAGAAACAGCCCAAATACCTGCCAGTTATTATTGCACTAATTACTGTGGAACTGGAAATATTTTATAAGGGAAACTCCCTTATAAAATTCAGTACAGTTGGCTGTTTCAAGGTCATTACTGTACTGTACTGCTGAGGAAGCTGAAAGTTACAGTGTTCAATTGCTTACTGAAAGAACAAAGGCACGGGAACAAAGGAAAACTACAACTATCTATAAAAAAACTAAGGTCTGCTTGGTTTCAAGGTTGTTTTCATCCTATTGTTTCACAGTACTCCCCTGGATAATGAGTAATGAAGATTTCATTTTAAACTCATTAATATTTTAAATTGCTTGATGCTGCTTTTAAAGCAAATATTGTTAAAGGGCATTTATGCAGAGGTAAACTTTTTATTGCAAGGATATTTACAGTAAAGCAGGGTTTGAGTCTATCACTTGCATTCACCTGGAGCACCACTGTGCTTCTCCTATGGGGCTTTAGCGCTGCTTACTAGTTTTTTAATGAACAAGTTGCACAATAAATATGGAATTACTGTTTTATTACCTAGCCTACAGCAAGTGGTAATGTGGGCTGTACTGTCCCTAAAGCTGCTAGGAAAGGTGATAGACTCATGTGCTCAATGTTGCTTTGCAGTCTCTCCACCACTCCAGGACTGACATAAATTCAGTGAGGACAACTTGCTGTGCTGCTTGTGAGGGAAGGCTGCGGTTTCACCCATTTCCCCACCCTGCTCCTGCATGGCAGGGTACAGGCACCATCTCTCAGGAGTTCATCTCTCACAGGGGGGCTACATCACACAATGAGGCACAAACAGAACTGCGTGCAGCTCCCAGGTGCTCAGAGACAGCTGGATTAGTCCATCTGGGTAACTGGCCTCAAATTTGCTCCTGCTAAAGTAAATGTAGCTCATTAGCTAGGAAGAGACACGGACTCTGTAGCCAAGGGTTATGACACACACCCAGCACTTGTAAGATGTTCGAAGCCCCCCTCAATTAAGTACCATGCTTTACGTTTAGGTCTTGTGTGAATTTCCCAACGACGTGCTTCCCCATCTGTTCTGTGGGAGAGTTTGTGCCTTCTCACTAATCACCTGCAGCAGAATCAAAGCCCTTTGGCAAGAACAGGCATGGAAACGAGTAGTCTGCTAAACGGTTCATTGGGGCTTGCAGCTCATGCTGTCCCACAGGAACATGACTTTGAATCATAGAATCATAGAATCATTAAGGTTGGAAAAGACCTCTAAGACCATTGAGTCCAACTGTCAACCCAACACCACCATGCCCACTACACCATGTCCCTAAGCGCCTCATCTACACGTCTTTTAAATACTTCCAGGGATGGTGACTCAACCACTTCCCTGGGCAGCCTGTTCCAAGGCCTGACCCCTCTTTCAGTAAAGAAATTTTTCCTAATGACCAATCTAAACCTCCCTTGGCGCAACTTGAGGCCATTTCCTCTCAAAGATAATCAAAGATAATTGAAGATAATTAATGACTTCATAGTGGTTTTGAATGCTGGTGATGACAAAACAGCATGCTTAAGCAGCTAAAGAAACACCAGAGCATCTAAGGTTTATCATTTAATGACTTAATACAGAAAGTCTTTTCCATTCTCAGGCAATATAATCTATACTACTTTGCTCTAGCAAAATTGCTGTCAAGCTCCCTGAAAATCTGCCCGTATAAGCAGCATAGAATGAGGCCCCTGTATGTGGAATATTATTCTGCAAGGAGACACACTACTTGGTTTCCTCAGACTTGCCCAATTGTCTTAGCAGCCCTGTAGCCGCAAAATTGAAAGCATCGTTTCCTTTTCTCTATTTCGTTTACAGAAATATCTTGAACTATAGAAACTGGTGGTTTCCCAAAACCATTAATGAAAATCACATGCACCATCTTTTCTGAGTCAGCTAATCTCTCTGCAGCCTCACTTCTCCTGCACACATCCCCAGACTCTTGCAAGACATTCTTCTTTTATCCTCTATCCAGATGTTATTAGTTAGTGAGTGTTTTGCATTAGCGACTGTGAGGAACGCTGGAATGGATCCAATGAGCAGTCATACACATTTAACTGAGATGGAACCAGTTTAAATTTTATTATTTAAAGAATAATTTTTTTTTTTAAAGGCTCCAGCTGTGTTCCCCCCTATGAATTTCATGTTCCAAGTTGGCCTTCTAAGATGCTTGTAGGATGAGTCATGGATTTTGTATGTGCAATGTGCTGTTAAACATGTTACTTGCTTAATGAGCTCACAGAAATTTTGACATCTCTGCTCCTGTTTTTCACATTTATGTTGCACACAAAGAAATCCCTAGGTGAATATTTTATAGCATTTAGAAGACAGGAGATGCCAGAAGCAAAGCTACATGTGCAACCCTAATTTTGCCTCTTTGCTGCTAAGGCATCTTGGTCCACCCCCCTCTATGAATCCTTGCCTCATTCAGCGCATGCAATCAAAACCACTTAATTCATGAGCAGCTATTCACTATTTTGATTTATCTGTATTTCTTAGTTGGGTCTCAGAGCCTTATCTATCCATATGCTATTTCAATCCCTGCTCTGAAAATAATTGTCTTTTTTCTAATAGTCGTTTTTACAATTCAAGTGCTTCATAAATATTTACTGAACTGTTTTCACAACAGGTGACAGGTTCTCAGAGGTAACAGGCTGTTATCAACCACAGAGACATCTCTGAGTTTCGTAGATAAAGATCAAAAGAGAACACACTACTTTGGGAGACCAATTTGACATTTTTCGAACTGAATTTTCAGGTTACTGAGTATTATATGCCACTTCACATATTCAAGAGCACAAGCCCTGCCCAGCAATTCTGGTTTCGGTCTTTCATTGTTCTTTCCATTTAGATTTCTTTATGTAGTTGCACAGAACTTACTAAAACAAAACCCCCAAAATTGCACTAAATTGAATCACGTTAACACCCACATGGGTTTTTAACAGGGTTGAAACCTTTACACCTACTGCACCAGCTTCTCTTTCCCATGTCAGCAGGAGTAAAAGCAGCAGTAAGTAGTCACAGTTTCAGGGATAACTCCAAAACAGTTGAAACCCATCTGAACTGTGTCTAGTACAGTTCTCCCTTTCCTCCCAACCTCTGGCCACACACTTCTGTCTCCTTTTTTGTCAGGACTGCTGTTCATGGAATCGGATGATGAGGAGCTGAGCTAGCCAAAACAAAATACCCTCTCCCACGCCGTGACAGTTTTCAGTTCCCTCCTTTGTTCCTCCCACTAGTTACGTGGCCATAAGTACTGAGAGAAAGCAGAGTCACAACCACGCTGCTGTGCTGGGCAAAGAGGAGACGAGAAAGGGAGACTGTGACAGCCCTGCATTAAGAAGGGCTTAAGCTGCTGCAAGATCATACTGTAAGGAAACAAGCAGTGCAGGGGATAAGAAATATATTTTGTCTCTGGGTTCCAAAGATTTTTCCTGACAGCAAAGGAAATGAGACTATAGGAGCCAAACTAGGAAGTTCATACATAATGAACATGTATGAGCTGAGTTTCCCCCCCCCCCAGGTGCTTATAATTCTGCCAAATCTGGACACTTAGAAAGGGACAAAACTATTTTGTACTGCCATGTTCCAGCTCTTGCCACGAAGGTAACTAAAACAAGACAGTTTTCCTAGCCTTGTTCAGTGAGATGGCCAACCATGTTTTACTGAAGTTTTCCAAGAAAGGGTCAGGCTGAAGAAGATAGCCTTTGGGAAAGTTTTATTTCAAAGAGTTAGAGTTATAGAGAAATGCTAACTACAGTCATCCCTAAGAGCTTACATTATCCTTTACAGCTCTGTGGCATATCCCACTGTGCCTCACAGCCTATGGGCAATACTAGCCTGCATGGTTTAACTTTGTGGACCTATCCCAATTCACTCCAGCTGAGGAGTTTTGTACAGAAACGCAGTCCACAAACATGTAGTCAAATCATCAAAAATGATGCCCTCAGAAGTGAACTAGAACAAATGAATTTCCCATCAAGTGCCACCTCTTTCCCCCCAACACATAACAGGGACCAGTTTAGCCATTAGCAGCATTCAAGCAGCTTCCATTGGGAGTAAACAGAGTTCTCCTTGAAATGAGGTGTCATGTATACTACTTAAATATTTTCAAGACACTTATAAAAGGGTCAGCAGAGGGTTTTCTGCCTTTTCTGGGTTGATCTGTGAATAATATTTAAGCAGATTCCCACAGCTAAAACGTGCATCAAGTCCAGCTGGCATAATCTTTTGAGCATCATGATAATTCCAGTACTATTTTTTCAATGTTGAACAGGCCTGTCCCTGCAAAATTTACAAGTTCATTTGTGAAACCAAAAGCTTCAAGCAAAAATGGGATGAATTTAAAATTTTGCTTCAGAATTTCCAGACCTACAGTAAAGCGTTGGGTGAGGGAGAGTTTGCAGTGCGGCTCTGAGCTGCCTTTCTGGATCTTCATTGAGCTAAGACTTTGCCAAGAGTCACCAGAGACCATAAGGACATAAACGTAAGACACTGTCACAGCTATTTCCCTGATAGAAATCTGCCCTTTCTCTCATATATGGTATCAGCATCATATATGCATCAGCTCTGCCTGTATGCACCTATGTATATATCCATGTAAAATGAAGAGTCTCACAGTTACAATAATGGAGTATTTCATGCCTGAGCCTTTGCATCTGTTAAGATTTTTCCATTAGCACCCTGAATTGGATTGAATTTTCCCTACCACTCCTTGTTAGGGAAATGGAGAGTCAGCAAGTAAAAACAAAACAAAACAAAACAAAATCTATTCTAGAACGAATGTAACTTTTTTTTCCTTTCACAGACAACCACCGCAATGCTGCCATGGCATTGTTACATCTGCTGCCTGGGGACAAAAGCCTTTCTTTCTGGTCTTCTATTTCTGTTTACCACATTTTATTGCCTTTGCCTGCCTTTGTATTTACACAGCCTAGGAAAATAGTGTTTTCCTGTTGCCATATTCTATTTTGCAAGCTTTTAGAAATATTCAGGTATGTCCTGGGTAACAAATAACAATGAGCTACAATATCTGCTTCAAGAAGATGCTCTTAGCCTCTTTCATTTTTCCAAGATGGTGCTCAATAAATTCTCCCCATAAATAAATGCTGATTCTGCATTGATCCTGTGAATGTGAAAAAAGGACACAGAGGAAAGTCCAAAAGAGGGTAGCTTCAAGAAGAACAGAATTTCACCGCCTCATTTTCAAGGTTGGAACAGGAGACTCCGTGTCCCTGTTTCTATTCTCAGCCACATTTCAGACTCAGACTGTGAAACCCCTTGATGAATCACTCAGTTTGTCTGTGCTTCATTTTTCTTTCTGAAAAAAAAGAGGTTAAAATACTTACCAGTACTTGCCAAGTGCTTTGGCATTCTGAGGGAAAGGGCACTCAGGAAATTCAAAGTATAAGTCTTTGTAGTGGACAATTGGATAATACCCAAACGATGCCATGACACAGTATATGTAAATATACATGTACTGTTCACAGCAGTTAAAGTAACTGGTTTTGAGCCCCACGATAAGCTGTAGATAGTCTTTGTACAGAGGTACTCTAGGTCAATCTGAATGAGATGCTATAGTCTACTTATCAATGTCTGAACAGGACTGGGTTGCACTTCGCATCTCCTCAGAGAACAACTGGAGTAACATTTTAAAATAAATTTCATCTACCTATTAATTTGCAACAGGACATCAGAGGCTAATCCTTGTCACACAATTAACCCTGTATTGTGTTGTATAACACTGAAATGCAATGCAAGGGTCAGAGCAAGGGAGCATCTCATGATTTTCTGTGAATGAGCTGAGAGCATTGAATTGGTTGTATGAACAAGAATCAAAACTTAAAACATTGTTATTCATTATTAGTGACTATTTTTTAAGGTTCTACCTATACCAAAAGTTTAATTAAAAAAATCTGCAAGTGCTTTAAAATGACGAGAAAGAAGTTCAAGAAACACAAACACAGAGACTGCGTGCATAAACAGAAATACAAGACTAGCTTTTAGACTGAAGGTGCAGTTTCACAATAGGTGAAAGTCATTCTAAAGCTGTACTACCGCTAACAGGGACTAACTAGCTCTGATCTACTGACCCCATAACCCCATAATTTTTCTGCAACTTCCTTTGCTTCAGCATTAGTGGCCACTCAGTGAACAATCTGACCAACTTTGAATTTAGTGCTGCTTTGAGCAGGTGATTGGGCTATGTGATCGCCAGATCTCCCTACATTTTTCTAACTCATGCAATGGAAAACTAACTACTACATTTTTGCAGTTAGTTCATTGAGTTTTCAAGGTAAATCACAACTCATACAGCTAATTGACTGCCAACAACAGTGCAAGAGGGGAACACATTGCTGGAGGATGTGTAGGTAGCAGAGCAGAATCTCTTCAAAGGCACTGTGGTCTCAAGCTTGCCTTAAGCCAATAGTGAAGCTGAAACTTGAGGTAGCAACTGTATGTTAAGAACATGGCTAGCATGGTTTGGGGGAAAAAAGTACAGATGTCAAACCGGCATGGTAACTTGAAGAAGATGATGATCCTCCTTGGTGAGAAAGGATAAGTGGTGAGAGGAGAACAACAGGGACATTTGTGTGACCTTGTGATAGTATGCCTAGAAAGCAAAATGGTCAGGCTACTGGCTGTCCTAATCTTCCTGTTGAGAAAGCAAAGTTTATTGCATGCTCTTCATGCAAATTAGTTTTTTCAAGGGTTTTTGCTAAAGGTTCGCCTTTTAAAAAGCCCTAAGATTCTGCTTTTAAATTTCTTATAACCATCTCTGCCAAAAAGGGACAAGCCCTTCCTGCCATGAAGTACAGAGTAGCTTGTCTCCAAGATCCACTGTTTCAAATTAGCTTCACCCATGTTCTTTTTTGCAGAAAAGAGCTATCTTGGTTAAAGGTACATGCTAACCTCAAATCAGGAACTTTCAGTAAATTCCAAACAGAAGCAATGTTCAACTTTTATAGTTAGTAGAGGACAACACTACTCTACAGTTATGTAGAGGGAAAAAGCAAAAATTGCACAAATAAGTCAGTGTCGCTAATTAACCCTTAACCTTTGCAAGTATCTGATTGAAGCTTGAGGGTTTGTGACCCTTTAAAGCCAAGTATTCACATTACAATATATGCAATGTAAAAGACGTTCTCATACTTACTTTGCATACTTGCAGTGACTAGCCTGGTTTGGGTTTTCAAGAATTAGCAATCTAAGATATACCGAGAAACAGTATAGAAATGTACTCTGTAGATTAGACCTAGGAAGAGAAGCCTGAACTTTTTTTGATTCACCCTTGTTTGTATGTTTGCAGTGACAGATATTTCACATTCATCTTTAACAGCTGGGCCTACAAGGCTGACACTGAACATCAAATGCAATTTTTCACTCTGATAACAAATTAAAAATGACAAAACATTGGTGTGTATCCTGAAAGCAGCTCTTCATGGCCTACCTACTCCTGCAGGTCTGGTAATCTTTGGTGATGCTCGCTTTGGGGAAGATTCAGGATGTGGGGCAACAGGTTGTACTGGCCGGGTCTGTTTGGCTGCCAGCTTCTTCAGACTTACTTGCCTCTTGTCAAACATTTCTTGTACATCTTCTAGTTTTTGCAGAATTCTTTGGGCATTGGCCTAGGCAAAGAAAAGGTAAACAACAGATCGTTGTCAGTGCTGGACTGAGCAAGTTAAGAAAGGACTTCTGTTACCCAGACTGAGACTAGAGCTGAAGATCATACTGTGCTGCAGTTTCATGCAACCTGGCCCGTGCACTCTGCACAGATCTCAGCTTCACTGAGTAGGACATGGTGACTCATGCAGTGTTTCTAGCAATACTTTGAAGAAAATCACATATGTGTTCCATGACTACACATCTGAGTCAAACTTTTTGTCCCAAGTGCTTGCCTCTGTACCATTTTGGTGTAGGGAAAGAGGCATATTTGAGCAGAATGAAATATATAGCCCAGTACACTGTCATGTACAAGGCAATCGGTAATTTTTAAATTCTAAGTGAGTGCATGCACATCTGAGGGGTTTTACCTTTATTTCGGAGGTGAGGATCATGTCAAACTGATTGTAGAACTCCTTCGGGCTAGAGAGCTGGTGTTCTTTAGCTGTTACCAGGAACTTCTCAATTTCAACGAGTGCAGTTTCAGCTCCCTCTTGTGACTGGCACTTGTCCACAGCTTGGGAAGCTAAGAGGTAGATTCCAGCTTCACACCATTGGCTTGCCTTTAAAGAAAAATGGGGCAAGGAGGACTCCATCATCACTGACAGTCCACGTTGTGAAGTGTTGCTTCTACTCCATGAAATACAGATTTGCCCTAACATGTCACTAAAGGGAGTGAATGTTACTTCGTAGCACCCAACAGTTCCTGGTCACAAGTCACCCCACCTAGGTATGTAGGACACTAGCAAGTTCAATTCAGCTCTCATGGGCTAGATGGTCCAGTAACATGTAAAATAATAATATTTTGAGCAAAGACGAGAAGTGTTACTGTGGTTACTGCAAACCGAATCTGTCAGCTGTACTACCTCATTTCGGTGTTCACACAATTATCCAAAAACCGAAACGAATATTTGAACCATATAAAAACTCCTCAAAACTTCTTAGGCCTATAAAACTCAATTAAAAATACTCCAAAGCGTTTTTTTACCTTAAAACTTTGGTAATTCCTGTTTCAGATGAGGCTGCAATAACATGCAGACATTATCAAAGCATTTAGCTTGCTATTCTAGCTAGAGCAGAGGAAGTGAAAACAACTGAACAAGCAGTAAACTATTCATTTTTAAGCACTGAATACATTTAGTTCTCATTTCAAATTTAGGCCTAGCTCAATTTTTTCATACTTTTATTTCCTACTTTTCATCATTTTAAGACCATAATTATGGGAAGCTACTGCGCCAATTTTTATAGTAACAGTTTCTGAATGCAATGGAGAAAAAAGGAATAAATACTTTTCCTCTTCATCCAAATTACCTGAGCTTATAAAACCATTCATTTTCAGTAGAACCTTACCAGGGCTGTTGTCTGAGAAGGTTCACTTACCTTATCTAACTGCTTATGCAGCTCAAGAGACTTTCCCAAAATATCATACTTTTTCTTGGTCTCATTAGTAAAGTCATCACAAATACGCCTGAGTTCAACACACTTTGGTCTAATGGAGTCAACTGCATAATGGTTGTTTTGGATGAGCTGTTCTCCATGGAGAGCTAGAGACTGGGCCTTCTCCAAAGGTTCCTGTGAAATTAATGAGAAAAAAATCCAAAGTTAGATCTTAAAATTACATGCATAATAAAGACAATCCAGCTCTGTAAATCCCTGCTGTAGCCTGGAGGGCTAAAGGTTTGGGATATTAATCTAGCTGATATGTCTTACTTTATATTTACATTGAAGACCAACTTCGTTGTCAGTGAGTATACTGAAACACGAGAGGTTCCATCCTTTTTTACTCACACTTTTTTACTGTGAGGGTGGCCGAGCACTGAAACAGGTTGCCCAGAGAGGTTGTGGAGTCTCCACCCTTGAAGATTTTAAAAAGCCATCTGGACAACCTGCCCTCCTAGGCAACCGGCTCTAGGTGGCCTTGCTTGAGCAGGGGCATTGAACAAGATGACCTCCAGAGGTCCCTTCCATCCTCCCTTCCTGTGATAACTGTGATTCTGTGAGTGTATGCCTCCTTCTTTCTCACATACTGGGGACATTCATCATACAAGTTTTTTTCCCTGCAAAGTTCCCAATAATCAAAAAACCTGTATTTTTTTCACTCACTAATTGCCAGGTTTATAATGCTTTAGTTTATTTTTGATTCCAAGATATATTTTGGAAAACTCTTCAGATCCTACTGACTGAGTACAATTCATAAACTTAGTCAGAATAGGATGAAATCAGAGGTGGCTAGCGGGAATAGAGCACACATCAATATGTTACATGATGTGCACAATGGAAGGAAAATGCATGTTACTATAACTTTTATTTATTTAGGCTTCTGCAGAAGAGCTGTGCAAAGATCACAATATTTCTAGATCTTAATCCTATTCTTAAAAAAGATGATCATCATCTTTTCCATTTGTTCATGTGCATCCTCCTCTGATCAACTTGCTCGTTTGTTCAATGCTTTCTAATAATACTAAATGTGACGTATATTGCAGCTGACCAGCTGATGGAATTACAAAGTCCAAATGTCTGGAAAAGAAAGGTGTTTATTGGAAGGCATGAGTGTTCCTCCATCTGCTATGAGTCTGAACAGAATGGTCTTAAAAGTTATCTGGCCAAGGTAACCTGTTAAGTATTCTGAGCTTTTCAGATTCCAAAGATTGACACAACCTTTCCTGGTTTGAAATACTGATTTTTGAACTGGATTCTACCTTTCCAAGTAACAAACTGGAACTACTGGGTGTAAACAACCCTGGCTTCAGGAAATTAGGATCTTAGGAGTTTAAAATGACTTATGAGAAGAGAGTAAGCGTGATGTAAGGACAGCGACAGAGAAGTGTCTAGAAGATCATGTCTCTAGCAGCTAGAATACTACATTGAGTGCAAACCTGTCCTTTCTCTTCCAGTTGTTTCTGTTCCCTTAGGAGGTGCTCCACTCGAGTCACACTGTCTCCAACGTCAGCAAAACCTGCTTGTGCTTCCATGAGATTATCCAATGCCAGTTTTACCTAAAAAACAACAACAAAAAAAAAACAACCAATCAACCAACCAAAAAAAAACCAAACAAAAAGCCCCACCCAAAACCCCATCACAAGATACTCATAAAATTACAACAAACCTATGGCTTCTAGACATTCACCTACATCTTTTCTTAGAAGAGTCTGCATCTCGAGTTTAGTCTTTCAGCTCGTTCCAAAATGGAAAAGCCAAGGAATAAAGCAACAATCAACTATTTTTCAAAGACTTGCCCTGCTTCTTACTATTTATTTAGGTGCACACAGTTTTGAAGACCTGTAACTCAAGAGTCTGTATTACTCCAGAATCTGTATTACTCCAGCCTCTGGGCTGACAGTTGGGCTTTCTGAACTGTATTCCATTGACTCTGGTGGGATTGGCAACTTACCATCACAGAAGAAGTGATATTTGGTAACATCACACATAAATGCAAAATGACTTATTAAGAAGTTGGCGTTTCACATTTTGGCACTTTCCTCACTGTGCCTTATTCAAATGTTGTAAGATATCTGATAGCTGTCAAGAATTTAATTTTTGAATATCCTATTTCATAATGAAGGGCTTCTCTCCCAACCTCCTTTTTGGATTGCCAGTATACTCTAAGTATGGGTAAAATTTGACCTTATTTACCAGAGAAGGCTAGACAGAATGAACAAATGAAATACCTCTCTAAAATCATGTTCAAAGTGTCGAAGCTGCAGGCATTGTTCTAGTTTTAGGTGATGCTTGGTCCAAAATTGATCAAAAGCCTTTTCTGTTTCATCCAACTGAGCCAATAACCTGTTAAGAAATTAGAATGAAAAGAACTTACTTATTTCCTGTAGTTCGTTGCTTGATGGCAGAAAGCAGAGTAGGGAGATGGTGGGGAGCCTACACCCATATGAGAAGGCTCTGTGTCAACTTTCCCTTAAGCAAAAAGGAATGAAATTTGCACTGGGACAGGCAGGAGTGTGACTGATGAGCGACAGCTACATGGATCCACTGTGGCAGTTGCAGTCCTGCCTCCTGAACTGCAACAAGAACACAGAGCTGTTCCATGCACTGGCAGCCAAAGGCAGCTGTCTCTCCCTAGCTTCCACCCAATTCTTCAAAGATAATTCACCCCAGGCTAATGCAGGTTGAGTATGATGCAATTATTATTTTAAGGAATGTTTAAAGCGGAACTCTACAAGTTGTTCATTTTCTTCACCCATCAGAAATAGGCAAGGACTGAATAATTTTTCCCAGTCCATTAAAAACAATAGATTAGAAGATCATAATGTCTCCCGTGGACATTGTTTCACTTTGTGTAAATGATGAAACATTTATTCGCAAAGAAATTAGTATTAAGGTGTCATACATCTTGAGTAAAATGTCTGACACCAGACTAGTGAGTCATCCTCAATGTGAATCTCTCAATGATCTATCAATTATATTACAAAGTAGAACAGTTTAAACAGAAAAAAATGAAAAGAAAGTCTTCTCTGAATATCCTACATTTCAATAGATGGGCACTCTTTGGGCAGGCAGGGGACCAGGCCTGATCTCCTACAAGCCCAATGAGTGCTGGAATCAAGTTATTGGGGCAAACACCAATAGCTCCCTCCTATTCCTCTCAAAAACAAAGTTCTGTTTTCAATCTATCCCTGAAAAACATGTTTTTAATCATAGCTAGTTGCTGAATTCAAGATGAATTCGCAAATTCTTTTGGGATGACTGTTTAAAGGATTTTAAAGTATTCAGTGAAAAATAGCAGCTCAACTTTCCTTTTGGCAGCTTTGTTCCCAGTGAGTGCAGACATGCTGAAACACTAGCATGACATTTCTCTTTCCAATGCTTCACATGGCACAGCAGAAACTTCTACACGGTGACTAAAAGCGTTATGGTAATAACGAGCATTGTAGGAAGGAAGAGGGATTTCTCTCTCTCTCTATGCAACTGTGAAGGGGTATGTTTCAGAGTATCACCATCATCTGTTCCTCCCCCAGTGTTTCCACAGACATCCACAAGCACATACCCTCTCATCTCACATGGATTCAGATGCCACTTTCTAACCAGGCATAAAAGTTTGGAGGATGCATATGTTATGGGGAAAGTAAGTCCCACATTAAATCTTCAGCCAGGTAGTTAGTGGCCCAACCAAAAATTACCAAGAAATTCAGGACTTGTTTGAACTTGCCCTGACAGTTTAATCAAGTAACTTTCTCAAAGCTATTCCCTTCTCTAAGTTACCTGTCCAATAAATCCTGAGGAGCTGAACCAGTGGGAATTTATAACCTGCATATTTAAATCATTTAAATTACACTTGCATTTCTTAGAAATAAATTAGCAACTTGCACAAGGTAATCTAGTTTCACTGACCTTTCTACTGTTGCCACATTTTCCAGTTCATCTGGACTGAGTTTGCTGTTGGCGCTTCGGGTGACTGGCTCCCTAATGCACGTCAGTAGGGTGGCCCCCTGCTTCACAGCTAGTTTCAGCTCATCCTGAGGGGAAAAAAAAAGCCAAACAAATTATATGTACTTATTCTAACAACACTCACATCTCTTAGATGGACAACACTGTAATGCTAAAGGAGGATTCTTTCATAGGTATTAAATACTTGGAACAAAATATAAATGCTTACAAAGATGATAGGATTTTCTAGAAATGCAGAGACTACATCTATTCACTTCGAATAATAGATATATTTCTGAGAAAAGGAATACTATACAGCTTCTGAGCAGACTGCATTTCTGACCAGGCAACTTGCAGAATAAATTATTCTACCACAAATTGAATGTGTGCCGCAGATCGTTCAGTGAGCTGAGAGACTGTGCTGAGACATTGCACTTCTTAATGGAATTTCCTTAAACAACATTGTGACATGCTGAGCCACAGTACGTCAGCTATCAAGGAGTCATCCACAGAAGAAGGTGTCTTCCCAGCATGGAAGATGAGCAATGAAAAGGACAATGAGGCTCAAACATTAACGTGTCAGCTGAGGAGTCCCCCACATCACTGCACACTTCTTGCATAAAACTTGTTCTTCTGCTAATATAGATTAAGTAGTATTTTTTCTCTTGTGTTTAACCTAGGGTGTTTGTTGACAGCAGTAATGTTTTCTTCTGAGCCTTACTCTGGAAAGCTAAACTTGCCCCAACTTTTTTTTTAAAAACAAAACAACAGTCATCATCTAGCCAGATCATTCTGTCTATTCCTGGATTATCCTCACAGATGTTCTCTACATCTGCTCCAATATGAGTTCATCCTTTCTGATGAACTCTTCATCAGGAGCCCATGCTATTCTAGATGTGATCCCATCACATCCTCTCATACAATAAAAGTGACATTTTCCTGTTCTATCATTACTGAAGCTGTAAAAAGTCTTTTTTCATAGTTGAATCAAATTGACCTCCTGAACCCAGGTTTCTCTCCTCTTCAGTAGTTTCCAGACAATGGACTCCCAAATGATGGCAGAAAATCTTGTTAAATCAAAAATTGTATATGACACTGATGGAGCTGTCATGAGACAACATTCACCTTCAGCTTGCTATGGTGGTCAGTGTGTGCCGAGAGGAGCTCCTCTGTGCACTGCACATCGTTGGGAAGTTCAGTCTCTGCTAGGTCAGTTCCAAAGGTCTGTAGCATCTGTGCTGTTGTTTTTACTGTCATTGCAAAGTTTTCAATAGCCTGGAAAAGCAAGAGCATAAAGTCACAGACTGGTTATTTACCCTTAGCCCTTTAACAATGCTTAGTTCTTCAGGCACACTGTGCTGCAAGTATTACATGCCTGTAAAGCTGGCCATATTGCCCTTTTTTGGGTGGAGATACTAAAAATCACAAATTAAATCCTGTGTCACAAATGATCTTTTCACAGGCCTACAAGTATTATAATCTCAATGAACCAGCTGGGGAACTCCCAGAGGTTAACAGACATAATGAAACCACAGAGGACATCAGCTTCAAAGCCAGGACTGGAACTTCAGACTCTCTGCCCATGCTTGCTGGGAAATTCTGCTGTGTTTAAAATTTTAATTAAGGCTTTATTTAAGTTGACGAGACTCTGAAAGTATATAGGGCAAAGCACTTTTACATTTATATTCATACAGTTATTGTTCACTCAGCAGCAACCTGTCTTCCCCCCGACTTCTGAAAATGTGCATCTCCATCCTGCCTATCTGTACTAGATGCGTTCCAGTCACTCCCTCCCATCTGTTCATATTAGTACACAAATAGAAGAACAACTTATTCCAAATACAGTTAAAATGCATAAATTCATTGGAGCATTGCTGTTTCTTTATCACTTGGGTGCACCAACACAAAATTTGTTGAAATCTGTGGTTTAACTGAAGAAAGGGGAAGTGAGGAAGTCTTAAAAAGAATGCTGCCTTTTCAGAGTAGGATATATTGTTGAGACTCGTGAGATGTGATTAAAACCTTTGTATCTATTAGCAAGTAACTGCATGGGATGTTTGTTTATGTTCATGCCCCAATTTCTTTAGGGACTCTATTGTCCTGTATAGGTCTTTATTCTTTACACTTTTTGATCTAAACCATCCAATGATTTGAGTCAGTCAACAGTACTAGGATGCTCTTATACCCAGTCAGACACTACATAGTTGTTGCAAGTTGCATTCCCTTCTCCAGCAATGATGGGGATTCCTCATTTGCAACCATGACAGTTAAAATTATGCTCAGTGAAGAACAAACTGGAGGTAGATCATCATTCAAAAGGTGCAGAGAGAAATTACATGCCACATATGTGATCTGAAACATGCCCCAGATGAGGCAATGCTAGCAGGGTTCATAGCTGTCTTCCCTTTTTTCCCATAAATTCATGTTTGCTTTCAACATAAGCAGTACAGACCCACATATGCTCTGGCTTAGTGCTTAGCAGCTGTAGCCTGCTGTTCTCAGCACTGAAACTACTGGATTAAAGTTGGCTGAAATATCACACTTCTGACTGCAACACAGATAGAGCCATCCACCACCAAAGGCCGTTTACTAAAAGCCAAAAATGTACTCTGTAGGCAAGAAAGCTCATAGGCTCCTAACCATTCAAGATAAGAAAGCAGACACAAAGAACAATGCAGTGAGATTGCTGTGTCACTACCATTTAGCAACAGTTTAAAGCTGTTTCAGAAGAAAAGCACTGCCAGGACAAGATATGAGAACAGTAAGAGAAATAGCAAAGGGGATGAAGACAGTAGCTCAGCAAGACTGAAAGTCAGGCTGTTTCAAGGTGCCATGGAGGCTGACGCTTCCCTAATGACAACCTCGTATCCAGCAGAGATTCCTTCGCTGACTACACCATGAGCTTATCAGTGTTTCACTTAATAGCATGCTTGCCCCCACTCTCTCCTGTGTGTATGAGCAATAAATTGTTTCATATACCTAAGTTATGGCTGTGGGGTTTTTTTCAAGTCTCTGTGCTTGGTAAAAGTTTTTCAAACAAATTTAACCAAAAGATGTGAGGATTACATAGCCACACTCACCTCAAATCTTGGATCACTTTTAGTTGCATATTTTACCAAACTATATATTCATGCTTTATGTGAATCTTGTCATTAATAAACAATACAGCCTGTCTTGTGCCTCGTTTTACTTTCCTTCCTCATTTTTCAAGCCTTAGCTGTTTGAAAGCTCATATAGATGATTCCTTCAGAATCACCCCTCCTGCAAGGACAGTTTCATATTTTTGATACTTTTAACATGTAAGCCTGTTCACCTATCTCGATCCTAACCTCACTGTAGTCAACACAGCTATAAATGTAGCAAACCAGCGTTAGAGGAAATTCAGATTCTGTGTGTGCATATTTAGAAGCCTGAAATATTTGGTGGTTCTCAAGGAGAGTAAAATTTAATTTTATACGGACAGTAAAGCACAGAAAATCATAGCAGGAAAGTGACAAATGTGATTTGACTTAACAAAGCTACCTCAGAAAAGCTCTTTTTCCGACTGTTAGACCTAACCTGCAGGTCAAAACCAACAGACTCAAATCCAAGGCTGCTCAGAACACTGCAAAACATTGGGGCTACTTAGATGTGAGCTCTAACATACCAGTCTTGCAAGTAGACCCACAAAGACAGATGCAAACATTGCATACAGTCTCCAGGAAATTAATTCATTTTCCAGGGTCAGGACCCAGCTTTGCCCATTTTTGCTTAGGTAGAATGAGACAATATTTTGGCTGCTGATGTGCCAGAGTTTGGGGTCTGGTTTTTGTAAACGGTCATCTTTTCTGGGCACCTTAATGAATTACTTACATTGTTTTGAAGCATCCACTGAGATGCATGAAGCAACCCAGAAAGGGAACAAACAAACTTGTAACAAGTTTCCTCAAAGGCAACAGAATAAAAAGTCTTTCTGCCTTGCTACCATTACCAACTGTTCTTCGGTTATTCAAAATAAGACCCAGCTAGAGTACATGTTTACATAGCACAGAAATGAAAACAAAGGAAAATAAAATCTAGTATCCTGAGTATTTTTCTTCTCTTAAAAACATGGACATAATTAATCATTAAAGTGACAATCTTGACCTTTGATTCAGTAAAGTGCTAAAGCATATGTTTAACTTCAACCATGAGCTGAAGGCCTACAAATCTCATCAATTATTCAAAAGCTAAGAATGTGCCAAAGGGCCTTTCTGAGTAAGAATACTATGACACTGTTAGGCCCTAGTCCAGATCAACAGTGAGAGACAGATTACTACTTCTATTATAAACTTTTGGGGAGTTTACCTTTCTCTATTTGAGTCATGGATTTCCTCTTTCCATGAATCCCTAGCAGAATCTGTAGGCTGAAATGCAGCTGAAGAGTTACTACTTAATGGTTGCTCTACATTCATCATCTGGACAATTCTGGGTGTAGACATGCGTAAGAGCAACACCAACACTCACAGTTCGGTGATGTATCCACTGACTGTGGCCATACTCCAGGGTTCCTCCCAGCTCCCGGGTCAGCTGACTTTTGTCAATATAGCCATGCAGATCAGAGACAGAATTTAACATGATGATCTGAAACAAATCCAAACACAATGGACTGAGAGAAATAACGAGCCCTTTCAATCATTGTTCCTAGGATATGGGTTTGCCTCAAACATATATGACCAAACTGCAGTTCCACTATAGGCAGTAAGTTCTCATTATGTATTTGTTCATGCAATGGCCACAGCTTATTTCCACTAGATTTTGCCTTCTCAACATGTACATGGCCATTCTTGAACTAAGCGTAATTTGACATCATCTCGCTCCTTGCTAGGCTGAAGATGCAGTCATTTTGCATATGCATCGAGAGCAAAAGTATGGTATTTATAATGTTCACACAAACTTCCATCAAATAATTTCTATATTTTCTAGATAACCGTTATTTACAGAAAAATGGAGGAGTAGGCAGGTTAAACAGCTTCCTCAACACTAACCACTTGGTCCAGGGAAGTCCTGAAATAAGACCACT
Organism: Calonectris borealis; assembly: GCF_964195595.1. Classification (NCBI taxonomy): domain Eukaryota; kingdom Metazoa; phylum Chordata; class Aves; order Procellariiformes; family Procellariidae; genus Calonectris; species Calonectris borealis. The sequence goes on along the minus strand of NC_134320.1, from coordinate 19,923,458 downwards.
GAGAATAAGATTTTCCTTTCAGTTGCATCATTTTTATGGCACTGTATGTCCACTGAGCTCACTGGCATTATTCCATTTTAAACCACGATGAAAGAGAAAGGAGAGACAAACCTAAATCCATTTTCCTTAAAGATCCTCCTTACCACTAGATCTGCTTAATGAAAGCAAAAGATTTGCATTCAGCTTCAGGTAAGCAGTATTACCTTTTGGCTACCACTGTAAATCTGGCAACACAAGTGGTTACACAAATAAACATACATGTATTCAGTTATACCTTGTTGTTCTAAGGGCTAGAAAATACACCATGATTTCAGCAACAGAAAAACAAGGTGTTGAGCACAAATGACTAGAAATTTTAAGCCTTAGGCTTTAATATATGTCAAATGTATTACTTCACTCTGCTGTTTAAAGAAAGGATAACTAGCTATGCCTATTAGCAGGGTCCAAGGGAGCATGGTAAGTACACTTGCAAGCACTGTGGACAATGAGATGAGCACAGATGTATGGAGGCAAGAGGATGTATATTCTAGGCTGATAGTGCTCTAAGAAAAGCCTTGAGAACAAACCTGAACAGGTTTTTAGCTGATCTTTGTTACAGAATCATTCTAGAATAATTCAGGTTGGCAGGAACCTCAGGTCTTTAGACCAACTTCTTTCTCAAAGCTGGGTCAGCTGTGAGATCAAACCAGGTTGCTCAGGGCTTTATCCACCTGGTTCTCAAAAACCTCCAAGGATTGAGACTGTACAACCTCTTTAGGTAGTCTGGTCCACTGCCTGATTATCTCTGTGGTGAAAAAGTTTTTCCTTATATCAAGTCAGAACTGCCCTTGTTTCACTTTATGTTAGTTATCTCTTGTCCTACAGAACATGCACAACCTGGCTGCATGCTCTCAGTAGCCTGCTTGGAGGGACTGGAAAGCTGCTGTTATGTCATATTAACCCTCCCAAGCCTTCCCTTCTTCAGGCTAGACAAGCCCAGTTCCCTCAGCATCTCCTTATAGAGCACAAGCTCTGACCTTCTTGATGGCTCTCTGTTGAGCTCACTCCAGATTAATACTTTTCTTGCATTGGAGGGGTACTCTCAATGCAATCTAATGAGAGCCAAGTGAAAGGGGATTATCGCTTGTCTCAATCTGCTGGCTATGCTCATGTTAATACTGTTGCTGTTAATGCAGGACGCTGATAGCTTCCTTTGCTGCCAGTGCATACTGCTGGCTCATGTACAGCTTGCTGTCTACCCACTCCCAGGTCCTTTTCAGCAGAGTTGCTCCCCAGACAGTCAAGCTGCAGCTTGTATTGTTGTCAACAATACAACACTCTTGTGCTGTTGGAGGGGAAGAACATGGGTTCTTCCTTCCTGAGGAAGTCCTTCCCAGTTGCAGAACTTTGCATTTGTCCCTTTTGTTTTCATAATATGCTGGTCAGCCCATTCCTTGAGCTTATGTTCCAGCGGCCCTGTCTTTGAGTGTACCAACCGCTCCTCCTAATTTAGGGTTATCTGCAAACTTGATGACAGCGCACCTTGTGGCCTCTTTCAGGCCATTGATAAAGTTGTTAAACAGGGCAGGTCCCAGCAGATATCACTACACCACTCCACTTGTTGCCCACTTACAGGTAGAGTATGACCTATTAACCATTACCTTCTGAGCCCAATTACGCAACTAGTTTTTAAATCCATCTAGTTGTCCACACATCCAGACTTTAACATCCTAACTTGGATACAAGAATATTGTGGGAGACGCATCTGGTCCCATGGACCTGTACGGGTTGAATATTCTCAAGTAGTCCCTGACTCAATTCTTTTCCACTTCCAGCAGTTCATCTTCTCCTTGAACCCTGCTTTTAAACACAGAGGAGACCTTGTTGGTGAAGAAACTGAGGCAAAGAAAGCACAGAGTACCTCAGCCAAAGCTAAAGGGAAAGCTATTCCCTGAGTGTGTTACCAAATGCTGTTTTGTTATGATCAAAGTCAGAAAACTAAAAAACTGGATCATCCTGGAGTAGCCTCAGACTGCAACGTGAAATCTATGCACTACTTCTGAATTGCAAATCACATTTGAGAAAGTAAGCCGTAACTGCTTTGTAGCTCTTCCCCATCAGAGATGCTGCTGACAAGTTGGACATCTTTTGATACTCCAAACTTCACTGAAACTACAGAGGAACATTGTCATGCACTTTTCTTTTAGGAAGATGATTGTTTTAACCTGATACACTCAGCATGAGCCACAAAGCAAATCTATTAATATGGTCAGCTATGGTGCTACCCAACAGGGCATGAGTCTTCATCCTGCAGGAGAAAGCCTAGGAGCAATCCAACACCCACCTAAGAAACCAATCTCACAGAGCATTAGCATCTCCCATACTTCTTGCCAGACTGAAGACAGTCACCTTCAGTAAGCTGGAGAATACAAGAGTGTAGCAGTTTAGAAGAGGGGGGGTCTGAATAAGCAGGTCAGCACGGAACACAGAGCTGCAGTGGGGTTGCTTCATGATGGGTTAGGCCATCTGAAAGAAGTCACAGTCTACAAAGGTCAAAGAAATGCCTGCTATGGACACATTATTCAGCCTTTTATGTATGCTGTGAAGATGCTTTAATTCCCTTCTCATGATGGGAGGTTCCTTAGGTAAATCTCTGCATGTTCCTTTTGAATTACCAGATTTTATCTCAGATGAACCCTAGTGTATCTCCAATATTTCTGTGTCTTGCTCCCGGGTAATGATATTTTATCAAATAACTATCCCAACAGAGATTTACCTCAGGAGGTTTTATTAACCACATTCGTATGTCAGTAGGTGTGCTGGTTTTGGCTGGGGTAGAGTTAATTTTTGTCACAGTAGCTAGTATGGGGCTATGTTTTGGATTTGTGCTGGAAACAGTGTTGATAATACCGGATGTTTTAGTTATTTGAAATGCAACACTGGCATCAAATAAATTGCTAAAAGTATAGAAAATGCTAGTCCTTGATGAAGTTGTCTCTTCCCGGGCTGCAGTCACTGGTACAACAGTTGCTATGGTAACAGACTGTGGCTTATTAAATACAGGAACATCTATTTTTCAAGGTGAAATAAAATTAAAAGATTTTGTTTTGTAATCAAACATACATTTTTACATCAATTTTACATTTTAATTACCAAAAAGCCACCTTTGCCAAACTACAGTCAACGTTAAAATTTAATCCCCAAAAACCAAATGAATATTCATGCTTCCTTTTCTGTATGCATTGTAATAAATGGGCTGCTGTCTCTTACTTCAACAGCAGCATAAAGTGTCTTAAACACCTGAACTTCAAACTTAGGCATTGACAGAGCTAGAATTCGTTGGAGGAGAGCCATGGGTCTTTTGCAAAGCAATATAAAACCACAAGCAAAATCCAAAATAATCGTATGAAATTACTCCAGTAAAGTCATTGTGGAACACAGTATGAGTCTGTTCCAGGATGAAATACCATTAATAATCATCATTCAAGTTTATTTATAAAACATTTTGAAACCACATGCAAACATGCAGCTAGGAACAACTCCCAAAAGAGCTGTCACAGAATAATCTAAATTTTTAACTCTTTCAGGATTGATAACCTGCCTCAAATCACATTCTTGTCAATCCACAGCATATGCCAAGTGCATATAAAAAGAAGTAAAAAACAAACTTTGAATCTTGAGGTCATGGGATCATAAAAGGCATTAAGAATAGGCAGTGCTATGCAAGCACTTAACAGGGGCACTGTCAGATTGTCAGCAGTCCCATGGATAATACAGAAAACAGTGCAGAATTCAGCCCTAGCCTTTCACTGCTCTGTAGTCCTAAACAATTATGTTTGTCACTGGAGTGAGAAGATCTACCTCTGCCTACATCAGGGGAACAGCTCCACTGAGTTAAGATGTCAATACTTAAAAACCAAGTCACATTTTATAGCTACACTGACCTTCCACATGGGAACATGTCCAATAAATACTATGAAGCATCCACTGGTAATTAGCTCTTTGGCATTACTACTATATATACCATAGAGACCCAGATCAAAGTCCCCAGTTGCCACTTGCAATCAAATTTCAATTACTGGGCTATGAGAAATTGCTCACACCTAAGAACTGCAGACGTGGAGATAACGAAAACACATGGACAAAAAAAATGCATGCTTACCGGTACCTTCATTTTAAAGTCATCTCGATAGAGTTTAATGCCAATGTCAGCGATTGTCCTTTGGATAAAGCGGGAGGGTCGCAGGACAAACACCAGCTGCAAGTTTCCTGGAAATGCTCCCTGCAAGAAATATAGAACTATTAGAAGGCACAACTCTGCCTTACAGGAAGGCCAAGGGAATTTTCAGCCAAGTGTTTCCTAAAGGGGGCAGAGCAGGTAGGACTTACCGACCCTTGCTCAGTCCAGCTGCTAATAATATCAGCTGGTCCATTCAGCACGTGCCCATTGTCACAGAGTCCAAAGCCAACAGAAAGACCAGCCCATGGATTTTACTGCCCAGCCACACATTGCTTTCTGATATGCATTTAGCACAGAGCTCTAAAGTTTCTGCACTAGTGCCTTCCTCCCCCAGATCTGAACCCCTTTGCACCACCACACCATAGGTTTTCCCATTTTTTCAGGCTGCAGCCACTAGAGGGCAAAACTGGCTACCTACAAAAACTGGCTACCCACGTTGGACTTGATGAAAAAAGCTCATGGCACAAATGAATTCCCCAGGCTGACCTACCTTTGCACTCTGGAAAGGGTTTTTAATCTTTTTAATCTCACATATTTTTCCCCACTCACAGGCACTCAACACATTCATCAAACATGGCCCTGTCTGCAACACCCAGCCTACGTCTCTCACGCATTCCTCTGAGTTCACCAAGCATAAAAAAGAACAATTTCTAGAAGAGAGCAGCTAAAAAGAACTGAGAATGAAAAGCAACTCTGTCTAAATTCCTTGAAAGAACTTAAAGTCACCTTGGTCATCCCTCCATCCTACACCTCTGTGTATAAGTGCTTGCTCCTCACACAGCACATGTTCCTGGTAATAGATGTATAAAACCATCTGCTTTTATTAGCACTGAAAATCAGTGCTTAGCTCTGACTTTTGCAAATGAGATATAATAAGCTATTAAGAGTTTCTGACAGAGATCACTTACTACCACGCAAACACAAGTCCCTTGGGATCTGTTTCTTTCGTAAACAGGCCACGTCATCCCTCCTCGGTGCACAGAAGGGTACCTCTGTCATACTCTTCTAGGAACCAACTTCAGATTACTAGAATTTATATTGCAGTCAGCCCAGCAAATAAGGAATTTGTCCTAATTCAGCAGTAAACAAGGCTGTGTAATTTGTTACTGCAGCTTCCTCCCTCTCTTATTTAACACTCATGAGCTTCAGGGCAGGGGAGAATCTGCATCCACAGCCAGAAAATGGGAGCTAAAAATGAGCACATGAGACTGTATCCTGTGCTGAAGGTTCAGCAGGTAATTTTAATTTCTAGAAGATAAATAACAAAAGCAAGCACTTACTGCTATCCGTGTCAGGGATGCCTTGACTGCGCTCCATTTGTCCCGTCGTCTGTCTATGATGATGATGAATCCGATGCTGGCAGCCTCCAGACTGCAAAACAGATGAAATAAGTATGCTGGGTTACATGGAGATGCTCCCGTTCCAAGGAAGTGTACTGCAGCAAAACACAGCCTCCGTCAGATCACCCTCTAAGCCCATTTTGAAAATGCAGTGTACAGTGGAAAGAATGAATATTTGGCAGAAATTCACATGAAAATGAAAGCCGGCAAATTTTCTCTTTCCAGCGTAAGGCTAGCAGCTTACACAAAACATGAATATTTTATCTGCTAAATCTCTCAGCTGCTATGCTACTCTGCTGCCAAATCTAGATGATATGAATAGTTCAGGATCATGAATTACACTGTGCTGTATTGAAGGCAAAAACATCAGATCTTGTTTTCTCTGCAAAATAATTCAAGTTATTAGACACCCCACTTCAGTCTTCATTCTCCAAGTATGCTGACATCTGACAGAGGCACTTAACTCCAGGGAGTCAGTATCTCCCTACTGTCACCACCTTGCCTGTGTACACAATGCCCCAGGAATTCTGGTAGGCAAAGCAGGAATTGAAGAGTTATATCTTGCCAACCACAAACTGGTTCTAGGGTTGCAAGTCATTCGAAAATATCCTTTTAACATATTGGCTAGAATAACAGTTACTGTTCCTTCTCAGTACTTTTCAAGGAGGAGCTATGAGGCACTGATCTGATGCTCCATCCCATCTATGTAGACCTCAAATATCCCATCCTCTCTCTCTCTCAAAAATCCCACTTTGATGTGCAGGGCTTCAGTGGGACTGCTTTACTCCCTGCCTTCCAAGAGAGCTCAGAGTTGGAGAGAAGTCCTTAGAAGCTAATAAGCACACACTGAGAAAAATCTCCAGAAACTGAGCAGGATGGCTCAGTCATCTCTAGACAAACCAGAGGCAGGCAGAAAGAGTATACATGTTGTCATAATCAAAGGACATACTGCAATCGAACATCTAATTACAGATTAAGATCAAGAGAAATTGTATAAAACATTTCCTTGAACCCTTTTCCATTGTTCATACAAGAAGCATCCCAGGAACACCATTTTCATGGGTCATTTTGTGCAAACTCGTGTCAATAATCCACTAAAGAGCACCAACAATACCAACTCTGAGCTTCTGCTGCAGCTCTGCAGGATCAAGAACAGCAACCTGGAAGCCAAAGGGTTGTGCAAATCTGGGATGCCATGCAAGTGTTCCTAATAGTTCATGCTGGTACTAGGAAAACTCACTGAATTTCACACTTCGATATTTTTTACGGCATTCCTCTGAGAATTAAAAAATTCAATGACAATAGACAACGTTTCCTCTTAAGTAGTGCAACATGCAGCTCTTTATGCAGAGGACAGAAAATGTGTTTGCAGCAGTGCCTCTCAAGCACAGGGAAGATAATTCGCCAGTTTCTCCTTTCATATATATATACAAATATATGCATATCCCTCAATAGCCCGACAAGTGTTTCAAGGAAAAAGATGCCCAGTGTGGTATCTATGTGTTTGCTCTCGATGTTAGGGAAAAAAGGTTCAGAGGAAGGCAACAAAGAAATTGTGTGTATTGCAGATTGTTACAGAAAGGGTGTGAGAAACTAAACACAAAAGTCTCAACCCTGGGGGCTTCCTAACCTACCCAAAAATCTGCATTAGTTTTCTCAAACTGCTTCTGCTGATCGGGACCAAAAATTGCTTTGGAAGTCTGGTAGGCATGAAAGGCCTGGACAAATCCGCCTCAGCCTCCAGACCACCAGGTAGCATCTCTGAAGAGAGGGTGCCTGCCCTGCCTAATGGAGACACATAGGATAAGGTCAGGCTTTTCTCTCTGCCTTGACAACCGATGTTGCTGCATTATAGGTGAGGTGCCAGGAATTCTGGTTACATCTCAAACAGAGAAGATTGGGGTAAACTTGCTGATAGTTTGGGAAATAAAAATGAGCACAAAGCCATGTGTCATTTTCCTCCTTTGCTTGTGTGATACATGTAAAAAAAATTATTTTTTGTTTAGTAATTTGCCAAGAAACATTTAGGTCACTACAGAAAGAAAACAACTGCTAGAAACTGTAGGGTACAAATGCGTTCAGGAGACACAAGGGAAAGGAAAGGAAGGGTGGTTTTTTGCTTCTCTGTTCCCATTTAATACCCCTGGCACAGCATCTCCCTCCAAGCTGTGAACCCCCACTCCTCAGCATCAGAGCTGCATCCACCCTGGGCACAGTGGTCTACCAACCCCTGTGCCAACAACAGCTCCAGTTACTCCATTTGCTGCAGATGAACCTGGAAACTACAAGCCCCCAATCCTGCAGTTAATACAACCACCACCCCAAAAGGCAAAAAAGCCATTGAGAAGCTGTCAAACAGAAACACACTCTAAAAACCAGACTGATGTGGCTTGCACCCAGTTCCCTGGCCTAGGGAATAGGAAACCATCCAGTCGACCCTGACTGCTGTCTGACCATCCAGTCCACAGAAAATTGGGTTGTTAAAGACAGGATCATACTCATTAACAAATACTTGAAAACTCTCCTACATACTATCCACCAGTTCAGACTAATCCAGAATAAAGTTTTTAAACATTTGATACTGATATTACTAACAGTTGTCACAATCCAGTGCTCTTAAAAACAATCCCAGCACCCTCGCTAGCCTCTTGTTAAAGCACAGACTCAAGCATGCTCTGGCCCCATACAGGTGGAGGTTAGATCTTCTATTCGTGGTTCTTCAAATGACCAGAGAAATGAGTAACCCCAAGATGCACATCCCACTTAGGTTTCTTTGCTCTTGCAGGGAACAGGATTTGATCCAAATATCTGGTTAACCAGAACAAATACAGAAAGTGCTTGTTGTGACTAATTATTCCAAGAGAACAATGTTACAATTCAACATCCATGTTGCTTACAGTGTGTTATTGAAACTGGTCTGTTGTTTAGAACAAAGTTATTAGTAATATGAAGGGGGGATAGAGATATGAAGGGGGAATTAAGACAATGCAATTCTCCTTGCAACAGTTACATGTTTAGATGATCTTGGAAAAGGCTGTCTCTTTAATATGCTTTACATATTTGTGACAGCCATGTTAATTTCTGAGAACCATGTTAAAGCAGCAGGAAGATGGGAATGTAAGAGGACATAATTTCAATCAAATGGATCACCAAAATATGGCCTCTACTCCAAAGAAACAGGGAATATATATTGTAATCAGCATCTAATTATGTCTTCAGCTCAGACTCACACAACCAATTTGTAGCTGCTGAATATCTCTTAGCCAATAATTGGACACACAGAATCAGGTTCAAATCTGATGCAGTTGACACCAGTGATTTATAACAAAATGACCAACAAAGTAGGTATGTTAGCTGAAGTTAACAAAATGCTGATGTTGGTCTAAAGAAATACATCATTCAACTAATATCAGGTTAATAAAAATGAGAAAAATCTGTTCTTCGCAAAATTTATGATGTAGCTAAACCACAAGTAACTATATCCATAAGCACCATATTCACACGAGCTGACTGCACATAGAAATCGCCTTGTTTTGCCCATCTGCCTGGTTTGAGAGACTCACTAAAGGCTTTCTAAAAGGAGTGTACCTGGAGGACTGGAGGCCTAAAAGAATTCAGAATCAGACCCTTATAATCACACCTGGGTGAGCAAACTGCAATGGAAGTAACTGACAAGACAGCATCTGCCAAAAGCAACAAGTACAACTGTGATTTAAACAAACACAAAAGTATTTGTGCCAAGTAAAACTTGCCTCTGTGCCTCAGACTAACTCTTAAGTCCCATTTTTAAAAGTCCCTCAAATATGTAGATCAGAAGTCACTTAAAAAGAGACCTTTGCTGTTTTTTCAAGTACATGTCCATGATCGAGCAGTTCATTTTTTCAGATGTTCTTCTGCATGGAGATTTGTAACAGCACAAAAGCATCCAGGCATCGGATGCAATAAGAAAAATTAAATTCATAGATAATAGGAACAAGAGCTTATGAAATACAGATAGAGACAAGAAAACGCAAGAGAGAAGCAGCAAAGGAATTTTCTCATGAAATTAGGCTTGGGAAGAACGGTCATGGGGGTGGGGAGAGCTGGGAATAGCAAACATATGGGAACAGGAACATTGCTTATCAGTTGCCACTGCAAATCACAGTGTTGCAGGCCAGTTAAAGAGAGAGACTGAGGAATGAAAGATTAAATAGATACTTATATACTGACTTGGATTTAAATCTGAGAAAAGAGCAAAGGAGAGCAAAACACCACTGAGTGTGCAGTCTAGCTATGGTGGGGCGCTACTCGCAACTCTCTCCCTCCAAGACCAAGTGTACTAACTGCAGCTGGCTGGCAAAGACAAAACCTGCCAAGCAGCCGTGCCTGGCACATGGGGCCGAGGGGGACAGCACAGCCAGAACACTTTATTACACAAACAGTGCAGGTACAATCCTCGCTGCGGAAGAGTACGAAGAACAAGCCAAGGCATGAAATTTGAGAGACATTTGTCAGGGTAAAATGAGAATCAGGCCATTAAGCAAAAAATTCAGTTACCTATTGCAGAATATATCATTTACAACGTTTAACTTATTACACTGTCTGAGATGAAGTGGGTAAAAAAATGGAGAATACACGATCTGAAGAAGGAGGAAAAGAGTGGGGAGAGAAGATGAGGAAACCACATGCTGCTAAAAAGCAAAGAAGCTGAGCAGAGCATAGAAGAAAATATGGGAGAATAGCTACATCACTCAAAATCACTCTGGCAGTCTACACAAAGGCAAGCAGCAAAAAACCATTGAGAGAGACACCTCTGTAAATCTTGGCTGCTACAGATTGATGGATGCAACACGACAAGAGGCTAGACAAGAGAGGTACCTTTGGACAATAGAAAACTCAAAATGGGCCTGTAACCCTGGCACAAAGCTAGACCTCAGCCTTCTGCAATGTTATTCCCTGCTTTTCACCTTGATATTCAGGATGGTATCAATTGTCTTCACTGAGATAAGCCAATGGTATTTGTATGTCTCTTTTAATTCTTTTTTTTTTTTTTTTACTAGATAGGGCTGATTTAAGACCTAAATTTAGCTAGAGAAACAGAGAGAGTGTCAGCAAGTGATCCTATTTCAGTCAGCAAGCTGAAAGGAAAGGCCATACCAAGGTCTGAATGTCATTTGGCACTAAGGAATGCATGCAGGCAAACAGCGTGGGAAGAAGCCTAACCAAGACGGCAGCATCAGCACAAGTGGATGTACAGCTGAGAAACCCCACTAGCATGTGTATCCAGAGGATGGGAGTTTGTTTAAAAACAAACACACACACACACACTCTATCAATGTTTTCTCAGCGTCAGTACTGTAATATCTCTACCCTCATTATGGAAATGCATTGGGGTTTCTCCAGTTCGCTGAAAAGAGGGATTTGAAGACAATCCTGCATAGCAGATAAACATCAAGCTTACTTCCAAACCAAATTCTGGCATATTTGCCTAGATCTACAGATGTCTGGCAGAGAGGTTCCCTTTCCCTGAATGCAATGTGTGCCATCAGCAGAGCTGCTCCATCCTGAGCTCTGAATTCAGGTTAGCCCTTGAACGCTGATTTGAGGAGGCCAGGAGATGTCAAATTTCCTGACCTCTTTTGGAAGGAGACAAGGGCACCTCTTTATCAAAGTTGTTGATCCATGTCAATTGGAAGAGAAGGGAATTCCAGCCATGGAATAAAGCAAGTAAAAAAGGGCTTTCTGGCCCTATCTATTGTAAGTGTGCATGCATAGAGGTATGCATGTGCATACACCATGTTACTCAATGTTTGTGGATGTGTATGTATGTAGATCCCTTTGGTGGAGCACTCTCGTGAGCAGGTGTTGAACCAGAGGGAAAATTAATCAGATTACAAAAGTCTCACTGGGCTGATCTTCCATCCTGAGGAGTAGTTCATGTTTTAAAGCCCAGAAGTGCAAGGTTTACTTACAGCCCATCCCCAAATACTGTGGTATGCCACAGCTGGTAAAGCAAATTTGCTCAGCAACGTCAAAGAAAAGTGCATGCCTGTGCATCCGAATAACATCATTCCAGAGGAACTTAGGAAGTTACTAACTCACTGAATGATGTAATCTGCACTCATAGATCTTATCTACACAACTAGCATGAACCTTATTCTACAGGATACACAGAAACAGACACTACAAAAGACAGATATTTTCTCTACATTTGCCTGAGAAATGATGCTGATTTCTCCAGTTCACTGAGCTATGAACAAGGAAGTATTTTCTATGATAAACAGGGTGAACTGCTTTTCAAACTATACTTCATCTTACCTGATTCATGGCCACGCCCTTTGTAACTCCACAAGATTTAGAGACTATTCTCTTCTCTTAGTCGCTTTGTTTGATACCTGCACATCTTCCTTGAGAATTAAAATAAAAGGTGAACCACTAGAAGTGAAATAACAGGTACAGGAACACTACCATAATACATACAGTAGTACGCAGTACAGTAGGGCTGATGAAAGTCCCTTTACTGCTCGATGAGATGTGTGACAGAGACACTCTCTGTGCATGGCCCAGCCAACTGCAGATTAACAAGGCTCTGCTGCACCCAAACAGGTCCACTACTTATGCCACATTAAGATTGTACTTCATATAATTATGTCATAAATCACACAACCAAAGCTTGTTGCTCAGGTTCTTCCTCTTCTAAATTAATACCTTTGTCCCTCACCATCTACATAAAGGGTGGCGATTTTCGAATAGTGACTCAAGAAATGCAGTCAAACTTTCTAAAAGCACTGTGACAAAGACTAGCAAACTCCCTGGAAAACTCACATCCCTACAGTGTGATCTATGATTGAACCTAGAGTCAAACCAATGTGCTAGTATGCAGAAAATGTAGGTTCAAGCCCCAGCCTTTCACCGACCTTGAACAGGTCATTTAAATTAAACAGAATAATCACTTACTCAACACAAGTTTTGGTGAGCCTGTCTGTAGTGTAAGATATTACTTACACATACCTCATCATCTCTAAAATAGGCATATTGCAGCGCTCCTGACTTACAAAGTTTTGAAACTTAATTCATCATTCTTTGCACGTTGCTCTGGGATTCCTCGGGGGAAGAGAAAACACAAAACTGATAAACTGAATCAAAGCAGAGGTCCATCTAACCCAACACCCTGTGTTCAGTGTTGGTAGGCAGTGGATACTTAGGCAAAAGCAGAAGGAAAGTGAGAAGAACAATCTTTTTCTTGGTATATTCTCCCGAGTCCCAACATTAAGGAACATATGGATTTCTTCAGCCAGAATTTGCATCTGAGCCGTTATGTTCAGCTGCCATTGATGGAGCTATCCTTCACTAATTTGGCTAATTTCTTTTGAACCCATCTGTATTTTTGGTTTTCACACAGGCTGAAGAAGCATAAAGCATTTCTGTCTACCATTTCACAATGTAACGTGCTAGTTCCCCAACACGTGACAATATTACTGTGAATCACCCACCAGCATACCAAATACAAAGAACTAGAAAACTAGTTTTGTGTTTTTCTCAGCTACTATTGCTGTTTTATTAATCCTGAAGCGGGTCATCCTTCCAGTCCTGAAGCTAATGAAGAAATACATAAGACAGATTTTCTCCTGGCAGAACAAAAGCCCTACAGAGCAGAGGGAAACAATGAAGCTGTTAAGTTCACAGTGTGTGGCTTCTCTCAGCTTGCTTTGGCAACTCAGTATGGGGAATACATGTAGGTAGAGCTGGAAAACTTCTTACTCAAACTTGAAGGAGGCACGTTTTCCCCTCATCATCCTCTAAGCACCTTTATGCACAAGACCACAGGAAATAATAAATCCCTGCTGTGCTTCTAACTAGCACAAACAGCCATGGTCCAGAGACAGGATCAGGGGACTGAAAAAATATTAAGCTCTCTTTTTGGATAAACAAGAAGTAATTCAGCAGCCATGTCTTAGCGCATTTCCTCAGAGCAGTGGAAGTGAGTTTGTTTCACCATCCTTGCACAGCTGCAGGCAAGCAGCAAGGAAAATATCCTAGCTGTGGAGCGATCTCCCAATAAACGAAGCATCAGAAAGCACACGGTGCTTGCCAGAATCCTGTCAACAGGGCACCTAGCTTGCTTTCCCAGAAAGATGCACTTAGAGAATAAGCAGCAACAGGACCTATATAAGTTTGGCCTCTTCCAGATCCAACCCTTCACTTGTTGCATCCAACGCCCCTGAGAGTTTTCACAAATAGCTCCTCTTAGCTCCCTTTTGATCTGTTATCTTTACCGCTGCTCTTCAGATCTACCCCCTCCCACCCAGTTCAAGTCCTGAACAAAAAACCTGTCCTGTGTGAAGCTTTCTTTCCCATGCAAATGATGTAAGCGGTTCCTAGGGCCTCCAGTACATAGGAAAGTTTCATATTGACTGGATGGATGCAGAGTCACTGGTACATCCTGGTAGCACCACTAAAAGCTGTGAGCCACTGAGGAAGCAAAGGTCTGCAGGAAATCAACAGACAATTGTGCTTAGCCTCACCTGGGAATGCTGGTTAGATATGTGACCACGTTCAGAAAATCTTCATCAGGTATGTCACTGAATCCTGCAAATTCTGGAAAGGTTATAATAGGTGCCCCATCCTTCCCTCTTCCTCCTGCAGAAGAGAGATTGTAAAGATCAGAAGGTGATTTTATGCCTTTGGACAGACTGGTCAGTACTCAAATGGGAAACACTGACATACCCCTCATGGAAAAGCACGCAGATCCAGTACACGTGATCAGCTTCCCATTTGATATTATAACTCACTGTAGTTTCATTACCTCAGTTTACTCCAGCTGAGATTCTAGCCTCTGTTGTTTATTCTCAGCTTTTTTATGAATCTTTTGCATAATTCTGATTAAGTGCTTTCTTTGGTTCTTTGTTTTCCATTTCCAAGTAATTTCTTGTGATAATATTACAACACTTCCCTATGTATAGGTACAGCACTCTCTGATTCCTTCTAGACATTAACAGAAATGAAATAATAGAGCATACAAGCTTTGAATACACACATATAACCCATGACACAGCCCTAGGACCAATCCAGTCTTAGGTCTTTCTTTAACAAAAAAACCGCTCGAAGTGCATGGAGTATTTAATCAATGAGTTTTGCTCTTGTCTTTTTTATCTGCATCAAACCTCCATTAAATAGGACAGGAAGGTCATAAGCAGCAAGATCAAGAAAAGCCCCTATCTGAGGGACTCCCTGATCCAAACAGCAGTATTCAAACTCTGGTAGAACTACAGGAAGCATGGAGCAGAGTCCTTTATAACCCAGCAGCCTTTACAGTTCTCCTGACACATCTCCTGCTCAGCTCTAGGAGATGTTGTAGTACACAGCACAAACCCTGTTGGATTGCAGGACCAATCCTAACTTGGTTCTGCTAATAAATCTGGGCGTCACTCAAACCACACAGAAGTTAACAGGAGTTTTCTCACCAACTTGGACTCAGAGCCAAGAACAGACTAATGAGGCAGTAGCACATAAAGGAGTACGATGAAACAAAGCTTTTGTACAGGTACCTTATTGCTTAGTGCTGCTTAGGGCATTAAGGGCGTGCTTTTCCCTGAATCTTTCTCCTTCCCCTGTAATCTCTATGTAAGCCTATTTTTCGCACTAGGCTGAGGAATTCTCTACAAACCCAATACTGAGCCTAGTCCTGCAGCACACACAGTTTTCCTAGTCATTTATCACCCGTAAAGGATTCTTGTCCAAGGAAGAACCATGCTCTGGGTTTCCCCTTAGTGAAGGGTAAGCTGTGAGAAGAGAGAGAGAAAATTACCTTCCTGAAGAAAAATATCCAAAAATCTATCCCATTAGGAGTATGGGAGGAAACAGAGACTCAGGGGGATTTCAAATGCTGAGCAGAGCCACGGCCTCCACATTGACCTCCACATTGCCTTGGGATAATGCCAAATCCTGATGCATGGCAGCTTGACCTCAGGGCACTCTAGCTGCACTATCTGCAGTCAGCAGTGACATAGAATATGCTGTCATGCAAATTTAGTCAGACTTTCCCCAGACTGCTGCGCTCTAGAGACCAGGAACTCCAACCAGCAGGTACCCAGTTAGGATGGTTTGTTACAGATTCTTAGTGACATCTTCTGGACACAAACAGTAACAGCCAGGAAAATGAAATGGTAAGCTTGCTGCTCTGTCTCTTCTTGTAGAGTTCAATGCATGCCAAGGTATAGATGGTATCTTGTATGCATTCACATGGTTCCTGGGCACCACGCTTTCCCTTTCATGTATTTCAGATATGTGAAGATACTCTAAACGGGGGAGATGTAGTAACCTGGAATATTTTGGTTTAAAGCAGCAATATTTGCCCCTGGAGGATAAGATAAAGATTCCCCTGGATCCCCTCCTTCAACACCTGATAGTTTACCTGCAGTTATACTCAAGATTTGTTTAAACTACAAGTTTCACATGGCACTTCTAATGCTCCTGCTGACCAGGATCTGTTTGTGTCCCTTTTATCTTCTCTTTCTCTTGCATCCACATTCATACATGTGCTCTTCCTCCTCTGGCCTCATTTCCTCGAGCTAGATGAGGCAGGCTGATGACGCACTGTACGTATGTGGGTGTGTATTTTTGTCACCAGCCATCCAAGGAATGAATGTAAGCAGACTGAACACTGACTTCTTCCCTTCACCACTGGCAACAAATCTAGAAGGACACTTAGAAGCAGCCTCAGACTGAGTATTCAACTAAGAGCCAGGAGCACCTTGCCTCTGACTAGGCCAAGTGCCCTTAACAGCTCTTGGGCTCCATCTCATTCTCCAAGGTGAAGGTAGCACTTCCTGCTGCAACCAAAGCAGAAGAACGCTCAGAAGGTTCTTGAATACAGCTATATTTCAGACAGGGAAACAAACAAAGAAACCCTCGGTTCCTGCCATACCATGAAATTAGTTGAAGTTTGAGGGAGTTTTGTGGTCAGAAATTGTTAAGTACTATGACAAGGAGAGAGCAGGAATGCCTGAAGTGTTGGGTGACAAGTAATAACACAAATATGTTAGGAATGGGTTGTTCCTGCCCATATCTGAACCTTCAGTAGTAGTTGAGTTACAAGGGAAAACGATCCATATCCATTTAGCCATATATCTAGCAAGGCAACAAGAGTGGATGTTAAGGGATATAAGGGAAGCTCCTTATATACCAAAGGTGTCTGGAAAAGTCTCTCCTCTGGATGAGAGAGCAGTTCCATACATCTAAATGTTAACGCCATTTTTTTTTCCTGACACTAAATCAAGATTTGCTGCAGTATGCAAATTTCTGCAGAATGTGAATTGACAAGCTGCAGCCCTTTTTTTCTGGGCCATCAACCTTGCTTTCTAGGGAGTTGCCACTAGATTTCTTCCAGTCCTTGAAATACCTTAACTGGCTACTCAACGTCTTGGAAGGGCAGAGAGCACAAACTAAAAACCAACAGGGACAGTCTCCAGTCCGTTCCACAGCCATAAGGACTAAGTGCATGGAATTTGGCCCCAAGGACTGTCTGTATATGATCCTTGCATTTGCTGGGACTGTGCATAACCCACATGCTCCTGGGCAACTGCCAGGAGCAAAGGAGCTTGACAAAAAGCCAGAGCAACATGAGGCACGAGCTAAAGAGCCCCATGGGAGATGCGAGCAATAACTTGAGTTTAGTGCAGTCAGAAGGAGAAACAAAGATACACCGAAAAATAGGTACCAGGCGCATGGCCATGCCTGGCAGCTGTCTTCATGCAGTGGACAGGCCTCTGTCTCGCTGACTTGCAGCTCCTCCAGGCGCCATTAGATGCCACTCTGCAGCACTCTTCAAGCAACCCAGCCACCTCCAACACCTTCTGGCAGCTCCAAAGGCTGGTGCCAGGCCAGGGAAAGAGCAGCTGGTGGCAGTGGCCGTTGCAAGCAGCAGCCACAAGAGTTGGAGGTTCAGCTGGCAGGAGGGGAGGTTCAGGGCTACTCTCTGGCTGAACTAACATGAGGCTCTCTCCTGACTCTGCGTTAGGGGAGCCAGGCCATCCCACTGGCAGTCTCCAGTGGGTCACTACTCCTCAGTCAGACCCCAGGCTGCTCTGTCACAGCTAGCCCCAGAGTTTTGCCTGCAGAGGAAACTCAACCAGATTTTGTCTACCATCTCGCGATGCAGACCTGAGCTCCCCTCCCAGATAGCACCCACAAATGCAACACATGATTCATCTCCATCAATTTCCTTCAAGAGATCCGCCTCCTTTCTGCTCTCTACCTCTGCAGATAGCAACCTGCCTTGCATCCAACCCAAACTCACTGTGTCAAAGGTATGGACCCACTGCTGCTTGGGGAAGGGCATTCTGATTAAAGATCTTGATGTATGATCAGAGGTAAATTATCAGCAAGCCATTAAATCATTTGCATTCAGGGTCACACACAGAGGCGTGTCAAACTCAACAACGTGGAGCACAAACGAGGCAGACAACATCAGGAGTTAGAGAAGCAGAAGGCTGGACTGCCTGGAAAAAGGCAAGACTGAAGAAGAAAAGATTACAGTCAGCTTGACCTTCTGCCTGGTTTGCCACTCAGAATGACAGCATCCCTTTCCTCCTCTTCCTGGGCACTTTCCTTATTTTCCACCCTAGCTTCTTGCTCAACTTCTCCTCTTCTCTTGTGGCCCAAGGGCAAAGGGACAGGAAGAACCTGGGCGACAGGACAGAAGTACAGAGTGAATGTAGAAGGGAAAGAAAAGTAGAAGAGATAGCGCACAAGCTGCATCAGGGTAGTACAGAGCATGGTAATGGGACCATCGCTCACTCTTATGTGTGCCAATTCCCCAAGCCCCAGGACACAAAGCAGCATTCATAGTTGCTCCTATTAGATAGACTTCCCAGCTGCCAATGCAGCCTGGCTAGCTGTTGCAGTAAAGATGGGGCCAGAATTCAGCTGTGGAAACAAAACAGCTGAAGTATTTGGGGGAGGAATATGCATGGGGGAGAACAGGATATGGCAGCAGAGAAAATTTAATTTTGCTTTGCAGTCTAAAGGGTGTGATTGACAAATGAGGTGCGACTGCTGAATTCTGAGCGCTTCAGCTCTGAGAGCTGAAGTTGCATGTTGGTATGACTGATGTAAAAGCAGCAAGCAATCACAACTGCAGGCCAAGTTCCTGGACACGATGGGGATCCTAGGAAGTGTCCCATAGGTTCTAGCCCACCTATGCTTCCTGTCCAGGGACCAAAAATATCCATGGTTTAGACAATCAGGGGCTACACTGAAGTCCTATTCCATAGTCAGCAGCTCTTGTTGTAACACCAATAGCAGGATTCGTCAAGTAACATCTAACTAGAGCTTACTAAATATGCTGAATCCCTTGGAAAAAAAACCACAACAACAAATAGGCTACGGGCAGGAGAAGTTCCAAAAGTTTGTCTGCAAGTTTACAGTGCGCACCTCCCCAAACTGCCACAGACACCAACTCATCAGTTAGTATTGGAAAGTTTTCTTTCAAATTTTGCTGACATGTGCAGGCTAACTGCTTGGGTCTGCCCACATGCAGAGAGCTCCCTTAGTCATAGCAGACCTGAATACAATTCATCTCCTGGGTCAGACAGCTGAAGAGTTCAGTGATATCTTGCCTGAAGTTTCGTTGCCTTGGTCAGGTTTTGCTTTTTCCATGCTCTCTTGTTTTGGTTTTCCGTATTGATTAAGGGTTGTGAATGCTGAATTTCTCATTAAAGTTAAATCATGCTTCCTGGGTCTAGATTTTTACACAAGCTCCAAACTGTCCTTTTGGCAAGGTCAGGCCAGGTTTTCCAAAAGGCTCAGTTTAAACAGGAGGCAGATGGCCAAATACCCTCCAGGCTTTGGAAATTAAATAAACTGGCTTCAGAGTCAGTTACCATTTTCAGATATAGTCTCCCATCCACTGAACACCATTGATTTAACAGGAACAGAACACAAAGAAAATTCATCTCTGCTAATACACTTCGTGACAGTGTGTCTAATAAATTCGTGATTTAGTAACAGGATCCATTATTGCTGGATATGGCAGATTGGGCTCTTTGACAGAGTAATTATGGATAGGAACAGGTTGTGAAGCTGCAGATAAAAAGGGAGGGGGTAGTAGTAGTTCCAAGATCAGACTGGTACAGCGAGTTATTAGACTGTCAGCAGGACAGGAACAGTATTTTACCAGTGGTTCTCCATTCTTCAGTAAAAACTGATGTGTGTTAGAATAGCCAGGTTTTTAGTACTACCCAACTTTGTGATCTAGTTCCCTTAACAGCTACAGGAAACACACAAACATAGCTGTGCAATCCTATGTTGTCACAGCTGTAGTCCCATAATTGGGAGTTCAGTTTTCAGGGAATGGAAGGAGGCAGTAGTGGTTTCAAAACTTGAATTTAACCACAAGAACCAGTACTTCTGCCAGATCTCACAAGCTAAGCAGGGCTAGATCAGGGCATGGAAAAAGAGATGACCAAAGTAGATCTATGTGATTAAGGACATTGTCACATTACACTGCAGCATTTTCCATGACCACAGCAGACCAGGGAAGGCTTTGGAGAGTTTCCCTGTTTTTGGCATGGGCTGTTCAGTCTTGGTTAGTCTGGTAGCTAGAGGGCCAGGACAAACAGGAGGCTGTTAGTATCTAATTTATTCATTATAACTAGACCCTGACACAATCAAACACCAAACTCATTAGGCTTGTTACATAATTGCTACCATCTGCTCAGAGACTGCAAGACAGTCAGGTGGTCTTCTAAGAAGTTTGTACACAGCAATAGTAGATGAAAGTGTTTCTAATGAGTCATGTCCAAAGAAAACAAAGAGCCTTTGACTTCAGTCGTCTTTCTTTTCTGCTTTACTGCAAGGGAATATTATGGTTTCATTACATCCGCCTCAGCCGCCAGCTGTTAATAAAAAGCTGATATTAACCAAATAAATATTAATTTATAACAAACTCTGCAACAGTCAACCAGTTACTTTCATTATCACTGGACAAATGGATTTGGGGTCCACAGGACTGAACAGGAGAGCTCGACAAAGCTAGAGGCTGTGGAGTAGCACAAACCAGACTCACTGCTAACATCCTCTGAGCTCTGCACGTGCATACATGGAAGAGGTGGCTAGCTGCCCTCTGGAGGCTGCAGCCTACAGAGTGAAAGAAATAACCCCAACTAGTATAAATCGGCATATACCATTTTTATGAAGTTGTTCAGAAAAACATATTATATGCCCAAACCACTCTACAAGTAAGTTGGGAATGTCTTTTACTGCCCACGGTGATGGGGCCAAAGAGCAGAGCCATTTTTTTCAGACAGTGGCTACTGAGCTGGAATGTATCAGCATGGAAAACCAGGAAATAGGCTAAGAATCAGGAGGTTTTCAGTCTCCATGTAGGCAAGCACTGAAGCACCAAAATATTTGTGGTTGCTTGTGCCTAATGAAAAGCAGCATGCTTTAAGGAAAAGCTGCAGAGCTGCCTAGGATAAAAAAAATAATCAAAATCAAATGAGGTCATTTATGTGTGAATTACTTTATAAGTGAAATGAGGCAGGCGAGTGCCCAGATCTGTTTTCATTGGATGAAAAAAATCAATCTTTTGCTAGAGGAAAAAGAAAGTTACACTTATTTAGAGAAATACACTTTTGAAAAGTATAGTCATTTCTGGCTTGTACCTAAACCTCAGTTTGCAGGAGGCAATAAAGGGACAGTAAGGAAGATTCCTGTTCTTATATTTTACCTATGACCCACCAGTGATCACCAACAGAATAAGATACTGGGCTAAAGGGGCCTCTGAGTAGATGATTTTATGTTCATGATCTTTTTCACAGGCTGCCATGGGGATTTCGGAGGGGAGGCACTCAAGGTTTCCAAATTTAGCTGTAAATTTCAGACTGAAATCAACTTAGAAACTATGAACTATATTGCCCTGTTTCTCATTAGGATATTATTTCTGGACTGTACCAAGGAGATTTTAGATAAGCTTGAGAATTCTTCAAATGGGATTTGTTATTTATGTAGATGGGGGCATGAAAGACACCTTTTCACTCACTTTTGATATTTGTTATTAGTACTTGTATGCTGATGAACCAGTTGTTTGCCAATCCCTAACAAACAAGCCCCTCAGCCGTGTCTTCTATGAAGAGTTATTTCCAAAGTCTTTAAGCACTCTAGGTTTAAATTGTCTTATTCAAACATCTTTCTCATAACTTCCAACAATAAAAGAATTAGATCAAATGTGAAGAGTTGAATTTGCTAAAATGGCAGGTGAGAATACAGGTACTGCTGAAATGATGAGTCCATAAAGAAATATGAAAATGCTTTTTTATATTTACTCTTGACATTTCTGTGCCATGTTTAATGTTCTAGCTGGAACTGGAAATGGGTTTTTCTTCCTGTTTAGTAAACCACTTTCCACAAGTTGCTCATTACATGCCATATATAGCTTTTTATTAATGGTCTCAAATCTTGCAAGGTAATGGGGTTTAAGAAAAGCAGTCCTCCACATTTTACCAGATAGACATTGCACATGAGGCACTGAATTCTCAACATGCATGATGTTCTTTACACTGATGTAAGTGTTTTCAGGCATTCGTGTATCAGTTAAATCAAAGGCCTTGAAAACAATATTGGTTTCAGCAGCTCTGCATGCCTGGTGAATGGAAAAAGCAAGCAGAGCATTCTAAAGAGACCAGCTGATAAGTGTTTTCTTGCTTACAAAGAGCAGACTGAAGTTAACATCAAAACCCAAAAGGAGTTGAACATCGATTAGATTCCCTGTTCCCATCCTTGTATTTAGAATATTTTTAAGTCAGTTTAGCACTAATAAAAGGGATCTGAGTAGCATTCCTGAAACAGCTCTTTAAGTGCGGATTGGTTTCAAACTTGACAATAGCCCCCAGATGGGTGTCAACTCCCACCCATCAGTCATTATTTTTCCTGTTAAGCAGCTAGCACCTTAAGGGAAAGGGGTACCCAGCTTTCCCTGACCACCTAATGCTTCTGAGACCTTGTGGCATCTGTGCATTGAAATCTCTGGCAGTCAGGTGTGGAGCACTTAACAATAATACCAAGTTACTCACCATCCTCTCCAGTTTGGCATGGCAGAGCTATAGTAAGCACACAGTATGCAAGCAAATGCCTGGACAGCCAATGGAGAATACTGCAACATTACCCCACAAAAATTGTCTTAGGATAGATGCTGCACTCGCATTTCCTAGTTACCCTGCACTGAGGAAAACGGTGGGATGCAAAAGGTTTGAGCAATTTTATGCAGTTGCTAACACTGTTTTGCATGGAGGTGTGCGTTTATTTGGAATTCTAGAAAGATGTGACCCTGAGGTGCTTTACTGCAGATGAGAAGGCAGCTGGTTCCACCTCTGCTCAGTCAATACCCTCTGCCGAATGCAAAACAGTTAGTTATCAAGCTTATGAAACTGCCACAAGACGCTACCTAGAAACCTCCCAAATCAAGTTTTAATACTCAGAGCCCCATAAAGAATTCTGAGCAACTTAAAATTTGGATTTCATTTGGCAGTTCAGAGTGTACTTAAAAATGTGAAGATGCAGCAAGGATTAGGCCTGCTGAGTTGGATCATTTGCGGAGCTGGGCCCGTGTACTCTCTGCACTGTGTACCCAGTGTTCCTCTCCACCAAGCAGAGAGGGACAGGCTGTCCACGAGAACCTTATTATGACCATCTCAGTATTTTGTGCAAATTCATGATACTTCACTGTGTGTCTATGGGGAAGAAGGAAAGCAAATTCTTAATTCCCTTATTTGCAGAACAGGCAGAAACAGAGACAAAAGGAGTTGCCAGAGGCCATACAGTCAACAGCAGAGGCCATTTTAGGACCCAGATAAGGATTTCTCTGCCACAGTATCTGAAATAAGTGTATTAAATAATTTGGCAAATATTTCAATATCAGCTATTTATTTGGGGCAGGAACTGCGTCACTTTGTGTGATTGCAAACTTCAGGCAAACAAAGGAATATGGAATAATCAAATCTTTAAAAGATTAGAACCTTACACTTTAGAAATGAATCATTTCTAAAACAAAAGGCAAATGAGGAAGAAGGGGTAGGTCACGAATAACTCCCTGGTAGACCAAAATCTTTTCCCACAAACAAGGTGCTTGGGCATTGTGCAAAGATATGTACAGAAAGATTTGTTTAATTTCTTACCCTCTAAATCTGTTCCATTGTGGAAAACACGGAAAATTAACTTGCCTTAAGAAAAACAAGCACAGCAAGTTGGCATTTATCAGTTCCACACACTGTGAATGTCTGATTGTGACAGCAATTTTCATTAGCAATATAAAAATACTATTGCAACTGCTGTACAGAGCTGAAGGGTGACAGTCAGCATGACAAATTCCAATACGTTTCCAAGAGAATCCTGCAGTGTAATTACCAGCAACTTCTTACCTGACAAGATAGCAAATTGCCTGTGGAGCTGCTCTATTATATCCACTGCAACCAGTGGCCGTATCTCCTGCTGCATGATTTCATCTGTGCAAGTGAAAACAGAAATCTTCAATGAGTTAATAAAACCTTAACATCAATTTTTCCATCCTTTAAGAACACAGCAAAACAAAGATGACACTCAAAGGAAAAGAGCCTGGCTTGGCTATTGGTTCAGATGTTATATGAATATCACCGAGGAGTTTGATACTTACAGTGTCTCATCTTCAGCCTACTTACTTTATCTATCGCCTCGTGATTTCAGAGAGAGCTTTTCATAAACCAGCTCCAGTATATTTGCCAGAGCTTGTCACAGGTTTGCTCAAGCTGACAGCCTGCTCCTTACTACTTCATGTTCCATATTAAGCCGCTGCATTTGGCCTCCCACAAAAAGCAGCTTTTCAGTCTTTGAAACAGTAAAGTCTATTTCAGACACAGTGCCATGTTCCACCCTGAACTCCCTGGTTTCTGCTGGAGGACTTTGTGTAACCAACCAATCCAGAATAGTTTCCTTTGCTGATGCTTTTTCCGCTACAAGCAAATACATAGTAAAAGGAGGAAATAAGGGGCTGTGAGGCTTTCTTCTCATGAAACAAAGCCTGTTCTTTTGAAGTAAACACTGAAAAGTTAAAAAATAACTTGGCAAGCAGCTGGGGAAAAATCACCACAATTTTTGTCTGTGATCTGTTCAGCGACCAGCAACTATAATCTCACATTGAGCTAATTTGATCTCTTTCTGTAACAGGTGCACCCAATTCTTCTCCCCACTCTTCACCCCAGTCTAGACCAGCAACATTTACTGGCAAGTGTATGCCAGGTCAACCGGCAGGAGCCAGGTTTACGTTACAATAGCATCTATTATAATTAGGCCTTTAGCCACTGTACAGCTACAGAGCAACCACCAGTCCTGGCTTTGACAGCTCACCTCTAACTGCCCAGACAACAGGTGGAAGGAAGGAAGCTGGGTCCAGATAGACCACAGATCAGACTAAAGGCAGGTAGTTGCCTTATTTAAGCACCAAGATCTTCACTGATGTCAATACAATGCAGGCACTGAAATACTTTTAAAGAAACTGTCCAGAAAGAGAGAGGGAGGTCAGAGAGGTTAGAAGTTAGCTTCCTTCTCCTGTGTCCTAGTCTGCTGCCCAAAATACCCCCTCTGTCTTGCTTTCAGACGTTCACTCTGATCCTTTCCAGAACTAGGGCTTCCAGGTTTCAAATTACACAATGTCACTTGGAAACTTTTCTGTTCATTCCCTAATTCTTCAGGCTCATTCGACTTTCAAACACTTCACTAATGCCTTGAGACAAAGTAACCGAAAAGCATGTGTCATTGCCCTCCCCTAGACAGATGGTGACACACAGTATGGAAAGAAGTTGCGTAGATTTTGGCTGATGCACAAAACAGGGCAGTAATTCCAAGCAACTGAAAAAAAATCTCAAGGGGGCTGATTCTGCAAATGCTCCCTTTGAACTAAAAATGGGAAAAGTCAAACTACAATGAGTGATGTTTTCGACGTGGGACCTTCATTTCCATCCTGTTTATGCAGCCCACTATCTGCTTCTCTGATACTTGACGTTGCAGGTGGCTAAGAGCAACCAGAAGAGCAGACTAATGAATCATAGCTGAAGAGCTTGGTTTCAGTCATGTTCATAGAACTTACTGTAATTTCAATCTACTGCTATGGTCATGTATTTACACTGTTGCACAGAGTTAGCAGAGCTAAGGCTTAGCTTTGGACACAGCCTAGTTTATTTTTACTTTGAGCAGAGATATACTGCTCCAAGTAACCAAGCTGGGTGCCTGCAGAGCACTGAGCCACACAGTTATAGCCCACGAGCCCTGCATGTCAGGGTGTGAGCTATGCTCACTTATTTGAATGTGTCATTCCTAGTCATGAAATGTATTTTATACTACCTTTTTCATCGCCTGAATGAAGCCCAAGAGTTGTCCAAGATTTGAGTCTGACTGTGTCAGGTACAGCGTGTATACATAAGAGATCAGTAAGACTCAAGGTCTCCTGAACTGGTGGGGGCTGCAGGTAGGGAAGAGAGCAGTTTGTTTCAGAAAGCATAGTGGGACAACTAAGATTTGTGGCTTATTCTCTCAGTCAAAACCTGAATATGCAGTAGAGATCACAACACATCAGAAGGCAGATACAGCCTTTGTAGGAAAACCACCATATCCTCTCCCCACCCCAAGGCACCAGAACTGCAACAATGAAAACTACATCCCAACACAGCTTCACAACAGCAAATTACACACAGATTCATGACTTAACCTCCAGAGATGACCCTGTCAAAACCAAGAGAGTTTGCCTTTGCTTGGGATGACAAGAAACCCTACAAAGCCCCGTTGCTTTTGACTGATTGACACAGCTTGTCCAAGTAAGATAAGGGATCCTGGTCATTCTGCCAGGTACAAATACATTCTGACACCAGCTCAGTGTTTGCTTTTCTCTCCAGACTTCACAGAGCAGGAATTAAGAGTAGGATCTGCCTCATCTCTGCCTTGACATCAGGGCAACTTAACCTTGTACTCTGATGCATTACACTATTTCTTGGCAGCCACAGTGCAGTGGTTGTCTGGACCACACCATCACACCCTCTTTCCTCCAGCCTTGATCGCTACAGGAGAACTGCTAAAAGCAATGCACATCTACCTGTAGAAGTGCCCTGTGCTACACAGGGTGCCACTGGTGGATGATATTCCAGCATATCACTGACATTGTTCTGAAATCTGCTTGGGGAAAATAGATTCATGACTTTCATGACTATATTTCACAAGGCTTCTATAACAAACAGGCCAAAGGGACCAAAGACTGCACAAGGCCAGAACAGGGCTGGTCTCTTCCACTCAAGCAGCATATGATCTTCTCTGTGCTTTGTTTTGCAGGTGCTGAAAAAGAGTCATTCTCCAGGATTGGTACAGCCATTAGGACCTTTTCATCAGCAGGACACTCACTTGCAATTGATTTTGAAGCAGGACAAAAGCCTGCAAATTTCTAGACAGAACAACAGAACGGCTAAAACAGTAACACTGTTCTGAGCCTCTGTGTCTGTAGACACCCTAGACCTGAGATAACTTGGTGTTATGGTCTGTGAGAATCCACTGAAATGGATAGTAAAGCTAAACTCAGTACATCATATTCAGCAAGTTATGTTCAGTTTCTCAAAGGAAAGCCCACTGAACAGCTAGGGACAGAGAACTGATTTCCATTCTATGCCTTAAAAAACCATAACTAGCAATCCTATTTGCTGGGCTTTGCTTTCAGTACAGCACATGGTCACTTAGAGACTGAAGGACAAACAGCCTCCTGATCTCCCCGCAGGTATCCTGCTCACCCCAGCTGACATTATTCAAGGCAGCTGAGTACCATGCTGCAGCAGTAATCTCACCTGTCCTTCCACAGCTTTTTCTTGTCTGTATATCAAACATCCACAAATCCTTAATCCTTAGACATCAGGATTCCCAGAGTCTGTTTTATCCCCTTCCGACAACATTTTTGCGCATAGGAAGGACGTGCGAACTGGCACAGCATCACCCGTCTTGCGCGTCTGTCTCAGACAAAACAGGGAAGTCAGAGGACCCACAAAGTAGTTTATAGCCTGCCCCCCTGAGTTGCTGTGTTTACCTCCTCCCCCAGCCCACCTAAAGTGAGTTTTATGACAATTCATTATGCATATAGTGGCAGTACAGAGATCCCAGCCAACAGCCACATGGTACTCCAGGTTTTGAGGAAACTGAAAGAGGCAGGTATACGTTCCCAAAGCAAACAAAATAACAGTAACCCATTAAGTTTTTCCTTTTTTCCTCTGCAGTTTCCCCCATGCATGTCCAGAATGGGATCTGTGGGGGAAACTGCAGAGTAAAAAAGGAAAGGCAAAACAAAATAATTTTGAATATACAAGGTTATTTATTAGAAAGCAGAGAACACCATAGGCCTGATTTCTCTGCTAGCTGCTTAAGAATAGCATATTGATAGCCCTGTTTAGAGTCAGATAAATACTACACCCAAGGAACTAGCAACAAAAAGGGCCTGTAATCTATTAATACAATTCTCAACAGGTACTAACAAGTGTCTCCAGATCATTGGTCAAAGACTTCTAGCATTCTTCAGACAGTCTACTTGAAGTGTTTCTGAATCACCATAATAGTAATAGATATGCCCTTTTCAAACCAAAGGTTGGCAGCAAGATGGAGGCAGCAGAGAGAAAAATGGGTGTTTAGAGGTGACTATAGCTGAATCAAAAAATAGCAAAAAAAAAAACCAACTCAGAAGCAGGAAAAAAAATCAAAATATTAAAACAGAGCTTGGACTCCAAGAAACCTTGCAGCATCCATTGAAGACAATACTGTTGATTTCAGCATGCAAAGGTATTGTGACAACTGTGCGGTCCCACAGGTAGACAGGTGCACTCAGGCTAGGGTGACCAGGACTGAGCTTATGCCAAACAGTGCAAAGATGGAGCAAAGATTTCTACAACGGATGGGACAATCACAAGGAATGGAAAATGAACTAGAAAATGTGCCACATCTCTAGCCTCTCAGAGGCTTGCTCATCCCTCCAGAGTAACAAACCTGCCAGTACAATAGCTTGCTTCTAATATTTGCAATATGAAGGCATCATTAATATCAACCAGTCTTGAGCAAAGAGATTCCACGCCCCCCAGCCTTCATATAGCTGCTTTATTAGCTTGCTCTAAAAATAGCTTGGTTTCTGGTTTCTAAAGAATTTTGCAGTGTAAGGATAAGATGAAGTAATAGAAACAGGAACGGCAGAGTGCCAGTTAGGTCTCATCAAATCCCCTGCCTGGGCAAGACTCTCTCCAGTGAGCCACATGGGATTTGCTGTAAAAGCCACACTCGGCAGGAGACATTCAGATGATGAGAAAGGTGGTATAAAATACATTTGGTGACTAGGAATCACACGTTCAAGTAAGTGAGCATAGCTCACACACTGACATGCAGGGAAAAGAAATCATAGCAAAAGAAACTAGCAAGAGACTGAGAAAGTCTGAGGAAACAAGCAAAAGTGCCTCGTGAGCCTGAATGGCAAATCAGATCACACGGCTACGAAATGCCAGTAGCTGTAGCCAACAGCACACAAGATATCATTTGCCTTCTTGCATCTTCCTCTAGGACAGTCCTTAAAGGTAGTTACTCTCCAATATTGATGAATTCGTAACACCAACACCAAGCACAGAGCTTGCAATAGAAGTCCCAGTCCTTAGAAACCTGTGATTATCTGGGACTGCTAAAGCAAGTTTTTAATCTTTGACTAAAAGAAAAGCTTGAAAAAATTCTTAAAAGCAAACCAAATGCCTAGCATTAGTGAGCATTAATCCATTCATATTTCCACTAACTTTATCCCAGGAGGCTCTGTAGCCTTCCTGGCCTGTGTACTGCATGGCACAAGCCTGCAGGAAGTGGTGTTCAGCCTCTTGGGCAGAAGAAATGTACCATTTTCCTGTAGGACAGATACCACAGCTGAGAAAACCCTGCTTTAGGCTGACATGAGCTGACATTGAGTGAACAGCTGCAGGTTCATAGACTACTTCAGAAAAACTTACTGATGATAGGCATGTTTTTATTCACTGCACAGGGACCCAAAAGTCAATGGGAAGGTTTTAGTGGCAGGAGCTTGACAACAACTGTCTTGCTTCATTGCACCTTGCTAGCATCTGCATAAGAGATGGACAAGCTCTGGTCACTTCAGAGCAGTCCTGTGTCCTGACAAAAAAAACCAAACAACTGTATAGCCATGCCACTAAAGATCATACCAAAACACATACCTGCCAAGTCGCTGGAACATGGTTATCTTGGCAACCTTGACTCAGGTATTTCCTAGCTTCTGTGTGATTATTCTTGTGGTCTTAACTTTTTTTTAATTGAAGAAGCAGTTACACATAGCTTCTCAAATTTTAAAAAGAAAAAAGCTTAATTGATTAAATAGTATTATGTGAAACAACGTCAATCCCCTACATAGGTCACCAAAGTTGAATCTTTACACGTCCCATGCAGTTCTTCATTACTTGAGCTAATTGAATTTGCCACGACAATTAAAATGTGAATAAGAATTTGACACTAGGTGAAAAAAAAAGAAACAAGTCAGTCCATCCACTCTTGGCTCTCCTCTTAAACTGCTATAAATTCAATTCCTAGCAGAGACTGTTCAAGTTTTTACATGCAAGACCAGTTTCCCTGCAGAAGAATTAGGCCTTACAGTTTTGCTTCCCAAGCTTTTCTATCGAGGGGGAGAAAAAAAAAGCAATTACTACAGCCATCTGTCTGACACAGCTTCTCCTTCCTCCCAGATCTCTAGGGAGGCTAGCTGCAACTGTGCTATCGAATCTTTAAGAGGAAAGCCGTTCAGTTACGCTTCATAATTCCTCACTTAAAAATGAAACGTGGTTGGGCTTGCCCCCACACACACTTGCCTATTTCATTTCTCAGCACAGCTGTATGTATTCCTGCAGCATGTCTGGAGCACAGCCCACAGACTGCCGCCTTCAAGGCTACACCACCAGCAGCTGTATAAAAGCTACAATGAACATAATCTTGTTCCCTCTTCTCTTCTCTGAGCAGAGAGAAACTAGTTTACATGCTAACAGCAACTAATGGTTTCCAACAGTGTTGGAAAGATGACCTGCTGCAGTGAAAGATTGGACTGCACAGAGCAGATTGACACAGCAGTGCCTATCGCCCCATGAAAGACAACCAAAGGCAACCAGCCATAACAGGACACTGGGGTTTCGTTGTTTTTTAGTGACGGAATGCTACAACTGCCTGGCCTTCTGTTGACTAGAAGAGGGGGTTGCCTCAATCCCCCATCTTAAGTCACTAATCTTGGAATAATGGGTTACAAATTTCCAAAGCAAAGTTAATCTCTTCTTAATGACAGCCTAATATATAATTCACAGGAAAGGAAGACAGCTGGGAGTGAAATAAAATCTTTGCTAAACTCAGAGTACATCAGCCTACTTCTACTGTGTGCAAGCTTAGTCAAAAATGACCCTCACAGCATTCAAATCAAAATTGTGGATTTGAGGAAAAATCAGATTGCTGATGTGATGGAAAAGAGTTCGACAGGGTTAAGCAATAAGGCCAGAGATTTCATTTTAAGAGCATGAAAGGACACCTAATGTTATGTGTTCTTATTCTTCTTAAAAAGTACCAAAAGGCAATGCACAAATTCAGAGTTTGGAAGTTGCAAAGTATCTACAGTTCAACTGTTCTTCCAATTTCTGCTGGCCATGAACAACAACAGGTAACTAAGAGTCTAGCAGAACTGAGATTTCAAGAATTACACATACTAAGGAGACAAATTTGCATGTCTTCACTGATAAGGCTTGAGCAAGCTAAAGGATATGAAAATATTCTGTCCCACCAGAATTCCCAATGCAAACCATTAAGCAAAACATTTCCCTTCCTGAAGGCCAAAAAGAACTTCAAAGTTACTACACCAGGGAAAGAAGCTCTTGGTTTGGGTTTCTTTTTTTTAATTCTGTTTATTTCTCTTCCTCACTATTTGTGCCCTTTGTTTACTTTTTGAAAAGGTTTGTTTATTCTTTCAGCCCAGACAGAGAAACAGCAAGATCAGTTACTGATACAAGCTGGCTGTGCTACAGATTGTTTGCTTTAAGAGGAACTAAAAATCCAGCTATAAACAGAAAGGAAATCCCATCCTTGCTTTTATTCTTCTGCACATTCCCACCACCTCTTTTTTTGCTAACCCATGTTGAGTCAACTGAAAACTAAGCCAGGAGAAATGTTATTGTAAACAAAGTGAAGCAATCTTTTTCTTAGTGGATTGTTTCTTATCTGGGTTAGTTCTCTGCAAAGGAGCTTGAAGGGTACAAGTGCCAGCAAGGCGCGGGGTGGGAAATGGTGAGGCCAGGACTACCTCTTCCAGCAGAGAATCACACTTAGATCATCTTAGAGCAAAAGCCAAAATGCAGCATAGGTAGGTGACTGGTGTCATCTTTTCTCTCAGATCATTTGCTAATCAAGCACAACTGTAAAACCTAGAAAGTGTATTTGTTTAAATGCAATTTCTATTCTCATTAAAACCAAGTTTCACAGCGAAGTTTTCTAACTAACTTCCAAAGACAGAAGATTCTTCTAAAACATTTCAGTAACTCTGGTTCATGTTAGCGGCAACCTCCAAAGGACACATTTGAATGCTGTCCAAGTAAGAAGGTAAGGACGACAGACAGGCAGGCATCAAAGCAGCAGGGACACTGGGGAGAATTATAATTCCCAGTTATTTGCAGGTCAACATTGCCACTACATAAAAGAGAAATTTCTAGCTTACCTTCAAGATCACACCAGCCATTAGCAAACTGCAAGGACTTTTCAAGGACTTGCTTGCAGTGACTTTCAAGTCACAAAGAGTCCAGCATGCTCCTTCTTTACATTGGAAATGCAAGTGAACCACAGTTATTTTAGATCCAAACCTGAACTTCTCCCAGCCTTTAGATCCAGGCTTTCAGGTGGTTGCTAATTCAGCAGACCCCTCAGGCATGTGCATAAGGCAAAGTTAAGTCCATGTGCGGCTGCACTGAAACTAGAGGAAACGTATATATGCTTGGAGTCCTGTTCTGTTAAACATCTAAATATGTATTAATCTAAAATTATAGCAGAAGGCCAGGAAGTTCAGATACAGAATTAAAATCTGAGCCCGGGAACCC
Organism: Calonectris borealis; assembly: GCF_964195595.1. Taxonomy (NCBI): domain Eukaryota; kingdom Metazoa; phylum Chordata; class Aves; order Procellariiformes; family Procellariidae; genus Calonectris; species Calonectris borealis. Next base: position 19,890,774 of record NC_134320.1, on the reverse strand, counting down.
CAAGACTCAGCAGTAGTGAAGTTGACAGTTCTCAATCAGACCTATCTATAGTTTAATCAATTATTCACTTCTGTGTCAAATTGGCAAGCAGGCTGTTACCAACCCAGACAGGATGGGTCCCTGCTACTATTATATGCAGTGCTGCTACTGCTAATGTGCACCCTCTAGGGTTTACTTCAGCTTTTCTAAGCCAACTTCAAAAGATTTTGGTATAGACTTCCTTGGGTGAAGAAACGGATTTTGCCACTTTTTCCATTGTCCTTGTTTTGGCTGGGATAGAGTTAATTTTCTTCCTAGTAGCTGATATAGTGCTGTGTTTCGGATTTAGTATGAGAATAATTTTTATAACACACCACTGTTTTAGTTGTTGCTAAGTAGTGCTTACATTAAATCAAGGACTTTTCAGCTTCCCATGCTCTACTGACTGAGAAGGCTGGAGATGCACAAGGAGCTGGGAGGGGGCACAGCCAGGACAGCTGACCCAAACTGGCCAAAGGGATATTCCATACCATATGACGTCATGCTCAGCATATTAACTGGGGGAAAGCTGGCAGGGGGGCCGCTGCTCGGGGACTGGCTGGGCATCAGTCAGCAGGTGGTGAGCAATTACATCCACGCATCACTTGCTTTACATATTCTATTATTATTACTATTTTATTTTAATTATTAAACTGTTCTTATCTCAACCCACGAGTTTTCTCACTTTTACTCTTCTGATTCTCTCCCCCATCCCATCGGGGGGGGTGGGGGGGTGGGTGAGCAAGCGGCTGTGTGGTGCTCAGTCACCGGCTGGGGTTAAACCACGACATCCATTTGACCACTTCTTGAAGTCTTTTGATGTTCTTGTTTGGCTGGGATTTTTTTGTCTGTTTTTAAAGAAAATGTCTTAAAATTGATTGGTGAATCAAAAAATCAAAATCTTTCTCCTACATAAGTAAACTGGAAGAAAGTGAAAATAAGCCAGTATTTTGATTTACTGTTGGTACATTCTACAAAAATACATTGGTGTGTATGAATCTATACCTATAGTCACACGTCAAGGACTTCAACAACTACTTATTGTCAGAATGCACCATATATTTATGCACACATCTAAGAAGCCTTGATTAATAATCCCCATAAAAGCTAAATTGTACAAATTAATATAAAATTCTTAAAGTGTATACTCTCACTGTTCAGTTCAGGTGACTTCGTATCGCATCCTATTATGAAGACACTTCTTATAACATTTCTGTAAAATCACAAGGGATAGATAAGAAATTATTAACAGATCTTCACTATACATTATGAACTATCCATAACGAGCAAAGAGCTAAAGAAACATACCATTCCACATCATTTGCTCAGCAAATTTTTTTTTTTTTTTTTTTTTTTTTTTGAGACAGACATTGCTTGATTTCCCAGAGCACATGCTGGATATTATAGGGGGATGTTATATCCTGCTCTCCACAAAACAGAAACATCCCTAACAAAGGGCATTAAAGGCCAAGGTCTAATCTCAGCATCGGCTTCAAGAGATTTACAGCAGCATGGCACAGCCCTTTGCCTAGTTCCTCAGTAGTAAAAACTTCTTGATGGTTTCTAATTTTTACCAGAGAAAAGTTATTTCGTCTTCTTCCCAAAAATCTGTGCTTCACAACAACGCTGGATTGCTAGAAAACAAATTCCTGCTCAGAGAATAGAACGCAACAAAAGAAGGTTTCACATTTCCACACTGTCATGTTAAAATCCATCATGAATAACAAAAACCGCGTGTGGCAAACTGCAAAGCTAAAATACATTCACTACAATACTTGGACACTAAGCTAATCAAGAGATACGGCAGACTTCATTCCTTCCTCCCCAGAGCTTGCCAGCAGACAGTTTCACAGCTGAAACTATCTTAGAAAAATTCCAGCCACTGGCTCTGCTCTGAACTATTGCAACCAGCAAAATCATTTCAGAGCCTATTCACATAACTTCTGAGGGACCACTCAGCTCAGGAGCTGAAGGACTGTTTTCTTGCTTACTCCTGAATAGAGGCCAGTTAGCTCAAAAATATTTCCCTGGTTACTGCCATTGGAGAAAAACAGTGAGCCATAGCAGCCATCACTGCTGCCAGCAGCACTCTGAATATGTATCTCAGTAACAGGACAAATACCACTCACAGCTGACCTCTCTGCCCGACGAGATCCAGCCATCACTCCAGCAGCCTTCTCCAAGCTGTCACCACCATCTCAGTTCAGATGCCCATTAGAAAAAGCAACAGAAACACACTGCGAAGACCGATGCCTCCCCTTTAGACCCACACACACTCACAAGCATGTACCCTCCCTTGTGTCGCAGGCTGGCTTCTCTGCAGTCCCGCTGTGGTAATGAGTTCACACAAGGCAGAGGGGAGGGATGAAGAGAGGCAGCCCTCTGTGGAAGCAGTCCTGGATCTAACCAACGGTGCACCAAAGAGCTGACGCTCTCCTGGAGGAGACTGCACAAATTGCTTAGTAACTGCTTCAACGCAAACCACAGCAGAGACCTCTGACACGCACCATACCCAGGCTTTAACCCTCCCCAAGGTACAGCTGGCTTCTTCCCTCCCAGGCAGCTCTCCACTCAGACCCTTAGACACTTCGGAGGCATTCACAGCTTACTACAAACACATAAAGGTACATCCCAACAAGAGACAAAACAGATTCATTTGCTCAGACTAAGGCATGGAAAGGGCTCTCATTAAAATAACTTTAAATAGTAGAGTATTCAGGGCCAAGGGAAACCAACAGCGCTGCTGTGAATAGTCTTGGAGTACTATCCCGAGGGCACACCCACACACCAAAGCATAGTACTGTCATTTAAAGACAAAGGAGAAGACTGCACGAGACCTATGAATTTGGTTGGAAACATGACGCCAGCTCTTGGACAGTGGAGTAATCGGTTCTACATATCTAGTTCAACAAATTCAACAAGTTTGCACAGTGCATGAAGAAAGTACACATGTGCTTTCATGTTGGTGTGACAATGGTAACACGGCATCTATAGCTGTCTGAAGCAATACTGGGTCATCACTTTAGCATTAGGTCTATTGATAAAATTGTCCCTTTCCTACCACAAACCCCAGCAGCTCAGTAATCAGTAACCTTAGATACAAGTCACTCTTTACCTAGGGTACAGCAGAGCAGCTGTCTCCTAGAATGCATGATGCAGTAATAACATCTTGTTTCTTCTACATGTCCTGCCATCAGTCAGGCTAAAAAGAGTGTCATTCATTTTATAGACAGGGAAATTGAGGCACAGGGAGAGGAATCCAGGTCACCAGCAACCTCAGTTTTCCCCACTTGTAAAATGAGGAGCAGACCAAAGTCTTCTGTACAGATAGGCTACTGGAGTGGATCTGTCTTAAGGATAACACACCCAGTGTTTCCATCCTTCCCCCATCAGCCAACCAACACGAATTATCACAATGTTTACAGTATAGCATGAGAAAACTAACAGGATTTTATATGTAGTTACAGATAAATGCCAAATCAAAGTAGAGCATCACCATGCTAGGTACAAGATACGTATGAGAGCTTAAGACACCTGTAGTGTTGCAGATAGACACTAGGTGGATAAAGGTAGACTAGGAGAGCGGCAAGATGCATAGTAAGTTTTCTACATTGCACTGTCTTTCCCCAGCCTCTCCTAAACTGCATGCTAAACAAATGAATTTACCAGCTGTAGTGCGTGTGCAATGTTACTCTCTGCTGCCTATACTGATATAAATGTTCACACGTAACCAATTTACAATCAAAATCTGTCTCCTATTCCAGACACGTTTTGCTCTCTGGAGGAGAGGCTGTGGGTGGGAGATTTAGCTCCAGCTCTGCTTGCGCACAGTGAAGGGACAACAGCCCAGTTACGCTCCGAGACCCAGCTTGTAGCCACTGGGAACCCCACAACAGGCAGCAGTCAGCGCACAGCGAAGTTCCCCAGCCAAGGTCTGGTGTAGTGCACTGCCCTCTCCCGGGCAGCATTCGGAACCTTCCTGCAGAGACTCGTCCTCTCTAGGAGCAGAGGTGGGAGAAGATCCAAAGCGCTATGGACAAGTGTCACATCGATGTAAGTGGCTGATAAAGGTGCCAGATGATTACACTCTAAAAATCATTTTAACCCTGTGTGTAGAAATGCTGCAGAAGTAGCAGATCCAGCTGTGGAGTCAGAAGACTAAATGCTATTCTGGAAGTGAACATAAATGGCTAACCTGTGCTGACTACTGAGACAAGGAGAGGAATGAACTCACCATAGAAGGGGCACCAAGAAGTTCCTCTCAGTCCACTGCACACGCAAAAGAAAACTCATCGAACAGCACTTCCAGTTTCATAAACTAGATTTACAAGTGTCAGACATTTTTTCATTTGCATAATTAGTAAAGGTAATTTCAGAGTGCATCTGTAAAATGTCTTTGCCAAGCTCAAAAGGCTTAGTTGTGCCTCTGTCAGTAGAACAATATTTTGTACTACCCAAATATTGTCCCACCAGCATGCAGCATATGGAATAGAGTAATACTTACTGATGTTTTTGTCACTGCTAAGAATCTGCAGTACATATGGAAGTTTACTTTTTTAAAAAAATCAAGGACCTGATCCTCAGTTGCTACAATACATCCCAGTTTCACTGAAATAACTTGCACCATCCGAGCATCTGTTCATGTGTTCACACCTGTGGGTATGGCTCTCCAAAAGCATGACAAGGAACGGCTCATACCTGAGTGCCTCTAACTCAGAGATCATCTTCCCAGATTCTTTCACTGCAGGACCAGGGGGGAGCACTAGGTTCATTGTGTTTGACTTGTTGAACACACAAGAAGTTCACAGAAATTGGATTAAACCAGCATTTTAAAAAGCTCTTTAATCTTTTAAAGACTCCAGGCAACTGCGAATCCATTGCTTCCCCTGGAGCTGACCTAACACGAAGAAATTGGCTTGTGTTTCAAAGCTCTAACTTTAATTTCCAATCTGTTGATTCTTATTGTGGTTTCCACTTAAAAATTCGGTAGTTGCCCTCAATTTCATCCTTTCTCTGGCAGATTTCCCTTCTTAAGTCTAGCGGTAAAGTCAAGGGAAAATGGAACAGACTATCCCATTCCTTTACCTCTTCCCATCTCACCTCAGCTTTTCCCAGTGCTAGCAGAGGATGACCTTACTAATTAACAGTATCCCAATTTCATAATCAGATCTTCAGCCAGGTAGACCCTTGCTCCTTAGAGGTCCCCACAGCAGCACACTGTATCAAGGTGGTGACTCAAGAGTTTAGATGAATAGCCTGAACTCAGCAATCCCCAACTTAATGACTCACAGGAACAGATTCTGAATATGAATAAAGTGCTGTCTCTGTGCAGAACAAAGTTGCTGAGACATCCTGGCTTAGAAAAAGGTGAAAAAAAGAAATGTTTGGTCAATAATTCTTGTCTGTTGTAAAAGCCTGGAAGATTCTTTTTTTTTTTTGCCCTTGAGAAATGGAATGAACTAATAGGATCAGAAATTTGTGCAACAAGACACCTGGCATAGATCAAATATTCATATATAGGAAGCTGGGCTGCTACAACCACGCTTTATTTATCATTCTTTTATACTTGAACACCAGTAATTCTACTAAATAATGTCCAGGTGGTGAAGGAGGAGAGTCCATGACTTAGAAACCCCACTGGGCAGGCTAATCCACAGCAAGATTCAGATAATAAATAAGCAGCAGAATTTATACACAAGATCAACATACTAGCACAGCAGAAGTGGGTCTTTAAGTGGGGCTTGAAGCAGCAGAACTGGCTGAAATTGTAGAATAAGCTCCATGGGCGTAAACAGCGTGAGAGCTCTGAACAGATGATCTCCAACCTCCCAGTACATTCAGCACCATTTTCCCCTGAAATCTTCTCCCCAGACAGTTTACACTACAATTTAGGCGATTAAAAAAAAAGCAAACTGAGCTATTATTTTGTGGTAATAAGTCCCACAAGTTAACAAAATGTTACCAATTACAGCAATCTGTCTATCCGTGTTTAATGCTTTTCCATTTCACTGAGTTGTTTCTTGTTCTGGTATCGTGGGAGGAAGGGAAAAACATAAATACCCAGAAGGTCTCTGCTATAACTTGCCCTCTGAGAATTTGTTCTCTTGATCTTCTCAGTACTACTTATCTCTCAAAACTCTTTTTAAATGGAAATCAAGCTATGCCTTCCCTATTTTCATCACCGTTCTCTGGATTTTTCTGATTAGGTAAACAGGGTTCAGTATTGTTCACTAGCAGCAGAGCAGGCTGCATATCAATGGGAACAGGTGAATAGAGACACAAGCATCTAAGATAAGGATCTTTTCTTAGAAAAACCTCTACGGAAAACAGAATATTGTATTTTAGCTATTTTCTTTGCAGTGAAAGCCAGCCGAAAAAAATTTATCCCAGGTTCCCTAGGTAGCATTTTACATTAAAGAGGAGAATAAATACTGAATGCAAATAAACCAAGCAAAATTCTGAGCAATGCACAAGGAGGCACTGTGACTAAGTCTCAAGAGGTTTAGAAACACCTTCCACTTACACTGCAGATTTCAGTCTTCACATGAAAGAGATACTTTCCCCAGTAACCAGCACCTTTGTAGAAAGGTCAGCCATGTGGGAAAGGAAAACATTTCTCATTTATTTCACTATTGAAGGTGAAAGAAATTTCAGCCTGATCTCATTCAGATGAGATCTCCTTTTGGAGATAGCACTATAGAAGTTGTTTTCTATCTTTAAATCCTTAACTGCTCTAAAACCATTTCCAATACTTCAGTCCCTTTTCCTCCCTGAGCAGATAGATCTGAAGAATTGCTTTTCATTTCCAGCAGTAAGAAAGACACAGCAGTAGGACCGAAAACAAGTGCCTATGATTGGTGGACAGACAGAACTGCAGCATTCCTCTGTCCTACAGAAAGTCAAAATCAGAAGTACTCTGTTAGCACAAGAGACAGGTCCCCATCCTACTGGCAAGGAGGATCTTGCCTGGTTTTGCAGCAACAGCAAAATCCTGAAAAGCCTCAGTAATGAGCTGCATACTCCTTAGTGTCTGCAGATTCATTACCCTGTTTTATGCAGCCACCAGCCTTGAGCACAGATAAAAACCACACATTTATTCACTTAAAAGTATATAATCTGCATGCAGCCTCAGGCTCCACAGCATGCAGAAACACAGTCTAACCAGCCAATGCTCATCCATCCATGTTAAGCTCCAGTAGCTGTACGGTCCCATTGGAGGACTCGAGCATCACAAGGCAGGCTAATTAACAGCATCTGGGGACAAAGGGGGCCATTTTGGCAGGAGGTGTCCTCAAGCATAAAAGATGTGAACCAGCAGCTGGATGAATAGTCATGTCAGTGCTGAAAAGGCACATGAGCCACTGTCCAAGAATGATGTAGTTCATGACAAGAGGCTATGCTTTGCTTTCAGCTTCAGTATCTCTTTTGTGAGGAACTGAGAGCACTACAAGGTGGATCAGCTCTGGACTGGAGTCCCTGCCACATTTCTTGCCTGGCTTTCTGGGGGCTCCTTCCCCTTGGTTGTCTGTTACAGCACCTTGGAGCTGCAGCTCCCAGAGAGTCTCAAGGTCACATACTGGTACTCAAAATAGCACCATTTGTACATCAGACCCCAGAGGGGACTTCAGCACCCGTAGGCCACCTCATACAGCAAAATCCTTTCTCTGCCTTTTGCAGGGAGCCAGGGCTGTGGAGCTCTGAGCAGTCATCACATGGCCATAGGGAAACTGCCCTTCAACTGCCCCTCACAGCAGCACTTTCTTTTTGTAAGCATTCACTATTTTCATCTCTTTACATGAACAGGAGACTACAACCACGCTTTTAACCACTCATCAAAACAAATCACATTGATTCAAAGGAAGACTTGAACTTGCATGATCCAGGAACTGGATTAGCTTGGCAGGGTATAGGGTACTGCTGATCAAAGGTAGGTGACCTGCAGGCCTGACTGCAACCACGTGGCCTCTATTTCTGCTGTAGTTACCTGTGTGCCTTCCATCTCTTCTAGTTATGATATTTAGTACAAGAGATAAAATTGACACAGAATATTCCAAAGGCTCCACAGATGTGGTCTGTATGTGAAAAATGCTTCATACTTTGGAGTGCCTGAAGTACTGAATAAGCACTAGCCAATTAGCCCTCAACAACACTCCAGCTGGATCTTTACATTGCAGAAAGGGTAGCCCTAAGTGAGAGTCAAGTCAGAACATGCCACAGAGATCCATGATTCTGCATTGCCACTATGTTCAGACAGAGCCAGTCTGAGAAAGAGGCACACGTCCACCCCTAGAGTTTGTCAACAAATCTTTGCTAGTAGCAAAGGACTAGCAAGACGGGGCAGGCAGAGCCCAAGTTCTTTGGGACACATCATCTTTCTTTCCCTGTGTTTATGCAGCACCTACTGCAAAGGGAAACTGGTCTCATCTTCAAAGGATAGTCATAGGTACATTATCAAGATCCACTATGGAGGCAGGTAATTCCCAGTGCTTCTACTTTACAGATAAGAAAACTAAGGCAAAAAACAAGACAAGAGATGAGTACAGGGTCAGAGTCAGTTCAAAGCAGGAGAAAAGAACCTAGGCAGTGTTGTTATTATGAATTCCTGTGCCGCCTCGCCAACTCCTTAGCCCCCTTCTAACATGGTCACTGCATGCAGACGTCGCTGGTGCATTCTCACAGCTCATGCAGCTCTAATGCAGGCACCTGAAGGCCCTAGCAATTGCCCCTAGCAATAACCTAACTTCTGCCCCTCCTGTGGCCTCTTTGGTCAGATTTAAAACAAAGCAGCAAAGATGCTTTCTGCCTCACAAAATGGCAACAGGCTCAGACTAGTTGACACACTATCTGTTCTCTAGCAGAAAATTATTTTCCAAGGGATTTCCACCCATAATACTATGCCGGGTCATCTCTCAACATGAGAGGCAGGGAAGGTGTTTCCCTGGGAACAGTAACCATGGCAAAGCTCTTACCAGTGTCTTCCCCTCTCTACCTACAGGAAGAAAAAGAACAGCAGATGCCTGAACTCTACCTCCAGCAGGCCCACAGGCCCCCAGAGCCATAAGTAACCTGGAAGTATCTAATCAAAGATTCAGAAAGGAACTTCAATTAATTCTGTTCTGTCTTTTACTCAGATACCAGACATTTCTGCCATGCTACGCTGAACTCAGAATGCCTCATTACAAAGAGTGCAACTGGAAACATCAGTGTTACCGAAAGGTCAGCCAAATACAACAACGCATAGGTAGGCACTGAGCCCAAAAATCAGCACGGATAGATGGCCAACAGAAGCAGAGGTACAATGGACTGGCTTTGCAGTTTTCAAACCCTGGCATTGTGCATTAGAGCCCTATTAAAGAAAGCATCTGCAAACCCCAATTTGTAAGCAGGAGCTGCTAGCAGATGACCTGCTTCTGGTCCACTTCTTTTTCTGCAGAATATTCTCGATTTACCACATTGAATGCAACTCTCTCTGCTGAAGAGCTAATTAAATAATAATAAACAATTCAACTTGAAAGTACAATCATATTGCATGCTTTTGGGGATCTTTTTGTCATGTACTAGTGAACATGTTATAAATTTCTGGATGTAAGGTTTGCTAAGTGTTTATTCAAGTTAACAGAGCAAATGAAACCAAAGGGCTCCTCTCAAATGACACATAGAGAAAGAGTGTTCTATGATTCAGCAATCTTGATATGTGACTAAACAGTCAACAGCCTAGATTTCAACTACCGTCACTCCACTTCAGCGTTAACATGCAATTAGGATGAATTGCCAGGACACCAGCATCTTACACTAGCAATCCACTCAGAGTGGACTACTACCCTTAGCCAGACTGACTCACACAGAGCACAAAAAGCTCGATAGTCAAAGTTTCTGTTATGAGTACAGTGAAACCAGAATCTTTACAGTGAGAAAGATATTGACCTTCTACATAGTAATTTAGGAGCACAGGGTGACAGGGTCAACTGGGTCGTGATACCCACTGCCCCATCTCCTTACATGCATTTCAAAAAGGTATTTTACATGCGCAGCAAATACCTGCTCCAGACATATACAGAAACCTCAGTCTCTAACACCCGAGTGAAATAAACATTTATTCAGAATGAGTCTAGCATTCATTTTAACCTCCTCTATGTCAAATCACTGCAAATATCCCAGAAATATATAGCCAAGTCAAATGATGCACTCACACCTGAGTTAATATCCAAATCCAGCCAGTTGTCTTTATTTACCACTGAATCCTTGGAGAAAGCACTAGAAAAATAATCTCTTTTTGCAAATCTCCTAGGAATGCAATGCAGCTACCACTAAGAGAAGATGCTATTTCTTTTAAAGATGCTGCACATACCTTTCTTTGCCATGCGCTCCAGTCTAATGCATCCTCCGATAAAATCATGGTAAGATTTCATTTCTCCTTCTGTTATCCGGACAGCAGTGAAAGGTGGATTCCTGGGCACCTGTTGTCCACATTTCCGACACCGAGAAGCCATTGCCACAGCTCAGGAGACTCTTGTCAGGAATCTGCTCTCTCAGTTTGCTGGAATCCAGCCTGATTCTTCAGCCGTCAGTCCAGGCTGATGACTTTATCCCACTTAGTTCATTCAAGGTCACCCTCGCCAGCAGGATGTTCGCCATTGCAATTGGCTAAGACTTTTATAGGCTTACTGACTGTGTTTGTATCTCCCTCCTTGCTTTCAATATCAGTTTACTTTATTCTCTCATTCACAATGAAAGCTGTGAACCTCAGCACAGCCCATGCCCTGAATGGCTTCCTTATCATTAATTTAAAGCTATCTTATAAGCGACGATGAAGAGAGAAGATCCCAGAAGCACGTTGCAAGATCACAGAATGTCTCTTAAAGAGCATGCCAGATATGTTTACAAAGAATTTTTCTTTAAGAAAAGGTTTTTCTTCATGATTTTTGGTCCCTTTCAGGCTTATGATTTTAGGATTCTTCATCACTTTTACTTCTGCATTTCAGCTTGGATGGTGCAAGGAGACTGCTCTGCAGAGCTGCTCAGCCAATTACTCATATGTCTGGCAGTGCTACTGGGAGGCTGCAACTGTACAGAAAAGCCCTCTGCTGCTGTGCACGGTCCCTGCTCATAAGATCTGATAATCTAAGTGAACAGAATAGCAAATGGAAGACAAAAGGGAAATATTGCTGGCAGACGTGCTCTGCTAGCTGTGCAACCCCAGACTCAAATTTTTTTTAAAAAAGAAGTTGGATCCATCAGTCTGACACCAAAATGAGAGATCTGAAACATACGTTTAGAAATCTCTCTTTGAAGGTGCTGGATATTTAAGTTGACTTTTTTCCCTTTAACAATTCCTGTAATACAAATCACTGATCAGAGAGCCTTGTGAAGGAACTAGTGCTTGGGGAACTGAGTGCAGAGAGCACTCAATCCTGATGCAGTGAAATAAAAAGGAGCCTTCCCTGGGGTCTCGAGGGACTGCACAGGAGATGCATGAACAGGCACAAGGCCAGCACTGGTGACAGTGCAAAGAATACAATGAGAACTTAATGAATCAGGGCTGAGCTGCAACCCAGAGCTCAACTGCAGGGACCTGAGCACAGAACCAGCTTCCTGCAAGGATGTTATACACAGGCCAGGAAAGTCTTTGCCCTCCTCTGCCTCAAGCACTACCACCTGTTGGCCCTTTACATAGTTGCACCCAGTGCTGTTCAGCTCGTGGCCCTCTCAGATCACAGCTGACCCCTAGACATAGACTGGGAAAGGAGAAGCCTAATTAATAGAAATCAGAGAATGAATTAGAGGGGCCAAAGATGCCCAGGAAAAAAAAGCCTCACATGATGCCATTACTAAAATGGTGAATAACTAGATGGACAGGCATGAATGCCTGCAAGCTGAAGCATACAGAAGTCAACTCAGCCCTACTTGTTCCCCATTCCACAAATTTCTGCCGCTTCTCCCCTGCCAGCTCCACTGCTCCCCAACCACACAGTGAGCTGTTTCAGCTCCCTAACCCAGTACACACAAATTGACCATGCAGTAAAACAGCTACCAGACCTGGGAAGTAGTGAGTCTCAGGACCTCTCCTTTTGATGAAAGGAAGCTATAAAGGGGATCTCCAATCTTAAAGTAAAAGATTTGTGCTCCCTTCCCCCCAAAATTTGCTGCATGGCATGAAGCTGGTCACTCTCCTGCTCTTTGCCTTTGCCAAAACCCTGCCTGCAAAGCGAGGACAATGATGTACTGAGCTGTTGGGTGACTTGATTCATTAGCATTTGTAAAATATTTATTAGACCTTCCATAGAGAAATCCCCAGGGGACTGCAATATTTTGCAGATAGGGAGAGCAGTGGCACAGAAGGCAGAATTAATTTGTAGAAAACCGTCATCACGAGATAAGAAAACCAGAAACATAACCCAGCAGTTTTATCTTAAAGCCTTTCTTCCATCCTCTTTTCTTTCATTACAGGGGCTCAAGGTGTCCTTCCATACACAGGCAAACATGATGTACCTTGGAAAATAAGCTTTTCTGACAATGTGTATATGTCCGACATAGACAGAATAATTGCACTTCAACCTTGCACATATATAGATATACAAGAGGGGAGAATCCAGCATTTGTGACAATATGCTTCTGTCTGCCACCCTCCTTTGCATACGCTGTTCCCACCGGTATCCACATGGCTTAGCAACAGGAGGATCTGTGAGACACACTGTTCCAAGGGGGAGACTTGATGCTGGAAGTGGGATGCAAGAAGAAATCTGCCCTAGGTGTAAGCTTCTGAAGCACAGGTAGCCACAGCACACGCTAGGAAAACTATCTAAAATCATCTAAGTCTCAGTCTTTCCCTAGGAAACACTGATCCATTACAATGCTAAATACACATCTCTGATGCCTGGGGTACCACTGCCATCACCCAGCTCCAGACAAAAAATAAGCTGACTGTAGCTGCTGCACATTTAGCAGCAGGGCACATAAGGTTTACCTCAGGGACTGAGTGCTGTGCTGCAAGGACTAGGATGGATGGACAGAAGGATTTGTTTATTCTCCTGTAAGTTTCATTTCATTCACATTTCACAAGCAGCTGGGGTAGCTTCTCCTGACAGGTATCAGAAATCTCTGACATGGGAGCACTGAGAGACCTGCACTGTTTCCTATCACACAAATTACCTCTTCTGTACTGCACTGGAGGTATCTGCACAGGAGCTGCTGCAAGGGCTGGCTTGCAGGAATGCTTTTATGTAATATGTTACCAAACATGCACTCAGCGTGGATAATTGATTCTTCACAATTTTGCTCCGTTAGCTAAAAGGTATCGGTCTGACTGAAAGCAAGTTACTGTTCTTTGCATGCAGAAGAATATAGTGGAGGGAGCAGGTACAGAAATGGCAAACATGCTTCCTTGGGTCTTCTCCACAGATAACACAGGATGGAAGGGAGTTACTTTCCTGCTGCTCCAGACAACCATAGCAAAATGTTTGGAAAAGCTACGGAAGAGGACATTTTCTGCTCACGAATTGCCAGCATTGCCTAGCAACATCATCTGGGTTGGTCTGTCAATGAATAAGCAAGTAAATAAATGTAAGAAAGTGTCATCAGAAATGAAAAAAAAAAAAACACCACCCAGATACCCTCAGCTGCCATTAACCAAAACAGCCTGAGGAACTGCACTAGCTCCTAGTTTCATTAGAAATATCAGTTCACCTTGGAATTGGAGCTTGCTGGAAGGTGCTTGCTGTGATTACTGTATGGCCAGAGGATTGCCACAAATTTAAAGTCAACTCAGTTAAATCAGTTTAAGCCCTGTATCTCTTCTCATGAAATAATATGCTTCTGCCCCAAAAAGCAGCGCTCCAATGGTTGGTATCACTGTTAAGCATGAAACATGCAACAAACACATTGGATCTCAACGATACGGGGCACAATGGACATAATTTCTTGTGAAGAGTCAAGAACTGAGTTTGGGAACAGCATTTATGTGCCAGAGGGAGGAGGGAGAGAAGTCTACTTCTGCTGCAGGTGTAAATGAGGCAGCTAGAAAATAACGTAAAACACTCCCTGTTTGCAACTTACCCCACACAGTCCTTAAAAAAATTGAGGGGAAACAGACATCCCTTTTCCAACAGAGCCTTGTAAGAACCATCAAGAAAGTTTAGTAGATGAGAATCAAAAATTGCCTCTCCTATCCATCAATGATTTAAAAAAAACAAACAAAAAAAACTAACAGTGAGATCAGCAAGAGACATTTATTCATGAAGACCACCAGCTCCCCCCACCTATGTATAGTTTTCTACGAGGCTGAGAAATAAGTAATCTAAATCCAATGCTGCTATAAGATTGATATACATAGAAGATAAGAAAAAACCCATATTTCATTCCAGAAACCCCAGCTTCACATTTTCCTATATTTCATGTGACGTTTTATCTGAAGTTTGAACTGTTCTTTTCATTTATAGCTATGCTGAAACACACCATTCCTTTTGCATATACTTCCATGACCTTCTTTCTACCTTCCCCACCATCCAGATCATGAATCTGATATGCAACAAGGCATTTCAGCAGCTTGAAGGTTTATTTTCAGAGCACACTTAGTGCTGTTACAGGTAACATCCATTCCACTGTTCAGCTAAGAAACTGAAACTGGTCTTTTCTATTAACTTCCATTTATTGTCTTCCAACTAATAAAAAGCAGACCAGGATTCCTTCCCCCTCCTTTTTTAATAAAGGGCTACATCGCAGGCATTGTTTTAAGCCCCAAGGAATTAAAGGAATGAGCAAAGGAAAAAATATCTCTGCTATTGAAATTACTTTTAGCATACAGCACTGTTGCAATTACAGCATGCAGTTACTGCACTAGAAGGCACTAATGCCAGTGCCATATGGCTTCAGAATCTCATTACACTGATCTGCTTAAAGTGATTTCCTAACCAACGCACAAAACATTTTTGGTCACCTTCAGCAGTGGGAAACAGGAACTCTGCCACTGTTGGTGCACATTTACTCCCACACGAGCTGCCAAAAGCAGGAGTGAGTAAAGTGAAGATCAAAAGACAACCTAGCCAAAGAACTTTTGTTGCCATCTCAAAGCTGTATAGAGATCCAGGGCTAAACAAAGACCATTACCATCATTATTAAAAAAAAAAAAAAAAAAGAAAGAAAAAAAAAAGAGCCAGTGCCATCACTGCTGGATTAAAGAAGCTGCCCAGGAGATCAGTGAAATCTTCACAGGCCAAGCAGTGGACAGGACTGGCTGCTGCACCTGCAGGGTTTATTTTATCTAGCTCTCTTGACCTCTGCAGGTAAGCGCACATCAGCAAGAAGGCATTTCTGTCCTGCCAGGCATCTGCTTGGCAAGATCAACAGATTCCCAAAGTTACCGATCTGTAACTGGCACAGGGGTAAAGAACAGCTAGATCCAGGGTTTAGGCTTGAATGCAAAGTTATTCCAATCTTGATCATGAAAATGCCCAAGGACTCAATTGAGGCTAAGAGCCTTTCTGTGCCACTCATACCCAAAACATAGCTCTTGGCTTAAAGAGTCAGGGGAACAAAATGAAAGACAAGTAAATGCAAAAGGAACAGATGAGAGAGATACTGGGTAACCCAGAGAAGGTTGTGATCCATAAAACTGGGTGTGTCACGCCACCATTCTCCCACACTCCTAAACACCATGATCACCTTACCACCAGTGCAGCATGCACTGTGAGAGGTGGATGCACAGGCACAGTCTTTGTGCCATTGCCCTCCAGCAGCAGCATGAGTGCTGGAAAAGAAAGTCTCTGGACAATAAGAAGGGAACATGTTTTTCTCCTCCCTGTACTCTGCCACTGACACACTGAGTCACCTCCAGTGTGACCGTAGCCCTGATTCATCCAGAGCACTGCGCTGTTCCTCTTTCTCTCCCCCTTCACCTTTTTCTCCCTGCAACCAACCACTGGAGCACTGGCAGTGCAGAACAGCTGCTGGATCCATGCAGCCAAGACCACCAGGACAGCTGCTTTCCCTGAGGAGCAGCTGTGCACATTCCCTG
Organism: Calonectris borealis; assembly: GCF_964195595.1. Lineage (NCBI taxonomy): Eukaryota > Metazoa > Chordata > Aves > Procellariiformes > Procellariidae > Calonectris > Calonectris borealis. The sequence goes on along the minus strand of NC_134320.1, from coordinate 19,874,747 downwards.
ATGGAAGCAGCTTTTTTTTGTTGTTGCAATTCATAACTTAAAGCAGATAAAGGAGAACCAGAAAGACACAGGGATAAAAATAGGATCTGTAAGAATCACAAGGGCTGTTGATACTCAGGGCTTTTGGACACATGCCAAATGTTAGCTAAACAGGAAGAAACAGCTTCTCACATTACAGAGTACAGTAAAGGCATTTCCAATGTTTTATTGCTATCTCTCAAACACTCAACATCAGTTACTACATAGGGTGGGATATTGGGCTTTAGGGACTATTGATTTTTTTCCTGTTTGCATGTCTGTGCACTGAGGTTCACTCACTGAGCAGTCCAGACTGTTATTCTGAGCAGTCCACAAGGAAAAGGGAGCTCCTATCTAGACTTTTCTGAACACCAAGGCTTTGAGTGATTGGGGTCTCTCAGCTGGCAGATACACACCAAACACACGCTTTTTACATCCCCTAGGATAAGGCTTGCATCCTCCTAGGTAACTGAGGATAAAATCAGTCAAAGCGGAGTTACTCCCTCTAGCCTGGCAACTGTGAACTGTTCTTATTTTTTCCCAGGACAGGGCTGCTGTCAGAAATCAGAGGTCTGTCCTGAAGGACCTGCCCACAAGGTAGTTTCTCAGTGCTGGGCACCTGCAAACGAGAGGCTGCAGCATTCTCCTCTGTATGCACCCACAAGTGCAATCACACCGGGCAGCTGGACACTTGCACACACCTACACCCACGCAGTAGGAATTTGTCCCGCTCAATGCCTGATACTACAGAGCTGTTCCTTCCTCACATCCACCCACATTCTGAATCCCTGAGCTGTTCACAGGTTATTCTCCCCAGCTTTGTCTCTAAGCCATCAGCTGTAATGGATTTAAGACACAATCTACAGGGTGATTTCCCAAGTTACACTAAACCCTGGTGTGTAGCAGAAAAATAGAGAGATGGATAATCTGCTAGTGTGTGCATCAGTGTACATCACGTGTACACTTCATTTACCTCTCCCCACCCAGAGCGCTGCATCAAGCGCCAGAGCACAGCAAGGCCAAGATGTTGCCACACCACACACAACGACGCTCCCAGCCCTCTTCCTCTCCTCTCCTCCCCAACCAGCACAATTACTGATTTTCATCACCCTATTCTGTCTTGATTCTGTAATGTCTAATAGTAGGATAAATTAACGATCAGCTCTCTCACAACCTATTTTCACAAGATTTACAGGAAACCGAGAGTTTCAATACTTTGTCAAAACCAAGCAAGAGCTGCTAAAATTATATGGAAAAGGGCCAGCTGGGATAGACAGACAAAGCATAAGCATGAAAGCCTCATTTCCTTTCATAGCAAGCCTAAAATCATGCAGGAACCATATATACTATCAGGCAAGTAGGTCCACACAGTAAAAAAAAGATGTCTGTAAGTGAGCTTCAGGTGCAGAAACAGTATAGAGCTGCATTTGAGATAACTTGTCCTACAAGAGGCAGTGCAAGGGTTTCTCTGCAACATTACACTAATGACCTTCCCTGTCAACTCAAGTGTCCCGCAATCAGGACATGCAGTGTTCATATGTTGGGATATGCTAAACACTGTATGCACAAGGCTAGACCTTCAGCCAACATAAAATAAGGACAGTGCTTTGACTTCAACAGCACTGTGGACTTAATTGCCTAAAGCTGAGTGGTGCAGTGTTCTGATGAGATGAGAAATTGCTCTTTAGTCTGCCAGGAAACCCCACTGCAAATGCTTTCTGCTGACCAGCACAGATTAACTCAATAAAACGTATCTAAATCCCACATCCGTTTATGGACCTTAGTCCCAATAGGCATAAGTTCACTTCATGGAATATAGCATTAAATAATGCTTTGTACTTCTCCAGTGATTCTCAGCTGAGCACTTTGGCACCACAGAGAGATTGTTACTGCCATGAAATAGACAATTTCCCATTTAACTGCCAATAAAAAGATATGGTTTAAGAATAATTTTGTTTGTTTGCTTTATTTGAATATGCACCTGAGAACCATTTGAAAAAGGCTTGGGGGTGGGGAGCAGGAATAATTTCACCTAAAGTTTTGCCCTACAAAAGCCAAAATTTGTGGAGGAATGTGCTAAAAGCAGATATCCATACATCTCCCACTGGCTTGAGAGCCCTTCGAATTGGTTTATACTTTAAATGCAAAGGGAATCTTTAAATGCAAAGATGTTCTACTTAAAGAAGCAACAGCAAAATAGTTCAAAAGCAGCTAAAAGCAGTAAGTTCACAATTAGGACTGTTTTGTTGTCAAGAATGAAACCATGCCAGACTTAACATATGAGACTGTTGACATGACCTCAAAGTGGACAGGGGCATATGGATCAAGTGGCATGCCATTCTCCTAATTGCTCCCAAATACAGGTCTGTCTACACTGGACTTTTGATTCTCTGAGGTACCAAAGACCTATGCTTGCATTGGTACCGCCTGGAGTTAGAGGTGTTCAGTCCTTGTTTCAAAGATCTATAGCAACACTGATGTAGATGAGCGTGATTGCTCCCGGACCTGCAAACTAGAAATATCTGCCAGCACGGTCTCTGTAGCACAGCACCCTTTTCAGTCAGCTGTATTTAGAGCATGGCTCCAAAGATACTGACAGAGGAATGCTGCATATGGGCAGCAAAGAAAATGGAACCATGCATTATCACTACATATGCACCACTAAAAGAAGTAGATTTGAGTAGGTGACACATCTGCTGGAGTCTGCATTGATTTAAGAGGGATTCCAGCTCCCAGTGCATCTGCTGCTGCAACAGTGCAGACAGTTGCAGAGATCTCTCTTACTATGAGGACTTTTGTGCCATCTGACCACACACCCCAGTGGAGAGCAACACCATAGGCAGACTTCAGGCACCACCCTGCTCACCTAGCCAGTGCTTTTAGACAGCATTGAAAGCCAGCTGTAGCACCCAGGAAAACATATTAGAGCCAGCCTCCATCCAGCTTATCACTCAGATTAATTCTTAAGTGATATAAAGATATTCAGAGTAAACAGCCTGTTCTTTCTCAAATGCTGCTTACTCTTAAGATGCTGTAACATCTGAATGGTCTTCACTTTTTCTTCCACCTCCTGTAGCCCTAAAGGCTCCGAGAGCTCAAGGTTAACAACTGACTCCACAAAATTACTATCTACAGTCACCCTGACTGAAAGAGAATCTAATTGTTTAATGTGCTGGTAAATAAACCATAATTGTTGCTTACCTCCCTGGGCTCTGGAATATCCACAGGATCTCTTACAAATAATTACTCATCTTTCTTTCTCAAGTCTCTGAGCCACATGAGCTGATAACACTAAACTCAGATCAGGCTTTTGGCCTGTCCATGCAATACATGAATTTCCAGCCACTCACCTGGCCTCCCATGTAGCCTTCCAGCATCCCACTCATCCTTCCAGCTTCCTAACAGCCTTCAGTCCTCCCATACACTCTTGCAGATTCCCACACAGATCACACCCTTTAGGTCTCCACGCAGCATATAAGCTTCAATCCTCAGATCAGCCTTCCACACAGCCTTTGGGTCACCCATACAGCTTTCCAACCTCACCTCCCATACAGCCTTCCAGCCTCTCTTCTATAGTTCTTTCTACACCTAACAATCTACCTTCTTGTTTCATTTCTTCCAGCTAGTATCTCTTCCACAGCTCCTTTAGAACAGGCCCTGTAGCCATTCTCCACGCCACTATTAGTAATAACACCTGCTCCTAATTGGTACCTGCTTTCAGGTGGGGAAATTATAGTTTCACCCCCTCTTTAACCATTTCTTTGCTGCTCCTTTGTAGCATAAATTCACATAATTCGACACAGTATTTTCCTGTCTGTCTCTTGTTTTAAATACACTTGCTTCAAGAATAGCAATCAACTGTACAAAAAATAAAGCAATATATTTAATTTTGTCAGAAGCATTATAAGAACCCACCAATGAACTTTAAAATCTCAATACAAATAATGAAGCATAAGGAAAAAAGTCTTCAGCTGGGAACTGAATCCCAAGGTATTCATACAATTTGTCTAAGATCAATTGCAATTACTGCAGTAAAACTGGAAAATAAATGGGGACATATCCAGAAATGTCCCTTTCTTGGTTGCAGCCTTGAACATGGCACACAGAGTGTTTCTCAACTATATTTTATATCATTTGTAGATATCCCCATCTTTTCAACACTGTATTTTAAAATAGCATCTTGCTCATTAAGGTTTTGCAGTTGTTGTTTACGTCAGGCTAATTACTACTATGTACAATTTCAGAGGCAGCAGGTCTGATAGTGAAGGCTGCTGAACAGAAACTACTAAGAATGAGCTAATTGGTTGAAATAAAAACAAAACACTAACACGGAGTTTTAAAATCAGGCTCAGTGACTGATCCCAAATGTCAGTACTGCTACTGGACATGGCATGTATTTTAGAGAATGCGGGCTGTATTGAGAAAAAGTTTTGCATTTGGCAGCAGCATGTAGTCAGGGTCCTGAGTGCACTAATCAGCCTTAACTGCCAGAGCATTCTCACCTGAGGGCCCCACCAACACACCCTCCACCCAATGCTCCCGCTTCTCCATTTAAGAGGGCCCCCAGTCCCTCTTTTTCTTATGCTGTGGGTAATGCTGTTTTCAGCTGCTTTCTCTGCTGTTCCTGACCTCCAGTTTAGACTTGCTAGATTAACTTGGACCTGATATGTCATTTGAATCTGTCACCATCTCTGCTCAGGTATTGGGGGACTGCTCTCTGAGGGGTGAGGATGATCATACGTATGCCAGCCTTGTTTTCCTGTAAGGTATATTCCTAGTCTTCGCATTTCCTGGCAGATGTTTAAGACTTTTAGTAACTTTTGTAGTGTTCAATTAAGTTACGAAAATCACATCAGATTCTCACATTTGCTGAAAGAGAAGTTGCTGTAAGATTAGGCTCTTTCTTGTATTTTCCAGAGATTAAAAGGAATGGATGTGCTTACTCCTAAACAGGAAAATGGCTTTTATGTATAACTATGGTTCCTAAAGAGATCAAGAATTACACACTTGTAGTCAAGTGATGTCCTTCTATAGTATATCCTAGTTTGGATGAAAAGCTTAAACAGAGAACTTGTGTACCTGAATCGTCAAAGGTTCAGCACCCATCTCACAGGCTATTTATCTCTGGAGACCACGCCTTTATTTGAATTCGTGTTGTCCGGGTATTTTGCACTTTGATGCTATTGTAGCATGAACAAGGAGATGGCCTTGCTCCTGTAGGGTTTGTGCAGAGAAATGGTTACACCCTCCTGTGCCCTCTAGTGGCTCCTCAACCAAAGGGGCAATGATGGGGACCATCTGAATCTCACTGGACGGGGCTCTGTATCAACAGAAAGTAACTCATGGGTACCAAACCCTGCAGTGCCATAAAGTCTCGTGGAGAAGGGGCTTGAGGGAGTGAGGCTCCTCTACTCAACTCTGTAACACCCTGCCTTTCAGCTGATCTGAGAAAGGAAGATAAAATGGTTTGACCCTGTCTCTGAGGGACTTTGACAGTAGAAGGTGTAGCGCAAAATGGCACTGACATGCCTTCTGATGCCCTCTCCCCTGCAGTCGACAAGGCTGCTCCAGCACTGCTGCCTTCCTGAGACCACAGACACACCTCCTTCCCCAGGCAGCAGCCCTGATCTGGTATCCTGCTGGACAGAGGAGGATACAGAGGGATGACTGCTTGTGTTTCAAGTCTCCTCCTTCCCATGGCTGGACTGGGGAAACCTTGCATGGTGGTGGCACTCCAGGTCTGAAGGGGCGAGTGGGACAGGCAGAGTATGGCCTGTACAGACCTACTATTGCAGATACTGGGGCAGAATGGGCACAGAATATCACTGACAAACTCCTCTTTGCTTATGTCCAAACAATACTGCTCCTCAAAGTGCACTTGACTGCTAACTTTCTTTTCGCATTCAAGATGCAACTATGCACACGGCTCAGCTGTATAACTACAGTGTAATGCAACATGATCCAAAATGACAATGGCACGTTGCTGAAACTGCATTCTCCCCTACTGAAAACAAAGCCAGAAAGTAGGATTTTTATGAGCTACACAAAAAAAGAACCAAGAAGTTTACCTCAAACTGAACTGTGACTTCAAAGTCTGCTGTGAAGCCTCTCCTGGCTTCCACAGTATGGAAGGGGAAAAGATACTAGACATTGATAACAGTGCAAATATCTGAGACAGATGAAATGGTGAGAGTAGCTTTGAATCTCTCTTTTAAAAGATTAGGAATTTTGTTTTCACAAAATAAGCTGATCACCTTAACAGGGATTAATCAGATTTTCCCAGCAACCTTCCTGCACCAACTACTTGCATGTAATTGCTGGGAGCTTTCTGATTAGTTATGCAGCTGATTACAGCTCGGAGTCATACTAAGGCCATAGCTATTTCTGTTTGAAATAACCTTTTCTCTGAATAATGCAAGATCAATAGTATGGCTCCTATGTACGTCACCAGCTTTGGCTTTTATGCTGCAAATACCAATATTGATCACTTCAGAAATTAAGCCTTGGCTTCAGAGACCTCTGAACCAAAGTGTAATGGGCAACAGTGAACTTCAGACTCAAAAGGGGGAAATATTTATAGTCATCCTTTGTTATGTGAAGGATTATTGATTGATAACAAGAGGCAAACTCTCCTGATAGTAATTCTGGCCACAGCAATTCTATTAGAATATGAATGCCATACCAGAAAAAAATGCATTTGAAGTGTTAAGGTTGTAACGTATGTAATTAACAGACAACATATCCAAACTTCGCACATCCAAATCATCTCATTCCTACTTATCATTGTTACTAGAGCTGCATGTGTTTGCTGCAGTTCTTTCCCCCAGTACCTGTCTGTCAGCACTTGCACATCCTCGGAAAGTCCTAACTAAATTATAGATATTGCAATAATAATAATTGGAGATGCCAGTAACTGTGGGCTAATCCTCTACCTATGTATAATTAAAATATGGCTGCTACCTTAAAGGTCTCAGAATTTAAAGGCAACAATCACTCTCCTGAAATACTGAAAGATACCATCTCTGGATTTAGATTTTCTTCACCTCTCCATGTTCCAGTATCTTGAAGTGATTCTCCAGTGTTAACTGGGAGTAACTCCTATAAAATCTCTAGAGCTCAAGGCATGTATTGAATGAGGAGAGTCAGATCCTGTCAGCAGCTGTTGCCAGGCAGGCCAAAATGCTGTACATTAGCATTGTTTGGCTTGTATTTATGTCTTGGAACTGCAGATAACTGTTCTTGTATCCAGGGCCAGCTGTAGAGAATTCATTGCCCAAGGGAAACTGAAAATCATATAGCTCACAGTCATGCAGAGAAAGCAATAGCTAAATGGTTTGCAGCCCCTCATATCTCGTTGCCCTAGGCAACAGCCTGCACTGCGGAAGTGGCAGATCCAGCCTTTCTCATATGAAGTCTGTAACATATGGTGTTAATATATGGCTTGATACTATGAAAGCCCTACTGTAGTACCATTGGGGTGCTCACATATTAGGTGATACAGGTGAGTGCCTAAACAGTCTCAGGATAAGAGCTGCTGGTTTCCATCCAAGATTTTTGATACACGGATGGAGGTAACTGGAAGCACAGAGATTATAGCCTGCACTCACGAAATGTGGGGCATCTGACTCAAGATCCTCTCAGCTTGGCTTTCCTTGAGCTCTTATAGGAACTGACCCAAGATCCCCAAATGAACTCAGGGCAATTCTGACAGTAGGTCATAAGTCTCAGCTCCCAAGGCAGTGCCTGCACTGTGCTGCCTCTTAAACCTGTTTGCAGCAGGGGCTATAGCTGGGTCAGCTACAGCTGAGTACACTCTAACAAAAATATCTGGTCCTGCAGAGTGCTGAGTGCCAACAGTTCCCCATTTATTCACACAGAAATAAAGGTGCTCTTTGCACCTTTCTGGATCAGAGCCTCTCTGTTGTAATATTGATGAGAGATCATTTCCCATCACCTCTTTGCAACGTTTCAAAGGATTTGGGCTTCTGCAGCAATTTAAGCTTTACTCCCATGCTTGAGTAATCCAGGTCAGGAATCAGTGACTTTTAAAATCAAAAGCTGGACTAACGTCCCAAAAAGGACCTTTGTATCTCTGTTTAAGCTTCCAGAGAGTCAGCTTTGCATTCACTGTAATAGTCTTGCACTTCCTGCAATGGAGTCCTTGGAGAACTCCATCTCTGTTGCATTCGTGTAGCGCTGGAATCGGGGAAGCTTCAGGAGGTGCCAAACAAGCCCCTGTGTCCTCAAATTAGAAGGTAATACCTTATACCAGAGCCAAACCATGGGTGCAACCCATCTTTGAGGCAGGCAGGGTAATGATATTGAAATGAGTGGCAGTGCATCTCTATGGAGGCACGGAGAATCAGTGCTTTGGCTGTGCTTGTTTAGCACTTGACTGCCTAAAGGATTCAGAACTCAAATTTCATGACAGCAGTGATTTCGGAACAATGCATTTTCAAGAACACTCCAAATACAATGCACAGCAGGTGCAAAGCTGTTTTTGAGCTATTGTGTGTGTTGTTCTGGTAAACAAAAGAGACAATCATTTCATGACAGCACGGATTTTTGATCCTGGTAGCCTGTCTTTCCTTTGGCCATATTGTCTGGGATATTGTTCTGTACTGTCAGGTCCCCCCAATGGCTAGAAAAGACGGAGACAGAACACAGCAGCTATGTAAACTAAATCCTAGGGTCCACTGCAGCTGGGGATTGTCTGTCTCAGTTCAGTGCTTCATTCCCTACTACACTGCAAGGAATATTCTAATAGAAAACAGGATAAAGGACTATTCATTAATGCTGAATTATTTGCAAGCCTCTGCTGAAAAGGCATCAGCCTTCTGTAATGCTGCACTGCAAACGACAAGAAGTGGGTGCATACAAATGTAATGTATTTCACCCTTGAGTAAATGCTGTTGCTTCAGACTTATACCAGCCTGAGTTCACATGCTGAACATGGCTCTGTTCCAGTACATGAGCTCAATCATTCGTCAGAGACAGTTATGTCTTTGGATCCACAGATGTTATCTATGTTGTGCTTACATGACAGTGGAGCTTGAAGATGCTGTGATCTCAACCCAATTGTCCCCTACACATCTGTCCCTATGCCAAAGTGGAGCCTGCTGTCCTTTCCTCCACTAAACCTACAAGCTTTTCTTTACAATGTTTCTGCTCTCAGAGCAGTACCTCCCTCTGTGCCATGATTTACAGATCACTTAAGGTATTTACAAGTGATATTTTTCCATCTATGCATGTAAGAGTTGGCTGTTTCTTCACCCTGTCTCCCTCCTGTTCCTTGGTTTCAATTCTGGCCGTGTCTGCTGCACTGGTTAGTGTGAGTCACCAAAGCTGACTGACTAATAATGATCCATGTGCCATGTTATCCCTTTCACATCATTCTCCAGCATTTCCTCATGTGAGTAGGAGCCGGCAGCTTTGTAGAGAACTCTCATTTCTCCCAGTCGCTGACCCACTGACCACCTGAGGAAATCCAGATGCTACTGTGCTGAACTCTAAAGTGAGGTACAAAAGGCTTAGTCAGTGGGCTACAACACATCAGCATTAACACAAAACATTTACGGTTTATCTTCTCCCAAATGCTTGTACACAAGCCCAGCACTGAAAAACAGGAGAAAATATACAAACAGGGCTAGTATCGTGTACCAGACATTGTGCTGTCAAAATGATTTTAGCAGTCATCCAAGCCTCATCCAGAAAGGTTCATCCTAGATTGAATGCTGAGTTAAGCATTCAGGAGTTAGGAGAGGCCCCAAGGAGTAACAGCACTGAAATTGCTTAACTTATTCTCTACTCATTGAGACAGTCTGGTGCTGCAAGTACCTTGCCAAGTGCTGAACCTTTTTGCCCCAGGGAGATGTCCTCTCAGGGGATCTTTTGGATTCAGGCACCATATGGAAGGCGAGAAAAGGAATTAAATAAAAGATGAGGCAAGAGGTGGAAAAAGGCCCTTGTATTTAACGAGCTGCCAGGAATTGTGATAGATGTCAGCTCAGTTTAATTTCCAGCAAGGCCATCTGAGCTTCCCTCTGCCACAGAGATGGGAACAGACAGGGGCTCCTCTCTACCTCCTTTTGGCCCTATTTGCTTTTTAATATTGGGACTTAGCAGTGCAGAATGGTCACAACTGCCTACCCTTTTAGCAAGCAATGACTTCTGTCACCACCAGCAACTTTCATTGTGCCTGACCCAGAGACCTCACACTGGAGGAAACCTCCTATACGTGCTTTCCCCTGGAGACTCCCCCTGCCGCCTCCTTCCAGGTAGCCCTGGGCTTGCTCTGGAGTGTTTAAAACAAGAAGGCGAAGTGCCGCAGTCTGAGTAGCTCATCGAATGATGCTGCAAGAAGGCATTTTTCCCCTGCTTGTGACCTAAGCTACCTCATTCTTCTTTTTTTTAATTATTATTTAACAACCAAGCTTCCCCCATCCCCCCTCCCAAAAAAACCCAAACAAAACAAACAAAACCCAACAGAAAACCACCATGTAGTGTTTGCAAATGTCTCCTCTGGAAGTCTGAAGTTCCTGCTTTCTGCTGTATTAGAACTGCCATAGAGGGCTAACACTGTCTGAAATACAGTCCTGAGACGAAGGTGGGTTCAGGAAAGCCATGAGAAGAGCTGACCCAAACAGCAGACATACAGACTTGCTTGCAACTGAAACATGCATCTTAGAATAATTTGTTTGAGTCCCAACTACTTTCCAGGCACCAACAGACAAACTACAGAGCCCAGAAGAGCTTTCTAAGGATGCACGCATGCATAGCTGTGGAAAGGACCATGGGCACTACCAGTACTAACAGCAAAACTCAGATTCTGCCACCTGACTTTCCTTCAATAATTTCCTCACATGTTAAACACTCCTCCATGCATTCACTCCAAGAAACAAACATCTACAAGCCGTTACTGAGTGTGGTGGTGCATTTTAAGCGGCCTCTAGACCACTCATTCGCGACACTGAGGTAGGCTGGAACATAAAGGACAGGAGGAGACTGCTGTAGGATTAGATTTAACAGCAGCAATGTGGAGGCTTTCGAAACAAACAGTGACCTACAGATTGACAGATTGGATCACACCTCAGTTCCATCCAGCCTAGTACCCTGTCTCCAACAGTTGCCATCACAAAATGCATAAGTAGAAAGTGTGAAAACCCTGCAGCAAGCAGATGGTGGATGGTAACTACTCCTATTCCCTTTTCTCCCCAACATCCTGGTCTCTTACTGGCTTGAGAATGAAAGCTCAGGGTTTAACAACCAGTTTTGGGGACGATATCAATAAATGAGAAAACAGCTAGGGCTGTAAGCAGCCTTTCAGTTCTGTGGGGCTCTGCATGGCTCTGCTTACTGCATGCTGCTGTAAGAGAAATGATTAATGGTAACACACCTGGATATTGCAGGATTTTTCTAACTTTCTCTTGAATTCTGTTAAGGATGGTAGAGTCAGAGTCACATCCTATATGAAAAAGTATTCAGCTAAAGTAAAAGACGGCATGTAGAAGAGAAACACCTCCGAGCTGTTCTTTCCTGAAACAGAAGTAGCCTTAGTGCAGACTACTGTTTCTACTGGTTATGGGAAGTTCTTTAGTCTCTCTAAACATGAGGCCAAACTATCACATAAATATTTTGCCCTGAGACAAAGACAAACTAGTGTTCCAGATCCCTAACTCATAACAATTTCTTATGGTCTTTATTTCTGATCATGCCTTGACAAACCAGGTTAGAATGTGGGCTTTAAACAAGTCTACATTTTGGAAAGTGCACTAGGCGCATCTGCACATTTTTCATGGATTTCTGTGAAAGCTTGATTTCCATTTTTTATAGGCAGAAACTTTGCAGCATTAGCAAAATACTTTTAAATAGTTCCTTATTAAACAGTTCCCAGTGAAACAGCTGCACAGAATAAGCCATATAGAATGGGGTAAAATTAATAACTACAATCTAGGAACAAAAATGTAAACAAGTAGCTTTTTTAAGCTGCGAAACGAAAAAAGATAAGTTGTTATTAGTTCGCCTTTCCCCCGTTCCACTTTCCCATGTGGATTCTCTGAGGTCTAATAGAATGAGCTTATTAGCCTTTTCTTCACTAATTGCATCTTTCTCTTTTCTTCAGTCACTGTTTTCATATTTTGAATGAACTTAATATTTTATGACCTTTGTCACTTCACCAAATTTGGTAAAAATTGGCCAAGAGTTCAAAAGCTTTATTGGGGTACAGAGAGAAAGATGCAGATAACATGATCAGAGACGATCAATTTTTTAATAAAGTAGATTAATGGGGAAAGGAATTCCAAATTACCACTTCTTGTTAGCATGAGATCCCATGTAAATTTAGCAAACACATTTCTGCAGTTATCTATTGTCCTGTTTCATTGGGAATGCAGTGATAGATGCACATCCCATCCTGTATCTTACTTTTGGGTAAGGAAACCTGGTGTGCTGTGGTTGGTGGAAAAGACCAGTCGCCCCTAGCTGCTCACCAGAAAACTGAAAGTAGGACAGAGCTGTAGACTCGGTGGTTCGAAAAGAGTTCCTGAAATGCATGAATGCTCTAAAACAAAGGGAAGAATTTTCTGTTGCAGGCAGGGGAATTTCCATTGCCTTGATTTAAGCCTTTGTGTAGAAGTAGCAGAAGGCCTATTTGATATGGTACCTTGAAAGCTAATTTCTTAAAAAATCTCTTTTGAGTGTCCTTGCTGTACACAGACATGGATCAGAAACATTGCAATCGTCTATCCAGCTGTGACATATTAGATTATTTGTGGCTTTGCAGCACAAAACAGATTCTGTGACTTGTGATGCTAAGCTATTGGCCTCGGACAAGAGCCAGTTCGGGTTATTCCGTTCTGCTGACCTAAATTCCTTTCAAACAGTCAAGTGGATGAAGTATCATCCTTCTCTTCCTGTCCCAAATTGTAGCACAGCTTCTCTTCACACACAAGGATATTTTACACTGCTCCTCAGAGCTGGTGGTTAAGCCAAGAGTGGTAGGAGACCCACCATGGTTAACAGATAGGAATTTTAAGTGATTGTGTAAGTCCTGAGATGACCATCCTAAACTGACTTTCTTTTTGATCTCTCATCTTGCTTAAATTCTTTCTTCTATTCATAAAATGGGAGATTGGGCAAATAAGAGTGTGTAAAACCAGATGAAAGCTGATGTGAATGTATGGTTTTTTTCTTGTATATATCATTTGTGCAATGTACTGCTTTCTGCAATTTCACATCAATGCCTCCCTTACCAGGGACGCTGACAGACAGCTCATCTGGATCCAGTTGTCATTTGAAGATGTGAGGCTAAGGGGAGCCTCTAATAAAACTCTGCCTCTAGTGTGCTGCGCAATTCTTTACCGGTAACAGAGAGGAGCCAAGCTCTGCTGTTTCCTTTTGAGACAGCTGACGTCGGTTCTGGCAGCTCCATCTTATTATAAAATCATTTTAAGAATAAAAATCTGTGGAAAATGGGGCACTGGGTGGAGGCACTTGTGTGCGTAACTATGCCCAGAACATTGCCCGCACATAGCGAAGCTGGCATCAGACTCCTGGGAACCAACTGCCAAGTGTGGGTGGGTGGTGAGTGCACAAAAGCATATTCTGGTGGGCTTCACAAGCTGGAAGAGCTGTACCATTCCCACATGCAAACAATCCTGCTGCCAGCACCAGGCATGTCACCCAGGAAAGCTTCTTCCCTCCCCATCACAGAAGAGCTGCCACTTGCCCACCTACCCAAAGGACATGCTTTTTTCAAGAGATGAGTGTTTCCCCAACACCTCCCAACAATCAAGTTTAATGAAAGTAGGTTAAATTAAAAAAAGAATCTTGACGTAGTTTTGGTAACAAGGCTGGGTAACATTTTGTGCTAAATCTTGGATAGCACGGAGAAAGCCTGCTAGCATTCACAAACTACTCCTGTCCTAGACACCTCTGGTGGCCCCATTACCTCACCCACACCAGGGCAATCAGGAATAATCCCAGAGAGGCTGAGGGAGCACAGGGCTATTTAAGAGATCTGATTTGGTCCTCTGTTGTCTGACACTGTGTAAACATGTCAGGGTGCGTGGTACTAGAAAAGTACCGAGTTAAGATAGCTACTGTGGAGTAGTTAAATAACTTCAATGCTTTGATTTTAACCTGGGTGAAGCAGGTAGCTATATGTATGAAGTCTGTAGCAGGATAAGAGGCTTTTTTTACAAGCACGTGAACTGTCTAACACGAGTCAGCTAATGAGGGATCAAAGCTTCTGCCCAGGACAGATAAGTTGAGCTCCAGGCAATTAACTGTGTTTGTGACACTCTTATTGACACATTAAAAATAAACTGGTGTGTCATCTACTTCACACAGACCAAAATGATCCCATAAAGGTTTTATTGCAAATATAAAGGTCTTTCTTTTTAATGCTCCCATAAAGTTCTTGTTTGGCTTTTTGCAAATTTTGCGAATAAGTTTCTTCCCTCCTGCTATTGGGTGAGCTGAGAGCTGTGCTTCCAACCAAGAGTTGGCTACATTCTAAACAGGTTGAATGCCATGAGTCCAAGTCGTAATATGGGGGCGATAGATGCTGTAAAAGTAGTAAACACTATAAAGTATGTTCATGGCAAGGGACCCCTTCAGTTTGCTAAGGATGAGAGCCCTTTCACTTGTTTGAGCTGTAAAGATTCCCGCTGAACTTTCAAGAGACCCCTGCAGCTGCCCAGGAATTACTGTTTCAATAAGCTACTGCTGATTCAGCTAAGGCAACTCATGTTACAAGGTGTGATTCATAAACATGGTGCATCATCAGTGGGTTTGGAAGAAATGTTCTTCCTTCAGCCAATAACAAATTTTTTTAACATTACTTGCTTCCATTTTTGTACAGCTGCTTTTTCTAGTTACATGATTTGATAAAAAATGAGCACTGTCTATAAAAAGGCAAGCAGACTCCACAAGCAGGGTCTGATTTCTAGGTCTCGAATGGCTGGGAAAATGGTGGGACTATCCTTCCCTGTTGGAAGCTGGTGAACTAGGCTCTTGCTTCAGTGTGAAATGGAAAAAAACAAGATCCCTGAGCTTCATTCCTCTCCCTAGGACTGACCTGCTGATTGACGTCCAGGAAACCAGTGAGACTCTCTAGCCTCAGGCACGTGACCCAGAAACCTCTATGTTTGTCAGGGAACAGGGGAAAGGTTCATTAACATCTTTCTAGTGTCCAGAATGATTTCCTACATTGCTAAATGCTAACATAATGCTATGTTACCTCTAACACATCCCTCCTGACATCAAGGAGGGTCCTCAGTATGGATGATAGGGACCTGTATTGAGCCTAACAGGAAAACCAGGAGATGCACAAATCTCTTTGGCTCCACTGAAATACTCTTCCTAAAAAAATTAAATGTGCCTCATATTGAATTCAAAATCTTCATAATAAAAATGTGAATTCATGTGATAATGTGTCAATCTGAATTTTTACAATTGCAAACAACTTGTGTTGGCATCACTGGGTCAAAGGGGCTGATGTTGCAAGCTCTCCTGGCAATCATACTCTCTCCCCCATACCAAGCCCCTGCTGAGGTTACCAGGAGCACCAAGACTGATCCCTGAAGAAGAGCTTGGAGACATGAGACCTGCTCTTAAGTATTGTATTCAGTTTAAATCTGCTTTTGTTCTATTTCTTTAGGCAAGATACCGATTGCATTTGCTTTGTTAAACTTAGTTCAGCTGCTTCAGCTAATGTCAAACCCAAGAAGAATTTTGGTCTAAAATCTTAATTGTATGTTCTCCAAAAGCCACGTTTTGGTCACACTCTGTTTCATATACAGATTGAGCAAAGTCAATGGCAAAGGCATTTCAGGAACCTGTACAACATCTTTGGCATTCACAACACACAATCCATTATAAACACTGACAGCTAGAAAATTTGCTCCCATGCAATTAAACTAAAAATGTTCTCTTTACATGATGCAACACAGCCACAATCTGCTTTAACTCAATTGTATATAACAAAAAAGCATCCCAAAAGATTTTCTCAGCTGATATTTTAAACACCAGCATCTCCTACTGTCTTGCTAGTTTCAGGTTATTTGGTTCCTTGTAGTTTGGTCACCAATGCCAGCAAGTGGGTAGCCAGCTCAGACTTACAAGGATGCCAGTGCATAGTATAGGGCCTTACCTGTATTCACTAGCATTTGAAGGTTAGCAAACAGTAAAATCAAGCCTGACATGGAGAAGAGCTTTTGGGATCCTGTCTAGCACCTTCCAGAACCTTTGAATCAGCAATGGCAATAAAAAAGACTCTCTGAGAATGGGGTGCTATTCCAGTATCACAATCAAATGCAAAGCACATTAGCACTGATTTTGCTCTAGCATCCTTCCATCATCCCCTTTTCTCTACCACTTCCCTGCAAGAAGGGCTGTGCTTGGGTATTTTACACAGATCAGCTCACAGGTAGGACGCTCTCTGCTCTTATTGTTTCTGCTTTTCAGAGAACTGCATGCTTGAAAAACAAACCAAACCATCAATAAAAGGCTGTCTAATCACCCAAAGCCATGGGTTTGCAATCTGCTGATGGCTTCTATTTCACACACAGGTGTGATATTGTCACACAAAGGCTTCCTGCCTGTACAGAGCATCAGCACCTCCTGGGGGAATAGGGTCCCCAAATCTACACAAATGTAGTGAGAAGAAAAATAAAGATGTCTTACCCACATGGGTGATAACCGTAGTCAGTCGCTGGGTGAGCTCCTGATGTGACATCTCTTCTTCTTTTAACCAAAAAAGCATTTCACACAGGGAACTGCACAGCATCCAAAAAAAGATGCACCCAGAGTGGGAGGCTGCACACTCACTGCCTCGCTTGCACACAAAGCGAGGACCACTCCCACAGCACGGCCCTTCCAGCTCTCACATCTTCTGCCGGCTGCTCACCTCTTCCAATTTGCTGCTGTCCATGCATGGACCTAGAAAAGCTCCTTCTAAAGGGGGATTTTACCCCCCTTGACAACAAGAAGGGAGCAGGAGGGGGTAAATAAAAAAGGAAAAAGAAGCAGGCGAGTTGATTGCTTATGGCTTTTTTCTCCCTTCTCCCGCAGATGAGGCAAAGGATAAAGAGACAAACCAGCAGGCAGATACCTTCCTCCAGGGAGACTTTTGGATGGTGATGCTGTGAGTCAGGGAAAAATCCTGGAGGTAGGAATGGCATCGGGAGGAGTGGAGCTGGCAAGAGAGCTGTAACAGCAGCAGCTGCTCTGCGACGCTCTCTTAACCAGCGTGCCTGGGAGTCAAGAACAACCCGCTGGCAGCCTCCGGTGCTCCCCCTTGGCCCCTGGGGCTCAGATGCCTTGCAGGTTGTCCCCAAGTGGAACCCCCCAATGTCCCCAGAGACCCTCCTCCCACCCCCTCTAAAAGCCCTTGCCTGAGAAATGGGGCTGCCACATATGTGGAGGGGCAGGGGGTCAGTGGGCTTTTTAGGGGTGTTGTGGCCACAGGCTTTGTTGCTTTCCTGCACGGACAGGATCCCTGGGATCCTGGTGTGACTGTGCCCACAGCACCCTCTCCTGCTGCACGTATACAAGAAGGGTGAATTAATTAGCCCTGGGTGCTGGGCAGGTCTCACCTGCGATCATGGCCACAGGGATCAGCTGTGCCCATGGGCAGGCAGGGCAGCAGTGGGCCAGAGCAGGTCTGTGGGGAGCAGCTGCCGCTGGGTGCCAGGGACACAGCTGAGCCTTGCACAGATGCGTGGCTGCCATAGGGCAACTGGCTGCTGAGCTACGGGAAAGCTTCATCAACCCTCCTGGCTACAGACCCCAGCTGGGATCTGAGAAGAGGGAAAGTGAGGCAGGCAAGAAAGTGAGAAAGGGCAGCGCATGCCAGAGACTTTTATGTCTCTATTCCCTCTTTGCACCTCCTCCTTTGAAGCCTACCTGAAGCTCCACGCAAGATACTTCTGGAAACAGGGGAAATTTATTACACATCTAAAAATAAAGAAATAAAATAGAAAAGGGTGTAGCTGCCTGCAAAATCTGCTCTATTCCCACAGAATGGATTCAGCTCTAATTCCAGATTTCCCTACCCATCCATAGAATTTTGCTTGGGTCCACCTTTCCAGACATGCCAAAGAACATGACATCATGTATACACAAAGCTGGAGCTGTAAAATACCCGTGGGCTCATCGGATCTTAGAGCACAATTAGTGCGTCAGTCCTGGTGTTGCAAAAGGTTTTACCTACCTCTGTGATGGGAAAATCCTATAATCAACTGGCTGACCTACAAGCCAGTGTGAGTATCTGTGCTGTTGTCCTCATTTTTGGATGATTGACCAACTGTGCTAAGCGGTGTCTTGCATACTTTTGTTGAGTTAGTTTAACAGCAAGTCTGCCTGAAAAGAAGTGAGGAGGATGACTTGAGAGCCACCCACCTGCCAACATTTTGGGATTAAAGCAAAAGCCATTTTTTTCTGAGATCCTCTTTTTACTGCAGTAAAGTTCAAACTGTAAAGACCTTGACTAACATTAAAAAGATTCCCTCGACCAGGGAAGAGATGCCATCATCAGGGAAAAAAAGCATATAGGAAGCAGACTGCCACCCAGACATAATCTTTGGAGGGGTCTGAATGATCTGGGATGCTTTATTTTACTCTCAGAGAGTCACAGATTGCAGGTAGGAACACGGGACTAGAAAAGTCACCGTGTTTCCAGACACTTAACAGATTTTTTCTTTTTTTTTTTTTCTGCAGGCAGAGACACTATATAATCCCATTCATAAATGAATTAAACTCCACTGAAAAGCAGTGTAGATGATTTGCTCTCACTAATCTACAGCAAGGCTGTTCAAGAACATCAAGGATAGCTAAGAGCCTTTGTCTTATTTCTAGCTAAATTTATTCTGTTATTTTAAGACCATATGCTCCTATACCAACATTATTATTCAGCATCAGTAACTACAGACACATGTATATTTGCTATTTTAAGATCCTTTTTCTCTTATTATTTGTTCCTGCTATGTTAGTCTGCTTTCCAGTTTTCCACTATACCTTCAATAATTTTGGAACCTGTTGGTCAATTGCAATCTGATGCAGGAGACAGAAATTAGTTCTTACAGGTTCACTGAAAATTAGCAAGGTGTAAAAAGACTGAAAGGGGAAAGGACGCAGTAGGGACTGAATAATTATTTTGTGTCTCCTCCCTGTCCAGGTTATACTGTGGGGTGGGTTACACAGGATTCAGTCGGAGTTGAGGGCGCTATCCTATGATATGAGTTATAATGAACAAAAAGGGGAAACTGGGGTTATTTTAGTGGGAAGGTTTAGTCTGCAGGACACAGCCATGGGATAGCAAACTCCACTAGTTTTACCAGTCACAGGATGATTTCTTTACACTGTCAAGATTCAGTGGTGCCTGCATTAAAAAAGGCTGCTGCTTATAGTGTGTATTGCTATTACAAATTCCCAAATGGAAGAGACACAGGGACTCAACCAAGTCAGAAATACTGCAAAAGCACTGGTGATCTACAGTTCCAGACCCAAGTTGAGAGGGGGAAAAGCAGGAGCCTGGACTATAGGCATCTCCTGGAACAGAGAGAAATGAAAGCGCTGTGCCTATCACTCAAGGAATGGCTCAAAGATGCTGAAGCAACTTAGTCCATCACTGTGATGGTAACAATTTCCAGTGCTGCGCGTATTTGTGAAATTGAGCCAGCACTTTTACTACAAATACAGACTTCCCCTCTGAAGGATAAAAGCCGTTGCCGATACACATGTGTTAGAGGTACAGAAGATGATGATTTACATTTCAGGCATGAGCCAGGGTCTCACCAGAAAGCAGGGCCAGGGGCTGTATGAACACCATGATTCCACTATTAAAATGATGGCCAACAGGCAAAAGAATCTGATTTCTCCATAGAGTGACAACCTGACAAATCACCAGCCATTTATTAGATCCTGAATCAAACAGCTGAGGCCAAAGCATTGTAAGCAATTTTAATAAAGAGTAAATTGCACACTGCAAACAAAAAATGTTTACAAGATCCTATGGCCTGGCCAGATGGAAGGGGAAACTCTCACAGCAAAAAATATATATAGATTAATCTAATCTTTCCTTGTTTTTCATCTTATGTAGCCACATATCTCTTTCTTGTGTCAGTAAAAACCAACTGAGATCGAAGGGCTATTAAAGATCAAAATGAGACCCATGCATGAAACTAGCCTATCTTTTTCACTGTATTGATTATCTCCATTTTCCCATAAGTCCTACATAACCTTTATAGGCTCACCCATCTCTTAGTTTTTCAGGAAGATCTCCTTCCAGAACAAGATCACAACCTTGTGGTGTACAGAGTGCATCTGAAGACACTTTCATACCAGAAAAAAGGCAGGCTGATGGAATAACAGAATAGTTTAGAATCCCTTTCCCAATTTTCTTCTTTTGCAAACAAGCTACTTTGGTATCATACCTCTTCCTCCCTTAACTTTTGTCTAGAGACTGTCTGATCCCCATATCAAAGGCTGGAGCTCTATTACTGGCTGGGAAGAACTCTAACACTGTTGGCACAATCAGGAAAGTTAATTACACTGTCCACTTCTGACTGGTTATGGCAGGACTTCAGATCTGCAGTGCATTTCCGTGAGTAGAGAAAACTGATAAATGAGTCAGATACTTCTTTGATGCACACCTACAAAGAAGGCACAGAGAGTGCTGTTTCCTTTCTGTAACATCAGTCACATAGTAAAGGAAAATACCACTCCATATTTCAAGTTTTCTTACTTTTGTTCTTTTTGGAACACTTCAGTCAACAGTGCTCTTGCTTAGCTTTTAAGAGGGTCACAGTGCTAGTGCTTCTCTGGCTGTTCTTGGCTTTCCACTGTCCTTTCAGTCAGCTCCTGTGACAAGTCTGGGCTTCTCTGCCGAAATGTGCATGTACACTTTTTCTCCTGCACACAGCTCCCCCGGCAATGCCTAGGTCCTGCCTTCATGCTTAGCCTTTTGGCTAAGCTTTGCAAAGCCTGACCTGCTTTGCCTCAGAGGCTGTTTCAGCTACTTTACTTCTTTTGGTTTTAACTCTGAAGCCTGATAGTTCAATTTCAGGCCTCTGGTTCCTTCATCTTGAGAAGTCATCTTAGCCATGACTTTATATATAGCGATCATATCCCTCGGTCACTTTTCTGAGCTGAGTCAAATGCTGTCCTAGTTACTATCTCTTCATAAAAAAAAGCCAATTCATACCTTTCAACATTCTTGCCATCTTGCTTTGAACCTTCTCTTGTTTACGCAGCTTGGACAGTGAAGATTGCCAGTTTCAGTCTGCTTTGTGTTGCTTACGTAATTCTGACAGCAGTCTTCCAATGCTGAAAGTTATTAGATAAATGTTTGCTGTTAAACGTTTAAGAAAACCAATATGTACCTATTTCTATTGCATTCATTTCTTTCAATACTTTCTAGCATCTTTCCTCTTTTAAGACAAAGGCTGAATTTTGGACAAAGCTGTTGACAGTGATCCTGCAATTTTTAGGGTCAGCTTACTTCCTAAACTCTATGTAGTTTAAGGAAGCCACTTGTCCACTTTCAGTGTCATTAAAAAAACCCAAGATTATCTCCCAGGAAGTGTTAATGTCAACTGGCTGAAGGTCTAGACTGACAGATGCATGGGTGCCGAGTAACTTATAAAGACAGATGTCCTCCCCCTAATCAGTTCTTCTGCACTGCTACTGTCCCTAACCCCTTACACGTTGGTTTTCTGCCAGATGAGCTCCTGAACCCTTATTCCGTGGTTGTACACCTGCAAATGCCGGCGTAAGAAGACTGGGAAGGAAGGGGACCAGGCTTCCCATTTAGATCAGCTCAAGCTGCCAAAAAACTGCCCTGCCACCAACAGATGCAGTATTCACCTCCCTACTCATCCCACCACACGCTCCCACTTCTACCTCCTGTTTGCTGTAGTAGGAGTGCAATGTAATGGATCATTTCACTGAGCTGCTGGATCTGCTTGTACCGGTTGTGAAACTAGACCTGAGGTATTTGGAAGATACAAGGGTTCAAGTGTGGCTGGAGGACCTGGCTATGATGAGAACGAAGAAGGTTGCCTTCAATCAGTATCAGTAATGAGGCATCTGCCACCGGGGTACTTCGGTTTTTAAATACCAACACATCATGAGTTGTATAGCTTTATAAATTAAAATAAATAATCTTAAATAGTCTTATGTAAGAACAAATCCAGCATGCATCAAATGATTAGCATTTTAAAGCTGAACTGGCCTTTCTGTGCATTAGAGTAGCAGTTTCTACAGGCCACATTTGAGGAGCACTGATGAAGCTAGGGAAAAACACAGTCCTTGCCATGGGAAATGCTGGGTTGCGCAAACGAGAGGACATCATAACTGTCTGAGTTTGATCTGTTGGACTTTAAGATGGTGAATGAATGCAATTCAATAGAATAGAGCAAGCATAATTTTCAGTCCTTATATATCTGAGAGGGAGGAAGAGAAAAACAGGGAGCAAGAGAGAGGAGCTTGGGTTTGATTATTCCTTTCTGGAATTTTTAACTCTTGTTAACATAATGAAAGACAAAGTTGTGTTATGAAGTTAAGTTAATGTAGCAGAGAGGAAGCTCCATTGCTGAACTGAACCTGAGGCTCACACATAGTTGATAAAATGCTCAAATGCCAGGTACATTTGAAGGGGCCCCATTAAGGAGAGTGCATTGAATAGACACCACCGAATAGAAGGAAGCTTCAAAAATACAACAAAGCTTTATACAGTTTCAGAAAGAAAACTGATCAGTTCTAGCTGCTTATACATCCCTATCATTTCCAAGTTACCATGACTTGGAAGTACCAAATATAATCACAGTGGGGAAAAAAAATAGCATTGCATTTTTTGTCTAGAGCAAGACAACTTCAGTAATTATATGTGTGGGCATTTCTTGCTGCTAAGGCTACGATCTGGATTTCATGCTTCAATAGCAGAATGCCAGATGAGAGGAAACAGCTTATTTAAAATTGCCCGGACAAGGATTACAGGCTTGTCTCATTGACAGAATGATGTATTTTCAGCCTAAATTCTTTCTCGCATCTCCTTTTCCAAAGATTGTTCATCTGTTGCCATAGAGACCATTTCCAATCCAGTCTTTTCCCTTGCACAGGTTCTATTCTGGGTGATGGCTACCTCGGCTGCCCAGGCCACTCCGGCTGTGCCTCGTGCCCAGGAGTAGCCAAGGGGGAATAGTAAAGCTAATAATCTGCAACCATACAATATACAACTGCTGGTAGCAGAATTCCTTTAATTTTTTGTCCACAAAACTGGTACATAATTGGGAGGATAAGCTGTAGCTACCCAGCAGCATGAAAACGTGGGCGTGCATCATGACTGCCAAATCTGGTAGGGTGCTTTTTTGTCCTTTAAAGGGAACTGTCACATCAATCACACCCCTCATTTTTTTTTCCTGGCTTCGCTGTAGTGGAGATTATTAGAAGCAATGGGAAAACAGAAAGGATTCACTTTCGTTTCACTGGTAGCTTTTGCATAGATAACCCCCGCCTCTGTACACCTGGGGGAGCTGCTCGCATGGCAACCGCAGGGGCCGGAGGTTTGAGCGACGACCGTACAATCGCAAATCGGCAGGGGCAGCTGGAGCAGGACAGGGCTGGGACAGACTCCGGCTGTCGTGGGTTTCACTTCCAGAGACCCCCAAGGCGCCCGTCAGCCGCCAGGCGGGGGGAGCGGCCCCCGCCCCAGGGCCGCAACGGCTCCCACCTCCTGACAGGAGAGGCCCCTCCTCCGCTTGCTTTCGGCGCTGCCTTTGTACAGCACTTTTTTTTTTTTTTTCCCCCACTGGTCGGGGAAGGGGCATGTGGGAGGGATGGCGAGGAACGGGCGCCAGCCGCCCGGCACCCTGCCGGAGCCGCCCTCAGTAGAAGCGCGGCCACGGCGCCCTGAGGGAACGCCACCGCCCGGCCGCAGGGGCCCGCCCGCTCCGCGCCCAGAGCGCGCGCACCCCCTCCACTCCCCCCTCCCGCTTCAGAAACCGGAGCATGCGCAGCGCTGCCGGCGGGCGCCGCGCGGCCCTTGGCTCCGAGGCGGCACGTCAGCGCCCGCCTCCGCAGCGGCGCCGAGCTCTGTGGTTGGCCCTCGGCAGGCGGAAGCGGCCCCGCTCCCGGCCGGGCGCGGATTGGCGGGAAGGGGCGGTGGGGCCCGCGGTGCCGTGCTCGGCCTAACGGCTGGGCTGGGGCGGGGGGGCTGTGCGGTGGAGGTGGCGGCCGGAGCCATGCAGGCCTTCCTCAAAGGCCCGTCATCCATCAGCACCAAGCCCCCCGCTGCCAAGGAGAGGGGCGCGGCCGGCGCAGCGGGGAGCAGCGGGGAGGGCAAGAGGCTCAAACCCATCCCCTGGGTGGAGAAATAGTAAGGGCTCCTCTGGGGCAGCGGGGTCGCTGGCCGGGGTGGCCGTGGCTGGTCGTGGTGGGGTTTCGGCTCTGGAGGGGGGTTGTGGAAGAGGGAGTGGGTGCGTGGCAAAGGGGCTTACAGCTGTCGGTGCCTCCACCTGGGCGAACAGCTTTAACTTTATCAGTTATAGGGGAAAACCAGCGCTGTGAACTACTGTAAGAGCCCGTTGTTGGTGTCACTGGGCAGAAAACGCCTCCATCGCTGATGTCAAGCGGTGCGGTTTCATCGCTGTGGCTTGGTGCAGAAGTGCATTAAATGCTTCGTTTTTGAGAAGCCTTTATCAGCTCACGAAGTGGTGAAATATTGCAGTCTGCAATACAGTTCTGCTTCTAAAAATGGCTCAGGCTGCTGTTTACAATAGAAATAGACAAACAGCTTCCTGAGAAATTAGATCACTTCGGTAATACAGACCAGAGGCATTAGACAGATTTCGTGTTATGATTTTGACCTGAACCACTAAATTCACTGTAATTCTTCAGTACCTGATGTAATCAGAAAGGGAAATGTTGTTTTTCTCAATTTCAGTTTTCTTCTGAAACTTTGTTAGCTAATAAATTGCATTTAATGTCTCTTTATTTAGTCGCCCCAAAAATGTGGATGAGGTCGCCTTCCAGGATGAAGTTGTTGCTGTGCTGAAAAAGTCCTTGGAGGGTGCTGATGTGAGTGTAATGATAACATCTACCCAATCAGTATGTTTAGGCAGAAACTTTAGCCAGTGATAACGAAAGCTTCTCTTTCCTAACTCGGCAGTGATCATTTTACAGTGGTGCTTTACAAACAAGCTGAGTGTAGTGTGTTGTGATATATGTGTAAAGTCTGTGATGTTTCCAGCCCTCTAAACATTGTAAAATTGTCAGCTGTGTGATGCAGTTCGGAATTTTTCTGGAAAAGCTTAATGGGTAAACTTCTTGTTAATGGTTTCAAATCTGGAAAAGTTTTTGTTGTGTCTACACAACTGTTCAGCTAGTACTTTTGACAATTGTGTTTAAGAGGGGAGGGGAAATTTTTCTTTCATGGAAAAGTCTGGATTGCCAATTGTTCCTAAACAGTTCTATGGAACTGATAGATCAGTGCTTCTATGAAACTGTCAAACATTAAAACAAATGTACTGTTTGCTAACGAGGGAAGTTTGAGTTATAAGTGCCAGGTCTACTACTAAGATAGTGATCCCCAAACTTTTTGGGTTAGAGTTTCCAAGTAAGTCTCTTTGGCTTTAAAAAGCTAAGTATGACAGTTTCACTAGCTTCACTGCAGTGTTGGCACCTGTGACCTAAGAATATAAAGATGAGCAGAGCGTTTTCAGTTGCTTTTGCTTTACACTTGCATTTGCTTTTGGATAAAAATTTAGTAAATATTCAGTATGAATTGTGGTTATTTCCTCCAAACCAGGGGATGCGGAAGTGGAGGGACTGAAGGGAGAAATAAAGTAGGTAGCCAAGAAATGGCTGTGCTTTCTTGCAAATCTGGACAATTCCTTCCTTCGTACATGCTGAGACTTGTTTTTGCTCCACGTTTCACCTAGAAAGGTCATTCTTGTGCTCCAAAAGCTGTTTCTGTTTTCGTGGACTGCTAATGCCAGCTGAAGTGGTTGGTGGATGTTCTGAAAATGACATTTGTGATATGGCTGTCTGCTCACCAAGAGCTGAAAGGAACAATTTGGACTTTTCAGTTTTATGCAAGAAGCCTTTCACTTGTAGTGTGCTCTGATGCACAGTATGCACAGGTATTCTTTGGTATTTGAAAATTTTATCTTATGACAATTTACTTCGCAGTTCTGGTTTTGACTAATGTGAGTCTATTTCTACCTGAAAATATTCATTTCATCAGAACTAGCAAAAGCAGAAGTACTTTCTTTGTTTGAGCGTAGGGAGCCAAAATGAAACTGGTATGGTAGAAGTGGGAAAGACTTGTATAATTCCTTTCTTTAGTTCATGTCTCCAGATTTAGTTTACTTTGAGAATGCTGTCATAACGTGACCTTGTCATGTAATGTTGTACCCATAGAAATCTGGGTTTCAACAGCAATGCTGCTATGTTATAATATTTGTGCAGTTGAGGTAATTAGTGAGGAACTATTAACAGCTAAGGAGAAATGAGGTGCTGCCACCTATTCTGTCTGGACATATCAGTCATGTAACATCGCTTAGGTGATGGGTTGTGAAATTCTATTTTGAGCAACAGCTATTTAAAACCTTAGAGCTTCTAGATCAGCAATGTTTCTCGGATTATGAGCCTAGTACACTTGTCTTAACTTTTTGCCTCCTGAGTTGAAAAGACAAATTATAACTTCTGCTTACTGTTACAGGCTTTGTATTTTGCCATAGCTACCCAAACTCAGCAAGGCATTTGAGAACAAAATCATGCAAGTACTTTAAAATATTTGATGCTTTTAAAATTTGGGCATTTTTGTTAGTTCTTGAAAGGACTCATTCCGTCAAAAAGGCAAAAGTGTAATTTAAACTCTGAGGTGGCTGGTACTTATTTCAGAAGTTCTTATTGAATTTGGAGATCTGGGAAGATCAAAGAAACAGCTGTGACAACAGTGTAGGTTTATGTAATGTGCTTTATTTAAACCTTAGAGTTGAAAATGGAGAGCCAGTCCTTTGTTGATTGGCTTATAAATATTTGTGGACCTTGGTTTGGGAGCTGCTAAATGGAGCAGGACTTTTAAGTCCCTGATACATCTCCATCTGTAATAGCAAGCATCTGTCTTGTTATAAACTGGGGAGACCAGAGTCCAAGTGGTTTTGAATTGGAGAAATTGATTTATGTCTGCCAGGACTGTTGATTTGTTACTGCTTTTTGCAAAGAAACTGACAAGTGTCATAGTATTCTTTAATTTTCATTTCCCTGATGATATCTTAATGACTGAAAAGAGAGTTAGTTGTAGGATTATCATTGCAATTTACATCTTCACTTGTACTGAAACTTCTAGAAAAGGACTTGGGGTTTGCACTGTATGTGGTAACTTTCCCATAAGCAGGATGATGCCAGCAGGTATCCTGCTTACCCCTGGCAAGCACGGAAAAATGGATAACCGGATCAGGTTGCAGTCTGTTTAAAAATACTGCCACAGTTACGTAAAGGATTAGGCAGTACTTGGTGAAAAAGTAGTGTAAATACTGGTGATAACTTCAGGGAGAAGCAAGCATAAATGAGGTTGAAACAGAAACAGTAGTAAAGTATGGGTTTAATGGAATTAGGAAACAGATTCTTATTAAAACTTTATACCTGCTAATGCTTGTTTTGAGAACTAGTAGGGAGTGAATTAGCACAGAGACATGAAATTACGAATCTCCACGAAAATGTCTACCCTTGCAGTGTGCTAACCTTAAACATGGTTGTTTGTGAATTTTCAGCTGACATTCATAAACATTTCCTCTCCCTGGAGCTTTCCTAAGAGATATAGGGAGATAATAATGTTGTGGTATCTAATGAAACTTGAAAAAACATTTGTTAGTACTGAATGCTGTTTACTTTTTAGTAACTAGGGGAACAAGCAACGAATGATTGGCAGAAAGAGCAGGCAAAACTTGAAATGGATTTATTTACTATAAATTGATTGAAGATTGAAACTCTTCTATCTGTACTTTTACAGTACATACACAGTTGAATCTGTTCTCTGTGTCTTATCTTAGTTGTTAAATTGGGATGCTTGTTACCAAACTGGTCTGTCTCTATTTCATTTTCCAGTCATGGATTGTGTACTTCTGCATTTTTCTCTGCTCTTTGGATGTCTTTGGTTTTGCTGTTCCCATTCTGTCTGCATTGCTTGCTATATTCAGCATAAAATTCTCTAATCTAATTTTAGTTGACTCTTTAAAAATAGAACATTTATTAAGGGCTTGAAATCAAGTCAGTCTGAGAGGTTTGTCTTTTTGCTATTGATCGGAGGGGACTCTTGGATTCTTGTTCTAAGAATGTAGAACTGGAACATCCCCTACTGTCAAAGGCAGCAGTTTTAAAGTGCAGCCTGATAATTTGTAAGAGGGATCACTTGAAATAGTAATATAGAAAGCTATCACTCCTATGCTAATTAGAAAGTTTCTTGATGTCAGCCAAAATTTAGTCATGGCTAACTTATACAAATTTGGTTTATGCCAACTTTGTTCTTCGTTCCTGTGTTGCTCTGAGATTTTTATGGAGATCAGTCATATTCCCTCTCAGCTTTTGTTTTGCTGAGCTAACTAAACCAAACTCTTTAAAAAAGAGTCACTTCTCATGAGATAGGCTCTTCACTCCTTTAATCGCCTTTCCCAGTTTGGATTCATCATCCTTGACTAAAGGTGACCTGAACTGTGTGTAGCTTTCCAGATGAAGTATTGTTAGCCCCATGTTAGTATTTAGTAATTTTCCTTCTGTATTGAAAGTGCACATCCTAGGACCACGTGTTACACAGGCTTATGCTGTTCCTCTGACTGACAGACAAAACAAAGTCAGCTTGTATTTTATTCCAGCTGATGAATTCCAGACATCTATCAGATACTTAGTTATATTCTCAAATTGTGAGATTTTATGCTTTGTGCTGCTAAGTGTCATCCTATATTATTACTGCGGTCTTTGCTGTGCTGCTTTGGTCTTCCTGTGTCAGCATATTTCTTTAATGCATTCCTATTTTTCATGCTGAGGTTATTAATTAAATTATTTGAAAGATCAGTTAACCTAATCTCTTTAAGAAATGCCACTGGTCTCGTCGTTTGAAAAATCCTTGGATGGATGTAGAAATTTGCCAGTGCTATGCATTCCAGTCAGTCGTTGCAAGCGTCTCTGTGATTAGTGTTAGGGTATGTCTGCATTGTACTCACTGCAGTATAGGGCAGGCATTCACAAGCTACCTTGTACTTATTGCAGTGGAGTTAACGGCAGCACAGAATTCTCAGCATGGCTTGAAAAGGCAGTCTGAGGAACTGAAAAAGTACAGGATAGTTAACCTGTGCCAAATTTTGTCACAGCTGCGCTGCTAGTAGTATCCAGACTGTTTGAAGGGCATCCTTGGATAAATTTGCACGTCACTGCAGCCATAACAGTAAGTTCTGTAGGCTTTAGTGATCTCAGACATGACCTGGAGGGAATGTATCAAAATAAAATATAAATTGAAGTATCAATTTTGATAGAACATGTGATGGTGCCACCAAATAACGGCTTGTTTGTGCTTGTTCGTGTTATAAACAGCAACTGTTTGTCCTCCTTTAGAGCACTACGGGCAATGAGCTAGAAGTGAAAGACCTGATATTATTTACCAGGAGGAGTAGATAGTTTCTGTTCCATTAGGTGCTCAGGTTTTCAGTAGGTTTTCCTGTTTGTGGTTTTTTTTGTTCATTTGCTTTTTTTAAAAATGGTGCCTTGCTGTTTCAGCTTCCCAATCTGTTGTTCTATGGCCCACCTGGAACTGGAAAGACTTCCACTATTTTAGCAGCTGCAAGAGAACTCTATGGGTAAGCTGGAATAAAGTTGCTTTGGTGTAATCGACTATCACGTCTTCTAATTGTGTGACAGAGTGCCTCTGGTCATTGCCTGTTCTTGGGTAGCTTCTAGGTCTTTTTCAGGAATATCATCACATTCTAGTTCAGCTCTTAACGTGAGATTTCTTTCTCATTTGTCCTGTCACAAGTCATTGATTTCTGTTACCAATATAGACTGAGAACACTTGAGACTAGCAGCCATGTAAGCCTGTAGCGAAGAGTATGAAAAGAAATGGCTTGCATATGCCTTTCTGAACTTTGTAAAGGAATTCCTATTTTAATGCTGTATTCAGTAAGTTGTTAGCTACACATAGATCTCAAAGCACTTCATAAAATGTCTGGATTGTAATCTTTCCATTATGCACCATTGAATTGTGTCTGGAAGTAATATTGGGAGTCAGACTAAAATTCAGCGTGTGTACATTCATAAACTCACTTGTAACACTTGGGAGTTTTTGAGCAGTGAAGTCAGTGACCCATAAGCAAAAAATGGATGAGAAGGTGGCTTGATGTTATGAGCAAATCTAATGTTGACTTTAGTCCTTCCCCCCGCCCCTCATCGTCGTCTTTAATTTTTGGCTCATGTTGTTTTTTGGAAAGACCCTTCTAGTTTAATAGTGGGAAGACAACTCCACATTGTGTGTGTCCATTTCAATTCCCAGAACTTAAAATCCACTGTATTCTTTTTTTTTTTTTATCAGAGGTGCTGCTGTATAGTACTGCTGCTAAATATTGCCTCTATTATATTTTCTAGATATTTCTTTCTGGTAGTATTGCAATGGCAGAGCACTGCCAGTCACTGTATCTGGGAGTTTTACTTGTTCTTCCACATTGCTCACAGCATATAAGTAGAAAGGCATATAATATAGTGCTCTGAACTTGTGAAGCTAACTTCCTACTTTTTTTTCCCTGGTAACTGATGTAATTTTACACTTCATTGTTTTTTGCAGTCTGGGAGGCAATTGTAAAAATAGCTAATGGAAATTCATACCTAACATTTAATGATCTCAATTTAACTGTCTTTTAACAAAATATGTTATTTAGTAATGCTGGCAAAAATAATACCTGCCATTCAAAAAGGCCAGAAGGGTTGTTGATATACTTTATAATGTATCATTACAGAAGTTAGCAGCTAACATGTTGTCATAAAAATTTTGCAGGCCTGAATTATTCCGGCAAAGAGTCCTTGAGTTAAATGCTTCTGATGAGCGTGGAATACAAGTGATTCGGGAAAAAGTGAAGGCTTTTGCTCAGCTAACTGCATCTGGAAGCCGTTCAGAGTAAGTGCTGGATCAAAGCTGGCTCTGTTTAGTGGGCTTTCTTGCTTAGGACAAAGCATGTGGTTGTTTTTGTTCAAGTTAACTTTATAATTCTAATATGAATGATGGGTCAGCACTACCCAGAAGTTTGCAACACACGCAGTGCTTTGGCTAAGCTTTGACTTCATGCAATTTCACGTTGAGAGTTTGAATACCTGGGAGGAACTTTTACTAGTGCTGTTAGAATGAGAGAGAGGCAGACAAGGAAAACCCCAAAAGATCAAGCCTTCTGGATTTGTTGATACGTTGTTGCCTTTGCAAATGTTGTCTGACTACCATATAAAAGCTTCTTTGGGAAAATGGTGGTGGAATTTACTTCTCTAGTACCTCTAATCTGCAGCATTTTGTACAAGATGGGTGTTAGTTTATGAGATACTAACCAGATTCAGGTGTTAGGTGGTGAGAAGAAGCCCTGTACAGGTGAAGCCGTATGTGTGGAAAAAACAGGTTGTGGAAAGTAGCAGGAAGAAGGTGCATGCCAGGACTATCTGGCAAGAAATGGTCTTGTGTACTGAAGTTAGTCTGTTCCAGTGTTCTCTGAAGTTCAGGGAGTCAGGAAGCCTATAAAAAGAAGTGCTGCATTAGTTATTAAAAGAAACTTAAAGTACGAGTACATATTTTAGAGGACTTTTGCAGTATTCAAGTGTTGGTCTTTCTATGGGAACTCAGTCCCCCCCTTATTACAAGTATTAGTCTTTTATCTAAAAATAATGGAAAAAGATTGAACCTCTAAATATGTTCTATTTATCCTGTATAAATACTTAAATAAAATATGACTTGCAGTGATTTTTTTTTTCTATACATTGCATGTCTCCTGGATAACAGATTTCTTATTTTTCAGTGGTAAAGTTTGTCCTCCTTTTAAAATTGTAATCCTGGATGAAGCAGACTCAATGACTTCAGCTGCCCAGGCAGCTTTAAGACGCACAATGGAAAAAGAATCTAAAACAACGCGTTTCTGCCTTATTTGTAACTACATCAGCAGGTATGTGTGGAATTTGTTGCTTCTTTGGACTTGTTGGTTTTCTTATTCTGTACTCTTTCTTTTTTTTTCCTTTTTTTTTCTTCTTCACTGAGAAGTTGATATATAGTTTTCATAGTTAAGAGATGTAACTATGTAAGTACAAAACTGAAGACAATGTTTAGGTATCAACTTTTATTTTTTACAATGTTGCAGTTTTGAGGCTGTTGCCCTTTTCTGCCTTGATAGCTTTGTCTGTATGAACGTGACCCATGCATTCATTTACCAAGTACTTGCCTTTCTTTCTTTCAGAATAATTGAACCCTTAACATCTCGATGCTCCAAATTCCGCTTCAAGCCTTTGTCAGACAAAATCCAACAGCAGAGGCTATTGGACGTTTCTGAGAAGGAACATGTGAAAATCAGTAGTGAGGTAACTTCATGGTTGCCATGTAATTTTGTTGCTTCATCCAGTGCATAATTGCTGTCCTGGTTTCAGCTGGGACAGAGTTAATTTTCTTCCTAGTAGCTGGTATAGTGCTGTGTTTTGGATTCGGTATGAGAATAATGTTGATAACAGTGATGTTTTAGTTGTTGCTAAGTAGTGCTTACATAGTCAAGGACTTTTCAGCTTCCCACGCTCTGCCAGGTGCACAAGAAGCTGGGAGGGAGCATAGCCAGGACAGCTGACCCAACTGACCAACGGGGTATTCCATACCATATGACGTCATGCTCAGTATATAAGCTGGGGGAGTTGGCCAGGGAGCAGTGACCGCTCCTTGGGAACTGGCTGGGCATCGGTCAGCGGGTGGTGAGCAATTGCATTGTGCATCACGTATTTCGTATATTCTTTTATTATTATTATTATTATTATTATCTCTTCCTTTTCTGTTCTATTAAACTGTCTTTATCTCAATCCACAAATTTTACTTTTTTTTTGTTCCCCCCATTCTCGTCCCCATCCCACTGTTGGGGGTGACTGAGCGAGCCGCTGTGTGGTGTTTGGCTGCCTGCCAGGTTAAACCACAACATTGCATTACTGTGAAAGGGGCTAAGCCAGCACACTTTTCCAGACTGCTCGATTGTATTAAATACAATACATAAGTTCATTTAGATATTATTCTCCTTCCATAGATGGGATGAATTTTAAGAGTCTTCCTAAAACCAGAGAAATGTCCACCAGAGAAAATTGAAGCAAAACTGTAGGGCTTTTTGTTCTGTACGGAGTATACTTACGTTAAACCGTGCTTCATTCTGAAATTGCCAGCACACATTTATATTAGTAGAGGTTGCTTTGTAACTTGTGTATTGTGCCTGTCCGTGACAATCTGCTCTAGGCACTACTTGACGTTTTAAAATCAATGTGCTGAGAAACTGTACTGCGTTTTAATTAACAGTGAACAAATAACTTGGCATTTTCTGACATTATTTTTCAGGCAGTGTCTTACCTTGTTAAAGTGTCAGAAGGGGACTTAAGAAAAGCAATTACTTTTCTTCAAAGTGCCACTCGCCTAATGGGCGGGAAAGAGATCACAGAGAAGATAGTCACTGAAATTGCTGGGGTAAGCCTTGCTTTACAATTGCTCCTGTAATTAGTCTGAAAAGCATTTGTGTAGTAAGTGTACTTGCTACCTGTATCTACCTTTGCTAAAGTTTGATTAAAAAATTGTTTTATACCCATTAGTATTGCAGTATGGTACCGATACACTATCCACCAGAATTTTAAAGACTGCCTCATTCTGTACACTTATTACATAGCAAGTTTCTAGCAACTTATTCTGCAAGTCAAGGAAAACTGTAAAATAGTCTTATAATTCAAACTGAAGTTGAAATATTCTGCCCGTGAATGTAAAATGTATTGCCTTTTCTGGGACAGTAGACTAGAACGTCTTTTTGGTGCTTTTATATATGTGTGTGTGTGTTTATATGTATGTGTGCGTATATAAGTATAGAACATTGCAAAATACGGAAAAACCACAGGGGAATGACTTTAAGTAGCAGCCCATTTTCAACTTAACGTTCACAGTGACAGTGTCTCTTCAGGGATCTGTGTAGATTTTGCTTTTTAACAAAACAGCAGTGATTTCTTCTAGAATGGCATAGGTAATACTGACAGGGACAGGAGAAACCTGAGAGGAAATGCATTTAATAAAACTTGTGTGAAGGTGTTCCTATAGCAACAAAACACTTATCCCCTAAAGCAAGAAATGTGAGATAAGGAGTTGAGGAGCTGAAAAATAAATGGGCTTTAATGATGGACACGCTTCCCTTGAAGGTGCTACCATCATAGCTAATTATAAGGGTTATGAGGCTTTCACTATGATGGAACCAGAGGCAATTGCTACTGTGTGTGTTTTACACAACAGTTTTAAACAATTCTCTCAGTGAACTTGTTCAGTTTTGTGTATCTAGCTGTAGAAAAGAGCTGTATTTCACTTACAGATAGCTGTAAATCACAGTTTCTAAGACACCTGGCAGAAGTTGACTGTAATGATAGGAAAGAGAAGCATGAAATTCCATTATTGAATAATACTTGTTTAAACCAAAGGAACCCAACTTCATATCTTCATAAAGAGTTCCAAATTCTTGGTCGCGCATAACTTTTGTGACCCTGGAGTGACCTTAGTATGAAAGATTAATAAAGAAGCTTTGAAACCAAGCTGTCCAGACACTCAACTGACAGGAATGACAATGAGTAGAGGGGAGAATGTGGGCAGTGCTTCCCTGCTCAGAGCTAAATAACAGTATCTGACAACTTTTTATCTTCTGATTTATTATCTGATCTTGTTGTACTGGGCTTTTTTTGTATGTCCCTGGTGCGTCACTGAAAACTGATTTGCTGTTTTGCTTAGGTGTAGAATGGTACAGAAAGCATTGGGTGATCTAATTGTTGAATTAGATCCTCCACTTAGTCAGTGGCCTGAATAAGCGATTGCGTGTTGGATTTATGAAGGTGATGTTGACAATTCACTATCATTATATAGTTTTTATTTTATTATCACCAATATAGGACAAATACTACAGCCTAGCTTTCATTCTTAAAATTTAGCTAGTCTGTCTTACACACTTGCTTGAAAGTGGTTGGGTGTGTAGAGGAATGAAATGTTAATGGCCTCCTTCATAAACAGTTTGTCTCTGTTACTGTAAGCATCAACTTCAGTTTTAAGTTTACAAAGTTGGAATTAAGAAATGTAACTTCTTGTTACAGGTCATTCCTAAAGAAACAACTGATGAACTGCTATCTGTCTGCCAGAGCGGTTCATTTGAGAAACTGGAAACACTGGCAAAGGTAGAGTCCTCTTAGTGCTCTAGCCTGGATATTTTTCTAGGTCACTGCCCTGTGAATCCTTTGATGCTGGGCTGCAGCTGAAGAAAGTTGGGCTCAGGTCAGTTAGGATGCAGATTTCGGGGAGCGTGTCTTTTACCAGTTAGTACTCTGATCTTTCCCTTCTGAGGAAGAACTGCCAAAGCTGCAAATGAGATTCCCTACTGATGTGATTCTGGCTTTCTCCTGAATTAAACTGATGACATGTGGAGCTGCTAGGCTGAATTAGGCAGAGTAGGAATTCCTAGCAAGACACTTGGCTCAGGCCTTTAGAACTGAGTCTTCAGTGGACTGGACTAGTCTCTGGACTAGTCACCTTCTTCGTTACACGGAAGCTGTGTTAGATAAGTATCTGAATAAAGCTGTAATAAGTCTTCAGTTCTAAAATATTTCATATTGGTCTTACAGTACACTAGTGAGTAAGTTTGTCTTACAAACTGCAGTGACTTAAACTGGATCTTGCTGGAGAAGGCACAAGCTACTGGTTTATAGAGGTGGATTTATTTTCTTTAATGCAGAAAAGATTTTACTCTCTTTGAAGAATGGGAAATTCCTAATCTTGTGAGTTTAAAGGAGGCTCAGACAGTCTTGAACTGGATTTTAAATCAGGGAGTTGTCCCTGACAGAGGGGAGCATGCTATGGTATCATTCTCCCAGTGAAATGTTCCATGCCTGTATGAAAAAGGCCAGTATTGGTCAGCCTTCTGCTTTTTCCTCGGCTGAGCCTCATTGTATAGTTTTGGCAGGACCTCTGGTTTTGAGTCTGGATTTATTCTCCTGTAAACTTGCAGCAAATGTGAGAATTGTTGCGCCAGGACTTGTGCAGACGTCACTGCCTTACACTTTCACATTTACTTACCATGATGTCTCATATGTGTTGATCTTAAGAGGTGATGATACGGATTTTCTAAATCCTTAGAGCTGGTGTAGTCTTTCATCTAATGTAGTAGTTTGGAACTGTTCTCCAGTTTCTAGAGTAGATGGGGGTTTTGTTTCAGATATTAGTGCTCAATATGCAGTTGACACAACTTGAATGCATACTTCTGTAAAGCATGGGTGTATGTTTTGCTGTACAGAAAAATAAGGTGGCACCAACTCTTTTCCTGTTTTCATAAACTTCTTTCTGCCTAAATGGCTTCATGGACTATTGTTCTCAATATTTGCTGTTTTTGAAACTGGGCACTACTCATTTAAAAAAAAAAAAAGCAGCTATCTTTAGTTGGTTTTTAATTTATGAAAGAAGTTTTGCCCCTACAGATCTCAGTATGCTTGAGGCTGGCAACTACCAGATGAAGAAAATAAATCAAAGTAGGTGGCACTTTAAAATGTGAAAGCTGTGAAACTGCCACATGATGCTGTGGATGCTAAGCTTTCCTAATTTTAGAATAAGATTGGACAGGTTCAGTGGAGCTTGTTAAATGCTTAAACTGTCTCTAGCTCACAAAATCCCTGAGACGTAAATTGTCAGAAGCTGGAAGAATATTTGGGCAAAATTACTGCTGTATGCCTGCCGTGCTCTTGCAGTCTTTCCTAGGTGCTCACTTTGGGTCACTGTCAGGCAGGATGCTGGACTATGCTGAATTGTCCTCTAAAATGTGGAAGTTCCATAATAAATCTCAGTACGGTCTTTCAGTTCAGACAGAATTTTTCAGACTGGTTTTCCAGTTTGTGGTGTTTCTGCTGCTGAATTATTTCCATTTTCTTCTATCATCCCTGACACAGAATCTCATAAATGAAGGGTATGCTGTTGCTCAGCTTGTAAACCAGCTGCATGATACTGTTGTTGAGAGCGAAGATTACAGTGACAAGCAGAAATCTGTCATAGTGGAGAAACTTGCGGTAAGTCTGTAGCTTGAGTTAAAAGAAACCCACATTAATCTGCACTGATTAATTTTTGTTTACTCACTCTCTCTCCCAAGAAATATACATAACGATTCATTTTGATTTTTAGTTCTGAATGTTTTTTGGTAGAACCTAAATTTTTGTTCTGAGAAATTTCATGAGGAGGAATTGGAATCCAGTTAAGTGAATTATTAGCCATATTATATTGTTCTAATGGTGCTCAAGCAAGAGGTTTGTGGCTTGGTTGGTTTTTTAAATATAAATTGAGAGGGAAAATTAAGGCAAGATTTTAAGTCAGCACTTAAACGAATTGGGAACTGCAAAATGCAAGTTTTTGTTCTGGTGTGTAAAATATGCCTTTTCAAAAAGAGTTAATTAACTTGCTAAATTTTGACTGAGAAGAAAAGGCCAGCTGTGGTGGAGGTCTGCTAAATTCACTGAAGAAAGGCAGATAGTGTCGATGACCTGCAGAGTGATGCTCCCAGCAGTTAGTTGCAGCGCAAATGGTGCATCCCTTCCTGTATATAAACAGTGACGTCTTGGCCTCCTCAGGAAGATGGAGGCCGGAGAGGTCATTTTCCCCCGTTTGGTATGATGGGTGCATGACGTGTCACTGGTGGAGAGGTCGTTGCCCATTAAGTGAAGAGTTGGCAAACTGCATCTTGGTGTTCTCCATTGTAGCCTAAGAGACAGCTGTCTTGAGCACCACCGTTTTAAGAGGGTTTTACCTTCGCTTTTCTCTCTGCAGGAAGTAGACAAATGCCTGGCAGATGGTGCTGATGAGTACTTGCAGTTGATGAGTCTGTGTGCCCTTGTGATGCAGCAGCTGACGCAGAACACTTAACAGCTCCTCCAGCAGCGGCTGGCAGCTGCCTAGAGCAGCTTTTTGTTTCATGGGTGTCAAGGTTCTGAGGTGAGCAGGGACCTGTGTATTTTTGTACGGGTTTTTTGCAATAAAAGGACTGCTCAGCAGTTGGAAAAGCTCATGCTGGAATATTAGAATTTTTTTTTTAACACTAGGATAAAGAGATCTCTGGCTGCTGAGGGGCCAGTAATGCTCCTGACGTAGGTAAATGCATCAAAAATGAGTGTATACAGACTATGCTTAGTCACCATCAGCTGAAAGCAGAGAAAGGAAGGATGAGTTGTTCCTTCCGCCCCATGTTGCATTGGCAAAAAGATGACATCTTTACTGAACTCCAGGCTCCTGAGGGAACACGTCTCACACCACCTCCATCTTGTATTGGGCCCTTTAGCATTAAATGCTGTAAACATCACTTTCTAGTCAATGTATTGCAATGCTTTCATTTCACACAAGCTACTCAAGCGTGGGGTGAAGGGTAGGTCATGGGTCAGAACATGTTCTGAAGAAGTTGCTTAGGTTTTCCTGAGAGTCTCATTCCATTCTTGCTCACAAAACCAGTTCGTGAAGCTATTGCCTGTACAAACACCACAGCGCTCGGTGGTGGCTGAGCATCTCTGGGGTAGTCTCGGACCTGTTCCTTTCATCGATGCTACTTTGAACACCTGTTGGATTCAGTACTTGGAAGCTGAATGCTCTGTACTGCCCCATCTCCCTGAATGCAGTAAAGGCCCTGGGCTGGCAGCAAGCATAATTGATTTTTAATCAAGTCAGTATGGATTGTTAAGTGAGACATTTTTTACTCTGATGAGAGGGTGGACACACGTCCATCACCTGTGTCACATAAGGATAGTCTCCAGCACATCAAGCTCACCATTTACTACTCCAAAAGCAGCCCCTGCAATCACTGAACCCCCCCAACACCCAGTAACTGATACAGCACAGGTCTGAGCTCCTAGCTGACCCCTGCAGCAGCTGACACTTCCACCCACTGCTGAAGACAGGACAGGTCAGACACAGCTGCTACCAACCTCCCCTCAACCAAGAAGCAACTATTTACAATTTAAGTGAATATAGAAGTATTTTATTGAACATTCAAACTTCATTAAGACATGTGCAATATGGCAAATTTTACTGGGTTTAACCCTAACTAAGACAATAGTATGATTGCTTGCTTGCTGGGGCTTAGCAACAGGGTCCAGATCACACTTACCACTAATTAAATACTTTATTGAATAAATACATATGAAACAAAAATGCATTTTAATGCTCTTATAAAAGTTTAGAGATTTTGAAAGGCCTTTCCAATTCAATCTGAAGTGTAAGTACATACAATAAAGGAAGGTAGGCTAGTTTAACATAATTGGCTGACTTTATACAGCACTTATATCTTTTAGTCCATAAGTAAATTATTAAATGATAAAGAACATCTAATACAACCACTTCTATGGAACTAGGAAATAAATTTCTAATAAAGAAAAAATTTACAGACCCCATGACTTTCCACCCAACCCCAACAGTCTAACCCTAAGGTGGATAAAGCCAGTGGCTTTCCCCACAAGAGCTCACGACAAAAAGTCGCTTCGCTTATCAAAAATCTGTATTTCTGATCCGTTATGAGCATTGAGACAAGATTCAATGTATCCCCAAAGAAAGAAGCACAATGCACGTTGTGAATCGCCTATTCAGCAACAGCGAGCACTGCATTCACAACCACCTCATCCCAGGGATTAAATGAGATCAGCCACATTCATCGGCATCTCCTCCACGGTAGTATTGTAGAAAGTCTCAATGTCTCGCAGGATCCTCTTGTCCTCTTCAGTGACAAAATTTATAGCCACGCCTTTTCTGCCAAAGCGACCACCCCGGCCAATTCTGCACAAAAAGCAAGCACATTTACACACAAGTTAATGACTCTAATCCGCCTCAAACCTTTGCAAGATCCACTCATTATCTGCTGCTCTTTTATCTGCCACTGGCCAGTTTATGCTGTTATTTACAGGACTAGCTGCTACCAAAGTCATGTCTGGTCAGGAAAAACCAGCAGTTAGTGCCAGCAGTACAGAAGAAGTGTCCATCCTATGGAGAGTAGCAGAGCAGAAAGGGTTACTCTCTTGGCTGCAAAATAAGATCTTTATTTAATGGTTGGTACTGTGGTATGAAGTCCTAGCTCAGCCTCCCTCCCCTCTGTTAAACTAACACTCCCACACCACAGGCATCCGATCCCAGGCACATGGCATACAAAAGGTACGCTGTTGTTCAAAAATCAGACTGTTCCCAAGTTAATCCAAGTACAGCAAGTAACAGGGAACAGCACACTCGACTTGAGAATTTAATTCAATGTAACTGTTTCCAGTGGGAAAACTTAGGGTTTTTTTGGGGTTTGTTTTTTTTTTGTTTTTGTTTGTTTTTTTTTGTTTGTTTTTTTTGTGTTTTTTTTTTTTTTAAAAAAAACAGGAAAATCCAAGCTCAACATGTTTGTGTAAGCCCAGGTCAATCACTAACACATCACAGTACAGTTTAGTTACACCCACCATCAGTTCTACCTTCCTGCAGACTGCACAATAAAGCACCTAGTCAGTAAGAGCTAAATACACAAAAATGGCTCACAAAACTTAGTGAATAATCATGACAAAAGAAATATATAAATACCGACTCGCTCTTTATTCAAACTGTGCCGCTTACGAATCCACGTCCTAAATTACGTCAACGCCGTTTCTGAGCACCATCTTGTGTCATCAACTGCTGCTATCGACTCCTGTATTTTTTTACATCAAGTAACAAAGCACAGTTTACTTAATTTAGGGACAGTCACTAGAAGCAGTTAACTAAACCTAGGGAAACAAAACTCAAATTGCTACCAGAAGACACACACCACAGAGGAAAGAATCCCACTGTAAAAGGAGCTACCAAAAGCAAACAAGGCACACGAAACATGGACACAGTTGGACCTCCAGAAGTGAAGGCAGCCCTATGCAACTGGCTTGCCAAGAATATTAAGGTCTAGTCACTGAGCAGCAGCAGCAACTGAAGGTGAGCTAGGACCTACGGATGGAGTAACACTGCTGTCAAGATGCTACGCCAGTAATGGCTTCTGTAATCGTACTCCACAACCTACATGACAAAAAGGCAGTTCAGTAGCTGGCAATTCCCCCAGATCTCAGCAATGAATGATTGATTAGCCAGCACTGAACTCATCACACATCTAAGTTTTCCCACTGCTTTGTTTTATTGTCCAAAAGTTCTGCTCCTCCCTCATTTCAGGACCATAGCTGTGCAAGTCAGGGCTTTTTTAAAGCAAAGCCACAATCAGTTTATTTCCTGCTAGCTTTTTTAGCAGTTACTGTATGAATGGACGCGTAACAGCTCCTGTTATTGGCAAGGACTAAAGGGAAAGACAGGCGAGGTTCTGTGCCGATTTCTGCAGAGGTGTGACACTCGGTCTAGCACACCAGCTAGAGGACAGAGCCAACTGACCTGTGAATGTAGTTCTCACGATTGGTCGGCAGGTCGTAGTTTATAACCAATGAAACTTGCTGCACATCAATGCCACGGGCCTGAAAAGCAATAAAGAGTCTGTAATGCAAGTCACAGGCTTTAGATTAAATTATTTATCCCATGCTTTTGTCGACCACAAGGTTAGTGATGAACTACAACTGTGTAGTCCACAGTGGAGCGTAGTCTTTACTCTTCCAAGAAGCTCCAAACAGTTCAGGCTACAAGAACCTTCACTGAATTATGAAGCTTTTGGCACCAGATTTAAACAGAAATGTATTCAGTGTAAGAGAAGACTCACCAACAAGTCAGTGGTGATCAGGACACGGCTTGATCCTGACCTAAACTCCCTCATGATAACATCCCGTTCCTTCTGGTCCATGTCACCATGCTGTTGAGGTAAGAAGTTATAATTACTACAGTTCCAATACTCCAGACTGTAATATCCTTTAAAAAACAAAGTGATGTATGAAACCTAGCGTCCCCACCTGCCGTGGGAACAAAGCAGGTAGGGATAGAAGGAAGCATTTTTCTTTAAGCAGGGGGAACGATAATACAGCACTGCACAGCTATATTATAACTTTCCTGCTTTTCACCCACAGTACGAGTTGTTGTACATGGCATTTCAGAAGTTACATGGAAGTATCAATTCTTACCAGAGCTGAGACTGTGAAGTCCCTGGCATGCATTTTCTCTGTAAGCCAGTCTACTTTTCTCCTTGTATTCAGGAAGATAACAGCCTGTGTAATGGTCAGTGTCTCATACAAATCACAGAGAGTATCCAGCTTCCACTCCTGAACAGAACAAAGATCAGGAAATGCCTCGTGCCACTGACAGTTCAGTACATAACAAGAATCCCAAACAGAATAAAACTCTCAAGCAACAACCGATTAAGCATGCTCTAGTGTGCAATTATACTAAGTATGACCTGAGACGTTGGAAGAAGACATCAAGCAAAGTTTCTGCATCAACTGTTGCACCAAATCTTAAGACACAGGACACTGGACATTAAGAAAGAGGTCCACCCTAGTCATTTTTGATCCAGTGCAGTTTTTCTTCTTCCTGTGTGTACTCTACTAGCATTATTACAGAAACCAAAGCTCAGCATTGGTTTCTGTAATTTTAGCACAGTGCTTTAACAAGAAGGTAGGAGAACTTAAACGTAACTCTTCCAGACAGAGCAAGTGCAACTGATACCAACCTCTCTTTCAACATTAATGTAGAATTGCTTGATACCCTCCAGAGTCAGTTCTTCCTTCTTCACCAGAATACGTATGGGATCTCTCATGAACTTTTTGGTCACTTCCAACACATCCATTGGCATTGTAGCTGATAGCAACACAACCTAGAATGCATTACTCAGTGTTAACATGTGCCTAGGACACGAGTTTTGATTTAGACAATTCAGCAGTTCTCAGCCACACTGTAACCAAACCTGCATCCATCAATTTAACCATGTAAAAGATTTTTTACCTGGATGTTTGTGCTTAATTTTTGAAAGATCTCATAAATTTGATCCTTAAATCCACGGCTCAACATTTCATCAGCTTCATCCAGAACAAACATTTTGATCCATTTAGGTGCTATTAAAAAAAAAAAAAGGGGTATCTCATGAAGTTTCAGAAACACACCAAATACTTTTATTAATGTCACTCTCCTTTAGGACTAAGCTTTCCCGTACAACTCTCTACAATAACAGCAAATGCATTACTTGAGCTCTTAACTGGGTGTGAAATTTATATTGGAAATTTATTATCAAGAGCAAAATTAAATTAATACTTACAAAGGTAGCGTCTGTTTAACATATCAAACACACGCCCTGGAGTTCCAACCACAATGTGCGGAGCCTCAGCCTGAAGCTTTTGCATTTCATTGCGAACATTTGTACCACCAATACAAGCATGGCATGTTGCTCCCATGTAGTCTCCAAGGGCCAGAATTACCTTTTGAATCTAAAATAAAACCCTTTTATTAGTAGTAGTTCCTAGTACATTAAAGATTAAGCCCTGTTATCATTGGTGCTTATAGACCTTGGAAGCTAACAGAGCAAACATGGTTAGAAAAGACAGCTGCTAATGATTTTGCCCAACTGCTTGTTATTGAAGTTTTTCACTACAAAGCTTAAGTCAGAGAGGCACTCAAGTTAAATTTTTGTTCTTACTAGTTGAACTAGCTAAAGTGACTACCATGCATCCGCTATCAAGTTAAAAAGCAAGGCCTCCAAAAGTGAACTCAAATATTGAACTAAGGCCTGCACATTAAGCACTTGCAGAAAGTTCATAAAAGAGTGATCGAGCGCACCGGTATATGCCAGGCTTTGAAACCAGTCTCACCTCACCAATGTCTTCAGAGTAGAAGAAAGGCTAAACATTCTGATCAGAGATTCTTGTTCCACTGATCTGCCTTTTTTTTTAAATAGATTTCTTTCCTGTCTGATTTAGTATGTTTAGTTTTACCTTCAAGAAGAATCTTCACTATAGCACTGACATCTCAGTATATTCTAGTTGAAAAAGACACAAGTTGTATATAATCTATTTTCTACTCTGAGTTCTGTTCAACATTTCATCTTAAGACCCCGCATTACTGATACACATTAATCCTGAAAATTAAGCATCCTGTAAGTTTTATTAAACACTCTCACTTAGTAAAACAGAGTATCAAGTCTTGAAGGTGAAGTAGACATGCAGTAACATTCA
This sequence comes from Calonectris borealis, assembly GCF_964195595.1. Classification (NCBI taxonomy): domain Eukaryota; kingdom Metazoa; phylum Chordata; class Aves; order Procellariiformes; family Procellariidae; genus Calonectris; species Calonectris borealis. The sequence goes on along the minus strand of NC_134320.1, from coordinate 19,830,350 downwards.
GTCAGGAAAACATCACAAAAATACAGTAACAATGAAGTGACCACATGCGCAGTTTTCATGTTGCACAACTGCACGCAAGTTCAAATAGCTTCCAAAAGTTTTGTTTCCACTCAGAACACTGTGCTTTAATAACGTATCTTGTTTTTTGTTTTTCTGCTGAAGATGCTCCCTCAGAACTATACACAGCATAGCAGCTGGCTCCTGCAACCCTGCCGCAGCACACCCTCCACGTGCATCAACTCAGCTTTTCAAGCAGGCAGAGAACTTGTGGGACAGAAGCCAGTTTGCATCCCCCATTACTCAACACAAAAAGGGTTCTGAATGGATGTTAGTTACAGCCCCTTAAGAAGTCTGTTTATTGTCTCACAGTTGTGAAACCTGAAACCTATGCAACACACAAGCAGCTTTTTTTTTTTTTAACTACACTATCAATACCTGTTGAGCCAGTTCTCTGGTAGGGGCCAATACTAGTGCTTGGGTCTCCTTGAGATCAATCTCCAACTGCTGCAGGATGGAAATAGCAAATGTGGCTGTCTTGCCAGTACCTGACTGAGCTTGAGCAATCACATCATACCCTAAAAAAAGTAGGATACACATTTACTGCTCCCACACAGGTCATTCATATTTAGTTTTATTTTATTCCCTTTGAAATAAGTGATCAGTATTAAGAGTTCTCTCCATTTCAGGTCAGTCCCGAAAGATGGTGTACCATCACATCACTTGTAAGGATTAAAAATAGGTATCATCACATAAAACAGTGTATGCATTTTACAACGCTCTCCTAATTATCCGATGCTGGTATCAACAAATGAATCACCTGCATACCTTTGATGCATGGAATAATAGCTCGCTGCTGAATAGCCGAAGGCTTCTCAAAACCATAAGCATAAATGCCCCTTAGAAGGGATTCTTTTAAATTCATATCATCAAAATTGTCAACAATCTCATTCCAATTGCTCTGTAACAAAGAAAAAATAGGAAATATTAAATCCAACATCTATCTCCATCAGTGATTAAATTCTCAAGTCAGTTCACATGTGCTCACCTCAATGACACCATCGGGGTCCATTCCCTCTGGGCCGCCATGGTCTCTGTCACCAAACAGAACAAGCTGTTAGCACAGTAGCAAGCGACATGCAGAAGCAAGTTGACACCTTGGCTGCCAAAAGCCTTATCTGGAACCCGTGACAGATCATTCTAGCAGGTGCTTTGATATTTTGCCAATGGAGGAACTCCTACGCTCTCCCCACTGGCTTCAGTGCCACTAACCCAAGTCCTCAGCTCTCAGTGTGACACAAGATCATCCAAGCCTTCAAGCCACAGTGAGGCTCACGGTGAAAAGAAACCCACCAGAAAAATATGGCTCAATCCCGGGTAAACAGCCTTGCCTATTAAAAAACCCAGCCGGCAAGACAACGACTGCATGTCCCAGCGTACAGCGCCCCCCTCACGGAAGGCATCTGCTTAAGGCGGGGCTCTGCACGCTGGGCCCCGCAGTTGTGGGGCGGGAGCAGGGCAATGGCTGCCGCTGCGCACTCTAAGCTAGCTCAGCTGCAGCGCCTGGCGTGAAGCGGGGGGGGCGGCGGGGGAGGCGGACTCCCGGATCCGCTGCGGTTCCCCCCCACCCCGCCCCGCCTCAGCGCCGGGCAACTCTCGCGAGAGCTCCACCCCTGGGATTGCGCAAATCGGGCACTGCGCGCAGGCGGAGGAAGGCGCCGGGCGATCGCCCGGGGGGCCGCGCCCCTCCCTCCTCCCCGAAAAAATGGTCTCGCCCTCAGCCGGGCCCGCACACCCGGGGCGAACCAACGGCGGAGGGCGGGCGGGGGCGACAGAATTTAAAAAAAAAAAAACCCGAACAAGGCGCTCAAACACTTTAAGTACAACTCAGCTCAGTAGGTACGATGAAATTAAAAACAGCCCTTTTTCGGGGTGGGGGTTGCTAGGAAAATCAACAACGAAAAAGCGAACTCCGAGGAATGGAATTAAAGCCCTGCTGAATCGCGAGTAAGGGGAGAGACGGGACCGAAACATCTAGAACCGGGAGGGGCCGGGGCACCAGGCGCCGTCTAACCACAGCGCCGAGGCGCCCTCAGAGCGCTGTCTCAAGCGCGCAGGCACGCACACAACCCCGCTTCTTTCCCTCTCCCTGGCCGCCTCCGCCCAGCCCATCGAGCCCCCTTACGAAGAAAGGGCCCGGGCCTCCGCACGCCGCGCCATACCTGCTATAATCCGCGGAGCCGCCTGACATGTTCCGAACACCAGCTCTGTCCTCAACTGAAAAGGCAAGCCCTCCGCGGCGCCCGCTTTATATACCCGCCCCGCTGCCGGACTCGTTTCGCTCTGCTCTGCGTATGGATATACACCTCACGCCACAGGGAAAAAAGCACGAATCCCCCCGGATTGAGCCCCCTTCCCGAGAGATTCCCGTCACCTCACTGTCTGGGATATTCTGAAGGGGGTGCCTGAGCCACTCGGGACCACGAGGTCAGGGGAACATGGAACTACTTTTTTGCCTCAGAGCGCGGAAGGATATTGCACCATTGACTGCGTGACAGCGCCTCGCTCCTTCCTCCCGCTCTGTCCCCCGCCCCCGCGCTCGCTCCTGCGCACGGGGTTTCCCGCTCCGGCCCCTGCTGCAGCGCGGGGGAGGGGGAGCGTAGCAGGGGCGGGAAGGGGGGGGATCGGCGGGAAGGGGCGAGGGCGGCCCGGGCTCGGCGGGGCGGGGGGGACAGGCAGCCGGGCTGAGGGGGACACCGGGCAGGCCATGCGGCAGCAGCTGGGGCGGGCAGAGCGGCTCCCTGTCATGGCTGCGTTCCCCCCCGCCATGTCGGTTATTTTTAAAGCCCCGGTGTCTGGAGTCAGGGGATGACAGAAGAGAGCGGCTTCCTCGGGCGAGGGGAGGCGGCCAGGGCCGGGCTCCTGGGCCGCGGGGTTCGCACAGAAATGGCTCCCTCCTCCTCCCTGCTAGGCAAAACGCACCCTGAATTCTCCCTCCTCACCTGGTGAGGGGCAGGAGGGGGCTCAGTCCGGGTTGGTTAGCGAGGGGGACAGCGCGGGCTGACAGGGAGCGGCGGCCGCGGGGCCGTGAGGTGAAGGGGGAAGATGGTGGCGCCTGAGGGCTCCCTGCTCAGCCCCGGCCCGCACAGCACGGGGTGGGTTTGTGTGGAAAGCGGCATCGCGGTGAACAGGCCGGCCGGGCCCGGCGGTGGGCAGGGGCGGGCGCGGACGGCGGTGCTCCGTCCGCCCGGCTTTGAGGCAGCAGCTAGCTGAATCATGCAGATTTGTCACGGGGTGTTAAAGGTGGGCAATTTCTAAAGGGGATGAAGGCGTATTTGGAGAGTATTTGTAGGAGATGGGCAAGGTGATCCTCGGGGCGCTACTGAAAACGCGGTGCTGTCATCGGCTGCAGTACATAGTATAGCGGTGTCCGCGAAAAAAATCTGTCGAGACTGATTTAAAGGTTAGTGCGATCCAAAATAAAGCAGTAAGGAAAATGTTACTGCGCAAACCGATTCGATGAAATGGGCAGTGATCATGCCCATTGCTTTCATACTGTTGTAGAAAAAAATATCGATCATTTTAATGCTCTTCTCAGGTTTTACAATAATCTGTTCAGCAAATAATATAAATCGTAACCAGTAATTTGTGCCAACTTTAATGGGTTTATGTGTGTCACTTCTCAGACGTGTTTCCATAGTGATTATATATGAACAAATGGAAAAAAATGAAAAACTTGACCCTTTACTTGTCTAGAATATTGTAAATTGTCTAGAACCGTCTAGAATCTCTGAAAGACTAAATCTACATTAGCTCTTCCTATGCTAGCATCTGCTGGGGCAATATTACCTGTAGAAATAATGCAACACTTATTAATATCCCAGCTAAATTATATAAATGCAGCTCCTCTGTCGACCCACCCTAATGCTCTCAAGTTTTATCAACCCATGCTGGGTAGAAAATATTGAGGATGCTGCTTGTATTTGCAATTTAGACAGCCCCGCAACAATAACTGGAGGTCTTTTTAAATGAATGATAGTAGTTTGCATGGACCCATAAACCTCTGGGTGTAAAAGAAACAGGATGAACACAGGTTCGGGCTGGCACAGTTAGATTTCCCATTAAAAATTACTTTGGGTCTAAATGGAAGAAATAATACTACTGAATATTTGTTTTTATTAAGGATCTTTAACATTTATTAAGAAAGCTGTAAAATGTATATACTTTTTATTTAAGTATTGCAATTAGGTCTTACTATATTTGCACATCTGAGTGGAAAAGATTTCTTGACGTGGGAATTTCAGGAAGGTAAGCCATCATTTTCCAAGACTTTAAATGTCTTTTTAAAAAAAACATTTGTCACCTCAGAAATAAGTATCTAGTTTATTTTTTCCTGTAAAGAAATCACTGTCATTTCAGATTACCTGTGTATTCAAACCACTTTGAAAGCCCAGTTTTGACAAAAGTAGTTTTTAACTAACAAGGCTTTCCTAGCTTTCTTTAAGGATAGTTATAGGAGAAACTGTTCCCATTGCTCTAACTTGCTGCAAGTCTTGTTTTACTCCACTTGACCAAACTTCATCCCGTACAAAAAAAAAATAAACCCAAAACTCAGAAAATGTGTTTTGACGAAGCTGGTGAAGGGCCTGGAGCACAAGTCTGATGAGGAGCGGCTGAGGGAACTGGGACTGTTTAGTCTGGAGAAGAGGAGGCTGAAGGGAGACCTTGTCACGCTCTACAACTACCTGAAAGGAGGTTGTAGCGAGGTGGGTGCTGGTTTCTTCTCCCAAGTAACCAGCGATAGGATGAGAGGAAATGGCCTCAAGTTGTGCCAAGGGGGGTTTAGATTGGACATTAGGAAAAATTGCTTTACTGAAAGAGTGGTCAGGCCTTGGAACAGGCTGCCCAGGGAGATGGTTGAGTCACCATCCCTGGAAGTATTTAAAAGACGTCTAGATGTGGTGCTTGGGGACATGGTTTAGTGGGCATGGTGGTGTTGGGTTGATGGTTGGACTCGATGATCTTAGAGGTCTTTTCCAACCTTTATGATTCTATGACTATTAACTTCAATCAAGGGACAATTTTTAAAATTGATTTTGTTATTTACTGTCTACGTTAATGGCATCTGGGAGTTTCTCCATCAGATGCCAAGATTTCTTTATGCAGACATTAGGCAATGATGGAGCCAAGCAGTGCTACCTGCCCCTCAGAGCTTCTGATCACTGGCCTTTATAGAGGAGCTTGAAACTTCCATGTCTCTGAGGATTTTTTTAATCTGTGATTTACCTGATGCTTGAATAGAAAGAAAAGTCTGTGGGCATATCGGTATCTCCTGTCACGTGGTTGTGGCAGAGTTTGGCAGAGTTTGACAAATCTGATTAGTTGGCTGTGTTATTTGCTCTGGTTCATCGTTATTTTAATCTGCTGCTATAGAATCAGATAATCCCCAGGCAGGCGGCATCTCGTCAGATGCTCTCTATTTGCCTTAAGTGTTGTATGACTGGAAATATGAAATTATGTTTTAAGAAACAAATCATCAGTTCCCATGTTGAAGAGATTCATGTGGATGTTCCACATCAAGGCATAAGAGGAAAGGAATCCAGTGTTTCCTCCAGTGAAAATCATTGACTTGTTTCACCAAATGAAAAGAGGAAAGAAATTTTGTTTCATTAGCTTTGGACAAGCAAAGGGTTGGAAACACTGAATCAGTCCTCTCTTTTTGTGAAACAAGACAGCAGAAATCCAGATTGTTGCCCTAACAATGACCCTAACTGTACTAGAGGAAAAAATTTTGACATTTTATACTCCTTAAAACCTCTGCACCTGAATACAGTGTTTGTGAAATATCTCTTTGGTTATAGTAGGGCAAACAGCCATTTCATTTGTGATCTTGTATCTAATTTGTGTATTTTTAGACTGGTGGTAGCCATGCTCTGCCTGGCATTGAAGCATCATAGGGAGAGGTATTGAAAGGTCAGATTTTGTCACTGACAAAAATCTTGGATTGACACTGGGATTTGTTATGGCCCCCTGGCTTTAAATCTTACTAAGCTTTCTATACAGTCTCGGCTGAAAACTTGCTCCTCCCGGACCAGGTTCATGTTATCATCAGGCAGAAGAGATACCAAAAAGATACTAAATAATATGTCTGTGCTACTAAAGATAGGATCCACAGCCATATTTATATGTGCACATAATATACTTCGGTAGATGTCTCCCCAAAAGACAATCCTGGTGAATCACGAGCTCTTTAGTGAGAGTGAACATAATTATACATTTATTAACAGGGGGTAACAGATGGACTAGCTGGTTTAGCAGCTGCGTTTCCAGTCATTATTCATGCAGATTGAAGTAAAGAATCATGTATCTAAAGAAAGCAGTAGGAGCTGACACCTCCTGAAACTGAGCTCTAGTTGAGCAATCCCTGCTCATCAATATTCTGGCAAAGGCGATGTCACAGTTTGCATTAGGAAATTTCAGAAATCTCCTTTTAGAAATCTCATACCATGATTTGAATTTACCATGAAACTGTCATGTACTTCATGGGAAACCTGGAAGATCCTGAGTTCCTTTCCTGCATTTGCAAGTCTGATGCTAGAGTACATACTGTGTATTATTTGATTGCCACAACTAGCAGGGCAAAGAAAGTAATTGTAAACACAGTTTATTCACAGTAGGTCACGTTAAGGATCAAGATGATTTGTTAGGGTGTTGTTAGCAAGAAGTAATGTTTTCCAATTCATCGTTCCCAAAGGATCCTGCCTAAACAAAAGCATGCTTCCTCCGTTGTGGGAGTGGATAGGAAAGATTCTGGAAAATCTCCAGGGGAGAGAGAAAGTCCAAATTCCAGGAGTCCCCGTGTTTGTTATTTAAATACAGTCACAGGGTTTCATTAATGCTAACTTACGCTTTTTTGTCATTCCACTGAAATTATAATCTAAACAAACTAAATAATAAGAGTTTATAAGATGCGGTGTTTTTAATGCACTGAGAAAGCTTGCTTTGTATCCTTTAGTATCTCAGTGTAATTTGAAATCCACATTATGATGCCTTTAGTACATTAGGCTGCTAGGCTTTGTAACCCTTTTTTAAAGTTATTTTACAACTTTTGTTATGCTTTGACAGATATTTCTACTCTTTGTAACTGTAATCAAACTCGTGTTGTGAAATCTCAGTTATGTCCTCGTTGAGTGAATTGAAAGTACATCCAGACACAGAATTTTCTCTCCTAGTTGAAGTTTGTCTCACTGAATAGTTGTGCACTAGGCCAATAAGGAACATTTTCAAAAATGCTTAAATGATTTAGGAGCCAAGCATTACAGAAAGCCAGTGGGATTTAAGCTGCTTTAGTTAATTTAATTGTCCCACATGCTCCGTCTATTCAAGATATTCAGACTTGTGCAGAGGATATAGGGTGGATAGGACCTTTTGCTGACCAGCTGACTCACTTGTCTGAAATGTATGCATGGTGGTTTGTGGGTTGTGCTCCCTAATTGCTTCGAGCACAAGTCTCCAAGGAGTGTTCCTGCTTCAGTTTTGCATAGTTTTGTTTCTTAGCCTGGGTTCTGTCACTCCCAGTAAGATTTTTTTTTTCTTAATGATACTAATTTGTTAAACTGTTTAAGAGTAATTTACTTGGTTTTTAAAGAAATGGCAATGTTGTGCGAATGCCGTATTTCAGGTTATTCATCCATTAATCCATTTCCTCTTAGAGTTTGGAGGTTAAATTCAGACTTGTAGTGACCTTAGTGCCTTCAGAGGTCTCTAAGTTAACCGTTACATATTTCTTATTCTGGAATAATGAAGTTCTCTATGAATTTTTAAGAAAGATGGTTTCTCTTTTATACAGTGGGAAAGTTCTTGTAACCTGCTGCTGAAGGGAAGTGGCAGAAATATTTGGGGGCCTCAGAGGAACCTGGGTTTGTCAGCCCTGTTTCAGAGGGTCAAAAATCTAAAGAACTAAGGGAAGTTAAGTACTTCTTATTTTTATAATAGATACGTATAGTTTCATCCAGTGGCCTTTGAACTTGTGAAAAATTCCCCATTTACTTCAGTTAGCATTACGTTGGGCTTCTTATAAAAAAACTAGTGTTAATTTTAGAAAATGAGTATTTCCTTTCTTAGAGGAAGTATGTAAATTATTGTTAACTCTTTAAATGAGTATAAAGTAAGAAAACTATCATATGGGATCACTTATGGTGGTCTTGTGATTTTAGTAACTATTTTGGTAATAGGAAGAATGTTGGCACAATAAAATCCCAACCCAAATACTTGAAACAGAAATATACTTTTCTTTCTATGATTTTCTTAGTCATTCAGTCCTCTGCATGCTGTAAATGTTGATAGTCATAGTTTTAGGCCTTGAATGTTCTCCTTGATTGAGCAATTAGATTCTTTCTTGCAGTTTTTAAGGCTTGTAGTCAGGCCCAGGACATGGAGTCAGCTTAGATCTGTTCTCTGTTGTGTTAAAGACTCCCAGTGTGACCACAGACATGTAATTTTAGCACTGAAATTGAACAGATGATATTTATTAGAGACTTGCCATTGACTTTTATTGGAATGAGAGCTCTTTCTGCACTTCCGTTTTCTCCTCTGTAAAGTGGGGATAGTGTTCGCCTCAGAGGTTACGTGTGGGCAAATGTTTGAAAAATGTGGAGATCAGTAGTGGCCTCTAAGGAGGCTTAGAAATCTGTGATAGAAGTTACATGCATACTTTCAGGGTAGAGTTTGTTCTTTCTATTACAAAAGTAAAGAAAGCTAGGGAGATTAAGCAGGTGGCAGCTGCTGATAACATCCTGACAGAGTACTGTGCTTACATTTATTTTTTAAGTCAATTGGAAGACTTCTGCACTACCATGAAATAGTGCATGTCATATATTTCTGTGAGAAAAGAACATTTTTTTCTTTTGAAGAAAACATTTTTCCTTCTGATACTGTTTAACCATCTATGTAAATTATTTATTCTCATGGTTATCCAATTTGGTATCCACTGACGATGCTTGAGGTTTTTAATTGCTAAGCTGATTTCAGTCCATTTTTGGAGCAGCCACTACAGGCAGACCTATACTCTGTATTTAATTTTGAGTACCTTTCCTCATTGATAAAAAGGTTGAGTGTTATGTTCTTAGTGGGTGAAACTAATGCATGTGAACCAAACCAAAATGAAAACACCAAAAAGGCCAAGCAGTTCTTTGATTTTACAGGGGTATATTCACAGGACCAGAGTTTGTGGTAAAAAAAAAATCATCTCTAATGTATGTTGTAGATATGCTTACCTTGATAGATGCCTTGTGTCCTGACTGATGAGGCCAAGTCATACAACTCTGTCCTTCCCCATCTAAATTGCACTTTTAGACATTAGAGCAAGCACACTGTGCTTTTCAGAGTTTATGTACAGTGCTATGAGTTATGAGGGCCCATCTCAGATTAGTGACAACAAAATGGCTAAGTTTTATCAACTGATACAGAAAGCTTTGGTATGAGTGTCTTACAGGCCTTTATTATCAATATATTTAAAACGTCTACACCCCTAAACAGCAAGAGTAAGATGTCATAGAAATTACTTCATTATTTTTTAACAGAAGCTCTTTCTGTCCATATCCAGCCTTGTGTGTTAACTGAAGTCTCTTCCTCCTTCTCTAGCAGAGCATTTTAACCTCCACAACAGTATTTTGCAGTTTATAGAGCTTGTTACAACATGTAAATGTTAACAATAAAGATAAATACTTTGTCATTAATGAAATGAGCTATGTAGTTAGAAGTATTGCCTCAAGGTAAATCTTAATTTCTACAAACTGAAGGTTTTCTACTTAGCTTTACTTTTTGTAACAAAATTCAGTCTATTCAGTTCTGCAGGTACCTATAGCTCAGGTTCCCTGAGTTTTGTTTCTGTCACTGATACTGGCTTAATATGAAATTATAGATGAGTAGTTTCAGCTTTGTGCCCTTGTTTCACCTGCCTGTAAAACGGAAATTATAATCTCCTGAATTTGAAGGATCTCTTAGGTTGTAAACTGTTCAAGGCTGGGATTGATTGCTATATGTGCTGTGCTTCAGCCTACAAAGCAGTGAGTTCTGGGTGGGAAGCTGAGGTTCTACCTGGGTAGAAGTTTAAAAAATTAATCAAGAAAAACATTGTGACTTGTTTAATCATTTTGTTTGTTTTGTTAATCCTTCTGCGATTTTTGGATGAAAAATGTAAATATTAACAGGCTTTTCTCTTTAACAGTGTTACAGATGCATGCTATTGTCATGATTGGGTCTGAAATGTGTGCCCATGAAGCTGAAGCTGCCAAGTGGGCTGCTAAGAAACTGCCTTGTAACTCTTCTGCTCTGTTGTTTGTGTTTTCTTTTTAGTGTTTTGAAGCCTCTGTAGGCCAGTCCTTAGTCCAAATTGTTTGTGCTTTAACCTATCCCAGAATGCTATTATATATTATTTTACATGCTAATTGAATACTGCCAGATGAGACAAAAATGAACATATAAGGTGCTGGATAGTAAGGAATTCATTCTTTTCCTCTCAGGTTGGACCCAGGAACAGCTGCCCACATTTTTCTGGGGTCCACTGATGCAAGCAAGCATGGACACCCGCTGATGCAAGCACAGACAGGATGCAGGTGATCACCTCATTTTAGCCAGGAGTAACTGTGGTGTTGCTTGTGCTAATCCAGGGCAGGCACTTTAACATGTCATGTCACAGCAGTTGTCAGTGGCCAGAAACCTTTGTTCTGTATACAGCAGGAGTTCATGCTGAATTACGGACATATATTGATTAATATATTTCATGCATGTATTGAGAGTAATTAGATTATAATTTACTAGCAATTTTTTGCAATAAATAAATAAAATATATGTGCCTCTATTCAAAGTAGTTTTATCTTGTGCTAGGTACTTTAATTTAATTTAAGAACTTCTGGTAATAATTGTTTCTGAGTTTTAAGGAGTTGTTTATTTGCTATCATATTCAACATTTATTTGTAGCTCATTCTTCTGATTAATTTAAAAGTAGCAAAGTCAGGAAAATCCTAATTTCTAAGTAGGCTGATACTATAGTTTTCGGTAACCACCCAGTTACTGGTATTTTTTCTTTGCTTGCTCTTCCGTCCTCTGTAGCTTGTGTTACCATTTCTAAATATATTCTGATATACACTTTTCCATGGGTTACAAGACTACAAGATTTTATATGACATTATTCCTTTTATTTCAGCAGGAATTTAACAACAAAACCACTGATTTCCTTTATGTGTTAATAACGAATAAAGACTCAGTCAAACAATGACAAGATACTTAGAGTTTCAGGACTTCATTTGGATGTGATATTTTGTGTATCAGAGTTTTCTTTTTTTCACATTTCTATCCAAGAAAGCCGAGTTACACAAAGATGACTTTACAGTTTATTGTACAAAAAGATTTCCTTTACTATTATTCATAGCTATTCAGGGAATTCAACTTTGTACCCAAGGAGCACATTTTTTTCTGAAATCACATCAGAATTGTATTTGTTAATTTACATCACATCAGAATTGTCTTTGCTAATTTACTGGGCAAACAAGCGGTGTATCTTTATGCAGAAGGAAAGAGAAAAAAATGAGAACCGTAAAGGACTGGTGCCTCGGAGCTGCTGTTGCCATAGAGCTGCTAACGAGGGAAAAAACTGCAGCATGGATTTCTTCTGCTGTTGAAGGTAAGATGAGGGCACAGCAAAGACTGTAGGAGGGGGAGGGGAGGCAGAGGGAGGGAGAAGAGGAAGAAAGTCTGCGTCCTTGCTGTCTAAAAAAGGAAATTCAGTTTCAGTGTTCATGAGCAGAACTGCTGGTGCAGAAGAACAAAGCTATCTCACTTGTTTAGGGTAGCAAGAGTGATGAGCAAGCAAGCGCACTCCCATTCTTGCAGGAGGAAATACTGCAAAGAAAGGAGGGAGACGAAGAGTGACTTTATTGTTTAGAAAAAGCTCACTGCTGCTTCAAGATAGCTGCTTTTTGGTACTACTTTGGCATTAATATTGTTCCCCTGGGTAAAGACAGCTGCAAAAAAACTCAGTAGGTAGATAAGCAAGAAGAAAAAGTGGTGCTAAAAAAATTCAGCATAATCTTGAGGTGATGAATTTGTCTGAATGTGTTAAAATGTGTCAGTTGTTACATTCAGCTGTGCAGTGCTGGGAAACCTTTCAAAATGCAAGTGAAATTATGTTTTTTGTGGTAAGATTGTTATGATAAATTGATCTGTTATCAACCTTTTATCAATGATCTTTCATCTTCTTTTATCCAAGTAGATGTCTTTTGAGTGAAAATGTATAATAAATAACTGAAAAGTAAATATTACATACTCAAGAATACTGACTACAGAATTGACATCAGACATGCTTTCTGTGGAATCTCTTTAATGGGGTGGGCTTTGTAGACTAAGACTTTTCATGATCATTGCAGAATTATCTACAAAACACTTATCCAAAAGCTGCTGCTGCTGTTTCTACATCTGTCCAGCATGTCACATATTGCAGCTTTTTATTAACCCTCAGCTGCTCCTTCTCTCAGTCTTTTGGCTCTTCCCGAGGTGACTGAACCCACATGCCCTGCACAGCAAACCCAGCACACCTGCCATGTTTGCATAGTGAGGCCTTGCAGAGAATGAAACAACCTTTAGAGGCAGTGATAACACTGTCTTAGCTATGTGAATATTAGTATGTTGATATTGCTTAACCATCTGATTCCTGTATTATTGAGTGCTTGGATAGAACAGACCTTCCTCACAATTTCTTGTTTTGCACTTTATCACCATTTATCAAATGGTGCTCGACTGTTTCTCCTGGAATCTGTTTGAAGATTGGGTCGGAGTGAATTTCTCCTATAGCAGCCTGTTAGCTTGATCAAGAATCAGCAATTCAGCCTGTGAATAAATAAAAGTATATTAGGGATTCAGATTTTTTTTAGCATTACAGTATCTTGCTGTGAAATTGTTATTCTTTGAGATTATAGCACTTTGCTCATACATGCCATTTCCCAGTCATGAGTGGCACTGGGTGAGGTATATTGACATGAATACATCAGTTACCATTTCAAAGATATGTCGTGAGGAATTGGATGTGTAAGTGTATTTTTACTAGTCAGACTCATTTTATGATTCAGACTAATTTTGTCAGACTCATTAGCTGCAGACAGTTTTTCTGTGGTCTTCGGAACCATTCTTTTTATTTAGTCAGTGGTTGATGACATTCTGTTAAGATTTGCATGGTTTCCTTGCACCAGCACATAAAGATCAAGTCTTAATCCATGATTGAGGCAACCCTTGGCAATACAAGTGATTATGCCTTAATTCAATGTCAGCAAGAGGTTTAGTCATCTTCTGCTCCGAACAATTGTTAAGATCTTGCTGGAGTGAATAATTGTGTTAGGACTGAGTTCCACAGAAGATTAGGTGCTACATTTCAGAAGAGTTCACTGAACTTCTGGATCAAACCAGTTTGGGTTCTTCAGAGATCCAAGGTGATTATTTAAACAAGTATGACTGTATAATGAACACCTCTTTGTAAAGTAACTGTTCAAGAAGGAATGGATGGTCCCTATGCAGACTAAAATTTAGTTGCCTTGGATAAATATTTAGTGGAAGGTTAGTGTTGCAGTCTTAGATCAATTTAATGTAGTTCTTCATTGACAAAAACAGGTAGCCAGAAGCACAGTGTTGCTAATTGACAGGTTATTCTCATAAGTTTGCAAATAGAATGTATATTCATTGGTTCCAATTGATGGTGGCTAATATGTATTTACAGTGAAAAAGAGAAGAGCTACAGTAGTGCTAATACAGAAATGTGTTGGCTGATTAGCTGTGTCCAGTGTGTGGAGTGCATTATAACCTTCATATTGACGCTACTCCTATGCTAGACTGTCAGCTACAACCAACAGATCAATCAGCTTTAGTGAAAGTTTCAGAGGCAGCTCGGTTGTCTTATGATAGAAAAGTAACTTAATCTGAAGCTAAACAAAGCAGAGTTGTTTGTAAATCTACTAATCTGTCTATACATTTGTACTGAACTCTGAAGAAAGAGGCGATCTTGTAGTTTATGCTTGTTTTTCCTGCTTCTTCCATCTGGCTTATATTGTGGGAGTGGTCAAGAGAATAAGGGAGTATGGCAAAACATTACCCAGAACACTCTAATCTCTGTATCTGGGCCAGGAAAAAAAGCTGTTAAGCCATTAGTGCTGCTGTGATTAATGCCAGAACCTGCACCAATTCCCAAAATATTCCAAAATATAAGAGCTATTTTGAGGGTTAATGCTACCCATAATTACCTTTTTCTGCTTGCAAGGAGGTGTTGCACTGCTCAATGTCCATCTCAGCCTCTTCCAAGTAATATCCGTTTTCTACACCATAGGCTTTGGCTGAGCGCTCTAAGGCCTGATTTTTAGAAATGCTGAGTACCCGCAATGCTGTTTAAAATTAATGGGAGCACAAGCTTCTCGGCACAATTTAAAAACAGGCCTCTGCACTCAAACAAGAGATTTTAGTTTAGCAGTCACAGGACTGCTTAAATGATCAGTCTGAACTCTAGATACTTTCTGGAACTGATTTTTTTTTTTTTTTTTGTTTACAAAGCATATTGCCAATACTTGCTTGATTCCTGGGAAGCTGAGCTATGTCCTATTAATCTTGTGAGCGTTACTACTCTTTGAGTTAATATACAGCTAGCAGAACGGCTGGCACATATGAATGAAGAGAATTCAGCTATAATAGATTTACTTCTCTGTGATATTTTATGGCATGAATCTTTTTTTCTGTTGGATTGAATGGCAAGGAATTAACTTCTGCTGACATGCTTAAGGGTTAGGATAAGAAATAAAACAATGTTCCTTTATTGTTTAAGTTTCTTTACTTGTGCCTGGTGGATTTTTCAAGGTGCTGAACTATAGTGTTTTGGGCATGCAGGTCAAAGTCTTTCTTTAAACATGCTATAGCTCCCCAATCTACCCCAACTGTTTGAGTTTTTTATAGTAATCTAAGTTTCAGTTAAAAATATGTCCTCCCTGGATAAAAAGGTGCATCCTCATTCATTCCGTGCCTTAATCAGTTTTGTTTGTTCACTCCCCTGTTTTTCACTCACACAATTGTTTTTTTGTTTCAAGCCAAGAGGTCTGTTAGAGCTCCTGTAGTAAGTACATCCAGTGGAAGATGGAGAGTCATCCAGTGAATCTGTACAGTGACTTCTCGTAAAAGATATTTTGGGTTCAGGCTCTTCAGTTTTAAAACAAATATACTTCTTTGCTATGACTCTGGATTCTGTGGGGAATTCTGATTCTCTGTGACTCACTTTGAACTGCCACAGCAGGGTAAATAGTTTGCTGTGTAAAACTAGTAGTTTAATACCTGGTCTTCAACTCACAGATCAGCACTATCAGTATTCATGGCAGAAGAGAAAAGAATCGCTGTCAGGTTTATAATCCCTGTTACTCCATACTGATAGGAGTTACTCCTTTGGAGCTTATGTTTGGGTTTTCACTGAGCAGCAGATTGAAACCAGTTCAGGAACAGCAGTAACGCTAGTATTCATTGTAGCAAGATGCCTTACCCAATTAGGAAAACCTTCATTCTTTCCTCCTTAAAGCAGCCTTCCTCTTATTTTAGAATGCAGTAGAAACATTGTGTTATTAATTACATTTTGCCAAATGAACTTCACTTAAAGCTCAATTAAAACTGTGGAAGCTGAATTATTCTAATGTAGTCTTGTAAACACAGCAGAATTAGGAGTTGTGTGTGAGTAGCTGGTCACAGAATTGAAAATATCTATCCCCATTGTTTTTTTAAGAATATTTGAGGAATTTGTACATTGGATTTTGTACAGGTCTATCTATACAACAATGGCCATGCAGTGTTGTAATTTCTAATTCTGTAGCCACTTAGACCCATTTTGTCCTCAGAGCTGATATTCCTAAATTGGGAGCAATCATCTTGCTGGCTGAGAGACCTGAGAAAACAAGGAAAGAAATGGGTTCTTAGGTCTTATCAAACACCAGTGTTCATCATTAATTCTCCCCATTTTCTGTTGTCAGGTGCTTGCATATCTCTCTCCCATGGCTAGTTACACGATGGGAACATAGCATTAGAAGATAACTGGAATTGCCGAGTGTGATTAAAAGGTCACGTCTGAATTATAGCAAAAATCCAATAGGCCATCCATAGTAAAGCTGAAGAATTTTTCATACATCGGTTAAAATATATATTTTGTCACATTGTCATTGATGGAATGAACAAGAGAGAGAGCACATTAAATCCAGACAGCTGCAGAACGGCCATCAGGTGGTTCTGGATCTCAGCGGTATCATGAATGGAGGTTTAATTCAGACATATTTTCATACCCCAGACTCCTAGTTCCGATTATCTGTATCAGTAAGAATGCAATTTTTCTGGTGCAGGACTAGCTATTATTTTTTATGTTCATGAAATTACACTTAGAGCATTATTTATACACCTTGCTCATAATAAGTAACTGGCAAACTTCTTATGCTCTATTGATAGAGCTTAATATTTAAAGCAGATTGCACACATGTCGTGTTTTTATCTACAGTGTTACTAACCTAGAAGAAACGCTGAACGTTAAGCCTGCTAAACCTTTCCTGGCAATCACGAAACCCTGATTTGGAGAGCATAAAACCCCTGTGGCAAAAAATCTGCCATCTGCTGGCCAAGGAGAAAAGTACTCCTTAGGCATAGATGTGCACTGGGTAGAGCGCTCCAGCATGATTCCAGCAATAGGAGAAACTGGTAGTTTTGCAGAGCTCTTCAGCAGCAGATCTGAAACAGGCCTGGTCAGTAGTTTTCTGACAGCATATTTTTCCATCAGAAAGTGCTGGTTTGTTATAATTAAAACTTGCTGTGGGAACACATCAGTGAGAAATGGAAATGTTCCATTCTAAAAATATCAGAATGTTCTGTTTCAAAATTTTTAGGCTGGAACACTTTGATTTTTATTCCAGAATGAATTTTTTTTTTTAAAGTCATTATTTTTGTACATTATAAAAACAAGAAGTCAAAATTGAAATTGTCGTCTTTGTATTAAACATTAATGAAACCTCACATCATCACTATAGCACGTGGTAAAATCAGGCGGTCAAGAATCTAGGAGTCTTGGCTTTTATTACCCTGCTTTGACCACTCAGTCTATGTCTTACTACTTGTGGTCATGTACGTATGCTCTGTAGGGAGAATATGTCAAGAGTGTGACTATCTTTTCATTCAGATGAGGGAGATCGGAAATGGGAGGAAAACTTTGTTTTTCTCATCTTTGCATCTTTATTTCTTGTATTGTAATTTTGCATGAATTATTTAAATTGCTACAGTAATTTAAAGAAAAATTGTTTTGAGCTTATACTCCTTTTAATAATACAGCATACACAAAGAGTTCTCAGTTATAGCCAAAATCATACCAGTCAATATTCAGAAAAAAGAAAAGAAGCAAACAACTAAAGATAACTCTCAAGGCTTTCCTTTGCCTAGCTTTGTAAGTTTAGTACTTGTCATGTGCTAAAAAGAAAAGATAAACTTTGCATTTTATCCTGCAAGGAAAGGAATGAAAGAAGAAAATGCAGGATTTGATCAGTGATAGGTCCAGGAGTTATTATTTTTATACCTTTCCTTAAAATGGGGCTCCAGCTAAGTTATATGACTTCTTAAAGATGAGTAACTTTGTTTTCAGAAAAAAAGGAAGTACAGTGGTTCTGATTATATATCACCAGTCATGACAGATGATTATCTATCTACCTACCTAATATACCCCTATATGGCAGCCATTTACACTGTGTTAAAAAAAAATATTTAGATGCACATAACCAGGCTGAATTTATACTCACAGGGACAGTTTCTAATTTTGGGCTTCATGGCTTTTTAAATATCATTTTAATGTAGCTTTTAATGCAATTAGAAAAATTGAAGAAAAAGAAATTGCACGTGCAAAATCATAGTGATTCTCCTTCAACATGGATTTTCAGAAGGGCTGAGTTCTTTTGCTTACAGTGCAGTTATCTACCATGTGAGCTGGGGAAGTAACTGTACACAGAAGGTTGTTTACCTCTGTAGGAACCAGGCACTAGAGAGGGGAAGTGTGCCTACGCTGTCAGGGAATGTTTAGATTCAGGAAGTATGAGTTCAGTTCTGTGATTTGTAAGGGACTGTCCTGTCATGATTGGAGAGACGCTTCTGCACAAGTCTTTTGCTTTTTATTTTTGCTCAAACCTCCCCTCTCCAGTTCCTGTCCTTTTTTGCTCCTTGGCCATGCTACCTTCACCCACTTCTCCATCCCATTCACTCTGTTTCCATTTTTGCCACTGAGTTGCTGTTTTCTTTTGTTCTTTTCCACCCGTCCATATCGTTCCACCTTGTCTCTGTCCTTTCTACTTCTGTGTCTTCTGACCTTTCCTTGTAGCTATCTTCTCTTTCAAGATCCTCCTAGACTTTTTGTGCCAAGACCTCTTGATCCTGTTGATCTGTTTCGCATTCTCTAAGTAGTCTTCGTCTATCTAGTTCTTCCTCACCAGTGAGCTGATGGCAATAGAAGCATAGTACACAAAAGAAGGACACACTCCCAGCTGTTGAGTATATAGTCTTGATGCCACAGCAGTCCCAGCAGTTGGGGTGAACAATTTCAGAGAATATCCTTTCTGTCTCTGCAGCTGTGTTGGAGGATACTTATACTGTGGTTTCAAGCAATGTGGTCTTTTACAACAAAATCAGTCAAGTGTTACTGTTTGTGGCACCTTAACCTTTCAATAACCTTTTACGGGACCAAGTAGTGGTTCAAACTGGTGAACTGATCTGGCATTAAAGTATTTATTTATTGCTGGGTGCTTTTTCAGTTGAATAAGTTATTGGATCCATACAGAGGAAAAACATATTTTAATTTGCCAGAAATATTTGGTGCTTTTTAGCTAATGTATCCGACCAAAAACTCAACACTTGGAAGTCCAGTCTCTAAATTATGCACAACCTAATAATGGAAGAAGGCAGACAAATTCTAGGTAACTCAAGTGTTTGCAATTTTGTCATCTGATCTGTAATATTTGTGCACCTCTGCCACATGAAAAATCTGTCAATCATAGTGCCTCTACTGTGTAGTTAACATAATACGCACAGGGAATAATAAAGCTGCTTTATTTAGGGTTCTCTCAGCTGTCCCTGTTATCTCATTCAACAGAACAACCTGCTAGTGATAGACTGGTGGTAATATTAATTTGTTTAAAGAAATAATCAGGTAAAACAGGTTCCTTTATTTTGTTGTTTAAAAGATTCACTCCAGTAAATTAGAGAAATACTATTTCAGATATCTAAGAAAGGTATCCTTGCTCTGTATTGGCTTGCTTTTGTCTTACCCGTATTTGGTTGAGATTCTTCATGTAATCTGCGGAATTCTTTGTGCCGTTGTTTTAAACATAATACAGTGAGATTTGATGCCGTGATTCACTTTGTGCTTATAACAAATTGAGGCGGATGAGATACAATTTTATCTTCTGCAGCAGATGGCTATTGACTTGCCTGGTCCCTTTACTAGACTGGTTTTGAATCATTGGTGCCATTGCCTGATTTACATCTTTGCAAATATATGCAAATACAGAGTATTGCCATGTGGTCTTAGGTCCCCAGAAGTGCTGGTGACCTACTTGAATATCTCAGCTAACAGAATAGGAGCTTTTGCCTCTTCACATTTTATGCATTTCAAAAGGCAGTATTTTTCTTATTTTTCTATGTATAATTTCTGAAAAGCATCCTACAATGTTTGAATTATAGTAAAGCATCTGAGAGATCAAGGTCTTTCTCTTTGTTTTGGGGAGGTGTTGAGTTTTCTGTTGCTGGATTGATGTTTTCTACTGTGGAAGGCAAGAGATCCTCATTTGTGAATTCCCTGGGAAAGCTGGTAGGAGCTGGAAGGTCCGTTATATGTTTCCATGGTTTTCCAGGACATCTGTGGAGAGGAGATTCTGGGCGATCTGGCAACCCATTAAATAAAGAAGTATCAGGAAGAATTAGTGGTTCTGTAGGTGTACTGGTTTCCTTTCCTGCAACCCCTAAGTTAACTAGCTCTGATGCTGTTTCGGCACTGGATGATGGGAGGGTTTCATTTTGATTAAAACCCCTTTCATTGGACTCCTCAGAAGACTTGGGGTTTGGATGTTTATGTTTAGCATTTTTACTGTGTTTTTTATGCCCGCACCCATGACCAGTTCTGTGCCCACAACCAATTTCATGCCTATGCCTTTTGCCAGACTCATGATCCTTTTTATATTCATGCCTGTGTTTATGCCCATGTTTATGCCTGTGTTTATGCTCAGGTTCACCTTCACCTTCTGGTTCCTGTCCACCATCTTTTCTCATTTCTTTGCCAGGTCTTCGCCTTTCTTCTTCATTTTTATTAGAGCATGAAATTTCATTTGGCTGGTCTAGCGTAGCAAAGCTTCGGAAAGGTGTGAATCCAGGAGGCCTTCTTAGAAATACACCCTAAAAAACATTGCAATAATAGCCATATTTGTTACATGAACAAGAACAATAGCTTCAGATTTGGGAAATTCAGAAGTTGGCTCATTGCAGTACATGAGTCACTTAGCAAAAATATGTTACCAGATTTTTAAAGTGAACTAAATAATTACCTTTTCTATCTGTGATAAGCATGGAAACATAAACATCCTCTCAAATAACTCCAGAGTATTTTAGCAGGTATATGTTAAAAGAACAATTTTTATATCACTGAAATTCTGCCAGTTTAACGTGGGAATGATACTATAGAGAGGAAAATGTGTACTGGTTTTAATTTATGAACAGTACAGTTGATTTCTAGGACTAAATGTCCCTGCACTTGTTAGAGTATAACACTCCGATGTATAAAACCAATTTATGCTAAAGGCTAACACATCTCTGAGTAGTCTCAATACCAGAATATTCAAAAGATCTGGGTCGTTTTGTAATATGAAATGTAACTATTGAAATTTTTCTTTGATTTGACATATGCGTTTCATAAGACTGCTTAGAAATAACAGATATAGGTTAAAGCTGATAATATGAAACATTCAGTTGTTACTGAGTAATCTCTATTTCCCCATCGCTGTTCAACTGGAAGACAGAGACTGAATGCATGGTGTACAGTCACTATCCAACATGGGTTTCTTTTCTATCCACCAAAGTGTCTGATCATTATCTAGCTGCAAATGAGAGTTGTTTGGGGATGGAGCTAAATTTGATGTGGATGCAATATTGTAGTGAAAACAAAGAGGAGAGACATTTATTAGTGGATGCATAATGAATAGGTAGTTATGAAAGTGCTGAGCACAGTGAAGTTATTAGTTATGAATGCAAGTTAATCAATCTCACTTCATTCAGTGTATCTTCTCTTCGTCGTTGGGGAGCATGGGAGTCCCTGCATTTATTAAAAAACCTGCAATCATCAGAACTAAAAAAGTTCTGATAATAAAAAAGATTTATATTCCATTCTGAAATTTTCAAACTGACTCATGTTCAGGGCTAGTTAATTGTGGAGCTGGGCAGGAAGGAAACTGAAAGACCTTCCTACGGAGGTTGACAGCTCGTGGCAGGAGATCTGCTGCTCTACTAATACGAAAAGATTCACAGATGCTTTTGAAAACCGTGGGGTATAATTATTGCATTGCCAAATACATTTTTGTCTCAATTTTTAAACCTAGCATGATTAGTAATTCAAAGGAGCTGGTGGGACTTGATACTTCAGAGCTTTACTGATAATGCAAGGGAGTAGTCAACAGGCAGAATGTTCTCTCTGTCCTGTTGCCTTTGTATTTCTGTAATCACTGTGTTGTCTACTGTCTCACCTTGTGGTGAAACTGACTTTGATGTAACAAGTTGCTGAGGTTAGAGGGTGAGAGGGAGGAGTGTGGCATTACTGAGGTTGTTAAAAGAACTGTGTGTTCCTTTATTTTTGGTACAAATATGGGATATTTTGGAACGGATAAAGAATTTAATGACTGTCTTTGTTCTGTGCTCTACTTCTGATGATGGGTAAGGAAGAGGAATCATACCATTGACCGTTCTTTAGAGCAGTTAACCTGCTGGGGAAAGATTTTATTCTCCCATGGGATCACGTGAATCTGTGCTTCACATGGCAATGGTGCCTGTGGACAAAACAAAAATCAACACATTAAAGCAACAAAACATCTGACACAAAGAGAGAGAGTTGTGCGTGAAAAAAATATGATTTTTTAATAATACTTCTAAATACAAATATACGTGGAACTTTACCCAGATATCTATGAAATCCGTCTTAGTGATGGCGACTTCTGTATTGGGACACATCACTGCCTAGCTTTTTGACGTTATAGTATGCCTGTGTGAACACTTTAATTGAGCTTTGGATTGGAGAGTGGATCTTGAAAAATTGGATTTTTCATCTGCAGCACTTCTGGAGCACTAACTTTAACCTTCATGATATTCCTAAGAAATACTGCTTGTTGATGGTATTTCTCATACTAAAAATTGGGAAATTGAGATAGAGAGAAAGGCATTTTTTTTTTATATTTAGTGCCTGCTGCACTAACAGATTTTAAAATCTCACAGGTAAGCATTGTTCTTTTACTGGCAGTAAAAGAGAGGGGACCAATTTCCAAACAACTTCCTCGCCAATGGTTTCTGGCCGTACCAGTGCCTACTCTCCAGTGTCTGGAACACATTTTCCCAGTATTAGCAGCATGCGCTCCAGAAACATTATTCTTTTGCACACCAGTAACACTCCAATCTCACGTTTTCATTAGCTGCAAGTCCACAGAGTCAGGAGTATTGCAGCTATTTCATTTTGCAGCAGCCTCCTCCCCTCCTTTCTTTGATTCATTATTATCAGAAGACAGTTCCTTCCGCTTTGCAGTGAGCACTGATCCTTTAGTTGGAGTGACTTAGTTTAAGCTTCATGATTTACTAACAGTGTCACTGGCTTTGGTTACAAACAGTGAAAGGTGTCTTTGTTGAAACAAAAGTTTACTGAAAGAGGTAACAGAATTCAGGATGTGATTTTACTTAAGTGTTTACAATTTCTGGTGCAAATGAATTTGTCCATTAGGAACATTATAGTTGGCAACATCATTACTTACACTGTCTGATGTGGCTTCACAGTCTTCATTAAATTTTTCCAACTCTTTCTTTGAGCAGTTTGTCTTCCGGACTGAAAATATTAAATGGTAGATTTGTCCTGCAACCACCTGAAAAATTAGCAAGAAGGCTTTCTGTGGTAAAGGCATTTTATTGAAAAGGATTCACAGGAAAGATGTTTTTCTACAAGCTTATACTACTCATATTCTACAAGTCCTGACCACTGGGACAACATATGTTAAGAACAATATTAAAATATTTGGCAGCAAAACTGTCTGCTTCTAATCAACTTACTTATTTACTCCAGTTCCCATTCTCAAAAATTCCAGCATTGAAACTGAAGGAAACAGAAAGGTCAGAAGAATACCAGACCCACATTTTGGCTTTGTTTTATTGGATGTCTGTAGTAATTTCATTAATAGCAAATGAAATCATTAGAGATACTGCTGTAGAGAGCCAAATATGATGTAAGAAAAGTGGAATGTGAGTAAAATGAAGTGTGTGATGAACAGGCTCAGTTGAAAATGAACATATTTGCCAAATGCATTTGGCAGAGAGAAACTGCATGGATTCAAGGATGTGCCTGGTACGAGTTCTCTTAGTATTTTTTACAGAGCCCAAGATAATATATCTTGCTTCAGAGACAGCAGGGAAAACATGAAATTCTGTCTGGTTTAAGTCTATTTTAAAAATGTATGCTAATATCAATCATGATATGAAAAGTGAGAAAGAAGAAAAAAGTTTGAAAGAAGAAAAAAGGTTTAAAAGAAGAAAAAGCACAGATATTATTAGTACGGTAACATGAGCTATTCAGAAGAACTCTGGTGTGCATTTAGTGCCTTCTCCAGTGATACCCCTCATATTCAGAAGTTGTTGAGAAAGTATTTTCTGAACTACTCCACTGTCTTATTTTCAGTTCTGTCCTAAACCTCTGTTTTGGTATGTTGGGACAATAAACAAGGCAAATGCAAATGCTGACCAGTATTATCCTCTTGATTCCTTGTTCTTCTTTGTTGAGCTGTATTTATCTATATCTTAAGTTATGCACAGATGTTCACCTCTGAATCTAGCTGAACTATTATTAGCAGCAGAATCAGTATATAAATTAACAGATTTCAAAGGGAAATTGGGAAGCTCCATTTCTTGGACCTTACAGCTACTGTAGGGTGGACAGTGCCTAAAATAACATACAGAGTATTGGTGTGGTGGATCAAGTGGGTAGTTTTGTCTAATAAATCTTTTCTACTTTAAAGTATGTTACAAAGGCTGATAAAAAGTCTGGTAGATATACAGAAACCAGATACCCTATGTCAACCTTCTTCTCATGTTTTTAAAATTGTGTTGTTTTAAGAAAAATTAAAAAATCAAGAGATGGGAGATTTTTAAATCACTTCTGAATGCAAGCCAAGATGGATAAAATTTTGCAAAAAAATTTGAATGAATATTTCAGTTACTGCATGTATCAACACTTAGAGAAAAACATTATTTCAAATCTAAATACAAACTTTAGGTAACATTCAGCTCAGACCAATAACAGACTGCCATGTCTGTTTCTCATCTCTGTGGTATATCCCAACCTGAACTGTTGCTTCTTCTATTTCTCCACCTTTATAGTAGAAATCATCATTGCTTTCCAAATTATACTTCTCCATAGAAACCTTCAGTAGTTCCTTCAGTTCTGGACTGTCTTTTGGGATAGTCTTTCGACAACCAGTGCGAGTGGCAGGAATTACTGTGTCTTCAACTGAAAGAAACCAACAGATTTCAGATCTAAGGAACAAAAGATTCAGCGTAGATATAGGCTGGGAAAAACAGTTAGTTATAAACCCCTGCCTTCTGGAACGCTTCGTATTTGGGTCTATCAAATGAAACCAAAATACCTTCAGTTTTATATGATCAACATTATCATATCTTGGTTATCTAAAAGAGCACTGCATCAGCACCTAGTGTCTCACTGGACACTTAACAGTTTCCTCATAGAAACAAGAATTGTGTGTACCAATTGCGGGCAGCTGGCAAATAAAGAGAGGAAACATATGTACATATGGAAGGACCTGAATCAGGTGGAACAAGAGGTGCATGTTATTGGCAATGAATGAGTGTGTTGAAGAATATCATTATCATTTCTTGAAGAAAAACAAATATGAATGGGTGAGAATGGAGCACTTACTACATGGAGTAGTAAAAACACTTGTAGGAAGTGAAAAAAATACATGGTAATATTTCATTAAGAGGCAGTACTTTTTTGGTCCCAGAAGAATTACTTTCTCTTGTTATTACCTGTTTTCATCTCGTACGGTTTTATTTTGTCTTTTTTTTACAACTGAAAGCATTGAAAATTGCAGAACTTTTAAAATTGATAGTGCCTATTACATACCTGGAAGCTTGCATTGGCTTGCAATATCTACGATCTCTGCATGAAGGTTTTGATATGCTTTGGCATCACATTTACCTATACGCTGGAGTAAAAAACCCAAAACAGTTCCTTATTATTTAGAAATAATGAACAAGCTCACATTCTAATACCTTCCTGCTAACAGAATAAGTCAAGCATACTACTAATAATTCCTCCCTTCCTTCAATACACCAGGAGCAAGAAGCCTGACAGACAGTCTGCAGAGCCAATAAATGATCAGGGTTCAAAAGGACCACTCAGAGAAAATAAAACCATAAAAGAGAAGCTAAATGAACTATTTTTATGTGTTCATTACAGAAGGAAATGGGGAGGTTTACAAGCCAGAATCCTATTTTATGGAGAACTCACTGGAATTTCTGTCTCAAACAGTAAAGACCGAAAAGAAGATTACACAATTAACAAATCAAACACTACTGAGTTTCCTGTATTTACTCAGGTGTTCTAAAGGAACTGTGGTAGATGACTTGCTTAAAATTGCCTTCATATCTTAGGGCTGGAAGAAAGCAGATGTTGATCCTGTTCTTTTTTAAAAAGACCCATAAAACTGATGTCTGTACCATTCAAGTGATTAGAAATGGTAATAAGGAAAGAACTAGGAGGTGTGAATACATCAAGGAGAGACCAGGGTTTTTGTTGTAAAGAGAAGTTGTATTTTGCAGATTTGTCGAAGTTCTTCAAAAGCGTCAACAAAAGTGGGTAAAGAGGCCTGTTGATAAAGTATACGTAGATTTTCAAAAAGGTTTCAGTGAAGTCCCTTATCAAAGACTCTAAAGGAGACTAATCAATTGTAGAATAAGAAGGAAGACGGTTACAATTCAGGATCAAGATCTTAGGACTATGACAGATACTTGAAAATGTCATCCATAAAAAAGTCTGCTTAGTAGTGGTTTAGAAAAAATAATAAAAAAATAATGTCAAGGCTTATTATCCAGGTTAAGGGGAATGACATTATGCCCCACTATAGGTCTGTGGTTTACATGCATGTTGAATACAGGGTGCAATTCTGGTCCTCCCATTTCAAAATGAATAGTACAGAGCTGAATGAAAGTATGGAACAACTTCTATGGAATTTGGTCATTCCAAGGTATGGAATATTCTATATATTAGAATATAGATATGTATAGAATATATCATATTCTAATAACATCTGTCGATGATCTGTTAGCAAGGCTGCTTAACCGTGCAGGGGATAAGTGATAAAGATCCAATCCCACAAACCCTGCGTGATCAAAGCAGTATGTGAATAAGGTAGCACTCCTGCATTATGTGAGGTGAACAGAAGTCATTACCTCTAGGTGACAGGTTGGGAAACTCAGACTCAAACAGATTAAGTAACTTCCTCAAGGTTTAAGGGCAAGCATGGGTAATCATAGAATCATAGAATCATTTAGGTTGGAAAAGACCTTTAAGATCATCAAGTCCAATCGTTAACCTAGCACTGCTAAGTCCACCACTAAACCATGTCCCTAAGCACCACATCTACACACCTGTTAAATACCTCCAGGGATGGTGACTCAACCACTTCCCTGGGCAGCCTGTTCCAATGCTTGATAACCCTTTTGGTGAAGAAATTTTTCCTAATATCCAATCTAAACCTCCTTTGGCGCAACTTGAGGCCATTTCCTCTCGTCCTATTGCTTGTTGCTTGGGTGAAGAGACCAACACCTACCTCGCTACAACCTCCTTTCAGGTAGTTGTAGAGAGCGGTAAGATCTCCCCTCAGCCTCCTTTTCTCCAGACTAAACAACCCCAGTTCCCTCAGCCGCTCCTCATAAGACTTGTGCTCCAGGCCCTTCACCAGCTTCATTGGTCTTCTTTGGACATGCCCCAGCTCAATGTCTTTCTTGCAGTGAGAGGCCCAAAACTGAACACAGTATTCGAGATGCGGCCTCACCAGTGCCGAGTACAGGGGGACAATCTCTTCCCTACTCCTGCTGGCCACACTGTTTCTGATACAGGCCAGAATGCCGTTGGGCTTCTTGGCCACCTGGGCACACTGGCGGCTCATGTTCAGCCAGCTGTCAACCAGCACTCCCAGGTCCTTTTCCTCTGGGCAGCTTTCCAGCCACTCTTCCCCAAGCCTGTAGCGTTGCCTGGGGTTGATGTGGCCGAAGTGCAGGACCCGGCACTTGGCCTTGTTGAACCTCATACAGTTGGCCTCGGCCCATCGATCCAGCCTGTCCAGGTCCCTCTGCAGAGCCTTCCTACCCTCCAGCAGATCGACACTCCCGCCCAGCTTGGTGTCGTCTGCAAACTTGCCGAGGGTGCACTCGATCCCCTCGTCCAGATCATTGGTAAAGATATTAAACAGAACTGGCCCCAATACCAAGCCCTGGAGAACACCGCTTGTGACCAGCTGCCAACTGGATTTAACTCCATTCACCACAACTCTTTGGGCTTGGCCATCCAGCCGGTTTTTTACCCAGCGAAGAGTACACCCATCCAAGCCATGAGCAGCCAGTTTCTCCGGGAGGATGCTGTGGGAAATGGTGTCAAAGGCTTTACTAAAGTCTAGGTAGACAACATCCACAGCCTTTCCCTCATTCACTAAGCGGGTCACATTGTCATAGAAGGAGATCAGGCTAGTCAAGCAGGACCTGCCTTTCATAAACTCATGCTGACTGGGCCTGATCACCTGGTTGTCCTGTAAGTGTCATGTGATGGCACTCAAGATGATCTGCTCCATAACTTTCCCCGGCACCGAGGCCAGACTGACAGGCCTGTAGTTCCCCAGATCCTCCTTCCAGCCCTTCTTGTAGATGGGCGTCACATTTGCTAACCTCCAGTCAATTGGGATCTCCTCGGTTAGCCAGGACTGCTGATAAACGATTGAAAGTGGCTTGGTGAGCACTTCTGCCAGCTCCCTCAGTACCTTGGGTGGATCCCATCTGGCCCCATAGACTTGTGCGTGTCTAAGTGGTGTAGCAGGTCGCTAACGATTTCCCCTTGGATTATGGGGGCTTCATTCTGCTCCCTGTCTTCCAGATCAGGGGGCTGGGTATCTTGAGAATGACTGGTCTTACTATTAAAGACTGAGGCAAAGAAGGCATTAAGTACCTCAGCCTTTTCCTTATCCTTTGTCACTATGTTTCTCCCCGCATCCAATAAAGAATGGAGATTCTCCTTAGCCCTCCTTTTGTTGCTGATGTATTTGTAGAAACATTTTTATTTGTCTTTTAGGGCAGTAGTCAGATTAAGTTCTAGTTGGGCTTTGGCCCTTCTAGAGGAGATGATTTGCTTCTAATGGAGAGATTTGCTTCAGCTAGTCTGATTCTCACTCTCCTGTTATTTACCACAGCGTTGTCATTCTTTCCTTTTTTGATCGATGCTTCTGAATCATTCTTGAGACATCCAAGGAGTAATTTTCGAGCAGGAGAGGCTCTTGAATGTAACACTCAACAGTGCACCTCCACAACAGCTGAAACAGATGCGAGTCAGGACTCCAGTGGTTCCTCCCCTCCCATTTACCACCACTGTTCGTTATCACTCTACGTTCCTGGCCTCTACCTTGTTTTTGCAGAAGCATTTGTCTGACTCCGAGGTGAGCTGGTTCAGGGAGGTAGGTTAAGAGAGCAACCCTCTGTTTTTGGTAGAGTTAATTCTGTTCCAGGTCAGAGAAGCAGAGGAAGTACCTGGTTTTGCAACACTGTTTAGCTAGACTATGTATGTTTGTTAATAAAGTTCTTTTGAAGCTCTCTTATTTGGACTGTGGTAGAGGTTAAGTAATAATACAGCTACTTATTTTTCTTAGAAAATGTGTCTTAAGCTGGAAAAACAGTGCTAATTCTAATCATCGCTTTTTGGGTTGTACATGAGTAACTCCTTGAATATCTGGATAGGAACTGCTCAAGGGATTTATTATTTGGGTGAGACTGTTTAGATTCTATAGAGTAATCTGTAAACATTTCAGTGGTCGTCTTAGTCACTGATTCAGGAGAAGGCATGGATGTTCTAATTACATAAATAGACAGTTATCTATAAGCCTGGAGTTAAACTTCATTCACAAAGTGAAGCAAGACTATAAATATTTTCTTGAGTCAGATCTCAGTGATTATTTGTTAATATATTTTCTTGATAAACAGATTTTGAAGGATTACTTACACCTCTAGAAGTGATTTTACACTCTGGAGTTAAATCTTGAAATTGGTTTTTGGAGCAATTAGTCTCCTCGATTTCATATTTAATTAGGTAATTCCATCCAGCTACCACCTGGAACAGATATTTAGGGGATACATTATGTAAACCAATACAAACTTGGAAGTTAAACTATTAAATGTGATTAGCAAAGAAAGCAAAATTACTCTTCTAGTGCCTTCCATCCATCGAATCACTGTGCAGTCATTGAGCCATAGAGTATTCATGGACACAAAAAAAATCCTGCCCTTGTGATACAAAAAGTAAACTAAGTCATGCATGTATTAGAAGTGCACTTTGTATTTGGATTCCACTTCTCCTGGCAAGCCTGCAGCCTCGTAATGCTTGGTTTCTTGCACTTTCCTCCGAAGTATCTGTTACTTATTACTCACAGTGACAGGAAGCTGGTCTAGATAGATGACTATACTAATACAGCTTGGCAAGTCCTACGTTCCTGAGCGTGAGACATAGTAAAACAGTATCTGAATAATGTAACTTTATACTGCTGGCATCATTTGTTATTGAGTGTCCTGCATTTATCATCTACCTACAATTGTGTCTGCCTTGGGCTTTACCTTCCCCCGCCTGCTGTTTTGTCCAGATTTGTGACCCTTGTTTTTCATTTTTCTCTCCAGGAAGCAGTTCAGTTTTCCTCACTGTGGCTACTGCTTCTCACCCATGAAATCTCTCCATGTCACAGTGTGGGTCAGGTAGCATTGGATTAAAAAGGGAAAATAAGAATCAAATACAGGAACTTTCCATCCCAGATCAATTAAAGTGGAGGGCTCTGACTAGTCTGTGTTGGCCAGAAGTGGCATGACAGTTCTCTTTCTAGCTGCTGGATTGCAGCCTGTCTGTGACATTTTGTCATGTGGCTTAAATGTTGTGCAAGCTTGTCTTTCAACTAAGAGGATTGTTTCCATCAGTAAATAGAAAGAGGATAGTCTGAATTAAATCACGGGTCAAATTGACATGAGACCAGGAGGTGCTTTTTGGCTAAGTAAATACATACACATTCAAAGAAAAGGGTCTGTATTTGGCATTGGGTTATATACTAGTTAAAAACCAAATAAGAAACTTAACTTTCTAGCAATGTCACACCAATCCATAGGAGAGCCTTTCATAGGGAATTAATTGTTGCATGAAATACCAGATGACACGGAATTTCTGTCGCCTGAGCAGTTCTTTCTTGCAAAGCAGATATTCCTGCGTGCAGATATCTTTCAGCAAGTGACATGCTGGCTTTTTGTTTTTCTTAGCCATTTTTCCTGTATGGGGTTTACCCGTCCTATAGCATATAGCAGCTGCTGACATATGGGTCCTATTGCATTGCAAAAATATAGATGCCTGCTGCTGTTTGAGAGGCTGTAGAGTATGAGACATCTGTGCAGACTGGCAGTTTTGGCACAGAACCTAGGAGAGATCTGCTCCTGCTGGAGCTTCAGGGAGAGGCCAAGTGGAATACCCGAGAGCATCTGAGATGACACAAGATGCCTGTGTCAGCAATGAATGCAAATAAACTGGTGCTGAACACTAGTTAGATGCAACTACAGGTGAAGAAAAAATATGTTTACTATCAGTTTGTAAAGTTGACAGCTCTGAAAATCCAATAGGTAACCGTTTATGATTCTTTATAAATGAAGAGAATTATTTACAGGGTCTACACTCTATATGCATTTTGTATGCTTTTATTATGAAATATAAGCTACCTTAAAATCAGAAATGTGTACATAAAACAATCAAGGTACCTGGTTTTGGGGTTTTTTTGGTAAAACTTAGAGAAAAATCATACACAAACCTGTCTTTTAGCTTCTTTTATTTCCACAAGCTTAAAAAGGGCGGGTTCAGCACTGTGCCTGTTAAACTTTTGAATGGCTTGTTTCAGAATTTCTGACACTTCTGAACTGTCACTTGATATAGGATGGAAGCATCCAAGACATGTAGCTTCAGTAAGTATTATCTTTGGCGTAGCTGGAAAGAAAACAAACCAAAAAATATAGGGCTTCATGTAAATCAGCCTCAGGTTTTAGTTTTTCCTATCTGGGAATGAGCGAAAAGGTTCAATGAGCAAGAACCTTTCCTGCTTTTAATTGGAGTGATCAGCCAAACCCACATTTCAGTTTCAAGGCCTGCAAAGACATTCATTGTATTTAGAAACAGGCTTTGGTTTGTGGTGGTAGGGGCCATCCATGACATTTGGATCTAGGCATAGTTTCAGCAGCAAACTTCATTCAAAGGAGTGAGTTCAGGAGTCACTGAATCTCTGAAAAACCTTGCATGTAGTTTTGACACCACTAAGGAAGGGTCATCCCTCATTCAGTCAGGGAAGAGCCAGTGGAGGCTACAACTAAGGAGATGTTCCTCAAATTCTTCAAAGCTCACCCACTGTGTGCAGCTGCTTACTGTCCTCACTGTGTTTCAGGATGAGGACTTTGACGGGAGTTTTTTGGCTCACCCATGTGAACTGCTCTGACTCTGAGCTCCTTAGGGACTGTAGTTGAACTATTGTACTGCTGTGTTGTTCGAACTCCCCCTGCTAGTCAGTTTGGCTGCCAGTTACCACTTGGTGTTACCTTCAGGCTTAACCAACTGGCTTGGCTGTGGATAGACAAGCTTGACGGAGATGCTCAAACTTCTGTTTCCTACTACTAATCCTATTAACTCTCTTTCCTTTCTAGTAATCATGGATTTTCATAAATTAATTATATAGTTCAATACGTAAATTAATTTCATGATTCAGTGAGCTTGAGAATGAAAGTGGGACAATATGTGGTCTCTGTGGAATTCAAGTAAAATTTGTGTGCCTCACCCTCAGCTGGCATAAACTAGCTTTAATGGAGTTATGCCAGCTTGCACCAGCCAGGAAACCAGTCCAGGATCAATATGATCAAACCTTCCACCAAGAAGGCTGAACAGTATGGTACCTAACATGGTGGGGAAATCCCTCACCAGTTAGGGTCTATTGTTTCACTCTTTCAGTTTGAATCCTTTGGATTTGATTTGGCTCCTCTGTACATTTGGAATATCTCATTGTAAGCAATACTATTTAGTCTTAGCTCTCCAAGGGGTACTTGAACAAAGTCTGGCCCTTCGTATTTCTAGCATCACTTATGTTGACTCAGTAATGACAAATATATACATGTTATAGAAAAATGTGACCATATTTTCAGGGAGTAATCACAAAGGAGATAATAAAACAGTACACCCAGTTCTAAAGCAATTACAGTCTCAGCATTTTCATAAGTGCTGAACAAATGTGTATTCTTTTCTCAGAGTTGCTATAACTTGGTAACAAGAGATGAGCTTCTTAGGCTGAATATGTGATTCATTTAAATTATGTAAGGTTTTTTGGCTTTCTAAGCAAAGATTCAAATGCAAATTTCCCATGTATTCTCTGTGGGATTCATACACCTTTTACTGGCAACTAGATGTCACCATTGCCCTACAAATGCACCTAAACCAAGCGGCGTTTATTCAGTAGCAGAACATGGAGTTTGTGTATACTGCAGTTCCTAGGAGGACACCGACTGTAGGTATAGCCATTTAAGTTTTAAACAAGATAACTAGGAACAAAAAACAAAGAAAAGCTGCCAAACATCTCAGAAATCACGGTAAATATTTCTGTAGTTAATATGCACTTAGCTTCCTGCTACCAGTTAGGTGGATATTTTAAAACTAGCTTGGATATGTCTTAGATGAACACTAGGCATAGGCACATAGAGATCTCAGTTGCAAAGCTTTAAAACAATGTGATCTCTTTCTAATAAAGGAAATTGCTATGTGAACATAACAGTCATATATGAATGTCTTATAGGCAAGAAGTGTAGTACTGCTTATTGTTAAGGTCTAAAAGATATCACAGTCTCTCTTACATAATTACATCTTTGCTAGATTTTTATTTTGTAAATGAAATTTTGTTTTTGTTCTTTTTTTGGTTGGGGTAAATATTTGTTTTGGTAACTTTAACAGAAATAATTTAGACATTTTTAGTTTGGAGGAAATTAAGGTACAATTTTGTCATATAAAGTTTTTTCCTAATAATTTCTGGCACAATTTTATACTTGAATAAGTAAGGACAGAAAATTGAAGTGTGACAGATCGTATCTAGTCTCTAAGTTACTGATATGCTTTTGTTCTTAAGCAAATTCGTTTTAACTTGGTATAATTCCAGAGACTTAAATAGACACGCATGTGCCGGTTTTCATTACCCTAGGTAGAAACTGAGAAACTGCCAGTGCTTCACTGACTCAGCCTATATGTGTATAACAGTGAAGTGAAATTTTATCTTTAACATGTAGTTGCTTACGGAAGATTATTTATAAATGTCTGAGTAGAATGATAAGGAGCTCCTATCTTTAAAATTACCTGAAAGTCTCAGTATTACATTTTTCCCATTCTTATTTGTCATACTTGTTGAATGCTGCCCCAGACAGTTACATACCTGGAAAAATTTTGCAATCTTGTGAAACATTACTTGTTTTTTCAGCGTTATTCATGTGAACTCGAGCTGTGCATTCTCCTGTTTTCTGCAAAAACATATGACAACGTTTGTCTTAAACTTGCTGAAGAAAAATGCAGTGCTATATATTCCTCTAGCTATTGAACAAAGTTGACAGTTGCAAATTGAGTTTGGGGAACAAGTTCGTATGTACATTTGTAGTAATGTCTAGTTTGCTGTTTTGTTACTGGAAAAGGAACAGTTTTGTTGTTTGTGAGGAGAGTAGGGGGTGAACTGAGCAGATACTTTGAAAGGTTGCTTTGTATCATGATTGATGCTTATTAATTAACTAAAGAATTTACAGTCAGAATAACAGAAATGAACACATCCTCATAAATAAAGTCTGTATAAATTGTGTATTTACCTGATTTCCTTTCTGCTAGTACAAGATATACAGCAATGACCATGGCATTTCACATTGATTCAAATGATGCTATCACTATCATCTTTGCATTGTGTACTGTGTGAAATAACAGTGACTTCCACTGGAAATGTGCAGTGTTCCTGCACGCTATGTGTGCCCCAATTGTACCTCCTCTAGGTGCTCTCTAGTAGCATGAGCCAGACATACTTTGCACTGCTAAAAGCCCTCTGGTGAATTTTCTGCCATAGTGGCTTCCATGTCATTTTTTTTGTTGGTGCAGATCTGAAGTCAATTTGTTTATGCAAGTTTCCATTATACGTAATTAAAAGAAAGTTTTACAGCCCTCACACTCTCACAGTGCACGTATCTTATGTTGAATTTATTGTGAACCTTCATATTGAAGTGCTGATATGTTCCCTTCTGCACATATTCAGGATTATAATGGTAAACTCACTATTATAATGGTTAACTTTAGAGTTGTAAACATTTCTGTACTGTACTTTAGTCCTATAAGCTCTCAAAAGCAACACAGCTAAAGAAGTTAAATTCTCTACTGTATTTTTCCCCAGGCGATTGCAGTCCTGGTCATTATGCTGATGTTCCTGTACAGAGAACTTTTAAAGAGGACAGATACTTACAGCCTCTCCAGGTTCTTTGTAATCACAGTCTTGCCAGAGTTTGTTTTCCTCAGTGGCACAAGTGGTTTCTTGTATTCGATATTTCACATAGAATTGTGTGTCAGGACCTGCCTGGATAAAAACAATGTGAATGTCATCATTTGCATAGTGATAAATCAAGTGAAAAGATAAGAGCCTCAAAAGGTAAATACTATCCATTGGTTACCTTATATTTTACGGTATGGTTTTAGATTAGCTGCTGGTCTCCATGCAAGGTCTCCCAAATCTTGGTAGTTCAAAAATTAACTTATCTAATTATATTACTGAGCCCTTACCCTCAATTACAATATATTGATACAATAGATACGGTATGCTCAACTACCTTCATTTTAACTTGTAGTACTAAGGGTTTTAAAACCAGAAAGAAGTGGTTAGGTTTTATACTCATATTCAAATGTACTCCAAATAAGCAAATTTGGGTTGCTGCTTGGATAGTTAGCATAATTACCAGCTTGGACTGTGCTTCTGTCTGACTCCCTCACTCTCACTCTTGGCCTCCTCCCAGATCTGTCTACTTGCCTTCTGTACAACTCTACAGGCAGCCCAGAAACAGCAGCCAAGAACCCTCAGGCAGCCTGGCAGTGCCCAAACTGCCTTTACTCTATGGTAACAGGGTACTTACGCTGCCCTGCCTACTCGGGGGAAAGGGGCAAGGAGGGCATATGCTCTGTAGACAGCCTTTGGCAGTGCCTGCAGTTTTCCTATAGGCATTAAAGGCTGAGCTGCTCATGAGGGTAGCCTCAGGAATCCCATAAGATGAAATACAGACAAAGTATTAAGCAAAGTTTGGCCTGGCTGGTGGAAGGGTTTCTGATGTTGGTAGATCAGTAGGGGGCATTTCCTCCTTGCCATAAAGTGGGTAGTGAGCCTGTGCCTATAGGTAACATTAACACACTGCAAGGTTTGTGGTTCATCTTTTAGAAGAGATATAAAGCCAGAAGTTACTAATCTTTTACAGCCACTAAAAATGCTCTGCCAATGTGCCTTTTCAGATACAAGCACAGGCAGTTGCTGTACTTTAACACTGGTTATCCTCAAATGATGCTGCTGGGAGAATTAAATGATAATTCTTGCTGTAGTGGTACCAAGAAAGTGAAGCTGAGCTGACGTGGGTGGAATATACTGGATTTATGCTGGTGTAGACACAGAATTATATTCTGCGTTCTCTCAATTCCTGTTGTGTATTGCTACAACTACAAAGATTTGTAGAGGTACCTCGTATAATGGTTGCAGGTTGTAAAACAGGATGAAAGGGTCTTTAAAAATACAATGGACTTAGTCCTCAGGAGGTATAAACTGACATTTATGGAGCTGCATCAGATTATACTCTCTGGGATGTGGACTTAAAAAGAGCCAAATTCTGTTCTCTGTTACAGTGTTCTTAATCTGCAATAAATCAGCTCAGTGAGTAAACTAAATACCTGAGAAAAGACATTGTTTCGGTATGTTATTTGTTGTTGGTTTATTTCATTATTATCATGAACAGGTATGCCTTTAACTGGGGCAGGTTCAGTCTTTCGCCAGTCAGCTTTTATGTTTTATTACCTCATCAATAATGAATGTACATGAATATGTAATAACCAGCTATTTAATTAATGCATTCAACATCGTGAGACTAGTGATGAGTAAAATCTATACTCTTTAGAAAAAGAACATTGAATATGAGGACTCTCTATGGCAGATTTCTTTTCTCTGTTTTTTACTTAACATCGTAGTCAGATCCATGATTCAAACTAATAATTGATTTCCCCCTCAGATCTTTTAAGAAAAGGAAAGATGGATATCTATAGGAGGAAAGAGGAATAATAATTGCAATAAATGTGTATTCTTAAAAATAGAACATTGTTTAAGATAAAATACTGAAACTAATATCTGTCCTTTGGAAACATCAGCAAAAGGAAGGTGGTGTTACAGCTCTGATACAAAGATGTTTGCATTTGGCTATTGTTAAGGATGTGTGTAGTTCAGTGAAGACAGTGGGACTACTCATTTGTTTGATATTAATTGTATAAAGGGTTTGCCAGATTTTAGTCTTTGTCACTGCATGCTAAAATCTCCCCAGTTTGAAAACAGGAAAACCAGAGGGTAAGTGCCAGGAGATGTGGGTAGTTTACTGTAAGGTGTTTAGAAATTCATGTCCCCTTTCTCAGGTCAATTTCTATCTCGGTGAAAGTGTCTAGTGATTTTGGAGTGCAAAATATTCTCTCTGACACTGGGTTTCTTGTGTTTTACATCTGAAAATCCAATCCAGTAGAAAAAAATGCTAATGTTGTTTTCAAGTAAAGTAATGCTTGTCATTATTATGGTAATATCATCTTTATATGCCTCTCAGAGGTAAATACTCTTTTGTTAGATTAACGCTATACAGAAGGACTCCAGGCAAAGGATTATATTTCATTCTTTTTTTCTTCTGTAATTTTAGCTGTCACCGTATTTGACTAAAATACCACCTAGTGCTTTTAGATAGATCCGTGACTCAGGACTAGTGTCAATCAAATAATATTCACAAACAATTTTTTCAGAGTATTGCCAAATTTTATCAGGTCATTCTTTTTTATGTGCGATACCAGCTCTTCCCAAGTCAAGATAATATTCAGTTTTTTTAGTAAGTGTGGTTTTGCCATTGATCTGAAAACCTTACTAATAATGGAAAGGGGTAGAATTCCCAACAGGGAAAGGAGAAACCAGAGTGGACTAGTAAGACAAATTGTATTAGTGATAGAATTTTTCTATTCTTTAGACCTTGCATTAATAAGCAATTCACTAGCACACATAGTTCCGTTGATAAGAACATAATATACATCCCTGCTTGTCATGGTAACAAGTATCTTACCGTGCAAGTCATTCCTTTGATTTTTTAAAACGTTTTTGGAAGACACTTTGCTGTCATGCTTGTTCTCTTATGAACAAGATGAAGATAATCTGATTCAGAGTGCATAAACAATTCCCACATTTTTTTTTTTTTTTGCAAAGTCTACTTACAGTTCTCTTGGCTTCCATCACCATGTATAGAGCAAATTGATTACCAGTTGCTCTGTCTCCATTGTATTTCTTCAGTGCTATGTCAACAGCTTTAAAGACATCAGGATCATCGCAGTCCAAAAACTCAAATGGAAGAGGGGTGGCTCTACTAGACAAAAAACTACAGCAGAGTGCTAATACAATGAAAGGTTTCATAACTGGACAAAAAAGGCCCCCTGAATTAGAAGGCTCTTTAAAAACCAAATGGAAAAGGAATGCCTGACAGGGTTTTAGTCACCTCTTCTGTTTTTCAGGAGCAATAGCTAAGTAAACAGAATGAGTGGGTTGCTGCGGTTGGTTAGTTCTCATCATACCCTGTTTATACTGCAAATAAACTTCTGAGTTTATCTAAATAAACTGTGTGGTCACCAGAATGACACTAAGGTTATCCACCTGCCATCAAGATAACAGGCTAAATGGCTGCAGGTGGGGACAGGTTCAGACTAAGCAGGATGGCCCCTGAACAAAAGAGAAAGCAGAATGTTTGTAGCTTTCTGGCTTCTTTTCTTAACATCTAAACTGCTACTGAGAATGCATTTTAGAAGGCTTAAACAAAACACCCGAGAAGGTCATAGTGGTAATGAAGTTCTGGTTCTGGACAACAACCTTGTAAATTTTATAAATCTGTTTAGTGTTCAGACTGCAATGGTTCTGAGAAGTCAGAACATGTTTGAAAAAAGTCTTTGGACAGATGCATATCATTGAATGTCACATAACTCTTCAACAACACTTGATAAACCTTGTCCTTCACGCTACTATTGGAAGTGTCCATCTTTGCTGCCATGTGGAGACTGCATTTGGACCATGGATTAATCAGTCTTCATAATGTTGTTGTCATTACAGATAGGGAAAGTGATGCCCAAGAACAGGGGATTAAGTAATGTTGCCTGTGTCTGGCAGAGCCAGAATTAGAGCTGGCTGGGAACATTTGGTGCTTGTCTCCAGTGTTGAGCACCAAATAGCTTTGCTTTGAATCTGTGAACACCTTGGCATTGCCTCAGCTCCAGTGTTCCAGTTGTGTCTTGCTACAAGTTTTGGTTAAAGAAAATGCACTTTAGAGACTTTGTAGATAAACTATGCCAGAAATAAGGATGTTCGTACATGATAACGCACTTTTAAAAATTAGACAACCTTCACTCAGTTACACAAAATGCTGTCCCCATTTTGTTTCTTTTTCTTCAATGTAGCCCTCACACTGTATTTTACTTTATGCCATTAAAAAGCTACTTGGAGGACCAAATTACTAATTTTTTGAGATTAATCCCATGTTCTTGCTCATGGGATAACTGTCTGGACTAACTCGTTGGGGTCCCAGGTCTGTCTGAATGTACTTTACCTTGATGGGGGCTAGAGTGTAAAGAGACACCAGTATTCTTTCTTCCTGCTCCTCCCAACTCAGTTTTCAGTGAGGAAGGTTCAGTGATAAAGAAAACATTTACATGAAAGGGTTATTACATGCATCTGCTTTTCTCCTCCCCTGAGAGCAATTACGAACTATTTGAAAAGGGCTGTCCTTGAATGTAGTATTTCTGGTGTATCACCACCAGCAACTGTAGCAATGGAAGTACCTGTGCAGGCCACCCTGCAGTGTTACACTACAAGTCATTAACTGTTCTCAGACCTTTTCTAGATAATGGTGGTAACCCAACCACCATTAGTCAATTTATGCTAGAGTATGCCTAATGGGTGTTTACGGTGCAGCTAACATCCATAGTAACAAAAAAGACAAAACTTTGGCAACTGTGTCAAGAAAAAAAATTCTTACATATTTTTATTTTCTTTTAATCTTTATAAAGCATGAATGTAGTGCTGTGGATCATTTTTTATGGAAGGTGATCAGGTTTCCTCTAGGTCAGATTTCCTCAGAAAAGTACATTATAATTATGAATGATGAGAAAATGAAAGATTTTAGATGGTAGTTTTCACTATTAGGGAATTTTCCTTTTTGTTAGAACAAAAGGAGCGTTGTTTGCTGGGGAGATTTGTACTCATTCACTTTATCTGAGGGACTCAGAACTTTGAGCCTTTCAGTTACAGTGGAGTCTGAGATAGCTGGGATCAAGAGGCAGGTTGGAATACTTGTCTTAATCATTATTTTCAGTGCTTCTCCTCCCTAGAAATTGTAGGCTTTTTCCCCTTCTCCACGTGCTGTTTTTATTCATTGTACAACTGTCATTGGCCCTGCAACTCTCAAGCCAG
This sequence comes from Calonectris borealis, assembly GCF_964195595.1. NCBI lineage: Eukaryota > Metazoa > Chordata > Aves > Procellariiformes > Procellariidae > Calonectris > Calonectris borealis. The sequence goes on along the minus strand of NC_134320.1, from coordinate 19,789,962 downwards.
GAACATCTTTCTCTGAGGTCATGTAGGAGAATTTTCTGCCATGGAGCTATATGGAAATAAAGGCAAAATTTTTGGAAGAACAAGTTTGGGGTTTCCTGGGCATGACTTTGATTGTGTAGGGTGATCTGGAAAACCTGGAGCTTCTGGTATCTCCTTTAGACTTGAGCCAGTGAAGGGAATACCTTCACCAGTGCTGGAGGAGTGAGGTTTGCTTTGGGATAGCTCAGGAAAGTTTGCAGTGGGAGGTGTGAGAGAATCCTGCTGATTTAGAACTGGAATGTGATAGACAGCTCCTCTTATTTGGAATGGAAAGTACTTTCCCGATATGCTTGTCTTGTTGCAGTGATGTCTGTAATAGTGATGATAGAGATGAGGAGGGTGTCCTGGAGGAGGAGGGTGCTGTGGTCCATGATGGGGAGCAGGATGGTGGTGATGTCGTCCATGAGGAGGGGGAGGACAGTGTGGTCCATGATGGGGACCAAGAGGAGGATTGTGTGGTTCATTATGGGGAGGAGGAGCAGAAGGGGGATGTTGTGGTTCCTCTTTGGGAGGAGGATGTGGTCCATCATGGGGAGGAGGAGGAGGGTGGTGATGTGGTCCACCATGGGGAGGAAGTGGAGGACAGTGGTGTGGAGGGTGAGGGTGGTGATGTGGTCCACTATGGGGGAGAGGAGGAGGAGCAGGTCCTTCATGGCTGTCTTGATGGTCTTCTTTGAAACTATGGTTATGCTCAGTGTCTTCAGGTCTGGATTGGGAAGAGGGTGGACATCCATGCCTGTGATGATGTCTGTGACAATGTCTGTGACGATGTCTGTGATGATGTCTGTGACCAAAATGATGGGGATGGGGATGTCTGTGTGGCTGTCCCAGAGTTGAATTTCTGCATCTTTGCCCATAGTCATGCTGCTGTTTATAAAAACACCAGGGGAGGAAGTATTAAGTGAGATGTTAGTAAGACAGAAGAAAGTGGTGAGAAAGAGAGAGGTGGGAGTTAGTAGGTTTGCATTTACAGTTCCAGTGATCTGTAAGGAAAAAAACCCTGTTTTTTTTCAAGGTAGAAGAGAAGGAGTAGATGACAAAATGCCAAATTACTGAAAATCATCTGGAAATACTACACCGTAACAAAATGAAATGATAGAACCAACTGAGCAAAATTTGTGATGGATCAAAACAAAATAAAACCCACACTGGAGTAGCTGTTGTAATATAAACTGGAATACCAAATATGATAAAGATCATCTCCGCTCCTCTTGCTTTCTAAAATTCCTTTGAACTTGTTTGCCAATCTCTACTCACTTTAACTAAGGAGTATGATTGGACTGAGAGAAGACAGTCTTGGAAGGAGTAGTAGGGACAGCTCAATTCTAATTAATCCTCTGATTGATCCAGCAGTCAAATGCCAATCTGTCCTGACATGCTGCATCATACCCAGGCAGTAATAAAGGGACATAAACAACAGTTGCAATCATCTGTCAGTCTGGACTAAGGTTGCTGTAGCCTGCATGAGGATATAGCCAGAGACATTTCAGTCAGTGAGTGCATACCCAGGGATGGTAGATTTCACAGCTTATATCTGTTCCATCAGGTTCATCTGGGTCACTGATAATTCTTGCCTTGCAGAATCCCATGTGCTAAGCAAAAGAAAAGAAAAAAAAACAATGCACATCTGGGTTCTTGTGACGGAGTTAATAGAAGCTATTGAAAGTTGAACATTTTAGAAGTTAGGCTAGTTCCTTCGATACCTAAGTATGTTTACATAACTTAGCTAGATCCTGAGCTTTCTGACCAGTGATACTTGCCAGTGGTTAATGATGATTAAAATATATGACATTTTTGAGTGTCCTTGACTGAGAAGACCACTTTGCCATGTGCATCTAGAGGGCTACTACTCTCCATCTTACTTCTCTTTTGATGTCTGTAAGAAATTGGTCAGCTACTGATGTCTTCAAAACGAGTACCCTGTGGGTGACTGATTTTTATTCCTTTTTTTCTGTCTTTGCTTATGAAACATCTGTTCAGATTGGGCTATTCAGAAATTTTGCTCTAAGTCCTCAAAAACGGACACTGTGTAGCTATGCTGTTTCAGACAAAGCTCAAGGTAGAGCTTTCTTCCATATTTATTTTTTGCAAAGTAATTTGTTGTAATCTTTTAGCATTACTTCCTTTAGCATCCTGTTTGCTGTGACTTTTACCTGCTGTCCAGTTGTTATGTGTGGAATTGCTCCTGTGAAAGAGCACAGAACTCGGGTAAGGGGTTCTGTGTATGCTCTCTGTAGTGGATGCTTTATCTTGATATATATTTGGGCCATTAGTAGCCTATTATGATCAATGATTACAAATGTTAATAGCATTATACACACACACACCAGTGGCAGCATTGAGAACAGAATTCAAAACCTCTAGCTGTCTGGCTTGTGCTTCATTCTAGTGAACTTTTGGCTCTGCTACCAGTTCATTCCCAACCTTTTCCAGTGTTCTGGAGTATAAAGAGCCAGAGAAGAAAATGGATGTAGATTTAAAAAAAGTTCTACATGTTTTATTTTTTCCATATTTGTATTTCATTCCTTCAATTTCATTTCTGGGGAATAATTTATTCTGAAATTATGATCTCGCCTAGTTGTTTCTTTGATGTAGGCTATTATTGTAATGGAAAGGTGGGGTGAGGAGAGTACTTTGATAGTAATCTGCAGACAAGCCTGAATTATTCCATTCTCCATTCCCCCGCAGCAGAGGAAAAAAAAAGTAGCCCTGGGCTCACTGGGATAACATAATACATGTGTTTTTTTTCAAGATCTATGACTCATGTTAGTGTAGAAGTTTTTATGAAAATAGCATGAACGATTTACTAAGGAATGGCTGGATTTTTAACTTTGAGTTTGGGTGCATGCTTTCAAGAAACGCTTGGAAATATTGTGGGAAGATCTTCCTGGTGCCACCCATTGTATCAGTTCTCATTCTAAGACTTTACTTACAGCGTGCCAGTCATCCAGAAAATCACATTCCAATGCCTGATCTGCTTGTTTTGCAGATTTGGAACAGTTGGTCTCTTTTATAGAGAATCCTAAAATGTGACCTTCACGGGAGGCAGTCTGAAACCAAGAGGTCAAACAAGGTGTATTTAAAGTCCTGTAATTTTAAAAGCAACCATACTTCATATTGTTGTCAAAATCCTGTCTACCTCATGCTTTCATTACCTGTGTTTTTCAAATGTTCATGCATATATGCATATTCAGTAAGGAAAATAGATTAGATAATTTATACCTTACTTGCCTCACACCTTTATGAGTTCCAGAAATGGTTGCTTTATTTCTTTGTCTAGTATGTGTGTGTTATAAAACCTGTTACTTTTACACCCTGTATTCTTAGGGATTAGCGTCCTTAGAGTCTTCTCCCTAAATTGAACTGCTGCTCCTGTGAAAATACAGAGATCTACTGGATGGCAACCATGCCTTTCCAGTGATGGGAGTGCATAGTAACTACAGTGCTGATGTTAATTTGGGATGAAATTCTGCCAGTTACTGTGAGATTGTTGCTTTCATTTTAATTTCCAACTGTAGCAGTAGTTTGTTTCAAGTCTGTGTTGAAGGTGTCCATAGCATGTGTGTGCACACAAGTTTCACTAGTTTAACTAAATTGGATAAAAGTGGATGCACATACTTTATGGGGTTTTTTTTATCGTAATTCATAGTTTCTAAGTGTTATGCAGTCTGTTGAAATCCAGTGGTACAATCTAAATTGTCACTGTAGCTAAAGACAGCGAAGTGTGAAGACAAAGAATTTAGGGAGAAATCCATGAATCCAGGCAATCTGAAAACAGCCACTTGCTAAATGGGAGTAGAAATTGTGGTCATGTGAGAGTTATACTTCAAAACACCCAAAGAATAAGTCTTCATGTCGACATCACTCAAAGATGGAGGAGTTATTTGCCAGAGCCAGTAGTTCTTCAAGAGGTACAGCACAGATAAAAATTTACCTCCTGTCCTTCAGAGCTCTCAGAGTGCTGCTTTGCTCTGCAGCAGAGTCAAAATGATGCTGAGCATGTTCCACTTTGTGTTGTACCCATGTGCTAAATATTCTAAGAGTAAAAAATTATCTGACTTCAGTTGACAGAATGTACAACTGTGATAATACACATGACTGTACATCTTGAAGGACTCAGGTCAGTAGCAAATAAACTCTTGTGTGTTATGATATGATAGGTAAATAGGCATTCAAAATAAAAATATGCACACAAAGAAGGCTCTTACATTTTGGATGCCATCACACTGCCATAGTTTTTAGCAGATGAGAAATCCTTTTGCTTTCACATGCCTAAATGAAAGTTGATAACAAGTCTTTGCAGAAATAGGACCTTCAGTTTTAAGTGGATGATTTATGCTGAGAGGTGACAAGCAATAGTTCTGATCCTAGAAGGGTTTGTGTTCTGGTCCCATGGTTTTGGAGCCGCTCACAAAATTTTGTCGTTTATAAGTAATTCTAGGACAAAATGCCACTTACCATTTTTAAAATCTTTTCAACTTTGTCCACGTCAAAGTAGTTTGTCTGGTTACCCTCACTGTTGAATTTCTCCAAAGCCTTTGCAGCAATATTTTTATGTTGCTCAGTGACTTCTAAGACTTCAACTTTCACAGGACAATCTTTGCACTCTAATAGATCAGGAGGAACTGTGAAAATAGAGAACTTACTAATATTGCAATGGATATTAATACTCTTGGGAGTGTGCATGTGCCTTTAATGTGAACTCATAATGGGAAACGGAAATGCAAGCATTTCCTTGGAAGTGAAATACCTATCCCTCACTCCACAAATATGGTTTTGTCCTCTAACATGAAAAAAACACAAACCTGTGAACATGAGTATTTTTATAAATCTTTTAGCTCCACCTTAGAATCTTACCACCCCAAATGGGCATTCTTTCCAAGTTCACTTTTTTTCTGATATTCATTGTCATGTTTTGGTGGACTGGAATGGTGATATCATCTGACATTAATAAAGTCTGCTTTAGAAGAGTAGGCTAACTTTAATTCTATTACTCATTCTTAACATTCCATTTGAATTATCTAAAACATGAATTGCAAGCAGATGAATGAATCTGTTACGGTTACTATACACTAGTAGTGCATAGACTTGTAATTTGGTACTAGGACTGGTTTGAGGTATGCATTGGCTTACAACAGTGGTTATTTTACCTGGACTTAATGTACAATTAAATCCATATAGTTGAGGTTTCTTCAGCAGCTGGCTTGTATATGTGATAATCTTACATTGCCCAAAGTCCTGAGAGGAAAAAAGAATATGTGATTATGATGTTATTTTCACTGGATTTAATTGGATGTAGGTGATCATAGAAATTACGCTTCCTTTTAATGTACAGTACTGCTAAGAATAGCAGATGTGGTCATTAATGGAATGTTTGATCTGATACTGCTCAAAATTTGTGTTCAGATAAAAGGGGATCTTCCTCTACAAGAGGCTTTGTTTTAATTCTCAGTTTGCATGACTGAGTGGGCAATGGAAAACTAAACCAGCCTTCTTGGTCATTATAATACTTATTTACAGTAAGTAATACTAGCTAGCAGGGGAAGTTAGGATGCCAGAGATACTCAAGGTTACATAAATCTTTATCAAAAAGTGGATGGACCTTTTCTCCCGTTCCTTTTCCCCATCTTAATAAAAAGAGTAAATGCCTTCTATTCTCTTCTCTCGTCATGTCTTTCTGCTTTGTCCTGTGTGGTAGTATCACCACTCTCCTGTTTAAATAAAGTTTTGGACTGGTAGTTCTCATCCCAGTCTGGTGGTGTTAGTGACAAAAATATAAAAGTGCTTCAGATTAGAAGAGTGAACAGCACACTGAAGTGACCGGGGTTGCATATATGTGCAGTGTTTAGTATCTTTATCATCTACTTACATTTGTTGCCAAAGTGGAGTCAGAATAGGAAGAAAATATTCGCAGCTGCTATGATATGTCAATAACAGGTCAGGGCTGGGGTTAGGGGATGTAATTTAATAATTGTCTGTTGCATTGGACTGCAACAATAAAGGACAAGTATTACTACATATCATATGTGTACTGATACTACCAATATTTTACATTGTCATACCACAAACGCTATGACAGAAAACTGATAAAATATCATACTGGTATTTCTGGCTAATATACTAGGAACATGCTTAAAAAAAAATTTCTGGTGCCCTTCAGTTGTCAGCAAATTATTCTTAAAACATCAGTACTGCTACCAGCAGTGGAATGCGGAGTATAGCTCCTTTGAGACAACTAATTAAGGCAACAGTTAAATAAAGCTGCACTTACTTGAGGAGTCAAACCTTTACCAAACCTTTAGCTTATGTTTAACAACTCTAGAACTCAATAGATTTTATTTTATAGTGAGCGATATTACAGCCTAGTCTTCACTTAGGGATTTTGTGACACAGAGATTTCTGGGCAGTTCAGATGAAGATCAAGTTAATGCATTATTGACATGTGACTCTGCCTGGGTGCCATTACTTGCCATGGAATAGGTGTCACTGTATTCACAAGACTCCCAGTGTCTTCTGGATAATACAGAGCATTCAGTTTCCAACACATCCAAAGTTAAGTAGAGGACTGATGAATTTCCCTGGAAGAGAAGTGCAGGTAAAAAAAAGTTTGCATACAAGAAGTCTGGTCTGAAAGAAACTTTTTTTGAAGTAGATATGTTTAATCTGTAATGTAGCTTCCCTAGTTCTCTATTAAGGTTTTTCTGAGCTGACAAGCGTAGAAAGAGTTTAGGCTGGAAGGGACCCTTGGAGGTCATCTTGCCCAGCCACTTGCTCAAGGCAAAGCTAACTTCAAAGTTAGATTCAACTGATTTCTATATATCACCAAGACAGATGTTCCACAACCTCTCTGGGCTGTTCCAGTATTTAACCACTTTCTCCATTATTTTTTTTTGGCCTTACATCTAGTCAGAATTTCCCTTCCTGCAACCTACAACTGTTGCCTCTTATCCTTTTATTGAGAACCTGTGAGAAGAGTCTGTTGTTAACCTGGCATCCATCAAGTAGGGAAAATGCCAATGTTAAAAAGTTGCCATTCCCTCTTTCTGGTTTTCACGTAGAACATATTGATCGAACTGATTGAAATCAGTTGTCTAGGCAGCCAATTATATAGCTACATCCATTTCTAATGACCTTAGTGACTAGATACTCTTTCAGAACTTTGCTTCCTGCTCAGTTTATTCAGGGAGTGATGCAACAAAGCTGTAATAAACCCTACAAAGTCAGGAGCCTTAGCTCTGAAATTCTTCTAGTATGTTCTGTCTCCTGAGCAAATAGGATGGAGAATCAGAATTTGAATTTTGCTGCCAGTGTAATGGAATGTGGTGTTAGGAATTATTGGTGGCCCACAGAAAGAGTTTTGTATTTTTCTGCAGGAAAATGGATCTCAATTCACATTTGGAATGTTTTATTTAAACTTCATGCAACCCCTGTATGGACATTCAGAATGAACACAGACGTATTTTATTTTGTCATTTAGATAAAATGATGCAAAGCCCTTCACTGTGAATGTGTCCTCAGGTTTTATGAAATTTCATACGTTCAGACTCCTTTTTCAGTTTCTGTATAGACGAGACTATAGAGAAAGAATTACTGCAGTCTAGTGTAATATTTTTATTAGTAAGAGTCCACCAGTGTAATGTTAAAGACTAGTTTTGCAGTGTGTGTATGTCTTAACATTGTCTCTCTTTTTAAAATAGGGGCTGGGTGACAAAGACACATGTTATTCAATGGCAGAATCAGGAAAAGAATATAGTTGTCCTGGACACCCATCCTGCCCACTAGCCACATGATTATTCTCTGCTTAGGGGTAGTTAGTCTTTCTATTTTATTTTATAAATCCCAATAATTTCAAGCTGCTGTCAACATATTAGTAAAATGCAGACAGAGAAGAGAACAGAGACAGTGAGAAAGACTATTTTTTTCTTATTTGTATTTATGGAATTGCACTGAATGGAAAGGTAAGATAGGTAAGATAGTCTTTTGTAAAATGTGCTGTTCACTAGGAGCCCTCTAAAACTGAAATAACTAAATACATCCACTTTGTCGCCCAAACTTGTGAAATGCTAAAGAAGCCAATTCATCCCTGGCAAATATTTATTTTCTTCAGCAGGATGCATTTGGATTCAATAAAGCCTAAAGCAGAGTTTGGGTGAAACATCCATTTGTGTCTACATCCAAATATGCAGTAGAAGATTCCTCTGTTTGTCTGCTGGATAGCTCTTGGGAAAAAAAAAATCTTGGTGCCTTCTTGGTTGTTTTAGAAGGATCTTGGGCAGCGAAGTTCTGCACCGCACAGGCCCAGAACTGTCCTAGTGTGAATACTTGAGTATCTTATGCTTCTAGAACTCCCATGTAAATCCAGTAGAGATCCAGCTGCTAGGAATTGCTCTGCTTAAGTTTCTAAGGGGGTTGATGTGATAGACTTAATGCAAACTATGGCATGGAGATAATCAAAATAGTGTTCTGTTCTTTTCTTTTTCTCATATTTTTTTTTTTAATGTCATCTTGGCAGTGGAGCCAACATAATTTCTTGCACAATAGTGTACATGATCAGTATGCAGGAGACCACACGTGGTGGCTTTGGGTCTGAGAAGGTACAGAGACCTTACAGGGAGAATTCCTTAGCAGAAAGATAGATAAAAGGGTCTTTTCCGTTCTGATGGACTCTGTGTGATAGCTGAAGCTGTGGCCCTGGACTCCAAAGTCAGCAAAATTCATTAAGGGTACAAAGCAAAACATAAGCATGGTAGTCTAGTGGTTATAGCATTCATTTGGAAATGTGAATCCTCAGCTCTGGCCCCTATTCCAAGTTATGGTTCTATAGTTTATGTAGTCAATAATTAGTTAAAATGTAGAAATACTGAGATTCTTCTTTTTAGAAACAACTATGTTTTTTCTCATTCATCCAATGAATTTTGCATGTCTTACTGCCCAGTGGCTTCACTTCACAGGGGTGGCACACACATAGCTGCATGGCAGCAGTATTCTTCAAGGACGGGAGACCTGAGGGTTTAAATCTCTTAATGCTGAAGAAGACTGATTGCTTCCTACATAAGCCCTTTACTACCTGGCTATGGCATAAAACCCAATAGTATCGCTTGCCACTTCCTTGTCTTTGAAAAGCAAAATAATCCATCAGGTTTTTTGAAAGTATGCCCGAACACCTGTAGGAATCTGGGCTTTGGGTCACTTTCTGAGCTTTTTCTTGTCCTAACAGGCAGTCTTAAGCAGCTCCATCAAAAACTAGCCTGCTTTTTCAGTGGCCATACTGAGATGTGTAATACACTTCTTAAACAGTGCATGTCTGCCTGGATTCTAGTTTCATAGCAAAGCAGCTAAAAGGTAGCCAGGTGCATTATTAAATCTGCATGTCCTTGGTCTCTTTTGTCTACTAGTTAAAGAAATTTTGTATACTATTGCTTTTTCTGCTGTTGATTTGCTTTGGCATTTAGATAATCATTGAGAAAGGCTTATGTATCCTCTCTAGGAAACAGAAATAGAAATAGGAAGGAAATAGGAAATGACTGATATGGATTCTCTATCCAGCCCTTCCTCTGTTTTGCTGAGTGGCATTTTCATCTCCTTTGGCTTCCTCTGCCTTTTCCCTTTCCCTCCAGTTATCCAGCTATCTCCAAAATTAAGATAATAACAAAATACCAATCTTGCAGGATACATTGATCTAATTAATGTTAGACATTCGCAGAATAAGAAACCCTCCAAATATAAATTTTGAATATAGCATCTGAGACCTGACAACAGACAGGACAGATTAATTTCCGGTGTGGTATAAAGCTGTTCAGAGCATCTCTTACACTAACATCCTGTCGGGCAAGAGAATAAAGGGCGTTCAGCATAGTTTGAAATCAAGTTTACGTACAATAAATCATGCACAAATGAATACTTAGATAGTGTAAATCAGAGCTGATTCATTGAATTACATCAACGTTGCTCTGTTAAAAGCAATAAACATAAGCTTTTAATGATCTGGCTCATTATTTTAAAATCAGTCTTGTGTAAATCAGCCTTTAAATTGATACTTACTCTGTGTAGTTCTTGTGCATCAGCAACACGGAATAAACCAAAAACATAGCCATCTCTGCGATGTTTATTGACCAAATCCAGGGCCACTCCTGCATCTGTTTCAACGGTACTACAGTCTGCAGGTGTAATGCTTGTTTTGTTTTGGGCATTAGAGTACTGCAGTAGTGTTAGGAAAAAAGCTGAAGCTAGAAGCAGCATTTTGTTTGCGGTGTTTGATCACTTCTGCCCATGGTCTGATAAAGCCAGTAGCCTGCTTTTAAATCAGAGTAGCCCACCGAAGTTATAAATGAATGCTAAAAGGGCATGGTTTTACATATATTTAAGTGTTGTGTCACAGGGCCATTACCTTGACCCTGGATTAATGTTTGCAAACAGCAAGTAAATTATTATATAGTGATTGAGCAGATTTTGAGGAAAGTAGGCCTTATAATACTCTCTGGACTACCCATCAAAGGGGACTATGTTTGTGATTCTTTAAGCAGGCATTGTGCAATAATGTTTTACTATGAAAAATATTTAGCTTCTAACGGTGTGCTGCTGAGCCTGGCATTAAGAAGGTCCAGTTCATGTGTGCAGATATTACGCAATCTTGGTTTTCTGTTTACTGTAAAAACTGAACTGTTGAACTGAAAATATGCTGAAATATTTGTGGTCAGATGATGGCTATATCCATATCCCTGTTTTTACAGATCCTTACCTAGCAGAGAACTAGTGAAAGGGAAACAAGGATGTCACTCAGATTTGGAAAAGGGATGTAGCTCAAGGTACGCTTGCAAGCTGGTGGTCCATAGCTTCTATGTGAGTACCTGCTACTCTTCCAGCTTGAGAAAATTTAGGGCAGACTTGTATCAGCTTTACATCATTTCAGATTGGTACACAGAATGGGACTGACTGGCTTAATACTGATGTAATGTAGGCATGGCATGAAGCCACGTAAAGCTGCCTTCGCTTTCTCAATCTGAGAAGTTTTGTGTGCTCTTTGGCTGTAGTAGCCTTCATAGACTTCTTCAGAGAATTGCTGGTAATTTTTTTGTATTTATTAAAATAATTGAGTACATACTAAAATTCATACCTTTCACAGGATATCCTCTGCTAAGCAGAAAGGAGAAGACGTTGTCTCATTTTATTCAAAATCTTTTATTCAAGATAGTTTAAGACATTCTTAAAAGGCAGTAATTGCTTGTTAGGGAGTAGCTGAAGTTTGAATACAAAATTCAACCTCTGCATAAGAAAATACAAAAATTCAGTGTGAACCCAAAATGACTGACAAAAGATCAGATTCAGATGAGAAATTTTCCGAATCCTGGTTGGTGTGAAGGGTTGGATCAGCTTCTCATAGAAAAAAGTGCTAGCTATATAATTGACTTGAGTTTACACGTTTGGCTTTGAAGTTTTACTTCAACTTATTTTTATGAGAAACATCAGGAAATATAATGGGTAATCATCCTTAACCCTTACCTCATTTCATTAATCCTTATTAAAAAAACCCCAACTTTTAGCATGTCTGGTGTCTAAGAAATCATATTTTAAAATGCATAGAGCTGAAACAGTGGCTTTCTTTTACAGTTAGTTCAGGACACACCAGTTCTCTGGTAGTAGATAAGCTAAATGGAGACTTACAATATGAGAACTGGGGACACTCAAAACTGGTGTGAATCAGTTTAAAATGGATAAAAATAGTCCCCAGGCAATGGGTAGTGAGCTTCTGGAACTTGTTGCCTCAGAAAGCTGTGGAGGCAGACAGTATCAGCAGGGCCAGAAATGGCTTCGAAAAGTTCATGGGCGGCAGGTCCTTAAGTGGATACTAGAAGGACTAAGCAGATAAGTACTCTTTTAAATCCCTAGTACAATGATTCTGGGTACTGGAAAAGTACAAGGGGAATGGTTTGCAGAACGGGGGCAGGTCATATGTTTCTCCTAACTACAATTGTCTTTTGCCATTTCTTTTGTTTATGTTTTAATAATGTTTCATTATAATAGTTCAGAATTTCTTCTGGAAGATTGAAAAAAAACGGTGAAATAAATGTTGTGTAAATAATCAAAGACATTTGAAATACATCTCATGAGTTAAAAATAATATTCACATCATTGCTGTGTTCCAAATCACACCCCCATTCATTACTTACAATACTGTTTAAATTTTCAAATGGGCAGTCATATTGAAGAAAGGCATCAGATTAGGTAATTTATAACATAATTCCCTTAGTTGTCTATTGTTTGCAGATTGTTTTTTCTTTTTTCCTCCTTTTGGTCTGTGCTGTTCATTGTGACACCGATCATTTTCTTGACAGTGGCTTATGTATTTTTTATGTATGAAATAGAAACACTATGAATAAAGAGTAGAAAATGTACAATTCCTGCAAAATTAACTGCAGAAGTAAAAGTAAGATTCTGTTCCCACTGTAGAGTTTTGTCCTTGATTTCTTTGGAAAAGAAAGATTGGACTCTATTATTAAAGTATGGCATGGACAAGCACTCCAGGCACAGTCAGAGCAGTTAATTAAATATTGGTTGTACTTGAGTCAGTATAATGTATTTTTATCATTTCTTATCCAGTTTGATATCTTTTTTAATACTTATCTTGTTTTTATATTTATTGCTTGTAAGTTTCATGTGTTGTTTTAATGAAGCTATTTCTATAAACAGATTGCTGGCAGGAAAAGGAATATTTATCCAAACATGGCATTTCTCTTGACTAGCTTATCAAAAGCTTGTTTATCTCTATGACTTTTACCAAGGCTTGACTTGCAACAGTAAGAGGTGATCCACATTAGGATCCTTAAGGAGTAGTAATTAGGATCCTCCAAACCTTAAGGAGTTGCTAATAAACATCCATCCTAAACTTCTCTCCAGAAATCTGGGAGAACACACCAAAAAGTGGCTTATCTTCCCCACTTGAAAAACAGGGTATCAAATGCATAATAAATAGAACTTTATTCTAGGGAGAAAAGAAAAACAGAGGTGACAAATAAAGGAGATAATATTCAATAACCAATTACTCCTTTCCTAAAGTGTAGCCATAACTGTTTACAGATATCTCTGATTTCTTGGGAGGACAACGGCTACGCTAGCTGACTGTTCCCTACCTTCTGCAGTAGCGCTTCACTCACGGGCTGGGATTATCGAATCGCACAGCTCGGTCAATTATGCAGGTAGCAAGACCTTATCTGTCTTGTAGCCTGCGCTGCTCTGCAGCTGCTGTTGTTTCTGCTCCTAAGCATGAGTACAGCTAACAAAGACACATGCGGCTCCAGCTGCTTATAGGAGAATTCTTTGCTAGCTTCTCTTTACTTTTTTTTAGTCTGTGATGCCTCATAGCTTCAGACCAGGGTGGCGTGATTTGACACATTGATGGGAAAAAAAAAAGTTTTGCAGTTTTTTGGGTAGCTCCGCATGTAACAGAAATGCCCCCAAGTATGATGGAAAAATATTTAAATGCATTATGTCTTCGTTCATGTCTCATTTTTATCTGCTGGGTGTAAACAGGGTCCCCCCTGCTGCAAATGCAACGTGATACAAATTTACTTTGGTTATAGTCTTCAAAGCAGCAGCTGCAGCTATAGCTTCCCCTCCCTGCCTGCAGCTTATTTTTCTTTACCAGTCACCAGTTTTTTATCAAACTTTTAGAAGCTTCATCACCTTGTATATCAAATTTCATTCAAACAGACCTTAAGTTCAAAAGCTGGTTGGAGGAGACCAACTGTCAAGTGAGCAGGTTGACAACGTAGTTACAAAAGTCTCGTTGCTTAGGAGGCCTCAAGAACTAATACAGGGAATAAAAAGGGTGTCAGTATTCCTTCTCTCGTCCTCAGTGTCTTTGGCTGCAAATTGCTTTCTAGGAAAAAACACCCTAATTGTAAGTTGATTACCTTAAGGATGTGTTGCAAGACTGACCTGTTTGCTGAGGGGCTTGAGAGGCTGGGGAAAAAGGTGGGGTTAAGAATTTGATGTTAAGAAAGGGGCCAGAGGAAGTTCCAAGGGATTTGACTTTTTCAGCGCTTGTGGCATTACGCTATTCTTAAAATTTAAGCTTTAACTCATGCTTGTAAGTTGTAGTAGGTTAACGTAAGGGAAGTATTGGCAACTGTTGTGATTGTATAGTATTTATGATTATATCTAGTGGGAGGTCTTTAAAATCTACCTTTGAAATCAAAATAATATATGTATATTCTGAATACAGCTGCTTAACATGTATAATCTCAGAGATGCAGAAGAAAATGTTTAACCATGAAGTGTGGCAGGTTCTGAAGTCAGACAAATAGAATTTATAATTAATTTATTTTATAAAAACCTTGATTTTTAAACCCATCTTGAGAACTTTGATGTCTGGGTCTTGCTTTTTTAAATCTTTTTGATTGGCCAAGGATGAGTGTAGGAGAAGGGTAGTTGAAAAATCTAAACAGGTGCATAGCCAATGTATGCATAAATAAGCCAGCATATCTTATTCTGTACCCTTTGAATGTTACTGCCCCTTTCTTTTTGCGTTTATGATGCCTCGCCTATATTCAGAGATAAAGGCTTGATAATATCTGGCAAAAACATCAACAGTCCTGGAGGTCACTGACCATGGGTTACCTGTGCCAATAAAAAACATTGTACATGTGAAACTGGAGTATTTGCTCAAATAAACATCAGACCAGATTTTAGCTGGACATTGCCCAGATAGCAAGTTAATAATGGATGGTATAATACCATAAGATCAAGAAGTGTTGAAAACCTGTGAAATTAAGTTGAAAAGTGAATTGGGAATTGTCTGCCAAAATCCACCCACTTCTCATCTCCAGTGGCTGGATGGAGGGCATCTGTGTGTTACTGGCCTGTTCGCTGCTGGACATGGAGAAGCAGTGCCTAAAAGTTCACAGTCCTGGGAGAATTTGGGGTGTGACTGAAGGTACATAGGGTGTGTTACTGCCAGCTGTTTTGCTCGGTTTGGCTAGAAGGTGAGAGCCCAGGCCAGAAGAGGGAGAGGTCCGGCACTATCTGGGCATGTTTTTTAGAGGATTTGCTGCAGTCCTGTCTTATGCTGTCACATAGAGTAAATGTGTGGAGACCAGATGCATTGCATCCTGTACCCTTATCTGTCCATGTGGGCATGTTGGAGGGAGAAAGCCACAGTGCTGGCCCACTCACAGATTGGCATAAATCTGCTGAATCAGCAGCAGGATTTGAAGTAGTGATGACTAAACATTATCAGCTGTTAATCATATCAATGCCATCCGTGAGTGCGGCAGTATCCAGGCACGTCCTGAGGACGAAGGAAGCACAGAAACTATACATCTTCAATCTCCTACTTTTAGTTCAAGAAATTAGCCTTGAACATTAGTACCGGGCCTCAGTTATGGTAAACATTGGTAGTGGCCTAGGTGACACTGAAAGCTGTGTACAAGAATCGCTGTGTGGAGTGGCCACAGCAAATAAAGGAAGTGCCCATGAATCTGCACTGACCACTGCTGCTTGCTGATCTGCACTGTAGCTACAGTTACTGCTTAGATAAACACCCCTTCTGGTATTTATTTTTAAACCATAGAAGTCTTTGAACCCAAGTCTCAGATCCAAGCGAGAGAAAGTATTGATTCAAATGTCATTTCTGAGCCTTGAGCAGAACAGGCTAAACAATATCCAAACTGAATGCTCAAAACTGTGGATCCAGGCTTTCACGTGTTCTCTTTCCGTCACCCTGTTTATGTTCACACCAACTCCACTCCATTTATCTTCACTTGCTGCTGTTACTGTTCAATTTACCATTGTAAGCAGCTGTAGTCAAGAAAGAGAACTAACTGAAACAGGGTGTTCTTGGCTGTGGCTAGCAGTTAATGAAGCTGATTTTTTCCCCAGTACTCCTTTTGGGGAAGAATCTGGTTACATATGTTGATATAAATCTCAGTAGTGTCATTAAACTGATGGAGCCATGGTGAGATTGCAATCAACATGCAAACAGTTAGTAAAATAGACCTAGGTAGATATAAAATAGCAGAAGTGAGAAGTATGGCGATTAACTGAAAAGAGGGGCAAAAAAAGCGTTTTGAAAATCACTGAAGTGTGACACAGGCTGTTGCCCCAGTGCTCTTGTCCTCTGACTCACTAAGCCAATGGTGCTCTGTGTGAGGGCATGGAGTGATGCCTGGTATCCTCGATTTTGGCATGTGGCAAATCAGCAGTTCCTGTGCAGGGAGGTAGAACACACTGGTCGTGTTAGGGAAAACTGAACTGGCAAAGGTGAAACTTCCTGAGGGAAATAGAAGATGCTGTAATTTGATGACTTGATAAAAAGGGAAATGCTGATACAACCTAGAGCTCATACTGCGATAAGAATCAGATAGAATTTGAATTTATAATTTTTGGAGAACTACCTGATTTTGAATTGTTTTCTACTCTGAAATAAATGAAACCAAAATATGTTGAAATTTCTTATGATGTGGAATTGAAATGGAATTATTTTTGGCTCAGTGGATGTGTTTCACACATCAATTTTTGGCGTATTTTAATCTTTGAAGCAATTAAATGACTCCTTTCTATAAAATTTATGTTTTTAAGAGTTTTGCAATCTGAAAAAGTAAACATATTTGTTATGAAAATAACTCCATACAATATTTCAATATTATTTTGTCTCCACTCAAAATAAAATAATACTTTTATTTATATTTTATTTATAATAATAAAATAATACATTATAATCAAATTGTGTAATGCCAGAATACTTTAACAAAACCATAATTTTTTATTGAAAGGCTCTTTGAATGGAGCAATTATCCAGCATCTCTAGGGATGATTCAGCAGCATAAAAGCTTCAGGAACAATAATATTTTATTGATTTTGTTTTGAACAAAGGATTTTACAGATCTGGTGGCAACTAGAGAAAGGCTCTGTGGTCTCATATGAGCCCCATAATTATTGCAAATATCAGTGTACTCCTGGCCACAAATGACATTTCTTTCCCATGTTCACTCTTTTTCTTCTTCTTGTCTTCTTATTTATTTATATTTGTTATTATCAGTACAGTTGCTATGTCTGGCTTTAGTGAAATTGATTTTTCTTAGCTACAGGCAGTAGACTGTCCCTGTGGTTTTTATTATAAGGCAGTTAATACGACCTATCTCAAGAAAGAATTAGACTGATTTTGTAAATCATCATTTTTCCTGCACAGCAGGGTCAGCAAAGCGTAAGAATCTGAATAGCCTGGGCTTGATTCTCCACCAGCCAGAATTATGTGCAGAGGTTTCACACGTGGGTAGCTTTTTCCACTTTCTTTAAGTGAGGGTATAAAGCATTAGGAAAAAAATAAGCTTTCTTGAGATCTTCCACGGGAAGTAAAAAAATAGGCTAAGCTTATCACATTATAATTAAGAAGTTAACCTATAAAATAATAAAAACCCACTAGCTTCTAATGCTAAACAGTGTTGAAGTCCCCTTCCCCGTTTATACACCATTACACCAGGTGTGACTCTGTAAGGGCCCTGAGAGCATCCCCTCTCCCGGAGGCTTGGCTGCCGGGGCTCAGGGCCAGCCCAGCAACAGATGGCTGGGGTGACCTTGGGGACAGGCTCCCAGGCAGCGCTGCGGGGAGGCCACGGCCAGGGCCGACCCGACCCCCCTTCCCACAAGAGTTGCTTTAAGCTGAGGTTGTAGCATTTTGGCCCCTGCCGGAGCTACAGCTCCTGCTGCATCGCAGCTGTGCACGTACCTGGCCATGGACCCTGTTAATCCAGCCCCAAATTCAGACCTCCAGCCTGTCTTGGACCTGCCTTGTCACTGTGGACTTGGAGACCACTGGGCTGTGTCTGACTCTGGGTACCATAATCAGACCTGATCCTGACCCTCACTTGCTAACTCATGTTCCTGGCTTGAACTCAGACCTGTCCCATCACCCGTGAACTTGCGTGCTGATCTGGCCTTTTCCTATAACCTGACTACCATCCCTGCGTCTGCCCTGCTCACCTTGCTCAGGTACCACGGGACAGGCCCCTGCCCTGCCAGCCTGGTTATCGTGCTCGGCTCCATCTCACCATCCCTTAGGGAGCAGCCATCCCGCACTGTGCCCTGACAGACTTTTGCTACTGAGGATATTTTTTTCTGATGCCTTTGGGCTGTCTCAGCCCTGCAAGTTCTTTTACCCTCCACAGTTACCTTTCCTTCAAGCTCTTACTGATGGGAGGAACTTGAGAATTAAAAGCCAAATTCTTTTGTTGGAAAATGCCCCAGTTAAATTTTTTTTTCTAATCTGTTATTGTGCTCTCTTAAAACTGAGAACTCCAAAGATGAAGACTCTAATAAGCAATTTATTTATTAAAGACGTTACACAAATTGAAAGACCAGGTTGCCATTGTGGCTGTTATTTTGTTGTAGGTAGTTGAGGTGATTGGATGCTGGCTAGACTTTGGTAGGCTTTTTAGCCAGCAAAGGCTGGAGGATGGAATTTATCTCCTTCGCTTCTCCTGGGCATGAGTGTGATAGAGAAAGTTCTTCAGGAAAAGGGAGAAAAACTGGTCCAGTGACTGGTTTGGTCAAATCCGGTTTGTCTACTTGAGTCTTTTCTCCATCAAGACTGGGTGTAGATCCTACAGCCTCAGGTAGAACTGACTTTCCATCTTTATGTTCATTTTGACTTTGTGGTAGGTTTTGGAAAGAGATGTCCTCAGTTGAAGGGGGTAGAATTTTAACCCAGCCCACTGTTTTTTCAAGGTGTGGGGAGAAAGGATTGGTTTCTGAAGGGAAAGCTTGTTGTTGATTCTGGCTGGATTTTCCAGGTGTCCGATTAGCTTGCTGTTTACCCTCTTCAGTGGTAGGATCCTAAATAACAGGCAATAAGCATTACCTATATTGAAGCTATTACAAATTCTTTCAGATATGAAGAAGGTCACCCTTCACGCTAAGGATCTGCTGCAATTCCAGTCTGCAAAGACCAGCTGCAGAACAGAAGCTCAAAGGATAGGCAGATGGAACTACTTCTTATGCCAGTGGAGATGGGTGCATGAAACTTGGGTAATTACACAGTTATTGCTCTTTGCATTCCCTTTGTTATTTACAATTTCTTTGTAGAGCATTCTGAACACATTCTGTATGATTGACTCTGTGCTTACTCTATTGCCTTTTTATCCACCTAGCAACAGTCTGTTTTATCACAAGAGAGATTACTTCCTGATTTGGCCTTATCATTTTCTTGAAGCCCATATCTTTGTGAATAAGAAAACTTAAAAATGGCTGGGCTTTCAAGAGTTCAATTCTTGTTTTGTAAAGAAGTATTACTCTTGCAATATTAAGATTAGATTAAGAAATACCTGCGGACTGTAGATTTCACAGGATATTGTGACAAACCGTTCGTGTTCCAAGTGACTGTTTACTACAGAGCCTTTGCAGAAACCTATTTGCTGGAAGAAAAAAATGCAAGCATTTTTTCACATTGTAGCACTGATACTTAGCTCCTATCTTGTAAAATAAGTGATTATGAAAGGCTGAATAGTTATAGCTTCTACATGTATTTATAGGGATAAGCAGCTTGGGCAAACTTTTATTTGGGGATTTGCAAGCTTACAAAGGCAGGCAGCATTTTGAAAAAGGCTTGATGTTTGCAAAGGAGGGTTAGGAAACACAATAGTAAAAATAAGCTGGCCACTTAAGGCCCAGCTACAACAGCACACTTAAGTTCTGCTGCAGCAGAATATCCTCATGCAGGCAAATTGTGTAATAGAACCTAATATCATTTTTCAGGCAAAACCAATTTCACACCATACTGGTGAAAGAAACCATGAAAAAATGTTCTTTCTAATAATTGTGTTTTTACTGGGCTGTAGGTAACATGGCTTGGATCTCAGTTAAGATGGGGCTTGAAATGTTATCTCTTGGCAAGCATGCCCGTTTAGTCTTTCAGTTTCTCTTACAATTTTTTCCTTAGTTCCTAAATGTTTTCCTTAGCTGACCAGATTGTAGTATGAATATACTCTTTATGCATTGTTTGTGATTTATTGTCTATGTCTGTTTACTTGGAAGAAATCCTTAAGAATGATTCAGTTTTGTAAGGCGATGGCTACCCCGCCTTTTCCTGGATGGTATTTTTTTCTGTTTTCGTTGTTCGTGGACTTCTAGATAAGAATTCAGAACTTTTACTGAAATGTTTTCTCTATTCTAAAGCAGTCTGTACAGTTGCAAGACAGTATAGAGCTACAACCCATAAAAAGACGCCTGTGGGCTTTGATTCTTGTCTGCAAAGAACCAAAAGGATAGGCTAAGTATTCACTGAGGAATCATAGTATCTGAAAAATACATGTTTATACAAGGAAAAGTACTTACAGCTGATGAAAGTGGCTTGCACTTGGAGATGTCGGCAATCGTGTCATTTTTGGAGCAGGATGTCTCCTGAATTAAAAACTCTACAAAATATGCAGGACCAACGACCCACTGTTAATGAGAGACCAGTAGCAATTAGACCTTCTGCATGTGTCAGGAAGAAGGAAGAATCCTACAAACCTTGAAATAGATGTAAAACTCCTGATAAGTGTGGAAGGAGCAGGTTATACTTGTTAGTTGTATTATAGGAGAATGACTTTTTGCCTGGTTATTATTTACTTTTTATATATGCAGAATCCTAGTAACTCATGGATTAGCTATAGTTGAAATCATAGAATCATAGAATCATTAAGGTTGGAAAAGACCTCTAAGATCATTGAGTCCAACCATCAACTCAACACCACCATGCCCACTAAACCATGTCCCTAAGTGCCTCATCTAGACGTCTTTTAAATACTTCCAGGGATGGTGACTCAACCACTTCCCTGGGCAGCCTGTTCCAAGGCCTGACCACTCTTTCAGTAAAGAAATTTTTCCTAATGTCCAATCTAAACCTCCCTTGGCGCAACTTGAGGCCATTTCCTCTCATCCTATCGCTGGTTACTTGGGAGAAGAGACCAACACCCACCTCGCTACAACCTCCTTTCAGGTAGTTGTAGAGCGCGATGAGGTCTCCCCTCAGCCTCCTCTTCTCCAGGCTAAACAGTCCCAGTTCCCTCAGCCGCTCCTCATAAGACTTGTGCTCCAGGCCCTTCACCAGCTTCGTTGCCCTCCTCTGGACACGCTCCAGCACCTCAATGTCCTTCTTGTAGTGAGGGGCCCAAAACTGAACACAGTATTCGAGGTGCGGCCTCACCAGTGCCGAGTACAGGGGGATGATCACCTCCCTGCTCCTGCTGGCCACACTATTTCTGATACAGGCCAGGATGCCGTTGGGCTTCTTGGCCACCTGGGCACACTGGCGGCTCATGTTCAGCCGGCTGTCAACCAGCACCCCCAGGTCCTTTTCCTCCGGGCAGCTTTCCAGCCACTCTTCCCCAAGCCTGTAGCGTTGCCTGGGGTTGTTGTGGCCGAAGTGCAGGACCCAGCACTTGGCCTTGTTGAACCTCATACAGTTGGCCTCGGCCCATCGATCCAGCCTGTCCAGGTCCCTCTGCAGAGCCTTCCTACCCTCGAGCAGATCAACACTCCCACCCAGCTTGGTGTCATCTGCAAACTGACTGAGGGAGCACTCAATCCCCTCATCCAGATCGTTGATAAATGAGTTTGGTTTTCATGATAAGTTAGCATCCACATAGAACTACATATCCAAAGACCCTCCTCAGTGCCTTGTTGATAATTTCTGGCTGCGTTAATGAACAAGATCACTTTTTCTATTTTTTAAATGCAAGTACCTCAGGGTTGGAAAAAGGGAGCGATTAAATACTGTATTGTAGTAATATCTAACAGTTTAAGACAAAGAGTGAAAACCACCTTACTATCTATACATAAAGAATTTTAGAGAAACCGATATTACTGTGGTAAACAAACAGGATTTAGCCAGGACATCATTAACCCTCTGTTAGTCTAAAAATAGTTTTAAACCATGTTTAAACTCATTCAGTGAAATACAGGTATGTGTTGGAAGGGATGACTGTGCTTTATTAAATACTTTCTATTAGGGAGTCACTGATTCATGGTGGTGGTAGAAGGAGGAGCTCACAGTGAAGCTTTCCTAAACTTCGTAATGCAAATCTGTGTTTTGAGTTTTGCATAAAGCCATTCTTTTTGCAATAAATGGAGTCAAAGTCTTGGATCAATGCAGATCCTTATTTCCCAGGAGAATTCTGCATAGAAGTATTCTCTGTACTATACAGATACAAATTCTAAACAATCTGTAAGACATAACAAATCATACAAAGTATAACAGGTGGATCCATACTTCTTGAGAGCTGAAGCAAGTCAGATGAACTTTGGCTTACCTGCATTGAAGCTCTTGTGACATTGAGGACAGAGAAATAAGAAGTTTGTTCACTCTCTTCATTGAACTTGGCAAGGCTTTGAACAGCAGCCTCCAAATATTTGGGCTCAGTTGGACAGTCATCAACTGGGCAGTCAGGACATACTGTCCAAATATATCTGGGTGGAACTTTTTATTCAAACAAAATAATGTCGTTAGAGAAAGCATAACCATAAGAGCATGTTGATAGTGTAGGTCACTGTAAATGCATCTATGCCCCCAACCCTACCCACTTGCCCTCCAGTCCCCTGGAGTAACAATATGTGGTTTGATTCACTCAATGATTTTGAATCTTTATGAATTTGCAGATCCATAAAAATATTGCAGTGGAGGCAGAGACACTGCAGAAAAAAGCTCAACCTACTGACAGTGGGCTTGCTGTTTTTACTTGCCTTTCACAAACCCATAAAAATGCTTTTTGGACCAGAGAGTAAAAGCCCATATAGAGGCTCTACTGGGTTTCCCAGAGTTGAAAACAGTTATTACTGCACTGCTTTGAGCTGCAGGACCACACTGAACTTGTGATCACTGACTTGAGAAAATTAGGGCAGCTGAAAGCTAATGGAGACATTGTGGTGCCATAATTACAATTAAAATTTAAAGTAATGCTATATGGCAAAGAGTGTTTTTCCAGTCCTCTTTTAAAGTGAGTGGGTTAAATAAAGACATACCTGGTTGTAAAACGCACTCATAAGTATTCAGATGAGCAATATTTCTTGCCTGATTAATGTAGATAATTGCTTTGCATTGACCATAAACCTAAAACAATATAAACATTTAGAAACAGTTAATATTGCACCCTTTGCACTGATCATCTAGTACCTAGACAGTGAGTGGTTCATTTTCTCCTTGCAGTCATGAAATTATTTTCAAGAATAAAGTTGTGTTAATACTCAAATGGCAATGAAGCACATTTCTAAGTATCTCCTTTAGAAATAAAAGGCCAGGTTTTCCCCTGGTGTAATTCTGAGCTTTACAGGTGCAGTGGTTGTCTGCAGAATGGCCTACGCAAGGCCACTCTTCTGGCAACTAAGAAGAGCCCAAGTGTCACCGGGGGCTGCGTCTATGTCAAGAACCCAGAGAGCTTAAACCTGGAGATCAGCTTAGAGTGTCTGGAGCCAGTCACCTGTCTTCCAGCTTCCCGCTTTTCCCTATGTCCATAGTAAGGAAGGAGAGTGGTGGGAAAGACCCCAAATCAGTTTTGTGGCACAATAAGATCACCCTTGCACACAAAGAAACTCTGACTTTATGGCAGAAAAAATACTGGCCTATTAATATCCATTGTGCCTTTATTTTTAAAAGTTGAATGTATGTTCTCTGAGTGCTTCTTAAATATTGCCACATGTGTGATCAAGGCCTCTAGGACATACCTTTCTTGACTTCACAGATCAAGATATCAATATATATCAATATATATCAACCATATATTCTTTGCACCCTTTTCTTGCTGAAAGCGCTGTAAGCAGAAGTGAGCAGAATTCTTCTTATTTTTTCCAGTTTTTCATTTAAAAATGAAAACTGATTGACCTAAGAAGCAGCCCAGGACAATTTAATCATAACTTCTTTTTTTTTTTCACATGTGAAGCTTCTTTTTGGTCTTCTTTATTTTATAAGGTTTTTTTTCGCTTGTTCAGAATCGTTCTGGTCACCTGTAGCAACAGTCTTAGATCACTTTCTGTCTTTGTAGCTTATCTTATTGAGCTTTCAGTACAATTTTTGCAAGGTGTCAGAATAAAAGTGGAATTAAACTAAACCAAAGATCGCATGTTATATAAAAGTGAGTTTCTTTTACTCCTTTCTTGACAGGCTGTCTTTAAAATAAACTCTTACAGGGTTGCTATAAAAAGTAAACCATTTATTCTAAATAGTGTCCTAGCATAGCTATTTAGTTATGTCTGCTTATTAACTCTGGTCAAAACCTTTCTTTTCATTTTCATTTTTTAAAATAAATCTTACCAGTCTATAAACTGATTAGAAAGTACAGAGCAAAACTGTGGATCTTAAAAAATGGGTTTAGATTTTTTCTAAGCTCTGCTGCCTACTAAAAATGCACGTGTAGAGATTTTGCTGTCATCAGTAGTACCTGAGTAACTCATCATACCTGAGATTAAATAAGAAAATAAAATCCTTACAGTTGTATGAGCAAATCTGGCTGTACAGTTCTTCCACAACTTTTTGCTGAGTACATGGCATTCGGTATCTACTACATCCAAGATGAGATAGAAGACAGAACCAGTGATGTCCTGAAAACAAAAAAAGAGAGGGTCATATCCCAGTTTTGTACAGAACAAAGTAGGGACACATAAAAGGGAGAGATGGAGAAGCACAAAACACACAGGTGGGACACACAGATATCTGGAAAACTGAACATTCTGTGGGACAAATTCTCAACAGTGGCAAATCAGGTGAGATTCAGGCCCTGTTAGTACAGGCTTAGTCATGCGTCTAGCCAGCTTTAATTAAAGAACAACCTTTTAGAGTCAGTTTTATCCTTCTGATTCTGGTACCAATCAAAACCCAAGAATAAGGACTAAACATGGTGATGTTTTCATTGTCAACTGCATTTTATGATCAGTTTTGAAAGGTAGGTTATTTTGCCTTCAGTAAGAATGAGACGATAAATACCACAAATAATAAAAAACTGCTAACGTGAAACATTCCCAGTAGGCATTAGAAAGAGAAATATCTTCTTTCTTAGAGTAGTGTCTTCTTCAAGTATGGATGCTTTGCACTTGCTGTAAAGAGGCAATGACTGCAGACGACTTATTCTCTCAGATATCAGAAAGTGCTATGAGACACCTTGCATATCTACATGGATGTCTCTGACTCACTTAAAGCTTCAGTCCAGTGCTTGAGTTCTGGGCCTGTGCTTAGGTCCAGAAACCTTTATTCAGTTCACTGCAGCACAGGTGCACAAAGCAGTTAGGGCTCAACTTTTGGGCAAACGTGTTTCCATGCGAGAGGGACAGGGAAAGACTAAAAGTACAGCTCCATACATCATGTAGTACAGAAAGATGAGATGCTGCATGGTGCAGCTCCTGGTTCTGCTTCCACTGTAGGTATGGGTAAGCACCTTTCCAGGATGTTTCTCAAGAATACAGATAGTAGGATCGTGTTCTATTTTTTGTAGTGGAAGGCTGGAAAGAGAGCAGCTGTCATTTACACATCCTGAAGAACTTAGGTGCGAGTGTTAGCTGCATGTTTAGACTGAGATTATGTCTTTGCTGAAGAGGGAGAAAAAACAAAACTGAATGAAAGCAATATTCATTCATTCCTAGTTGATTTCACTGGTTTATGGAGAAAACACTTTGTGGGGCAAGAGTCTGGGCCAGTATCTGTACAATTTTGGCTTCAGTTTTGATTTCTGTTTAACAATGACTAAAGACCAGTCAATAGGGCATCTAAAGGTTGGAGTATTGCAGGCTTTTTTGGTTTTATACTGCTTAGAAAAACACTAGAGGTATCTGTCTTGAGTTCTAAGGAGACCGAGCAATACAAACTATCTGGTCACACAGTATAGAGATCTCTGGAAAGAGACTGGGATGGTGATTTTATGTGAGTTCTAGCGTATGTACTTGTAAATGTAATACTAAATCCTTTAAATATAAAAGAGCAAAATAAATAGAAAATAAATATACAGAATGAGGAAATTGTTTTGTTAGCTTTGTCTCTAAGTTATATTCTTACATAGGCAACTTATCATGCTTTATACCATTTTTTGTGTTTTCATATCCTCTTTTTTCCCTAAGTGTTCTATGAAGTAATCTGGTAATGCCTTGCACTGAGCTCTCAGGGTTTGCCTACACTAATCCTGAGGTTTAATTATAAGTGTCGTTTTGAAGGTCGTGAAAAGATCAAAGGCTATTTTGACAAAGAGTGAAGCTGAGGTGCAGCAGCACAGTGTACAGTGGCAGCATCCCCACACTGGCTGCATAGATCCTTCTGTGGAAGGAACTAATCATTATTTTCTGTTTACATACAAGGTACTTAAATACCATGATGATATGTCTCCTTAATATGGTAGCCAATATAGGTTAAATCAGTAAACAGAAAGTAAGACTGGTCAAAGAGTAATTGCCGTTTGCTGAAAAAGTGTTTTTTGAGTAGTGCAGCATTTGGTGCAAGCTTGTAACTTCAAATATATCCTCTATGAGAAAAAACGTCACTAAGACTATCCTGCATGAAGAAGTAATAGCCAAGGAAAATGTGTATCTTTCAGGAGTCCCAAAGTTGGGACTGATGACTTGAGCTTTCAGGTTGGTTCTTCAGGTATTTTAAAGGCAAAAGCACACACATATCTCATTAAAGAAATGTTCTTATAATCAAATGTGTTTGATGTTAGATGGATTCACTCAGCTGAATCTTGAAGACTGGTTGCAAGGATTGGTGATCTTGGAAATACTAAATGCAAGCAGGGTGGACCAAACTGTATTTCCTGTTGCCTGTAGCTCTCTTGTATAATATCAGCTCTAACATGCAGATGAGGTTATTATAAAATCCACACATCTTTTTGTCTACCTGCTTCTGTATGTATCATCCTCCACTGGGGAAAGGATAATTTGGGGTTTATTCAGAGCTCAGCAGATCTCTGAAGGTTTCATCATCCTTATTTTAATTTTCATTAAAAGACCGTTATGCAGAGGCCTTTTGATATCTGCTTAGTATTGAATAAAAACTTCTCTCTTTTCTGCATGGCCAAAAAGATCCCTTCCTCAGTGCTGCTGATGCTACGATTGCCGCTGTGATGCTTGCTGGGGAGCCTGGGAGCCAGAAGAGATGCCGCAGGAGCGCAACATCGCTTTTGTGGCAAGGGCAAGAAATGTTTTGGCACGGTTTGTAATTTTGGTTAAGTGCCTGTCAGTGAAGTTAATCATGAGTACCTTGTATGAAAGAAATGCTCTGTCCTACTTGCATGTAAGTTAATAGCAGATGGTTCATTAGTTTCAATTAGAGCAAATCTGAACCACAGGTTGCTTAAGGGCAGATCTGAATTTGAAGTAACTTTGAAAATGTTTTTATTCTGAGTATTCGTTAAAAAAGGAAGTACCACTGGCTGATAAAAAAAGAGACTACTTTATTTTTTTGAAGGGAATAGAAGGTTGCATAAGGTTGTTATTGTCCATGAACATCCCTGACATAGCTGACTGCTTCTTATGTACTCAGTTCCAGCAGCAGCAAAAATGTGACAAAGCGTTTAGATTGTCTAGTTTGTTACTGCAGTGTCTTGAAACACCTTGTTTACAGTGTAAGCATATTAGATGCAAAAAATAAGAATATATTAAAAAAGTATATTAAGTATATTAATAATATATTAAAAATATATTAATAAAAATATATTAAAATAAATAAAATAAAAATAAATAAATAAATAAATAAAAAATAAATAAACAAATAATAAAAGATAAATAAATAATAAAAAATAAAAAATATATTGAAAATATATTAATAAAATTAATAAAATTAATAAAATTAAAAATATATTAATGAAAGTATATTAAACCCCCAAAGGAACAAAGAGCAAAGTATGCTATAAGGCAGTAAGTTAAGTGTCTAGGGAACTAAGTGACAGACCAAATCACAAACAAGGACCAAAATTCTCCTGTGCTAAGATATACTTTGCACAGGTGAAGGAAGAAGCAGGGAGATGAATGAAGTGGTTTACAGCATGTCTGCACCTACCGTGCTGCACTCCAGGGTAGTCATAGGGGTGCTCTAGTTATTGTCGGTAGGAAATAGCCCCAGGATGGGGCACTAAGTACCTAACTCCATGACTGGTGATAAGGGTTCTGGGCCAGCTCAGAGGCATCCCATGTGGAAAAAAATCTCAAGAGACCTGATCCAGTTGCTTAGTGGGCACATTGGGTCAGCTGAGCAAAGCAGTATAGAGAACATAGTGCAAAGCACAGCACAGTGTGCATCTTTAGTCGTGAGATCTCAGATTGCTGGAGGCCACAGCGTGTCTGCAGAAACTATGTCCTTGTGAGAGCAGCAGGAAGTAGTGTCAGATCCTTGCCAGTACAGATCTTTAAACATCTGGCAATGAGCCTGATTTTCTTTTAGAGTTCAGAACTCAGCCTTTCAGGTAAGATTATGGGAAGTGGGCAAGCACGGCAGGGAATGTTAGTCGTATGCTTCCACAGTGCCTTATGTGTTGTGGGCCTTGTGCACACATTTCAGGTTGTCCCTGGCTAGTGCCAGTAGATTCAGCTATTGTAACACAAAATAGTAATAAATTAAGCACACACAGAGAAATAAGATACTTGAGGATATGAGAGTGATAGTCCATAGGTATTTCCAGTATAATTTTTGCACTTGAACTCATTTCAGATTTCCTCTGGAGAATGAGTCATCATTTAGAGGTCTGTGAAGGAATTCCCTGGTCCCAAGCTGGACGTGTTTACACCTGTTAGTGCTTACATCTTTTGTGCAAAACGCACGATGACTTAATAGCCTTTGCACTCCAACTGCTCAAGGCAGTGGGAGGAAGGTGTAAAATGAAATTAAATCAGAGCAGTGGTGTTTCATACCAAATTTGAACTGATGCCTGGAGCTATTCCAGGGGCAGGCAGCAGAGAATCGTGACTGAGATTTGTTCTCTAATTGCCCACAGTGGTGATGAAACTGTTTCTAGTCATCCGTGCGTGAAGTTGACATGGCCTCTGGAGTCCTGTGAATGTAACTTTACATTTGCCTTTTGAAATATTTCTTAGTTCAAATAGATATTGCTAAGGAATAGTGATAGACGCAGGGCTCTTCATGGGAGAAACAGATACAGAACAGGCAGGTAACTTACCTGAGGATGTTCTCGGACACTGAAGATTCGGTAGAGACTGAGTATGTAGCCCTCTTTTCGGTCAGCATTGATCTGGCGAAGAGCCAGATCTGCAGCCTCCTCTACTGCAGTGTCATCGCAGGTGGGGGAAAGCAATGCAGTCGGTGCTTCCCTGGCAGGAGGAGAGGCAGCCCAGGAGCAAAGCGCCTGTATGCCAAAGAGCATTGAAACAAGTAAAACCATTCTGCTTAGAAAACCAGTGTGGCAGATCAGAATGGTAAGTCAGTATGGAGGGGCTGACCTGCATGAAATAGCAGACTTTAGCAACGGAGCCATGTTTCTTTATAAACTTGTGTCCCCTTTTTATTACATACTGACCATCACCTTTAAACCCACAGCTGCAACAGCATACACTAAGTCAATGATTACAAGGTTTTACGAAAGTGTTGTCACTCCCTCTGAGACCAAAGAGCACTTTCTCCTTCTGGCTTTACGTCTCCAATTCAGACTTCACTGGGCAGATTGTGTAACTTTGATCTCATCATGAGCGACAAGAATATACACACAAAGCTGCTTTCTTAAGAAACCAGAATTGCTTAAATAAACCTACATGCAGGACAGGTCTGGCTCCACCTCTGTTCTGAAGGTGATCCAGTTCTTCTCCCAAATAAGACAATGACAAAGGTCTCAGTAATTTGAACGGGAACTGGATAAGGGCCACAAGGTTGACTGATTTTACACTTCGTATTTGTTAAACGCTGATTGTAAACAAATATATGACCCTCTGTCAGTTTGGTTGGGATAGAAAGCTCGGTTTGGATTCATTCTTTGAGCATTTCTACTCAGTTGGATACCTACCGATGAATGTCAGCCCTTAGCCCAAGCCAAGCCAGAAAAATGCAGTTCATGTACAGACAAGAAGCCTGTGGATAAATGGCCTGCTCAAGCCGTTAAATACTCTTAGATAACATGATAACAAGGCAATGTAAAGAATTAAGGTTTTCATCATGGTCTCTCCTTTTAAGCAGAAATTTCTGTTGTGTTTATTTGGGACCTAACATTTACTGCAATTGAATATAGTACCATAGATGTGGTAAGTTTTGTTCTCGCCCCAAAGACTCCACTTCTGTCAGTGGGATGGTGCAAAATGAGCTGCTGTAAGAGGTTGGAAGAAATAGACAATAAGTGAACCAGAGCTATCAAAATGGTCTTAGGCTATTGAAGGCTCCATTTCAGGATTTGTTCCTTCTCAGTGCCTTGACTCCAGCCCCACTCATCTTTTGTTGCCTAAAACTCTCAATTTACTGACACCTACCAGGTATTTGACCCCCCACTCTGATTTCCCTGAGCCCTGAACATTTCCTATTTCATTCCATCTTCCCCCAGCTTCTGACTTTGTTCTCACTGCCACATTGTGCAAAGTACTCTGTGAACTTGCCATCATTACATGCTGCTTCTGATGCCAAAAAGCAAGTCTTGTTTCCTTTTATTTCCTCCCATCTTAACTTTTTGGCTGCACCTGGTTTCAGCCCCTGCCTAGGCAATGCCTAACTTTATATTCCTGTGGGTTTAGAGGCAGGTACAGTTGCATGTGAACTGCACTGCTAATTGTAACATGCTGCTGCATTTTTATTGCCTGAGAACCAGATTTAGTGACGAAGTAAGAACCATCTGAAATTGTATGCTGAGAGGGGAGGGGAGAGGAAGGTGGCCTGTAAGAAAGTTACTGACCTGGGGCTGATTATGCTCATCTCGGTGCCAAAGGTCTGAAGGGGAGAATCCAGCAGAAAGAACTTTTTAAAGAAGAGTGTAACGTAAACTGGAGGGTGAACTGCCTTCGTTTGACTTCTTGTAGCTGCTGCCTTCCTTCTTATGCCACCTCTTGCTCTTTTTTTTGCCTGTAAATTATTCTTTTTGTACTTTGAATCAAAGAAAATGTACATCAGTTGTTTCTTTGCCAGCTCACATCACCTTGCATAGCTCTCCCAGATTTAGTCCAGACTTCTCTGTGAACCGCAGCTATTTATCTCGTAACTGCCTCTTGGTCAGATTATTTAGGACCTTAGTTTTCTATCTTGTTCAGTGTTACTGTCTCCCTTATATTGTATGGTCGCAATTGGCTCAAGGAAATGAGTCCCACCTGCTTAATCCTTAGCTCCTTGGCTTCTCTAACTGCCACAGCCTACCCTCATTTAAATTGTAGGAAGCCACAGGAGAATCATAAGGAAACTGGTCCAGCAATGTCACTATTTTAATTATTTTAGCACTACTCAGTGCTCTGCTTTCATTCCTTTTCAGCAACAATAAATAATACAATCCTGATGTGACTGGAGTCTGTGACTCTGGGGGGGAGCCATTCACTGACTCAGCTGCTCCCCCCATAGTATCACAGAGCACACGCTAAGCTGCACAGGTTTATTTGTACCTTTGCCTTACCCCCTCACTGCTGAATTTGGAGGTTGTTTTGCCAGTTAAGAGACTGCACTGTGGTCACTATTGATTCTCGAGTGATTTGCTGAGTACAGATGAAAAAGGGTCATGGAAAATTCTGCCTGGAGAAACTTTAGTTTGAAATGACAGCAGTGTGCCTTGTGGCTAACCTGTCAGGAACTCCATTCTGGAGACAGGGAGGAATAGCTGTACAAATAGCTGTTATCTTGAAGATCTGGAGAAGTGACAACCACCATTACTTGGGGAGAATCCCAGTGAAAGTCATTGGTTTTCTACCAAGGAGCAATTCTGCAGTATTTCACCTTGAAGGATACCAGAAGCTGGGTAACCATTTCCCCGGCCCTCATTTTCTGTCATGGGAGTCTCTGTGACCACAGCTATCTGCTGCATGACACCGAGTACCTTTAGGTTTGAGGGTTGCCCCTGTATTGGGTGATGAAGGAAAAGTGCAAGTGAAGGACATAATTGTCTCTATTTAATACTACTGTAAAGTTTGGGGGTTTTAAAATTTTATATATTGTCACATTTTTTTACTAGTGGTATAAAGAATCTCAGCTCTTTAGCCCAGCAGTGCTCAAAGCGTGTTCCTCTGGGAGACAGCAGAACCTGTCCCAGGGAATATCCATAGAAAGCTGGGTGGGATTATACATGCAGCCAGGAAGACCTGCAACAGCACTGGGGCTGAAACTCTTCTAAGACTTTAGTTGGTGGCAGAGGTGGAAAACTCAGATGGCAGGACAGAAGGGGCACATGGCTGCTAGACTGAGCCACCTCATGTGTCGCCAGTTGCTTTGCAAACTCAGGGTGAAGGATAATGTACGGACTGTATCCGGAGGGAAAGGATACAAGGGATGAATGTTGAGAAACACTGCTGTAGCCATAGTACAGGAACAGCAGAAGCAGCAATGCAGACTCACTCACATTGTTCCTTGTGCCTGGGAATGCTTCCCCTGCGGCTAAAGGATAATAACTCATTTTCTTTACCCTTACAGTACATGGCATTTCTATGGAGATGGGTGCCAGTTAGTACTGGCTGTGTTGGTGCCTCTTATAATGAGGAATTGTTATATCCCTGACTCTGTTCTTTGTACTCTTCCTCCCACTGGAAAGGAAAAAATTTTGCTGTTGAAATAGCTGACCTCAAAACATGGACACAGCTGGGAAATCTGAGCATGTCCAGCCAAAGCAGCACATGAAATACATGTGCTTTAGCAAAACAGGGTTTGAAAAAGCTGAAAAACGTTGTCAGCCAGTGATGCAGACCTGACAAAACTATTCATGCTGCGTTTCAGGCAAGGAGGCATTGTACTTTATGTATTGCCATTTCGTAGCACTCATTGCCCAGAGAATCTACTACTAAATACTGAATCTGTTGCTAAGGTCCAGGTGCATGAATACCGGGCCATACTGAGGGGAGACAAAGTGACTGCTTCAAAGCATTCATGGAAAATGTATCCTTAAGAGGGCAAAATGTGTCCTTAAGAGGGCAAGTGTTAAAGAGAAAGAAGATGAGGTGCAGCTACTAACTGGAATGCACGGAGCAATTCTGCTTTTTTTTTTCTTCCTGTTTTAGGAAACAATGGAGTAGTTATGCCAGGTGTAGGAGAACATCTCTGAAGTGTGGAGGCTGCTAGATGTTCTGCTACATATCCTTGCTTTGTGTGATTAGAAAAGGCAACAAGAAAATGCAGCATTTCTGGATTTCAGAGATCCCCGTGGACAGGGATCCCTTTTATAAACATACTGTTTCTGCCATCACATAGAGAATTTTCTAAGCCTGGAAAACACTGCCTCTTCTATAACTTAGTGCCCACTTCATTATATACAAGACAATTTGTATGGTTTAGTTAAGGCAATTCCTAGTTTTAAAAATACAAAAGCTAGGAAAACTAATTGCTCCAGGTGACTTAAAAACTCAGTCTCATGGATCTGGTGTTATAGTAATGCAGATCATAATAGTAGCCCTTTCATTAAATCCTGTACTATGTCTCGTGCAGTGGGTTGGGAGGACCACCTCAAGAAATTTCTACAGCTTAGTACTAGCACTTTTTGAATGAATGGCTGTGTGCAGAACATACTGGAGTCATTGCTTTACAGAGAAGCAAAAAATCACTGAGCAATTGACTGGCAGTAGCTTGTGCAATTGCCTGCAACACACTTCCTGCAAGAACTCAGCCTATCCTTGAAATGTGAGAGCGGCTGCCTTCATTGGGAGAACTTGTCGGCAGTATGTTGCCATCACATTAGACTACGGCTTATAGAGTCGGGGCTGATTTCCCTTTTTATTTCCCCTCCAGACACCCAGTTGAAGCACTGGTGCAAGTGCCTATGGCTTTTCCTTTCCCCGTTGACACAGCAGAGCAGAACCTTTCTGTATAGCTACCTGTTGCACAGTCACCAAGAACAAATGTCAGTTGTGTTGCTTACTGAATACTGGGAAGTTGTAACTAGGAGAACAGGATAGGTTATTTGAAACAGTTCAGAAATGACATGTGTTCTGCAGCTTTTGCTGCCTGCATGATAATTATCTTGTAGCAAGTGCTGTTCCTGGTTAAAGATTCATGACTGTCTCTGAGACTGCTCCCCCGCGCCTGCAGAATTCCAGTCTGCCTGGCAGTAAAGATCCCTCTGGCCCCTGTCCCTTATTACTTCTCTACCTAGAATAGATTTTGCCTCTAACATGTCAGAAATTCAGGGAAGATTTGACTGCTAGTGATGGTAAATTGCCATCACTCTCTGGGTCCTATTATATGAGATACATGTCTATAGTATATTTTTATTCCCTTGAATTGGTATTCCCTCATATGCACACAGGCCATACAGTACCCCATGATCATATTGCACCTGTGTATCCGCTGGAAGACAGAGAATACACGTGTTTGGCTGGAAGGATTGATGCTTTCAGCCTGCGCAGCAATGAATGTGTCCTGATTCTTTTTTCTTTTCATAGACATGGATGCTCTTATGCCATGTCCAAAAGTATTGAGGTACTTCTGGTGGATATTAAGAGTAGGTACATGCTAGGAAACACTACAGGTGGAAGGGAAAAATACATTTTTTCCTGCCACTTCTTTAGTGTTATTGGTGTATGATCAAAAGAAAGGACTGACCTGATTTTCCACAGTGCTCAGCACCCACACATCCCAGTGAAGCTGATGAGAAGTGCAGGAGCTTAGTGTTTTTGAAATCAAGCCCAGAATATGATTCATAGTGCTGTGAAGGAGATACTTGACAACTAAATGAAAATATATACAGATAGAAGGTACCAAAGCATTTCTGTTGAACATTTTATTGTGAAGTAACCTTTTGGGTGGTGTTTCTATCACAAAGCTACAACTGTTGTATAGCTCTTACAACAGTTTTGTTGAAACAATATTTTCTGTATTTTAACTAGAGCATCCCTGTATGTAGAGAAAACAACTGCTATATGTTGTAATCACCTATATTTTGAAGCAGGCCTTTGCAAGATCCTGGCCATGGCTCTGCTCTCTGGAGGGTAAAACTCATCTGGGCTCAGAGTCAAGCATTCTCACTTATTTGCACTTGATGTTGTGGTCTGTGTGTTGATGCTGCGGCTGCACACTGATCCTTCAGTTAGTTGTATTGCCACGTCTGTAAAACAGCCTATATCTTGAAATGGCGAATCTTCCCAGGGCATGGAGGAGGAGGAGGAGGCACAAAGCTAACTGGGTGAGGTACTTTGTCATGCTGAGCAACCTCTGCAACTGCTCTCTTTGCTACAGATTTTGCTGAGAGCATGAAAGTAGGAAATTCTGAAGAACTGGATTCAGATGCAGCAGGGTTATTGTGGGAAAGCCTGAGATTATGGCTTGTGAAGCCTTGTACAACACTGGGCACCAGTCCTGCTGATGTATCTTGACCTGGTTGAGAGTAGGTAACTCCAGGCTGGAAAAGAAAAAGTTTGTGTTTGTGTTCAGTGAGTTGGGGCTTATAATACAGAGTCATTGATATCTTACTAGCTACCCTGCTCCTAACTAGATATAGGCCTCCAACCCAGGTACAAAATGTTCCTGACCATCACAGAAGTTTGATTTGCATTTGAACACAGGAGCCCAGGAAAACATTTTTAATATCCGGTGGATCATTAGCACCAAATTCTGTGCTATGTGAACTTCAGGGCCACCTGTGCAGCTGGCAAAACATTCAAGACCAGCTGTCTTATCCTTTCTTTCATATACCTCCTGGACAGCTAATTACTATTGTGTTATCAAGAGCTCTGGTCCGTAGGAAGTATTCAACCACCACCTAGCCCTTCTCAGACCAAAGGGAGGCTAAAATACCTGGAGAGCACTCAGGTCCAGTGCATATATGTTTCCCTCCTCTTGCTATAGCAGTGCAGGTCACGCTGCCTGAATTCAGTCACGTCTAAGGACTACTAGCAAAAAACCCCAGCTGATTTCATCTACCACAATGGCTCATTTATGTTTTACATCTGTCTATCTGCCCCATCCCCCTAGCTGAGCAGAGTTTGGTTCCCTTTGCCCTACCAGACATGTGAATCTCCCAGATGGTTAGGAGGACAAACTGCGTCAAGCATGGATGGCAGAGGTGACATAATTCCTGGCACAGAAATCCATAGGATAATCAGGAGCTACCTTACCTTGTTTTTTAGGATACAAAGTTAAACTCAAGTTATCACAGATAGCTAATGCAGTCTACAGTGAAAGAGGTAAACTCAGGGTGATTGCTTCTAACAGTACTAGTAGACTAGAATACTCTGGAAAGGAAGGGAATATCTGAGGTTGGTACCTGATGTCCATAGAGCTGGCAGTCCACTCTGAGGGCCTGTGAGGGGGACGTCACCATTGTTGCTGTGCAGAAACCAAAATTCTGGCAAAGCAGAACATAGTCAAGAGAAAATAGTTATAAAATAGAGGAGACCTGCATTACAATTTTTAATTTCAGTACATTTAGAAATAGCTACATCTTCTCATGTTTTATCTGAGCAGTAAAATGCTTGCTTTTAAGTCTGTTGGACTCAAAAGCCAAGCTATTTAAATGCATAACCAGCAAATAAGTGAAACTCCTGTATTCTTCTAGAGTAAGATCCTTTGTATGTCTGGATATGAGGGCGGGAAAGAATAGATAGGAATGTAGGTAAAAGGTTCCCACCCACCAAAACTGCCTAGGACTCAATTTCATCAGAAACAAAAGAAGAATTTTAGGATGATAAAGTATACAGTATAATTCTCAAGAGCCTATATATCAGAACAAAGCACACTTGACAGCACTTAAATTATAGGAAGGCGAAACAGTCTGCTCTTTTGTTATGTGTTTGTGTACTGTCCAGTACAAAGAGCCTGATTTTCTCAGGTGCTTATGTTAAGAAGAGTAAACAATAATATGTATTCTGTTGATTAAAAATATTTTGTGTTAAGGACACTTTGGTCCTCAAGCCTTTTTGAAATATATTCAAATGCATCAGGATTCAGTCCAGATACCTCAGAGAGAAGAGAAACGTGTGATATAGTTTTAGGAATTATATATTAAAAAGCATATCATGATGGTATACAACTCTTGCACTTTCATCCTCCCAAAGGTCTATTCCTGCACAAGTGCGAGTGCATCATGCCACTTTTCTACTTCTGAGCTGGCATACTTACAGACTGATCGTCAGGCAGCAGCTGACAAGCCTCCACATTATCTTTAGCTTCTTCTGCTGAGCAGTTCGTGGCAGCCACAGCAAACTCAACAGAGACAATATGCGCTGGGTAATACTGATAAAACAGGAAAATTGTTTAACTAACTTTGCACTGTGAAACTGCAGAGCTGCTGAGAAAAGATAAAAGGCAAATGTTGTGGCTTCTAGCTCTGCAGCTCACTGAAGTGAAAGGGAATCCTGTGGCTAAAATGACACAAAATGCTTGGGAAATCAACAGCAATTCAGGAGGGCAAATTAGAGCAAGCTAAATCTGTTTCCAGACATAACTAGTTAGCACTGCACAATTACCACGGAAGAAATATTCTGTTTACATGGAAGGCTAGACATAGTTCTAGCAATTACCTGTATTTTGGCTCTTCCGATCTCAAGGAGTCTGAGGTAAGCATCAGCAGTTTTGCTGTTGTGGTCATTGAGTGCTGCTGTAACAGTTGTTAATACCTCAGTGTTATTCAAACTTGCCAGCAGTGGACAGTCAGGGCAGAGTTGGAGAACATCTTCACTTGAGTCTGCAGGAGGAACCAAACAGATTATGTTTCAATCAGATTGTAGGTTGTTTTGAAAGGCATTATGAACCTATTCAGTCACACAAAACACTGTTTCATAGTCTGTCCCAAATTATAGTGGAAGGAATTTTTGCAGAACAGACTACAGATGGCAGTATTTCACATGATTTCTGCCATTCGAGTCTTTCTGCAAGCAAAAGTGCTGTGACTTCAATAGCACATTTCGAATGTTCTTACTCAGGTTTTAATCAATTCTCTTTCTGGCAAACTATCCATGACACCAATGAAAAGATGTCTCAGCTCACACAAGGAATGGTGGAAAAATGAAGATATTTTAGTTTACTGGAATTGCGTTTGCGTGAGTGTGTTGTTTCATTCACTCATTAGTTTTGAAAGTAGTACCGAAGACATCTTGTACAGAGCAAAGAGATCTCATACAGAGCATGCAGAATAGAGATTCCGCTTTCCCATAGATATTGAATATTGAAAATGTTGGGTTTAGTAAATAAGCTGCGTCTGGCAAAGGGGCTCTGAAGATGAACAAGCTCTAGTAAATTCAGTCCAACAAGGAATCAAATTCTTGAGGCTGAATTCCTGAGTGAAAAGCGTCAGTGCCAGCAATCTTTAGGTCGAATCTGGGAATTGCTCCCCAGGTAGTCTTATAGTATCTTCATTGTCATAGTAAAGAGGAGCAAAGAGAGAGGGCTGGGTTTGTACGTGAATGAAATCAGAAAAGGGGAAAAAATTACTTTCGAAACAGCTGGGTTTAGAAAACCCATTAACTGTCATCCTTTATGCCATATTTATACACAGCACTTGCTGGCGTTTTAGAATCAGAAAAGCTAGTGAAGTGTAACCACTGCTATAATAATGCTCCAGCCTCTAGATTCAAGCCTAAAGAACAAAGTCTTTACCTGCATGTGAGTGGCATTTACTAGCAAGTACAGATAACTTTCCATCCAACTTCTGCAGTTTGACATCACAGTCACCCTCAACTGCCTAGGGAGAGACAAAAATCAAAGGATTACATCATTCAGATAATTAGGAATTTCTGAAAAGGGCAAACTTTACCAAATTCAAAAGAACAGATCCTGGCTGAGCATTCCTGGCAAAATCAATCTGATTGCAAAGGCGCTGCTAGGCATGTCCTAGTGTCTGTGATTTTGTAAAAGGCAACCAGAGCTGCAAAATTTGGATCCAAATATGGATCTCAAAAGTATCAGAAGTGCCAGGGTAGCCAGATTATGGACATTTGGTTCAGGTTCTTCTCTCATAAAGAGCAAAGAATATGAATGCTTACGAATTAAGACCTTCTGCAGAGCTGTTTGGTAACATTCTTACTGATCTCGGCTGGTCAGTGGCCATGGTAACAGCAGTGTGCTGCCTTGTGTGAGCTGGCTCACATGCAACGTGATCCAGCCCGGGAGGAGATGTCAAAGGCAAAGCTGGAGTCACTGGGAAAAGGGAACAGTTAGAGTTACCTCCCCCAGGATGGAAAATGGGATCTGAGCCCTGGTGAATACAGGGGTGGATCATGATTCAAATTTAGTCATGAGCTCTGTGAATTGGGCCCCGTTCTAGAAACAGCAGGCTTAAATTGTCAGTTGCTCACTCTGCTTTCTGCTTAGAAACCAGAGCTGCCTGTACTCAGACAACTCTTCCACTGCTTTGGTTAGGGAAAGCTTTTCACAGTTGGATCACACTTGCATAAGAATAAAATATTTGAGGCCAGTAAATTCCAGCTGAGCATTACTTTGAAGGCAGAGCCCTGTCTGAAGGGAATAGCTCTTCTGCAGTCTTGAGTCGGACTAGGTGGCTAGACTTGATGGAATTTCACTATGTAACACCCCACATGTAGCCAAGGGAAGGTTGTGTTTGCACAGATTCACAACCTGCTCTATCTACAGTTTGCAAGGAGGCAGTGACATCTGGGCTGACCGTGGAGGGCTGAATCTGGAGCCCCTAAACAAGGCCCCATAGCATTCATGAACTGTATGTGGGATGTTACACTGACAGTGACCTGTCCTCTTCACATAACAGGACATGAAAGAAATCCAGGAGTGAAACCCTTCATGACATGAAGGCAACTAAATCAGCAAGGAGGTTATAAGTGATTGGGTTGTTATAGGCTGTCGTGGTTTAACCCGGCAGGCAGCCAAACACCACACAGCCGCTCGCTCACTCCCCCCACCCCCAGCGGGACGGGGAGAGAATCGGAAGGGTAAGAGTGAGAAAAACTCGTGAGTTGAGATAAAGACAGTTTAATAGAACAGAAAAGGGAAAATAATAATGGTAATGATAGAATATACAAAATGAGTGATGCACAATGCGATTGCTCACCACCCGCGCTGACTGATAACCAAGTAGCGATTGGTACTTCCTGGATCACGCCTACCCTTCATATACTGAGCATGACGTCACATGGTATGGAATACCCCGTTGGCCAGCTGGGCTGGCTGTCCTGGCTGTGCTCCCTCCCAACTCTTGTTTTGTTTTGTTTTGTTTTTCTTGAGCTGAATGTCCTTGACTAACAGGGTACTTAGCAACAACTGAAAACGTCAGTGTGTTATCAACATTCTTCTCATACTAAATCCAAAACACAGCACTAGGAAGAAATTTAACTCTATCCCAGCCAAAACCAGGACAAGCTGTTACAGTGATACAGTGTCTAATGGATGCTATCGTGGCCTCTAGCATCAACATACTGAACATGCACCTTTGGACAGAGCTAGTAGTGTTGTAGATACTCACATGTTCTGTGAAGCTCCTTACTGTGCAATTTGCAAGAGGCGTAGGGCTTAGAATATGGCACGTGGTCTCTAATAAGTCAAGTTCAAGAAACATTATGTCATTATTCAGCCCCTGGAAGAAAAAAAACCAACAGAAATTGTAGTAATTACTTCACAAAACATCACCAGATTTCTTCTCTGCGGTTGCGCTGTGGTCTCTGTTGCTGACTGTCATTGGGTGGCTCCAGGTATGCACTAGAGTAACTGAATAGGTCCTTACTATTTAACTTCATAAAAAACAGGACCCAGCTTTTTAGCTGGAGTAAGTCAAGATAGTCACATTGATTTTTTACCAGCTAAGGAACCGGCCTATAAATTTTGGAAAGTCCAGCCTGTATGTAGTGGGTCAGTTCTCTTAAGTTAACTTGATTTTATTTTGTTGGGTAGTTTTAAAAAATCAACAGCTGTCTTTGTTGATGAAAAATCTTTGTGTTTCTATAACCAGATACCAAATAAACACTGGTGCACATCGGCCTGTCCCATTTAGTCCATTGGAATTACACTGAATTGCATCAGCTAAGTTCCAGCCCCAATACTCGTGTTGTTTATGGGCTGCCGGATCTTTTATGGTTGTTCCTGAATCTTTGGAACTGTAACATAAGACATGTGAGTGGAAGAGCAGAAGTGAGGTTCCCTAGCTCCAAGATTGACTCCAAGGTTTGAGTCATGAGTGATTCCATTTAAAGCAATGAAGTTATTTTAGTGTAAAAGTATTAAATATGAGCAAAGCAGTGTCACCAGTGTTTTTGTGTGGGTAACTGTGGCACACTTCTGATCTCATTAATATCTGTTTTAGTCTCTTGTAAATGACTTTGGTATCCTCTCTCTCATAACAAGTAGAAAACAGCCACGGAGTTTCATTCTTGTTAATATTTGTGACTGTTTTCAATGTTTTGAGAGAATCAAAGGTTCTGAATGGGTGCATACATTGTATTCATGACTATTTCTACAGCCTTTCTAGATGCCTACAATGATGGCAATAGATCTTAGTGAAAATAAGACTACAAGCCGCAGTTATTTCCATTCAGCTTCCTTGTCAGCTCAATGGGATATTAGGTAAAATTAATGCCTACTACAAAATCCCTAATAGCGTGGAGTTATGATAGGTATGCATTTAGCCAACAAATAATTACCTGCATCATAAAGATTATCCTCACAGTTTTTCTCCAGATTAGCTACTGGGCTCATGAATCAGCACTTTGAATGATCTGCCCTAGCAAGCATGCTGCATTTGTAAAATGAGCTCTTTCTAGCATTGTACAAAAGTATCTGAACATTTCTCTCTCCCCCTCTGTTCTGCTCTTTGAGAGATACATTCCAGTGACCTGGATTCTCAACTGCTACCAGGTGGCATTGCCCCATTTAAATCAACAGATCCATGCTGATTTACCCCATGTGAGGATACAGCCCTTGGCAGGGCTTGTTGGTCATTTCCAAGCATCTCCAAGTTAACACAATGCTCTGCCTGCAAGCGCCTCACTTACCTGGGGTATCACGCGGATATTCTCAATTCTGTTTAAGACAAACTTGTATCCGTGATGACTGTGGCCATTAATATAACTCACAGCTACTTCTGCTGCTGCTTCAGATTCTGGGTCATCGCAGCCCAAGGGAGCAGGGGGAGCTGCTGGTACAGCTTTGTGAATTGGAAGCTGAACAAGCAGTATTAAAGCTACTAGTGCCTTCATGGCACCCGAGAAAACCCAATCCCTTTCAGAAATAAAGATCTAAGAATACTGTTCAGATGGTAGCTAGGTAGCTAGAACTGGGGTCTCATTTATATAGTACATACCACAGATTTCGCATGAGCGCATGTCTGATATTTGTCCCAGTTCCAAGAGGCATTGCAAACAACAAAAGAGAAAAGTAAATGTTAGGACATCAAGCTGACTGATTAATATTGGCCAAAGTAAATTTTATCAGGTAGGATATTGCGAAGTTTGCTACAGCAGCTAAAGAAGAAAGCATCAGCAAAACTGTAACCTAATTTTTGGACACTTTTCTA
Source organism: Calonectris borealis (assembly GCF_964195595.1). Lineage (NCBI taxonomy): Eukaryota > Metazoa > Chordata > Aves > Procellariiformes > Procellariidae > Calonectris > Calonectris borealis. The sequence goes on along the minus strand of NC_134320.1, from coordinate 19,747,399 downwards.
CCAACCAAATACAGTACATGCAAGAGGAATATGATCCCTCCTGTTAAATGTGTAGAGATGCTAGCACTAATTAAGCTTTCCTGTAAATAGGACACATTCTGTTAGGGTGCAAATCTCACCAGACACCAGTCTAAATTGTGAGATCAGTAATATGATAAATTAGAAAACGGAATTTGAATCAGTTCTGAAGATCACATTCAACAGTAAATGTAATAATGTACCTACTTTTGCTACTGAATTCATTTGGAATAGTAAATGAGACGTGGTTTCTAAATCTTTTGCATCAGCTCTTTGTTTCTCTGAGTAATCTGAATACTTCCAGTAGTTCCTGGAATTTTATTTTGCAAAGCAGGCATCTTGTAGAAATTTTTCTGGAATATGTTGTACAGATTTGAGGATTTGGCATAAGATCCTAAAGGGCACAAAAGTGTTTTAAGGAGAATGTAGCCGCTTAAATGCTCAGGAGTGCTGGACTCCAGGTTATATTTACATTCACAGTGTACGTGTTTACAAAACAGTAACTGGATAACAAAAATGTTCTATGGAGCAGAATATAGCTTCTATGATGTGTCCAGCATTTAAGGTCTTTAATGACCTTAGATGACTTTAGCTAGATAGACTCTAGCTCAACCAATAGAAAAGTTTTTCCTGCAGGGATTTCAGACTAGGTTTCTATGATCCATTTTATGGTGGTGATCAGGCTGCAGACTAGTAAAGTTCCCTTTTGGCTTTAAAATATCTGAATCTCTGTCGTCATTTTCAAGAAGTTCAGGAATTAGCTACAGATTTGAGATGAATAGGAGGACTTCAGCATACTTAGAAGTTTTCACTTTAGATAAGTATTTCTCAGCTTGCAAGATAGGGTGAGTGGGGCTAAAAGATTTGTGAAAAAAGCAGTCTTGAGTCATGCCTCTCTCTTCTAGAATCTGGAAATACAGAAAACAGCATAAATAGAAATGGTTCTGTGGGACAGATTAAGTGATGAAGAAGGAGAATGGGAAGAGACTAAAAAGATGGAATTATTTCCTTCAGCTGGGTAGGATGAGGTGAGTTTTAGATACTAGGATTTGCATATTGAAGAGATTCCTGGAGAAAAGAAAGGCTCTTCCTCTTTCTTGCAGTAAAAAATTGCTCTGAGCATGATTTGTTTCTTCCCCTCACTTGAAGCAGGTGTTGTTTGGCATTTGTTCTGTTGTGTGGATGATCATTTGTCTTCTTGACTTTGGCCTGGAACACTTAAAGGATGAAGGTTTGGTGTCCCAAAAACACACTCTGAGTGTTACTTGTGGGTATCTTTTGAATCATGGCAAATTTATGTAGAAAGATAGTATTTTACTCTTTTAACCCACAGTTCAATTTCTAACCTGTGAATCTTTTAATTCCCTTTTTCCTTTTCTGGCGTGAAACATTGGGGTAAACTTCCAACAGGTGCAGACTGAAACTGGTTTTCACCTAAGTGACATATAATTACCCCAGCGAGGGACTTAGACCATTATTTATAAATTTAGTGTGGTTACTACTCAGTTTCGTAGGTTACATCTTCTCCACTTCAGAGTTGCAAATACTGTAGGATGTATAACATTTCTGCAGTCAAGCTCTAGGTATTCCTAAATATAATTTATAACTCAGTTCAGTCAACTTCACATTCCATTTTCAAAGAACAACTTTAAAAACTCAAATAACAAACCGGGTTTATTATCTTCTTTCTTCCCTCTCCATTGTCATTCACATTCAGTATTCCATTTACCAAGCAGGACAAAAAGGAAATACTTGGGAGTCCACTGTATCTCTTCTCAGTTTCTCTATAGGCTTACTCAAGACCTTCCCCTCTTGGTGACTGTATGAACTTTCTTTGCTGGCATACAGAGCATCAGAAATGTGCCCGCATGATTATGTGCTCAGTGCAACGCAGAATGTTTGCAGCCAGCACTTTGTGGGTGGCTTGTGATATGTGTGAGGAAATTGGTATTTGGTTTTTATGTTTGGGAATGGAGTTTGAAAGTGCAATCAGGTAGTTTGGCTACAGGTAATACGGCAAAGGAGCCTTTCACCTTTTGGATAGAGACTGACACAGATCTGCCTAATTATTCCCTTTTGGAAGTGAGATTGCTGACGTCAGTTCCCTGCAGGCCTGTGTCCCATCACAACTGGCCCTTTTTTGGCATTCTCACTCAAGAGGCAATAATTGCAGAAGACTTCTCATTGAACTCAGTACAGATCTATTCTCTCTCTTTCATGTCCGGGACAGAGTAGAAAGTTGTCCTTTAGTAGTGGCTGCAAATAGTTCTTACAGCACAGGAAAGTGAGCTGAATTCCATGGGCTCCTGGACAGAAGGTCACATCTCGACCCCACTGAAGTGAACAAGTCTTTCACAGAATCACAGCGTCACAGAATGGTTGACATTGAAAGGGACATCTGGAGGTCATCTTGTCCAACCCCACTGCACAAGCAGGGCCACCTAGAGGCAGTTGCCCAGAACCATGTCCAGGTGGCTTTTGAATATCTCCAAGGAAGGAGACTCCACAACATCTCTGGGCAACCTGTGCCCCTGCTCGGTCACCCTCACAGTATAAAAATGTTTCCTGATGTTCAGACAGAACCTCCTATTTCAGTTTGTGCTCATTGCCTCTGGTCCTCTCACTGGGTACCACTGAAAAGAGCCTGGCTCCGTCCTCTTTGCACCCTCCCTTCAGGTATTGATATATGTTAAGATCCCCCCAAGCCTTCTCTTCTCTATGCTAAGTAGTCCCAGCTCTCTCAGCCTTTCCTCATAGGAGAGGTGCTCCAGTACCTTAATCATCTTCGTGGCCCTTTGCTGCACTGTCTCCAGTATGTCCATGTCTCTCCCGTACTGAGGAGCCCAGAACTGGGCACAGCACTCCAGCTGTGGCCTCACCGGTGCTGAATGAAGGAGAAGGATCACCTCTCTAAAGCTGCTGGCAATATTTTGCCTAGTGCAGCCCAGGATACCGTTAGCCCTCTTTGTGGCAAGGGCACATTGTTGGCTCATGTTCAACTTGGTGCCCGCCAGGACCCCCAGGTCCTTTTCTGCCAAGCTGCTTTCCACCCCGGCATATATTCATGCATGGGGTGATTCCTCCCCAGATGCAGGATTTCAGACTTCTTGTTGAAGTTCATGAGGTTCCTGTCAGCACATTTCTCCAGCCTGTCGTGGTCCATCTGGATGGCAGCATGACCCTCTGGCATATCAGTCACTCTCCCAGTTTTGTGTCATCTACAAACTTGCTGGGGGTACACTCTGCCTCATCATCCAGAACATTAATGAAGATGTTAAACAGGACTGGACCCCAGTATTGGCCCCTGGGGTACACCGCTAATTACTGGCCTCCAACTAGGCTTTGTGCCACTGATCACTACGCTCCAAGCCCAGCCATTCAGCCAGTTTTCAATCCACCTCAATCCACCTTTCATGTCAGTAGTGTTAGACTTCGGCCCTAGTGGATTAGGTTGCCTGAGAGACTTGACAAGGCTTCACTGTGATGGAAGTAGAACAAGTTGGGTTTACTGCCCTTGTTATATAAAATATAGTATTGATTCTATGCTCAAGAATTGAGGCTCCACTGAATCTCAGATCTTAATAATTCATATAAACCACAACGGAAAGGTGAGTTGATGGTTTTCTTTTTTGCTTTCTCTTTTTTTTTTTTTGGTTGGATGCTTAGAACAACCAGTGATGATTGGAAACTTGCTGCCCCTGCTCAACCTCATCTGGAAAAAAAGCAAAGAATTGCTTCCACAAGATGTCAAGTTGACACTTTCCAGAGCTTAAAATTCAAACAAATTAAACAAGCAAACAGATAAATATCATCTTTATAAAGCTTCAGATCAAAGTTAAACACTTGTGGGGATTTCTGAGGCTCTCTTTTCAGATTACTAAAATGTCATTTTTTGGTAAAGCAGACAGAACTGGTCCAATTCTCTGCACCACATCAAAAGATGCATTTCTGAGCAGTCAGGCATTGTACAGTACTGCAAAACTTAATCACCTCTTGCTTTACACTTGATTAAGTACATTACTTTTGGATCATAGAGTTCACAAGATATTGGAACATCAGGGCTGTCTTCTATATAACCATCACCTACACAGAAACCTGCACACTAAAGCAAGAAAATGCAGGGAAAATGTCAGATAGTTAAAAGTGACCAGTCTTGTCAAGGCGGCATATTGCTTCCTTAAATGACAGTATAATCAGCATTTAAAAATAAAGTGTATGAAAACCCATAGAGGTCTGAGAAAAACCTGAAGACAAATTAGACTAATTGATTTGCATAATCTTATTGGCCCCTTTCCACTACGTGGGCAAATCGTCAGCAGATGTAAGTTGGCTTATATTCACTACAGCCCAAGTCCCCCAGTGTCCCTATACCAGAAATTTCAGGCTGCAGAAAAACCTGTGAAGTCTGAACAGTTTTACCAGACTCTAATAGTAGAACATTATACGTTAATTCATTTAAATTTTTTAAAATATGAGAGTCTTTAAGAGAGGAAAGGCTGATCATGTGCCATAGTTTGCTGTAGTATTTGCAGTTGAGAGATTTCTTACTGTGAGAAATAAAATGTGCAAACATGGCACCTAATTTGGGAGCCTCTAGTTTTGGGCGCCCAGCTAGAGATTCCTTTTCACTCAACTTTGCTGATCTCAATCTGTTAATCTCTATTTTCTTTTGACTGTAAAATGGAAATACCTATTTTCCGTTTTACTGCTGTGATCTGAAATAACTCACTGAATTTTGTAAAAAGTTTCAATATCACTGGGTAGAAGGATCTATTCAAAACATTAGAGGAATCTATGAGTCAGGCAAACCAGATGCCAGTCGGTAAAAATTTAGGGATTCCTGGTCTTACTGGAGATGTAGCAGGATTGAGAGGGTTGAAATTTGGGCTCCCAGATTTAGTATTGATTATTCCAGAGAAATTTTATTTGCTGGAGTTTCTTTTCAAAAACTGTATTGCTTTTTTTTTTTTGAAAGAGCATGAAAAGTTGTCAAGAACTCTGAAATTTTTACTGGAAGGTAAATTCTAATTTTTGACCAGCTCTCCCAGACAAAGCCAACCAAGTCTATTTCTGTTCTGTTCTCTCTTGTTCTATTTTGCTCTTCCATTGTCTATGCCACTGAAATACTTGAGTGCCTTCCAGAAGTACATCAAGTGACATAACTAGCATTTGTTACATGAAAGTCTATTCTCCTTCTCTTCCCAGTGGGAAGATTATATAAGATGTTTTGTCTTAGTGAAGTTTTTGATTGATTTAAATTTTCCTCCCCATTTCCGCATTTTCTCTGCTATGTGTTTTGATGTTGCAGTCAGTAACAAGAGCAGTTTTCTGAGTTGAGGGTTTTCAAGTCCCTGTATGACTTTCCCTGTGTTATGCTGTCCTGGTATGTAAGACCCCCCTTCCTAAATTTTTATACTTTTTTACCCTTTTATCAAGGTCAAAGTTATTTATGTTGCCATGCAACTCTTAACAGTGGGATATTTTTGCTTCAGCCCTGCAGGGATGTCATGGTTCTCTCAGTATCATGCCTGTGCAATTTGATGGGTGTGGGAAAGCTGTGTTAGAGATGGATAGATGGCAACTGTGAAATCAGAGATTAGCAGCTACTGAAGTTTTTCTTTTGGCTTTATGTCCTTATGCTATAGTTTGGGCTTCCAGCTTGTATGGGTGCTCCCCATGATCATTGTTTCATATCAGAACGTAGAACAAATAAAGCAAGATACCTGGGAAGAGACTGCAGAGCTGAACAGCAGGAGCAAACAGTGGATCAGACAACAGAAACAGAGTATTTCTCACTGAGTAAACAGACACTCTCCAGTCAAACTGACCTCTCCTTGTCTCAGTGAACAGCACGTCAACCTAAGTGAATTTAACCTCCACTCGCTATGAGAACCAATGATTGTCCTGGCATTACCAGGGTATCCACAGACACATGGCTCCAGTTTAAAAAGGCAAATTGAAACATGCCACATTAATTCCTTCTACTTACAGGAATGTTTGAAGATGTAAATGCACAGTTGGTCTGGATGCTGTCACGTCCTATGATGCTGTTAGTCTCTTTGATGGAGAACTCCACATGATAACTCCACATGTTATCTTCCCTTGCTGAGTTAAATCCCGAAATTTAGTAGCAAGTGTTAGGGAAACCTGCTGTGCTCTCTGGATTCCCACATGCTCAGCTGCAATGACATGTTTTTGATGTGAGAAACCAAGTTCACTCTTGGCACTGTAAGTAAGTGCTTTTTCCACTGAGTTTGGTAGAAAAAGCTGTACGTTCATTCTTATGCTGTGACAGTCTAGGAACATGAAGTTGTTACCTACTTACACTGGGCTACTCTTTTGAAAACAGTGCATGTGGTTCCATGTGGCGGCTCATTGGCATGAGTGACAGGAGGGTCCATGCTGTTACAGGCAGGGCTAAGGAATAGCAGGTGGGAGGATGGCAAACTGATACGCTTTCTCACCTTGGAGCACTCCTTCAGGGGCATGACAAACTCAATCAATATCCCAGTGAGATTTACATAATTCTGACAAGCAAAAAGATTTTTAAAAAATTAAAGTTATGTATTTTTAGTGAGGCAGATGATCAAGGAGGTTTTTTTACTGCTACATGTCCCTAAATCATCCATTTATTCAACTCTTTCTGATGCCTTGCAACCACATGGCTAAAAAACTGGAACTAGGATAGGAAACATTAGGGGGACATTTTAATTTAATAGCATGGGGGCAATATATTAATAACACTTTACAATAGGGGAAGTGGGTCTTTCCAAGTTAGTAAAATTTGAAAGAAATTAAATAGACGTTCCTGTTTAAGGAGTTGAAATTTTGCATGTTAGACATAAAGTACGGTTGACTTTTATGACAACAAAGTAGTTAGACTTACAGCTTCCCTTGCTTAATTTACACAACATCAGATTCACAGCAGACAAGGACTCCAAGCTGTCAAGAGCAATAAACATGAGGCACTGTGAACAGACACAGGTGCCCAGGTGACCTTCTCCTTAGTGTCTAAAAGAAAGGGAGATGTGAATGTAAGCATCGTGGGCTGATTAAAAACAACATCCAGTGTCACATTTATATAAAGAGGTGCACATCAACACCTTTTCCTGATATGTTTGTGAATTTGTTAAGTTTTGAAATGCCAAAGGAAAGACAGCTGTATCTTTGTTTACATTCAGCCCAGAAATTCTGAACCTAACAGTGATGATAAATTTTGCCAGTTAGAAAGTATACATATAACGTGGCTAGTGCAGAATACTGCTTTTGTACTCATGGATTTATGAATAAAACAGGTAAAGATAACTCACAGGACCACTTTGATGAGACTACAAGATTTTGTAGTAGGCATCTCAGCCTTTGCTTTTGCCATATCCGCTCTGCTGTTCTGTCGAACATTGTTGGTCTCAATGGGTTTCTAATTTTTCCATTCATTATTTCCATTCTTCATTGCTGGTGGCAGCACCCTTTCTCTGATATCGAGGTCTGCCTCTTGAAGGGGATCTTGGGTCTTTTTGAGTCCTCTTGTTTAATACAATCAGCCTGGGTCTACATCATAATCTTCTTCCTGCCAAATATATCTGAAATCCCTATTTTATCTGCCACTATAGCTCAAATTGTTCATATATGCTGATTTCCGTATGATGATCTCCTCTACAGCACAACCACTGATCCTACTCCCTATGCTAGTCTGCTGAGTATGTCATCGTTTCTCCATTCATGAGAACATCAAGCTCAATTTTCTCCTCTCATCTGCAAGGCCCTGGCCAAGACCAGACCTTCTCGGTCAACTGTTCACCTGGATCTCACCTCGTCCCCACTGCCATCACTATGTCTTTGAGCCATTCAGCCATGTCACTGACAGATATGTCTCTCTCGCTCTCTTCAGAAAGAATCCCGTTTCTGAGCTTGTCCTTGAGGCTATCACCTCTCTGAATTCTCACAAGGACTGGCTGTGCCCCTTGACACATTATCTAAAGTATGACTTTTAAACCTGTGTTTATTATACAAAGAGCTGCACTTACACTGAAAAGTTTTTAGGACCCCACAAGACAAAACATTTGAAAACCACCTGAAATGGTGAGTTTGTCTGCTTCATTTCTGTTTTGTCAGGTATTTGCCTAATCTGCCTTTAAGAGCACACATGGCAATGCCACTCCAGGGACAGCATTATCTTCTTTGCTTACTAAGAGCAGTTTGGTATGAAACATTCCTTTGAAAACGGAGGTCTTAGCTGGCCCATTCCTAACTCTTGCCTGCATGTTGGTGTATGTAAAGAAGGAGGAAATCATCCTGTAGTCCACACACAAGTCTCGAAAATGAGACTGTTCTGGGGATAGCTGGAGGAAAGTCTTTCACTGACAAAATGGAACACATAATATTTACTTGCTATAGAAGAGAGGTGAGGTCTGGTTCATACATTTTGAAACCTGTGAGTTCCTAACAGAAAAGTTGTTAATGCTGGTGTCAAACATTGCTATTTATCTTGCTGTATAACTCACCTGGAACTCAGCTGCAGTTGCATTAACACTGGAGCGTAAGGCTTGACTAGGATTAGGGTATGGCAATTCCCAGGTACTTTCTGAAAGGAAACAAGATCTTTTGTTAACTTTGCACCAATAAGAATATAGTAGATGCCATTTGCCTTAAGTTTCATGACAAATTATTTGCTTCATTGTAGGAAGCTTCTGTTATGCTGTTGTAACGATGCAAGTTAAGGATTCAATTTTTGAGAGAACTGCTGGGTGTTGGTTAGAAATCTTGCAATCTGAAATCTCACTCAGTAGGTATTTCCAGAGGAAATAATTTTCTGAGTGCAGCTGAAGTACTGTTAAAGATTATTGTGTAATGTCATGTGTGTATCATAGGAACAGGTAGAGAGAGAGCACTAAAAGGGGATTTCTTTGCTTGAAATTCCTAACTATTGTCAGTGTTCATCTCTTTCTTGGCTTTTCATATAGCCCTGCAAGTTCTTGAGAGTCAGGTACTTGGGGCAGGGTCAGGGAAATGCCAGTACAGATGGACAGATGTGCTACATGTGCTTTGGAGAGCTAAAGCACTGTTGCAAAGAACTGCTAGAGACTATTTGTACACAGAGAACCAAATAATTCATATTCCCTGCTCTGTAATCAAAAGCCATTCTTGGCTGGGGGAGATCCCTACAACAACATTCTTGCCTCCCCTTGAGAGAAGGAAGCCAATGATTATTCTGTAACCCTTCATTATCATTCAGTGTGGTATAAACTGGCCAGGACTTGAACTCTCAAGTGCCCAGGAGGGCCAGTACATGAATATACCTTGTGTCAGCAGAGGCCATTTCAAATAATACAGATGATGACAGATTGATGTTGGTAGCTCATTAGGCAAAGCACTGACCGAGACATCAAATTCCTTTCAGCAAGAATATGGCTGGACTGTTTGCTGTTGTGCATTAATGGAGAGACGCATTTTTCTTCTTTGATTTCTCTTGCTTCCTGCTTCCCATGTTTGCATTAGACAGTGCCGGCTATCAGATCTGTCATCGTGTTTGACTTTCCTAATGCGAACAGCTGTGCCAGAAGAATCAAGGTGTAAAGCTAAACCCAATCTGTATATATGGTATATATAGTACATTTCAACAAAAGACCTGTGTTCACAAGCGTCCTGTGGCAGATTTTAATATAACACTTGGCTTGTAGCTTGTCCAGATCCAATAGTACAATCTTCCCACCTATGCCTGAAAAGATAGAGGACAGATTTCTGAAACAAGGTAAGGTGTATTTAAATTGCTGTCCTCTTGAAATGCTAACTCCTGCTCTTGTGCATTATGCTTTCACACTTTTGGGGCATGCCTTAACCCATGTGGTTAAGCTGGTAGCCTGTGGGCCAGATCTGGCCTTCTGCCTCTTCCTGAAGAAGATGGGGAGCAATTTTGCAAGCAGCAAACACTACCACAGTTCTCTACCTACCTGTCACAGTCCAACAGAGGAAGCCAGGTGACTTCTGCTGCCATCACCTTCCTCCCCAGTGATCTGTCTGGCGAGGAAGACAGAGTGCACTGGGCAACTTGCTGCAGAGAAGATAGGGAGGTCCAAGATTTAGTGGGGGAAGGAATCCCCAGACCATATTCGGTCCTTGTGCCTAGCAAGGATAAAATACTGTGTAGTCTCGGGGCTAAGTAAGGGCAAATATGTCTGAGGCTTGTTGGCCACTGTAACTACCCAAGAAGAAGGGGTGGTGCTGGTGCCAGAAAAGAGGAGTCCACAACTGCTGAGAGGGACCACAGAGATGAGATGGACACCCAAAGGAAGAAATCAAAGCAAGGAGAGGAGGAGGGGAGTACTCAGCAACTGAAAAGATCCCAGGGTGAGGATGGGTGCTAAAATAACTGTGACTCTGATGGCTGCCTGCTGCAAACAGCTTATTAGCCCCCGTGCATACCAGAGGGTTGATCCAGCCTCATTGTAGAGCATCATCTCTGGAGGTTCTTTGCAGCTGTGCAGTCTGTGGCTTTGTAATTCAATAAGTAATCTTACAATACACTGGGTACTTTATCCTCACAGCTGATACTATACTCAGTGCTTTTCATATCCAAAATGGTTTTACAAACTATATGGGTAATCATCCCTTGGAGATAGGAAGAGACAAACATTGCATTTATACAAAATATAATGCTGGAATAAACACCGCTGCCATTCTAGTATGGTAAATGTCACAAACGGACCTGATTGCTATGATACAAAAATGATCTTTTAAAGTGAATATGCATTTTTCCCTGTTTACTGTAGTTTTCACTGCTGTTAGGTCCTTGTCTTTCAGCTGTGGTCTAAGGTATACCCACAGAGTAAATTGCAAGACTGGTGATGAACTGCTTTAAGTAGAACTGGCTTTAAATAAAGTCAATGAGGAATGACGATATGGGGCAGGAGTAGACTGTCAGACATTTCCCACGTTGCAGTGTTGTCCTAGACATCTTACATGAAAAGATTAGTGTTAACATTACATCTAATGTTACTAATCTGATGATTCACATACCTTTTATTGATTTTGTTTGAATTGAGTTTGTAACTGTTGGTTTGGTCTTAATTTATATAACTAGTGGCCAAATGCACTGTTTGCTTAGTAATTCTTGCATTACAGAGATCTAGATGCAATGACAGTAACTGCGCCTGGCAGTCTACCATCTGGGTACATGCTAATAAAATAATCATCTGCATAATTTTGGAAGTCATTGCAGATACTGGGGGAAAAATGTATTGGGTTTGATCTGAAAATTGCAGGCAGCTCAGTAGAATAATAATGATACAAATAATTTCCCCTAAAATCCTGGAATAGTCTCTGGTGGGATTTATTTTACATGCATCATGAAGCTGCCTATGTTAACTTTGCTTTGATATCAAAGGTAAATAGAGGGTGAATGATTAAATCATTTCTATTCAGTTTTGCTGAAAGTAAAATTTAAGTCAGTAAGAAATGAACAATTTCTGCTCTGGATTATGACAGTAATGAGGGGGGAAAACCCTTTTTTCTTGCTTCACTAAATAATAAACTATTAGGGCTACAGATCTCGGTCACAATTGGGTCCCATTGTTAGGATCAATATGCGTTTGTAAGGAAAAGACAGTTCGCTCTCCAAGGAATATATGCTCTTTGGCTTCTTCTGCATTCTGAAATCAATGGTAACTCACCCCAAAGCTGCCCCCAAATCAATCCAGAAAAAGTAATAATTCCTTAAGAAGTATGTCTCTGTGAGAAGATATGTGTGGCTCCAAGACATTAGCACCATACTTTATTCAGGAGCAACTTCCCCTATGCCAGTCCAAAGGCCATTTCTGCAGCTGGAGCTGATCACAAAACATCTTATTTTGGGGCAGGAGTGCCCACGCATTAGGTTATTTCTGAAATAGCTATTTCCATATTCAGTTCCCACTCTGTCTCCATCCAGTTTATCTTTACCAAGAACACTGGAGAGGGTGCAACAGTGCCTGTGGAAAAACCATTGGAGCAATGAGCCAGACTGGTTGGTATCTTGGGTAGAGCAGAGAGGGGGACTGGAGATCTTCTGTTATTTTTGATCTTGGACGCCACAAATTGAAACTTCCCAGCAACTGAAGCCTGTGAAAAGAATCGTGGGAGGGAAAAATAGGAAAACCCATTAAATTGCACTGAAACTAATTGGGTTGGAAGAGCTTTTATGAAGGCCAGCGTGGAACTTTTGTAGGTATTTTAAAAAACATTTCTCACTTACTGGCTGGGTTTATAGCCTGTCCCCTCAGACTAGAGACAATGTGGGATAGTTAATGCAAAAGATTGTACTCAGGCTTTTGAGTGATGGATATTTAAACAGAGAGCTTGAGCTGGGAAACCAGTTTAGCCAAGTTTGAAGGGAAAACGGAATGCAAAATTACCAAGAGCAAAACAGATATCAAGACAGTGTTAAACAGACTTGCAGAATACTATGGGAAGCTTGTGGTAGGAGAGAAGGAAGGATGAACAGGCTTTCCTAGAGCAGAGGTTCAAGTTTGCTGTGTAACAAAGGTCAGAGAAATGTGACCTGAAATAAGAGCAGAAAGGTGTCCATGTTTTTGAAGAGAAGCTATTAGGACAGAAGAACCTGAGCCTGCAAACAAAAAATGCTTCAGAGTAGCTAGGACCTAGAGGAAGCGCTGTGTATGAGGTTAAGCACATTTTACCTGCAGCCAAACTCTCTTACACTTATAATTTCTAGTGTTCAGAAGTCTGTGGAAAACCTCCACCAGTGACAAGTCCCAGAGAGGCACATTCTGGATTCAGGGGTTTGTACCTTCAGTGAGATGGTGAATGTGCTGGGAGAAAATTAAGGAGATGATAGTGCTAGTAGCAGGTATTAAGCACTGGGCTCAGAGACTGCCACTGCCAACTGTTTTGCAGCCTCTGCTCCATTTCTGCAGATCGAATGCCAGGATCCATGCCTAATGCTTCCCAACCACAGCAAACTCGGGGCAACCTGGCAGATGTCCATCAGAGGTACTCAACCACATCCGTGACGCTGTGACAGGTCGAGGAAACGGGGCAGGCATGGAGAATGGAGCAGGCTCAATTCCCATGTCTGCCCCTAAGGCATGGGTTGACGTTAGCGGTCGGTGATGTAGCTGCTAGCTGCCGCAAAAAGGGGAGGTCCCATCCCTGTTCCTAGCCACAGGCTCTCACCCTCCTCTGGCATTCCTCCGTCATTCATCTGACCATGCGGGAGCTATGCCAGCAGAAAATGAATCATTCATTATGGTAAGGTTAGCTCTTTGGCAGATTAACTCCATGAGTTGGGTTAACAGAGATCCAATGAGTGGCTGTGCTGGCACAAGGGAAACGACAGCGGCCAGTGGGGAACGTGGATAATCTAACCAGTCAAGTCACTGAATCATAAAACTTCATTTGGAAGGGATCTCCGGAGATCGTTTGGGCAAACCGCTGACGCAAAGCAAGACTATCACTGGCATTACAATGGTGGTTGGAAGCACCAGCTGTTTCAGCTTCAGTTTCTTTGCATGTGAAATAGGGGTAACCCCACTGTTTGGTGATGCGTGTGGAGATCTGTAGGTGACAAGTACTGCCTTAGCATGAAGGACTTACAAGACCACGCAATGCTGCTGGGTGCCAAGGATAGGAATTGTGGTTTTCCTGGCCTTTGTATAAAGTTTGTGAAACGGACTAATGTTTTAGGTGCAAGGCTGAACTTGTTCAAATATTAAGATTTCTAAGCACAGCCTATGGAAAAAATACAACCATATGTCATTAAAGAGGGCATGATACACAGCCCTAAATATTCACCTGTTTCTCAGTAGGTTTAAAACCAGTGATTGACTGGAAGCTATTCCTGATGTGACAACGGCTGTCATATTTGTCTACCTAAACACAACGATGTCAGAAGAGAGAGACCTTCTTTGCTTTATAGTAGCTGTTTCAGACTGGATCAATTATAACCAGTTCCTTTGAAAAAAATATTTACTGTTCGTCAGAAGTTTACATAACATGTTGTCCAAAGGAACAAATACTGTGTTTCAGCATAGTTTGAAACATGGGAGATGGAAAAGAAGTTAATGAACAACATTTAAGTCAACACCAAAGCGCTTTCTTTCTCTAGTAAATACCCAGACCATCACGCTATGATGCAATAAGAAGTTCACGGTCAGTCTCTTTCAGCTCGCTCTTCAGTATATTTTTGAGACCTCATGCAAAAATCTTGCACTGACCTTGAAAGAGTTAATTGCAGGCAGGAAGTATTAATGCATATATACACCTTAGGGTAAGTCTGATCTTATTAAAGTGGTCTGAGGGAGAATTAGATGAAAATATTATAAATAAATGAAAATGAGAGGAGAAAGCCTTAGGATCCTCTCTAGAGGAAGGAAGGGCCTGGTGACAGATACTGTGGGGTTCTTGAAAAAAAGGACTGCCAGGCTGGCAAGAGAACAGAAGGAGGTGGAGGAAGTAAGAAATACCAGAAGGTTAGTGACCTCAGCCCATGGCAGGGGTCTTGCCTGCGAGTCCTGTGCTGGGGAAGAAAAGAGCTTGGTTTCCTTTCTGGGGATGAGAATCTCCCCAAAACAAGCCCGCACTATTTGGGTTCAGAACCGGAGACTGCTGGCTGGTGTGAGGACACTTCAGTAGCTGAGCAGACCTGAGGCTGAGTATGAGTTAACTAGAGGACTGAGTCTTGAAAAGAGCTAGATCTTTGTAGACATGCACGAGGGGTTTGTGGGCCATACAAGGGATAATCCCAGTCCGTTTAAGCCTGATGGGAATAAACCTTTTGCTGCATCTTTTCATTATATCACAATCTGTAGCCTTGCTCTGACTGCAACAGGAATCAGCAGAAAACTGCCTGCATTCCCCTTCCCTAAAGAATATAAAAGCCATTGGCAGAGGTGGAAGAGAGAAAATGTCACAGCAAAATCTGGAGAGCCCTGTGCACTTTCATGGAGGGAAGTGGGCACTGGGGACAAGGCACTTTTTGTCCTAGAACTCTGTCAGACTGGGCATGTGAAATTTTTTATCCCAGCCATATCTAACAAATGAGCAAATGGGACATCAGGCTTGTGGTTGGAGAACAGCAAATAAAAAATTTCCTATATTTACAAGTAGTAACAACAGGATTGCTAGACTTATAACAGTAGCGTGTAAGGCTTATGAATAGACTTTGGAGGGAAGAATAATATGAGAGGGAGGATAGGAGGGAGAGGGAGAGGAAAGTGGAATAAAATGTAACAAGCTTTTACCAATGTTGGGTCATGTCACACTATTATTTTTAATAATCAATTTTCATAGCCAGGGAAAATGTGGTAGATCTCCTAGGCTTTAGTAAGTATCTGATAGCTGCCATATGGGGAATTACTGAAGATGTTACCTACAGGTTACAATTCTGCTGGCTAAAGGGGAGACAAAAATATGTACTATAAATAGGAAAAGTATCAGCTTGGAGGAAAGCTGATAGTGACGTTTCCCAGATATCTTAGGTTAGTCTTAAAACTGATCCTGCTTTAATATATTCATTAATGTCCTCGGCACACAGGTAGGAACACATTTATGCAAGTTGCTGGTAGCATTTAGAGGGCACCATTAGTAAAGGAGTATCAGGATATGCTACACAAAGGGCCAGGTGACCTTGAGAAGTGGAGTAACGGAAGTGGAATGAAACTTAACAAAGGAAAGAAGAGAAAAGCAGAGCCATGTGGTTGGGAACATAGTGCTGTAAGCTCATCAGTAGCGTAAACGAGGGGCAGGAAAATGTGGGCATTTAGCCTGATTTCAAGATGATTGGACTGTTAGCATGAAGCATCTGGAAAAGAAACAGTGTCTGATGGTGTCCTGAGGAGAAGCAGGCCAGGGAAGTGTGAATGCTTTTGTCCAGGGAACAGGTATGACATCTGCAGTGCCATACCCTGGTTTGGTCACCCCACTCAGGAGTGAGCTTCAGTGGAGGTGGGTGTAGGAAAAGGCTTCTAAGATGGGCAGAGAGTCCCTTATACAGGAGCACATAGGGAAGTGTAGCTGTTTTATTCTTGGAAAATGAAGACTAAGGTTGGGTAACAGCAAAGAAGGCCTCTTTTTTAACAGTACAGCCTGTCAGACATTATCAGTCACTAAAACCTGGAGAGATTGAACAGTCTGTCTGTCTGAAACAGAGCAGTTCACCTGTGCTTCCACAGCCTGCGTTTGCGTTATGCAGTGATCTGGAAGCCCTAGGCATGGGCCAGTCCCTGCGGGCCCAGCAATGGCCCTCGTTAGAGCAAAGACAGCCCTAATCAGGCCCATCTTAAAAAAAAGGAGAAACTGCAGAGATGAGGAATGGCAATGTGGAGATAATTCCATCTCCCCTGTGTGGGAGGCCAGCGTGCACTGACTGCAGAACTATTAGGTATTTGTCTATGTATCCTTTAAAAAGGAGAGTTGGAGGATGCTGATAAAATAGCTAAGTCTTGAGGTCTACTGCAAAGGCTTGTTCAAGATCTGCTGTCGCAGATGGATAAAACAAATCGATGTAAAGTCATGTGAATGTATATTGTATGCAGATCCTATGGCAAGGCAGTTTTACTTAAGTGTGCCAGTAAGGGTATGTACCTAAGTCAAATGGCTCAGAATTGCAGGGCGGGAGGCTGGATTGCAGTCTCCATTATGCAGACCTGAATTTGGAGTGACTCTGCCGGAGTCAATGAGGTGATGCCAGTTGGCTTTCAGCCTGGTTTGGTTCACTTGACCAACTATCTTTTCACCTTTGCTCGCAAACAGCAGCAGATAAAAGTTGGCCTTGTCTGTGCTCTTTTTGGTGACTTAATCCCCAGCACAGGCTTACTTATCAGACCTCTGTACACACGGCAGAGTTAATTGGCTCAGATCCACCCGAGCGGAGGTCCCTGGAGCTATGCTGATTTTTACCAGAAAATGTTCTGACCTAGCCACTCGATTTCCGTATGTAAAAGAGCTAGTTGGATTTTTCAGTGAGCTTAAATTAGTGATGAAAGATAAGTCTTTCCTCATTTCATGAGTTGGGAACATATTTATTGTGTGAGTATATTTGCTGGGGAGGTGAGAAACTTGTTCCCAAGCCATCGGGATGTATTTGTTCCATCTCCCCTGCTCTCTAAGACCAGACTGTGTTTTGGCTGCAGCAATGTGTGTCCACCTGTGAGTTCCTGAGTGTCGATGTCACAACCCCTGCCTAAGTGGCCTCTGTTTTTATTAATCTTACCTTATAAGATAAATAAATAATCTCGAAAGATAAATAAGCAGAAGCACAAAAAAAGCATGGAAACATACAAATGGCTTAAGGTGCAATACTGACTTACTAACAGTAGATGGTACTAATGCATCTCCAGTAACAACATCTTTCTGATGGATTTGAAAGGCCAAAAGAGGCTTAGATCTGAATCCGCTAAAAATCATACAAGCCAAAGGCTGTAGAATATCATCTCCTCAACATCAGAGGGTGTTTAGCAGCCCAGTCACGGCCATACGTCAGTCTGTTGAGCTTTGCTGAGTTCTCAGCTGAAAAACGACCATATAGGAGAGTGGCAGGAAGCATAGCGGTTGTTATGAGACTTTGTGAATTTTAAATCTATTTTCAGGAGTTCATAAAAAATTCTCTCTGGCCTGCACTGGGGAAGCACTCTAAAAAATTACTGCAAAAGTATGAGAGGCCAAGGTGGAAAACTTCTGAGATACAGCAGCACAGATTTTTACTCCTTATTGTAACCTTTTTTACCCTACTGATGTTTTTATTCCATATCTTAATTATCTCTGAAGGAAATCCTACTCTTTCCTCCCTTTGCATATAGGATCCTGCAAATGTCATTAAGTCACATTGTTTCATTGCACTAGGGAGCCCAGGGAGCGTTTCTATCATCCTTATGCATGTGATTAACACAGATTTTTTTTAATGGATAGCAGTTCACCTGAACCGGTTTCCATGGTGCCGTTAAGCTGGAAGTGTGGGATCTGGCACTCATTTGCTAAGAGCTGATGAGGAATTGAAAGGGAGTTTTCCCTTTGACCACTTTGGTAGAGGTCACTAGTGCTAATCAATTTCCTTATTGGATTTCAAGCATTCAGGTACTCTTCTTAGATATACCCTCTGAAATTTGCCGTAAGGACTGATTAAGGGGAGACGATCAGATTTGCAATATGACAATTCCTTTCAGCAACCGCTGAAAGGTCAATCAAATACTTGCTAACCAGTATGAACCACTGGGCTCCTCAGCTTCTTTAGTGATAAGGTGAACTATGTTTTGGATTGAAGGCTGCATTGCTACCCGTTAGTGAAAGTTCATGTACAGTATAAGTAGAAAGAGATGAAGATCTTAAAAGAACAGGTTTGGTTTTGGCCAGGAATGCTTTCAGTATAGCTGTCCCAGCCGTTGGGCAGTGGGCTCATATCAGATTCTCTTTTCTAGCCTGTTTTATAAGTTTTATAATAATCTTCAACTATTCATTAAAATGTGTGAGACATTCAATATCTACTTCTCTTTATTGTGGCAGTGATAGGAACAGAAAGCATATTTTGTTTCTCTGTCTGCTGCCGTAATACAGCTTTGCGTGGTGAAAAGGTGCACCATTTATGTGCACAATAATTGGCAAAGAAATGGTAAAAGCAAAGTTTACCAATGCCTATTGACTGATGTCTTGAGCATGTTTTGTATTGCCCTTGAAGTTAAGATTCCTGAGCACTTACAGTTCCTAGTTATTACTTATATCCTGTTGCTAAAATTTTTAGTGATTGAAATCAAAGCTAGCAATCAATCCAGATCCCAATTAAATCAGTGAAAGGTTCCTGTAGATTGCATGAGCAAACAGGTTGGTATAGTCTGACCAAATACCACTGAAATCAATGCAAGGATGCTTATCCACTTCAGTAGATGAACAGAGTCAGGGTCTGTGTTCTCTCTGTACATATCCCTCACCTTTACACCCACATGCACATGCATGCACACATAGAACTACAGAAGACAGATCCCTGAAATCTGTTCAAAAACATTTTTGAGGTTAGGACTCGTCTTCAAGGAGTTTTGCTTCATCCTAGAACAGTCAAAATTAATAAACTTTTTGTCTAAGAATATACACCAGGTTTCAGTTTAGAAGCATCTGTCAGAAACAAATGCACTTCATTAGGAATTTAGGGGATTTTTTCCCAGATAGCTGTGAAATAAATAATGTAAATATTCTCACTTCCAGACAGGCAAAATGTATTTAAGAAATGGTTAAATATACCCGTGAGAGAGCTACCAATCAACACTTTTTTTACTAGTTTTGTTTTGCATTCTTTTCTGACTAGTATGTTCATGACCAGCTGTTTTTAGAGCTAGTAAAAATTCTCAAGCTCAGATTAGGAAGGTTTTCAGTTACATGATCTGTAGCTACAGTTGTTAGAATACTTGGCATGGCATTTAAAAATGAGAAAATTGTTTTTGTTGAGTAAAGTACCAAAGCTCTGAAATAATATTTCACTGGACTTACAGAAAATGTTTTTGAACTTTGCTTTTAATGACCAAGTGATAGGCAATTTAGTAGGCAGGGAGTTTCCAAATGTGACTTAGAGTGATGTCCATTTAATCTGTGTGAATATTAGACATTTCAGTGCACTTGTATGGGAAGGACTTGTACCCAGACGACCTTGACCAATATTTCTTTATCCACACTAGCTCATCTCACCCAAGAGTTGCCTCCATATTGGTGGTAAAGTATACATGCAGCAAAAGTCTCCTGTGTCTTTGTTGGTCACCTTAAATGGGGAAGCTAGCAAAATTTAGTCAAATCCTAGCAATTTTTGCTCTTAACTGTGAACTGCCTAATAATGTTTCTTGTTTTCTGGGCAGAAATTACCTATCTTGTGTACCATCAGTCTTTGCCAGGCGGCTTGTGCAAACCTCTGTCTCTATTACAGAAGCGAGCACAATAAGAAGCGTGTTTGGACTACGGTGATAGAGAAACTGGGGCTTATAATGGTGCAGTGGCTTGTTGCTCTCTCAGATTACTTCAGACTCCAAAGGGAAAATAAATGCTGAGAGTTAAAGGAATGTATGAAATTCAGAAAGGCTACAGGAAAAACTAGCCTGCCAGTCTCAGAGCAGAAAAACTAATGAAATAAGGATGGATGATTGGATCTACCACCGAGATTCATTAGGCAGGATCATTTCAGGATTCCTGAAACAAGGTGGAGGGCACAAATACCAGTATTGCCAGTACCACTGCTTCCCCAGGTGCCCATGGGGAAAGCAGGTCTTGTGAGAGCACCGAGATGGGCCAGCCTGCTTTGTCCCTTCCATATGGATGTTTTTGCAGAACAGGGCAAAAGCTCTGTCCTTCTGCCAGCCCCTGTGACATGGCAGGGAACAGGAAAACTAATGGCCCAGCTTTGGCCAGGTCAGGAAAGCAACTCAGACGCTGGCTCTGGCCCCTGCAGGGACCAAAGCATCTTGCAGCTAGCAGCAATTGAAGCCAGCTCTGCCCTTGGCACTCAGCTCCCAGGACTTGCTGCCTCTTGCAGCACTTAGCACTTTCTCCAGCAGGCTCTGCCCTACGCACTGCCCTTTTGGTGCACCCTGCAAGGTATGAAGGTCCAGGAGGTGCTGGGAGCAGGTGGGGGCTGGAAAACAGGGGAAGGAGAAGGCAGTGAGGACCCTGCCCAGCTAAGGGTGAGGATTTGTGGGGAAGGCCCCTTGCTCCATGTGCACTCAGCCATGCCACCCTCCTTGCTTTTTCAGCCCTGGACTTCAATGCTGCTTGCAGCCCTTCTAGCACTGGCCCATCTCTACCCTTCAGTTGCCCACCAGCCTGCTACCCAGAACACTGGATGCTCTCCACAGAGGTGGGAGGAGCCTACAAGTGCTTCTTGCTGGTGTTACAAGCCCCATCTCCCCCTCCTTAAACCCAGCAATCTGCAGGTACTGGCAAGCTCTCAGGTGGTGCTTGCCCCTTGCTGGGCTGGCAAAGCCCCATCTGCAGTGTAGCCAAGGGGCTGAGAAACACTGCCAGCATGGCGAGGGGGCAGCCCTGCAGAGCTAGTGTTCCCTGGCAGAGAAGGGGAGCTTACTGGCCCATCTCAAATGCCCTGTGATTTATTCCCTACTATTTACTCCTTGAAAATCATTCCTGGCTATATAGTCACCGTCTCCATATAAAAATTCAGAAAATAAAGCTACAGACCCAAAACAGATCAGCATAAGTAGTGTCAAAGTATCTCGTTGATGGTTTTAATTTTAGGTTAGAAATGGCCATTGCTTTGCATATGAGCGGACAGAGGGTGCAAAATCTGTAAGGAAACCAAACGCTCAGCTTCACATTCAGACATCATTCTCTGTCTCCTCTTAACCCGTATTACGACTAAAAGGATCAAGGAAGTTAAGTATCAGTGGGGCTGGTTGAGATTTTGTTGTGGTTGTGTAATGAGAAATATGGCATATTCCTGCTTTTTTTGAACCGAGAGTCAGATGGAGTGTAACTAACATTTGTCACGGTACCTCTAGTCAAGTTAAATACGCTGGAGTAGAACTGGGGGGGAATCAGGAGGAATAATTCAGTCCCACAACTGTGACTTACAGGCTGGAAGCAGGGCAGTATGGAAGCAGTGACAGTTCCTTGACAGTTACTTTTGTCCTGCCATAGGGGTTGTAACAATTACACTTACACTTAATTACTGCACTTAGACTGTGGTAGGCTAAAGCACTCAGTAGGATAGGAGGTGTTAAGAAGCAGAATGCATTTTAAATTTAGAAAATCCCCTTGAGAAATATCCTTATTTCACACTTATTATTAGCAAAGCCAGCTTTGGAGAGAAAATCTTTGCTTCCGTGACTGGAACCAGTGTCTTCAGCAAAAAGCAGGTGTATAGAAATCCCTCGTATGAGGACATCGACGTTCCATCTGCTCTGAAAATCTAGTAGCCGCTGAGTCATCTCCTGTGCCATGTATATTTGA
Organism: Calonectris borealis; assembly: GCF_964195595.1. Taxonomy (NCBI): domain Eukaryota; kingdom Metazoa; phylum Chordata; class Aves; order Procellariiformes; family Procellariidae; genus Calonectris; species Calonectris borealis. The sequence continues at coordinate 19,725,457 of NC_134320.1, read as the reverse complement.
CATAATTTTTAAAGGTTATCAATACTGGGGCACTGCATGCTTAATGGATAGGGTTTTTTATCTTATTTCATTTTCCTGTGAGCCTGAAAGTAAATACCTGTCTGATCCTGCTACTGTTAAATTCAATGACTAAAGTCCTTGTTTGTTCCAATGGTGGAGGATTTAATGTTGGAAACTTAAATAATTGAAATAAGTGACCCGTAGTGATACGAGGCACATATCCAACAGGCAGAAGGTCATTTTCTTCTTAAGCTGTTTATAGGTGTGAATTAAGATGCCTATTAAAAATGCTTTACCATTTCTTCCAGATTCACCCATGTAGCAAAATACATGCAGAGCAAGCAGAGTTTATAGGGGGAGGATTGGAGCAAAAAATTACAAATAACATATTGTGCAGCTCACAGTCTTGGCTGAAGCTGTCAGCACCCAGCAGTTTCTGTTGTGCTGCTTATGGGCTGAGATTTTTGGTATCCTGTACTCATTGTGCACCTTGTGTGTTGGGCTCCTTTGAAAATTTGGGTACTTGTTTTCCTGCCTAATTGGAAGCAGAACTCATTTGAAAATGTATTCGCTTACCCTCCAGGGATGGTACTATACCAAAATACAGTGTATGCTTTGGCTTAATTTAATAAGTCATAATCTCTTCTCATATTTTATTACATTTTAGCGCGAAGTGATTTTTTCCAGAGATGACTCAAAATAATACAAAAGAAACAAGCTTGTCCTGTGAACAAAACATGAATTATAGCTGATAAAATCAAGATAGTTTGAAGGCTTGCCAGCACAAAGAATGAACTCCCTCAGATTCCTAACTTACAGAGTAATGTTAGCAACCCCAAATTTCCCTAGTAATTTTGAAGTTTAAAGGAACCTTAAGGACACTCTAAGGAAATCAATAGAAAGAAAAAATTTCCTGTTAACGCAGAGAAGAATCACTACGAAATGAGGAAAAGAACAAGGTGATTTCTGCTGTTTTGATGAAGACCCACAGCTTACAGTGCTCTTGGACACACTTAACCTGTGCCTTTTGGATGTGGATGTTGTTATGCTCATTGGAAACTGCCATTTCAAGAAAGTATGTAATGCTGTCTGTGGAAATGTCGGCATAAGCAGAATGAGGTGTTCACCTGGTTTTCTGAGTTTCTTGCATCGGGGTTATTGTACCGAAGCTCTGTAGACTGCGTTATCTCACAGTTCCTCACCAGGTGCTGTCCAAGATGTGAGCTTTGGCTTTTAAAGCCATTTATGGATGGAAGACAGCACACTGCTGGCTCAGGCTGCGAGCCTTCACATGGGAGTGTAAATTCAGCATGCAGCTATAACTGAGCATTCAGAGATTTACATTGTGAATCTCGTATGATTTAGTATTCTGGTGGTGCTGTTGTTCTTTTTAATGGTGGAGAGCATCTTTCAGTCAGGCTTTTCTACAAAAGGAAGTGGAACTGATTCAAAGAATTAATATATCGGGTTTTTTAATATACTGAAATCATGTTTAAGGATCCAAATAAATTCAAAAAAATTCATCCTATAAAAACCTGTAAAGAGCCTCTCTTTGTCCTCATCAGTTTCTCCATAGCAGAATTCAAGAAATCAACTGATTTCAGTGGAGACAATATCTTGTGAGGTGAAATCAGCCCCAGTTCAGTAAAGAATAAAAGAATGTATGTAAGCACTTTTACACTAAGGACATGCTTAAAGGTTTTGAATGTAAGTAGAGTTGTGCCTAAAGTGAAACTGGCTAAACAGTTTTAGGTGTGAAAGAGACAGTCACATAAAGCACATGAGACTCTGTCTCAGCGAAGCACTTCAGGATGTTCTCAGGAACTTTGTCTCACACAGGAACTTTTTTCACAGCACACGTGACATATCATCTTGTTATTTTTAGAATGACAAATAATGCAAAAGCCTGTTCTTACACCATGACAGATCATTCATTTTTCTAGATGCTTTACACCAGAGTTTTCAGAAGATACCCACCAACTCTGAACCTCAGTGTTTTCTGCACAGTTTGAGGGGTTTGTAATCACCATGCTTCTCTGCTTCATGCTTTAGAGATACGTTCTTGAACATTCCCCCCAATCTGATCTCTGTTGGTGTATTTTTGCCTCTCCAAAATTGTAATTCTCAGAAATAAGACACCTTAAGCCACTGGCAATATTTTAAAATGTCTGAAGATCGTATTCCAGACTTCCTTTGTAGCCTTGGGCAAGTTTCTTAACCTGTCTCTAGCTTCAGTTTCTTCACCTGAAAAGTAGGAAGAATATCTATGTTGTATGCCTGCTGTGCAGCTTAATTCAGAAATGTGAGCAGGACGTGCTCTGAACTCCTGGGGTGCAGAATACAATTAAGCTACAAAATATTATTAGTACTAGTACTAGTATTAAATAACAATACACATTTATTCTAAATATAACATTCCCCTACTTCATACAATACTATCTCAAAGACCATTCACATTAGAGAGAGACACTCTGTGGGGTATGGGTGAAGTCTTAGCTTCATGAAAATTTTGCCATTGGCTTCTGTGGGGCCAGAATTTCACTTCATGGTCAGTCTTAAACCTGTGTAAATCCATGCAAGATCAAGGCTTCTATATTGTGAAAATGTGAGTTGTCCTGAATTTTTATAAATCCTGCAGAACCATTTATTGGGCATAAAATACATTTAAAAGGAGAAAAACCATAACTATACATTTCAAATCAGTTAAATATTGCTGGCATTAAATATATGTTAGTCTTACAAATAATTTGGAAATATTATTTCAGTGGAAAGATTAATCAAGGTTCAGAAATATCCCAGAGTCAATGATACCCATTGCAACTGCTGTCTGAAATCAGTATGTACTTTCCAAACTCTTCAGAGGACTAGTCTCTGCTCCAAAGAATTCAAAGCCTAAGATGGAGAGAGACAAATCCCTGAAATAAAAAAATAGCCTCTCAGTGTTTTTCAGATACTGAGATCGGAATTGGTCGAGGTTGATGGCAGTCTACTCTCTTTTCCGTTAGGATTTTGTTAAAAATGAAGACTGCAACACAAATGAGATTGAGAGCGTACAAAATCTGAGATGAGGAATCAGTTCCCCACTGCCACATTTTTAGCCTGAGAAGTACATAGCCACAATTTGAGGCAGACTTTTCAGTTCTCCTTGTATAAGTGTAATAGTGGTTATTTTAAATGCATGCATCATACTGAAAGGATGGTGGAATGGATGCTTTCTAGTTCAAGGTCTGCTGCTGAAAACATTTTCTGCTTTATAAGCTGTATGCATGCTGTGATGTCTCATAGTGCTCAGTGAGAGTACTCTTGGGTACCAGGATTTGCAAGATTCAGGCCAGAACAGAAGGTAAGATTAAGCTCTGAACTGATACAAGTGGACGAACTGCAGGTGTATAGAGGGTAGCAAAACTACACTAGTTGCTGCCTACGTACCACCTCCTGGTGTCACTTGGAGATTTTTCCCTTCAGCCTGTTGCTGCAACATGTAGGTCTAATAGATCACGTTTTTACATCATATGCACCAACTGGATCTCTGCTCTGTTTAGCTCATTAACAGTTAATATTTGTCAGCCATTTTCTCCAACAAACAGAGCCATGCTTTCATGGAGAAACTCTTTATCAGCCTGGCAACTTGTGAACTCCTTAGCATTTGATCTGATGCAGACAGTGCTCCTGATGCAATCAATAGCTGTAGTGATTGAGTAGCAACCTGAGGGACTGGGCCCTGGATGGGCTAACACAGCTGAGAGATTAAGTGAGTGATTGAAATGCTTTCAGTAGAGTTAGGAGCTGTCCCCTTAGACAGGAGATTTTCTGCAGACTAGAGATTTTAGACGTCCTCATATGAACTCTGATGTATAGGCAACTCACCCCTAAATCAATCTTTTCATCCTATAAACATGGCTCACAAAGTGACTCAACTCCCAAGAAGGACCTGGAGATCCTGCCTTTCATGCTTCCACAGTTGTGTTCTCCATTAGGTGAAATGTTGGCTCCCTTCAGTACAGAATAATGCAGCTTACTGGCTCCTTCGACAGAGTGAGTCTCCTTGGAGTGACTGGGAACAGCAGAACCTCAGAGCTACCCTGGGTTGAGCTGCCAGAGCCATGAAACCCTTTGCTCTCCTGGCCATGAGGAAAGGCAGCTCTAATTGCTGCACCTCTCCAAATCTTTTCAATGCCCGTGTGACATTTTCACCTTCTAGTCTTTCAGAAGTAGCCCTGAAAATGAGCACTGTCAACCCAGAAAAAACAATGTGTTAATCTCCAAGGTCATCCAAGGGACAAAACAAACTTGGGGCACTTTAGTAGCTGGGCTTCATAACCTCTCTGCTTTGTGCCAATGTGACCAAACTCTGGAGACCTCACAGATTCATTCCTCACCTTGGTTAACCAGCTTTATCTAGCAGCATGACTGGGGTCAGTTACACTTACTAAAACTCCTGACCTTGGATAAAGCCTCACTGATCCGCTCAGCAGGGCAACATCCTTTTTCAATACTGATAAAAGGCCTGATTCTGTGCACCGTTACGCAGTTTGCCACTGAGTTATTCTTGACTAACACCAGTGTTAGGAAAACACAGCAAAGATTTCTAAAACGTTTACATGGGATATTATTTTGGGTTTTTTTGTTTGTTTTTTTTTTTTTTTAATTGATACTAATTGATCAATACTTTTTCCATGGCACAGCGAGAGTCAAAGCTAGAACTGGGTCTGCATCTGCTTATCAGTGCTGCTTGCTGCTTTTGTAGTGGAAGACAGTATCATTTATTGCAAAATATATGATATCTACAGGATAACTAAAGCTTTGTCTATGTGGGAAAATATAGAGGATTAAACTGATGCATAAATTTAAGGTTGGGTGAAAATTTATGTGAACATTCTTCTTCTGGTGTATGAGAGATTTGTCTGAGTTTAGCTTAAAGTGAAGCTCAAAGAGACATCATCTCTGGGTATATTTCTACCCTGCAAAAAAGTACTAACTTAATTAACTGTGTTTTCTCTGTTTAGCATGCCAAAATTTTGACCTGGTGTTTGGGCCACAGGAGGTGTTCTTAGGTAAGTGCTCAAAAAAGTTTTCTTTTCCTCTGTGAGACCTTTCTTGCCAGGTGATTCAGGTCAGCTACTGTGATAAGCCAGGATGAGATATCCATCTCTGAATCCAATTGTGCTAAAAAAGAGGGGTTATTGTCTCCCAGTCTTTCCTCCTCTCCCAGTTGTTTGTCGGTGTCTCCCTGCCAGATGTTATCACATCCTCAGATTGTTTGTAGAGATGTTCAGAAGAGTGTCCTTAAGTTGCTTCTGACAAAATCCTCTGGGTTAGCTAAGAGCTATTACTTAAGCCATCTTAAGTAAACCTGTCTTGTTTTGATTGATAGGGATTGGGAATGCCCTTAAGAGACTATGTATCCTGCCTGCCTGCTGATCTGGTGGCAGGGCAGTGGCAGGTAGCTGGAGACAGTAACCACTCATGAATTTGCAAAGAGAACATCTGCCCAACATCCCAGAGTAACTCCTCAGCCTCATTGACACCAGTGGTGGTGGGCTGGGACTCCTGGGTTCTGTTCCTGATTTAGCTGCTGGCCCACTACATAGTCTTGAGCACATCGACCATCTATGCCTCAGTTTCTGCATCAAGGCATAATCATCTTCACAGCAGGAGGACTGTGAGAGTTAATTGTAGAGTGATTTGATCCCCTTGGTGCTGAGTTACAGGCGACTGGTGCTACTTCTGCACTTCATAAGAATTAACTTTTTTTTTTCTTTCTGGTATCTTGAATAAATGAAAAGCCAAATTTGTGTTCACAATGGGAAACTATACTTCACTTTGAAGAATGTTGTTTATTCTGATGACTCACTATCGGGATTGTTGCTATGCTAAGTGGCCCAGCAAGGAATCCTCCTTCTCTGCCCTCATCAGAACAAGCACACAATTCCCAGGAACAACACATCAAACTATTCAGCTGTCCACATGGAGGGCTAAAATCTGCTGTCTGGGTGCCTCTAAAATTCAGTTTGACTTTGTATTGCTGGGTAAGGTTAGCATGAGTGCATCCTTATGTGTTTTCAATTAAAACTCACATCAGCTTCTCAGAGAGACCAACACAGGTAACACCGGAGTAAGCAATAGCAGCCCTGGCTCCTTATCTGCAATTACTCTGACTTTATTTTTGGTCATAGGGTGATGTTAGTTGTTACGATGTGGAAAAAAAAGTCATTGTTACATGCTAGCTGGGTTGCTAAGACTGTAGTGTAGGCAAGACAAATTGTTGATAGAAAACCCTACATGTCAGTGAGAACATTGGAAAGGAAGATTCCCCTTCCAACATTAACACAAGTTAGGAACACCTTTTCTCCTTCTGAAGACGGGCACATAAGGCCATGTTGTGTAACGTCGTATGAATCTAAGGCCATAGCTCTGCAGTATAAAATATTTGTCAGCAATGCCAGCTTGAGGAGTTCCCATCCCTGGCTCATTCCAGTGACAGAGCACGGTCCCTCAAGTGGTCATCTCTGTTGGCAGCAAACCACAGTGCAGAGGTAGTAACAAACAGTGGGGTCATTTCACTCTTGAAGAAAACAGAGTATGTAACTATGCCTGGAAGTGTCTGCTAGGTGGTGCATGGCTGGATTGCTCCCCAGTTTGGCTGATGTTCCTCCTTACACCACCCTGGCTTTGTAGAACAGTATTGCATATATGTGGATATATATAATCTGTAATATGGTCTGAGTAACTCTTCCAGTGGAATAGCTGGGGTAGGGTAGTGCTGCTTATGTGGTTGGAAGAATCTAGAATTGAGCCCTAAAATGAAAATTAACAACTATTCCTTGGTGGAGGGTCAGTGTGCAAGTGGTTTTGTAATACTGCTATAGCCCAGGAGTTAAAAATCTATTTTCCAGCAAGTATCCTTCCAGAAAATTCTCACTCTTCAAATTATTATAAGATGCTTTCAGCTCTCCCAAGATGATATGATGGATGGTGAGAAAAGCAAATTAAACATACTGAGCTTAAGCTGGTTTACTGCTTAACTGTATCCTCTACTGGGTTTACTGTTTTTTATTTTAAGCTGCCAAAGGGTTATTACCATCTTAAAGCTGGGAGTTCCAGTCTCCAAATCCCTATAACATCATGCAAAAGTAAATGGGACAGTTAAGTGACAGACACTGTCATAACTTACCCACTGGAAGCTCACACAAGCTTCTGACATTAAAATCCTGCCTCTGAAGGCACAGAACCAAATCCTGTCATCACCTGAGGCAAACACAGTGTGACCACAGCAGCTTTGGGTGGAGCTATGTCCACACCACCAGACACAGTTAAGGGCCAGCCCTTACCATCTCTGTATCCAAAGGGCATCTTACCCTCTTGTGTCTGTCTGAGCAGTCGCAGTGCGACAGCCCCTCTCATGATTGAAATCTTTAAAAGGAGACATGGAGATGGTGGGGGAAGGGTGGGAGGTGAGATTTCTCAGAGTAGTCCAACCCAATTAATTCCCCTAAGGGTGGGTTGGGATTGCAGGAGTATCTCCTGGCAGCCTCCTGCAAATGGGGACCATCCACTCTGGTCCTCAGAGGCCATCTCTCCCTCCCTCATCTCCACCATGCCAGGGCTCCTTTGGAGCAGCATTGCCAGACATCTGTTAGCTGCTGCTACCTCTAATCGATTCTCTGCTTGCCACACAGTGGGCCCCAGGAGCAGCTCGCACTATCTCAAGTGACATTAGTTAACTGCTCTTTTTTCCTCTCTCCGTGGCTGTCTCCGTGGCCACTGTCACCTTTGCGTGGGTTTGCTGTGGCACCAGGGTTCCTCCTTCCCCAGCAGGATGGAGCCAGGGGACAGGACCTGGGGCAGGGAGGACAATGCGAGAAGCCTTTCCCCCTCCTCTTGTTCCAGTGTATAGTCCAGGCCGCTCGGCTGTTTTTCTGACACATTTCTCTTTGCTCCCTGCAAAGGCTCATTTTCTCAGGCTGATTTCAGAAGCAGTGGGAGATGCCGATGTGAAGCCAGCGTTGTAAAAGCACACTGAAACCTAGCTTAGACTTGGAGCCTGGCCTAGCCAGATCAGCAATAAAATTTTCAAAAGGAAAGAGGAAAAAAGCTATTTCCCATCACAGGAGCAGTGGGGTGTTTTCCATGGGAACAATGATGTTCTGGTTAAGTTCTAAGAACTTTTCTAATTATTAGGCCAAACCAATGTGAAAGCTGATGTCAGCAGGAAGAGCTGATGGGAGGAATTATAATTGTGTCTGGGGCCATATGAAAGCATTATACCATGTCTTGCTCCAGACTTTGCATGAGTCATTTTCCTCCTGGTCAGGATTTTGTATTGAAGTGCAGACTGGCAGTTGTCTGGATCTTTCCTTGTGCCAAAACTGCTGTGAAGTTGGTTTTGTTTGTTTTTTTTCCAGTGCCACTGTGAGAAGTACCATCAATAGAATTTCTTTGCTGTGGAGGGAGCATCAAGCAAGGCATCACACTGCGTGGGGCAGTAATTGCAACACTTGCTGCTGATTTATTGTCAGCAAGTTCTCTTGTGGAAAGAGTGCTTCCTCAGTTCCATCCATAAAACTCCATTGGTTTCAGGAGGAATTATGGCTGCTTGCCACTTCTGAGTATCTGCCTCTGAGTGCTTAGGTCTTTAATTGTATGTAGATTTTCTGTAGAAGCCTATTTGCTGCAGAGACCTACCTTTAGACACCAAACTGCAGGACTCTTCCCCAATTATACTGTACTTTCCACCTGTAAAGCTGAGATAACAATTTTGCCCATCCCTTCATTAGAAGGCATTTTTAAAAGCAGATCCACCAAGTGATCTACCTCTTTCCTCCCCTTTCAGCTCATCCCAGCTCCTCGTGGCATCACTGAAGAAGTACCCACTGTTTTCAGATAGAGCTGGATTGGACTCCAGGATACTCTGAAGAGACAGAGTCACCAATTTATTGATGTTGTCAACAAGTGAAAGGGGTTACAAGACTGTGTAAATCTAAATTTTGTAGGAAGCAACAAAGCAAGCGGTCATGTCATAGAAAATGGGCAAAGCCTGCAAGTGATCCGACAGTTGTGTCAAGCACTTCCCGCTACAGTCTTCAAATCGGAGAGAAAAACCCATCAGCTGCCTTGTGATCCGTGTCATTCGTGTCCATATGATGAGTTAAGCCACCATAGTAGCATCAGCCCCACTCATTCACAGCTGTATGATACTTGCTGAATCCTCGTGCAGTCTTTCCAGTGCATAATCTGGAAGGCTTTGTTATATGTCAAGCCTGCTTAAATGTTCATGCACTTAAAATATTCAAAATCTTCTGTCACACCCACAAAGCACTGGCAGAGCTCCCCTTCCTCAAAGCTCTTCTAGGCTGCTCTGGGAGAGGGCTCGACTTTTTAGCCAGTGTGGGTGTTAAGCCGGTGCTCTGAAGAGTCTGTGCTCGGTGCTGGTATGAGGTCTCTATTCACACTTGAGCACAAATTTTCCCAGACTCAGACATGTGGATACCCAGAACTTTCCAGTTTATGCATGCAGGAATATGTACTTGCACAAAATGCACCAGCTTTGCACAGGATTTTAAAGCACAATTGCTTTTTGCTTAGTAGCACAAAAATATACAAATCTACAAAAAAGAAAAAAAAAAAACCACTAACGAAATACCTATATTTCCTGCCTCTGTTTCTTTACCACCATGGGCATTACTCAGAGTCCTGTAAGTTGATCAGTTTTTCTTTGCAGTTCATCTTAGGACTTTTGAACCCTGCAGTCTTTTTCAGCTCTGCCTTTTGGCTGGTACCTCAGCTAAACCAGAACACGCATGCTGAAAAAGCATTTCCTTCTTCTGCCCCATCTTCTGCTCCAAAACTTGTGTATTTTACTGCACGTGTGTTTCTGTATCCCAAAGACTGATATATCTTGATTTATGTATTTGTTTTTGATAATTTTCTCTGCTGCAAACCGCAGTCCTCTGCACAAGAGCTGGAAGAAGTGACTTTTCCTGCTCCATCTTATCTTCTTCTGACAGTAACTCCTGAAACAGATAAGCCTCCTTCCGTTAGTCCTTCGCTGTTTTCTGATGCAAATTCATAAAACTGGAATTAAAATTCATCCTGCTGCAGTATGTGGTGGTTTCCCTCTCGACAGTTTTCTGAGTGAGAGCAGCAAGTGTGAAGGTGTTGAAAAGCAGCCTGCAGTGCTCCATGTCAGCTGTAGCTCTCCAGCAGGAAACACTGCTGTAGCGAGATCAAAAACTGATATTAGCATGGTGTCTGGGGCAATGCTGCCTATCCTTTTTATTCTGTTAGAGGACATGCTATTTTCTTGCTTCATTGCTTCATCTGTAGCACACTGGCAGTGGTGACTGTCATTATTATTATTAAGGGATAGTCTATCATGCTTTTCAGTGGAAAATTGGATTCTTGACAAAATCATTTTGCTTAAAGTTTTGGTTTTGGTGGGAAAATTTCACTTTTTTAATTAAAAATCATTCAAAGAATATATTTTTTGCCTGAAACTTTCAGAAAGTGTTTCTTTAGTGCAATGTTGTTAATTTTATGGGACATAGGGACAGATGTGTTTATATTTTCTGTCTTGTTTTTATGGCTCACTACTATAGCACTGACTCTTGTGGTTCTTCAGAATACCGTTCAAGCGCCAAAGAATGAACAGAGGGCCAGTATCTATTTCACAGTTTTATCAGGATAAATCCATGCTAGCGCCACTGAAAGCCAGGCAGTTTCTTTGTATATATGTCAGTCTATCCACGGGGCTTCTTGACTGGTTGAGCACTGGGGGCAGAGCTCCCTAGTGGAGACATGGCTTATATTGGCAGAATAATAGTCATCTTTTGCCAATATACTTCAAACTAGTTTCCCATACTGCATAAACTATGTCTGGAAGAAAACTAGTTTCTGCTGACTTTGCTTTTGTCAGGACAAGAAAAATATCCAGCCTCTGACCGAGACAGTCCTATGACCAGAGACGTTATGTGCAGGCAAGGGCTCAGATGCAGTACCTGGTCCTCACTGCCACCTGGCTAGCCCTGCAAAGGATTTTTTGCTCTTGTTGCTCCCTTGTAGTAAAACCAAATAACACCGCTCCCCACCTCCTCGATACTTGGGTCAAAATTATAAAGGTGCAGGCAGATTTGGTAGGTAAAGCAAGTGCCCCCATTAGTCTGTGATTTTCATGTGAATGGCTAGGTTCATCACCGTGACCTGCCAGCAGAATAACGGTCTGTCTTCTTGATGATAAGCCACAAAACCCTGGAGGCGCTCCTGGCACCTTCTGAAGTGCAATCTAAGGTGCATGTCAGCACTGATTAAATGGAAGCTTTATAGAAGGTGGTTTGGGCCTTGATTATTTCAGAAGCACCAATAGTCAGGGAACTGGATCACTTGAGCTGTCAGCTGGGTGATTTAGTACAACTTCTATAGGGAATAATGAAGGTTGTGATAAACTGCAGTGTAAGAAGCCGGTAAATAACTTTTATGGTAGAACTGTATTTGGAAACACTGAATAATGGCAACTAGTGTCACAGATCTTATGGAAGGGTGCTTTCCAGAGTTATATATTTAAATGGACATAGCAGGTCTAAGCCACTCTCTGGGAACTCAGTTGAAATCGATAGAATGACTTCAGGGTTGATTTAAGAAAAGAAAACGCCATCAGTAATGTTACATTTTTATTGATAACGTGAAACAATTACCTCCTTTGGAGAGGAGGAGTAAATGTGTTTATGTTAATGCTGATTTATTACTTTATTACTTCTATAACACAAAACAAGGCTTCCAAATCCTAGCATCCACTTGTTTTTTTATCTTGGCCTATTTATCAGTTCTTTTTATCATGAAGCCCACACAAATGAGGAGAGACATTTATTGTGTTCTTTTTGTTTCACAATGCATAATTCAAATCTGGAAATACGGTTTTCCGGAAGAAATACACATCTCTTTTTAACACTTTTCTCTAATTTTATTTTCTATAGGTTATTTTAAGAACTGGTCACATTTGGGTCTTTATTTTTATTGTTTTTAAATTCAGAAAACTCTCTAAATTAACGTCCAGTGGAAAATTAAATCTTATGTTCTAGTTGTAGACAGAATTAGATTAATAGATTCTTACTAAAAATTATACATGAGATTCCTTTTATGCTTTCATGAGCCAAATTTCTTTGCTACTCTACAAAATTTTCAGAGTAAATAACTGAAGTCAGTCTGCAATACTATTTGCTTTTGGAGTGCTATACCATGGATGCTGTACACTGGATAGGTTCTTGCATTGACTGTAATTGGAATTTGATTTGATGACACTCGAAGTGTCCGTACACATGGAGATAACTTCTCAAAAATCTTTCTGCAACAAGTTTTCTCTGCTTCCCTGCGCTTTGGGCCCTTAGGGAGCTTAGGAAGCTGACATTTTACTCTGTTGGGGCCGGTGCAGACTGGGGTGCATGACTGTGACATGCTGATGGATGATGGAGGACCAGGTGTGTGCTGAACCATCAGACCTGATCCTGTTCCAGTTACAGCTGGTGCCCAAGTTTGCTCTGACTTCGGAGAGCGGGCTCCTGGGCTGTGCTGCAGGCAGTAGGAGCTCTGGATGTTTGAGGAAGGAATAAGTGGCCGTGACCACTACCTGATCTCTGTGGCATTCATTTTGCCCATCAGCTATGTAAATCCTCTGCAGGCCTTGTTTTTCTGAGTCCTTGTTATTTACTTACCGCCAGTGAAAGGTCTTGGTCTGGCTGCCTCACATACTGACATCCAGCCCACTATGCACCTCTCAGATGCTTTGGTGTATACCATGATGATGCCTAGAGATTTATACGGTGCTGGGCCCTTGCATTTTCTGATGAGTTTTTGTCTCCCTTTGCAGTGTCTGTGGCCAGGCAGAACACAGTGGGATGTGCTCCCATGTAAGAGGTATTGGAGAATCTGGGGACTCCAAGAGCATAATAACACAAGTACAATTTAGGACAGGTCAGACAGAAGCTTTATTAACTATGATCATAGTGAGAGAACATTTGGACAGCATCTCCCTCTCTGCTCCCCTGTTCTCTGCCAAGTGATTGCAGAGACCCAGCCTATATACTGTTTCCGAAAAAAAACAGGTGAAGAAAACAATCATTTCAATGCAAACAAAGCTGGATATCCATCTCTGGGAGGGATGGACTCCTTAAATAGCTTGCTAACTGCCACAATTCTAAGAAGGAATCAAACAGTAAATGATGTGACCATATGGAGAGATGGTCCTTGGTGGAGCCTATAGGAGTGATACACCCAGTATTATCTTAGCTCAGAAGTGGGGAGTTGGGAACAATCACAGGCTTTTAGTCAAAGGGAATGTTCTTTTAGTTAGGATAAACTTCTTAGCCAGACCTCTCAATTCTTAAATATTAATAATTTTTCCACCACAGAGGTAATGTGGGGTGAGCATCGTTTTTCTTAGGTTGCAATGAATCTGCAATAAGTGTTGAAACTCCTTCAGTGTACCCCCTGCAAAGAAGAGATTTTAAGATCAGAATTATTAGAAAAGTGTCAGAAAACATGAATAGCAGCAGGGAGCTGTTATGGCTTATAAAGTGGCATAAGGAGAATCTGAGGGATGCCAGGAGGGTGGAAAATCAGTTAGTGCAATGCTTGCTCTCTGCCTTTTGAATTTCTGGAAGACAGCTGAAATTTGGGAACATTATGGTCAGCTTTGTGACCCCTCACTACAGCTCTGTGGTTTTGACTTACAAGTCCTAGGCAGCTTCTGACTGACTAGAGTCAGTTGCTATAAACTACAGTCAGTAACTATAAAAATGTTCTTCTCTGCAAATAGACAGTATCACTAGATGATATGCTAGGTGAACTTTTGTTTAGGACCAATCAGGGATTCTTTGACCAGCTTTTTTCTTTTGCTATTTTTCCCTTCAGAAAAATCCTAATTTATCAAAATTGAAATAATTCATAAACCAGGATCCTTTTCCACTATTCTTCTCATTCAGCCAAAGCATGGAACTGCTTTTTCAGAATGTGCATGACAGGATGTTTTGACATTTTTAACCTGAAATCTTCATATTTTTATTTAAATTGAAGTTACTTTCTACTTCGAAGTTTTAAGAAAATGGAGATCAGAAAATTTAAATGAAAAAAATTAAAATAGAAACAAAATGTTTAAAAATAATGACAACAAAACATCCTGAGTGACCTAACCTGAACGTTTTGTTCAGCTTTCAGTTTGCAAAATTTCCAAGTTTTCCGTACTTGACTGCACCACAGATGCAGAACATTGATGAAGCAGGATTCTTTGGTTGGCACAGAGGTTCCTCCTGCCCTGCAACAAGCATGTAAAATTGTGACATAGCAAAGTCAGCCCTGAGGAAAAGGACTTAGACCGGGATCCAGGATGTATTCTGACATTTCCAACAGTTTTGTGAAGTAGCAAATTTTTCCTCTCTCTCTATTCCTGCCTCCTTTGAACTACTGGAAATCATTTCTTTGGATGAAATTAGCAAAAGGCTTTCCATAACTGCCTGAATGGATTCAGGTAGTAGCACATATAATGTATATAAGAATATAAGAGAACAAGAGCAGATTAGAAAATTGGCAATTGCAGTCCTATCATTCTTCATCCATTCATTTAGTTTAGTTGTTCCTTTCTAGAAACTGGCTGTTTCTAGTCTCCTCTGCCTTGTCTTTCAATAATGCTGCTGCTGTGTGTGGAGCCAGCCCCATGACTTTCTGAGACCCCTTCTCACCACTAAGCCAGGGCACTGCCCCTCGCTGGGCGAGGCGGCAGGTTTTGCTTCTGCCTACGTACAGAGCTGCAAAGTGGATGTACAATGTCCTGGCAAAAAGAAATGCTGCTCAAACCAGTGTGGGTATACCCCACAAAATCTGTACACAGGTAAAGTAATGCATTTATCCACTGCTCTGGGTTATGCTGTCATTCTGTATCAAGACAAATTCGTGTACTCGGAAGCAATCAGAAGTAATTACTCTTTAAGAAACAATAGGCGTCACTCTGTGGCTTCTATCTGACAGCTAAAGAACTTGGCTTCCTGTGAAAAACCCATACAGCTTAATCTTCTTGTGTCAGATCATATTTCCTTGTCTTCTCTTGGTAAATGTTTACATTGCTGCAGTAAAAGGGGCACTGCATGATCTTGGCTAACAGGGGACTGTGTGTTTAGAGATAGTAATGGGATCCAGCATCTTTCAGCTATCACTCTCAAGATGAATGCAAAGAAGGTTTGCAGGTACAGAATAGCACCTCTGCAGGGCTTGAGTGGTCCCATTCTCAGGAATAGATCCTGGTTCCACGAAGTCAATTCCTACTGTTACATGAGCTGATGCTGCGGCACAACAATGATAGGAAATGAAATTATAGGAAGTGAGCACGGAGACCTGGCTGTTCTTTTGCTCTTCAGGTAAGACGCTCAATGACATTCTAACTGATTCATTTTAGGAGTGTAAATATACGCGCTGAACCCTGCTTTTGCCACCCCTACTGCTGCATTTTCATTCCCATCACCCATTTGTCATTTTTAGGTGTTTCCTTAAAGATTGAACCCTTCCTAAAGGCTCCAGTGGCATCTTTGAAATCTTACAGAAATCTGAAGTCAGTGTGTGTGTCAGTCAGTGACTGTGTTTTACATTCTCCAGGAGGAACCACAGGATCCTTCTCAGTGAAGATGAAGCTAAAGAGTGGCAGACCGAGAGCCTGGTGAGCTCCATACTTGCAGTGATTATAAAGTGTGCCTCTTTCCTAGGTAGTAAAGTAGAGAGAGTCTAAATTTCACATCCTGGCAAATGCTGTCATCACTGATGCTGCCCTCAGAGGGTTGTTTCAACCTTTTGTAATTTATCTTTGCAGTAGCTTGTGGGAAAAGAAGACTGAGTAACTATAAAGTGATCTTGTGGTTAACTCAGTTAGGCAGTGCATAGGAAATCTGGATTCAGTTCCTGGCTTTGTTTTGGATGTTCTGTGCAACTGAATACACAGTCTCCATTCACCTCAGTTCTCCTTCCATCAGATATAACTAAGAACATTTCCATACCATCAGAAGGTGATTTTGAGGATATATTCACTGGTGAGAGATTGAAATATTCCATGTTATTCGGTGCTTGGATGTAAAATAGAGACAGGTCTGTTAAATACTATTCTTTAATTGGCTTTTGCTCTATCTGTGAGAGTTAACAGTGAAACAAGACTTTTAGGGAGGGACAGTCTCTTTCATCAAACCAAACTTTAGTTGACCTTCATTAGTCTTTAAAAAGATACTACAACTCTCAGTAAACTTTGTCGTGCTTGATTTCTTCATCAGGAGGGTGGTGTAGCACTGGAACAGGTCACCCAAAGTGGCTGTGAAATCTCTGTCTTTGGATATTTTTAACATGCTATCAGGCCAAGTCATGGTTGACCCGATCTGGTGTTGGCAGTAGTCCTGCTTTGAATGGGAGGTTGGGCTGGGGATCTCCAGAGGTCCCCTCCAACCAGCATTTCTGTGATTCTATGATTCTAATTAGCTTTGTCCTACATGGAAGTACCAAAGTTATTTTAGGAAATATCTGTGTCTTTGTGCAGCGGAAGCAAACAAGGTAAGTGTTTATTATCCTTTTTTACTAGTGTTAAGTAAGTATTCTAACAAGGGCAAACTCTTGAATAGCCATGCTTTCTGGCTCTCTCAAAGCAAGATTAAGGATAGATATTAGATTAGAGTAGATGTATTATCCACTTTTCAAATGAATTTTTATATTATATCCATTGGTTATGTGCATTGCATAATAATTTATTTGATAACACCATACTTATATCACTTCTGTATAATAATACTAAGACAAAAAATTGTCAAGCATTAATTTTACAAACGTTGCAAAATGCAGCTTAAGTATGTCAGTGTCTTATGAGGATACTTGAGGCTGAAACATCTTCTTCACCTACAGACTTTTCAAACTAACACATATATGCTCTACAGAGTTAACAGCTGTTACTATTCCACTAATGGGAAATTTTTTCTCTTTCTTATGTTAAAAGATAAATCATTATTCACTTCTTTCTGTCTTATGTTCAAGGTCCAAATAGTCCTATCTCTGTAATAGAAACCAGCAGAACTTAATTAGTTCTCTCAAGACTCAGAGTGATTTGTGTGTACGCTCCTCTAGCTATTAATGCTAAAAGCTTCCACATAAAGAACAAGAACTGTAGTGTAGTAATAACATGGGGTTCTCATTTTATGTTTTTATGTTTACTACTTGTTACTATTTCACTGATATGAACTGATATAAAAAGAGTGTGCATGCATATTTACAAGGATGCACAATGTAAGGAATTCTGCATGGTTCTATTAATGGGCTTTTAAATCCTGGTTTTGTCTGTGGAGGAAAATTGTTGCATTTGCATCCATCATTTTGTCCTGATGCATATATGAAAAAGGTATGAATGACACGTGCCAGGAATTGGGGAAATGAAAGATACAGAAATTCAAGGCACTGAGAGGATGTTTGTTTGTCTTGGCATATTCCTCCCATCATCTTACAGCTGCTATCTTACACCCATATTAAATGCCTAAATTCACCATTCTTGCAGTTTTTGTCCTGAAAAAAAAAATGTAGTAAGTGCAGTAAACAATAATTATTTTCCTTTGATGTTCATCTGATAATTTAAATGTTCCTTTTAAGCACAAAGGTCTGGCTTGTTACTCTGCACATGTGTATGCTGGGAGAAAGTGGAAGAAACCTCCCCATCCCCGGCTGTCCCTGCTGGGTACTGACCAGGTGGCTTCAGTCTTCCCTCTGAGTTGTGGCCTCCACAGGGTGGGAGAGAAGAGGAGCAGTGACAGCACCATTTTGGCTGATACTTTGGGAGCTCCAGAGCTGACTGTGTAAGCTCATAGCAGGAGCTCCAGCACCACGGCTCCCAAGTGGAACTGGAGTTGATATGTTTCATCTGTACTTCGGGCTGGTAATGCACTGCCCGTGGGACCCCGCCACCTCTTTTCTCTCGGCTACTAGAACACATGAAATGCAGGGAAAGGTGCATGCTCTGCTGTCCTGTGAAGTATCTAAGGAGAATGTTTTTCCTGGGTATGTAGATTCCCCAGGAGGGAGACACAACCGTGAGAAAGGTCTGTTACAGGGCTGACCCGAGATTCAGCCAGGTGCAAGGGCACACGTGGGTAGTGCCACAAGTCAGGAAGAGGACATGCCATTGCTGAACTGTGAGACACAGTAGTCTCCATCTCATACAGCCAACTATTGTGGGACTGAGGAGGACAGTATTTGCCTAAAAGGCAGAAGACCAAGCAGATGGTACCAAATCATAATAGGCTCTGTTCTTTTACCACGGATTTTTTTTCTTTTTAAAGGTGAATTTAATAGACTGATCCCAGTTTCAAGAGTAAATAGCAGTGGAGGATGCCGTGCCTGCCAGAGCTGCCTGGACTGGCTCTGGAATGACATCTGAACACAGAAACCCACGTTAATCTTTCTGTTCTGTAGGAGTCCTTGCACTGTGCTTTTTGCCATTATATCCAAAGAGTGTGGATTCAGCAACGTAGCTAACAGCTGTCTTGTGTCATTCGCTGTCTTGGTCTCTGCCTGGGCAGGCAGTAGTGCAGCTTGTTTCAGCAGGGAATGCCTGTCTAAATGTGTACTCTGCTCTGGGTTTATGTTGGAAAAGGAAAGATCAAAGCATGTGCTTGGAGTTAAAAATGGAGGCTGTATGATTAGGGACCTCATCTCATTCCCAGTCGCATGTGTATGTACATGTACTTACATGTACGTACCCCTGCCCCTCATCATCGCTGGAACCTGGGGCAGGAGACAGTTCTCTGAAAATCAAGCTGTTCCTTTAGATGGCCATAAGAGGTCAGGGCTGCCTTTGAAGGGAAGTGGACTTAACCTTATCTGTGACTAATTAGTTGTCTGCAATGAGGAGAGACCCAAGATCAGGTGATGATAGTGGCTCTGTTGAGTCAGAACAAAGCTCTGTCCAGCCTGGTGCCCTGTCTGACAGAGTGCGCTACTGGAAGCATAAGAAAAGAGCATAAAAGGGGGCACGCAGACAAGAGTCCTTTTTCTGTTATGCCTTTCCAGTTTCTGGCGCTCTGTATGGAGGCACTTCTGAGCTCCAGGCTGTATCTGAACTGCTGTATGTAGTGGCTGTTGGTGGATTCCCATGAATTTATCTAATTTTTTTGAACCCACTTATTCCTTTGGACTCTACATCAGTGACCTCCACATTCAACCACCATTGTATAAAAAGTGTTTCCTTTTTGTTATGAGGAGCAAAATGTAATTATTCCCTGTTTGCTTTCTCCATCCCACTCCATGCTAAATACCTCAATCACATCCAAGTTCAGCTGTCTGTTTGATAAGCGAATGAGTCTTTGTCTATGAAGTCTCTTCAGTTATAGAAGCCATTTGGTACCTCTGGTGTTCTCGCGGCCTCTCTTCACTCTACTATACATTTTTGAGATGGTGTGACCAAAATTGCATGCAGTGCTCAAGACATGAGCACACCAGGGATTGACAAAATTGCAGAATGATGTTTTCCGTTTTGTTGTCTCTTCCTTTCCCATTTGTCCTTAGCATTGTGTGAGAGTTAACAAGCAGCTCTATTGTTAGAAGAGCCTACAGGGAGAGCCTTGCAGGCTCCTCCTGGAGGAAGGATGCGGATAACAGGACACGATTTATCTGTTTAATTTATGTTGGACTGTTTGATTTTGCAAAATTAACTTCCTCCCTGAAGAAAGATGTCAGATGAAATTTTCAGTTGAAAGGTGCAAGGGGAGAGTGAGAGATTAGTGTTCATAGCAGTGCAAAGCTGTGTACTTTGATCCTTCTTCATGCTTGCTGCTCTGCTCCACAGTGTATCTTGCCTACAGGACAAAGTTTGGGGGCAGGACTGGGGAGACTGCCTTATCCAGAAACTGCCAACCAGATTGTTTCCCTTGGATCAGGCCCTATCTCAGCAGTTATGTCCTTGGCTTTTCACATGCAAAAGAAGCACTTTATTAAAAGAAACAAGATACTTCCCAGAGTCTGACAGCTTGCATTTTGAACTATCACCCCTAACAAGGGACCTTAAAACTGACCCCAAGACGTTAATTTAACCATTACAATTCCATTAGTCTAATTTGTCATGAAACATCTTTAACTAATTACCTACATTTGTAAGTTAGTCCACATGTCATGAGATAAGAAGTCAAGCATAGTCATAGGTCACTGCTCTGGGCTGCCATCACATAAGACAGACCCTAGATGAAAGGGAATTCAGAGCTGATAGGAGGAATCTGAATGACAGCTACTCAGTCAGTACAAGGCAGCTGTGGCTGTAATGTAAAAATTGGACCATTGTTTTAGAAGTGGTGTTTTGGAAAAGATGGGGCATGCCCTCATTAGCAGAATAAGGTCTAGGCAGACTGAGCATGCATTCCTCGTAAGCATTTGTCTTGAAGGTGGTGATTTGATAAATACAGGTCCCCACTAAAACCATTTGCTAAATTTGGCAGACAATAGTATCAAACATTTATGACTGAATTTAGAAATGTCCCTTTTCAAAGAGACCTGATTATGTCCTGAGTATTACTTTAAAAAGCTCATTTGGGAACTGCTGTTGGTTTCCTCAAATGACAAATGTTGAAACAGAGGGAAAGACCAATTAGGAGTCTGATTAAAGGTTGCTCAAGCCTTTCACCAAGTAGCATGTTTGGATTCAGCTGCCTATTGTTGGAAATCTGCCCATGAATTTATAGTGGGAGCTGCAACATGCTGTGTGCCACAAACACCTCTCTCTCTTAGATTTAGGCAACTGTAAACTTCCCTTCATTTCTCTTGTTCCAGTGCCTGTGACATTCCCCTAGAGACTAGATGAGGAGAAGGATATGGGATGTGATTAAAGCAGGATGAAGCATTCAGAAAATTCCCTCATTCTTTTTTCTGTTTCCTTCTTCCCTGAGAGAGGAGGTGCAGAGGGAGGCGGCCGAGAGCGATTTCCCCCCATCAATACACAGAGTGTCATCATCACACTTTTGGGTGCTGAGTGTGAGGGGTAATTAAATCCCTGCCTCCCCCCCAGCCCTTTGTCCCTTAGCTGATCCTTACAGACAGCAAACACAATTGAATTCTTCACTTCCATCACTCATTTGATCAATACAAAGGGCCAGCGATGACACAGCTATCCTGGTCAGGCCAGCCCTACCTTTGTACTTCCTAAGTACGGGCTCTGTGCAAGCCATAAATCACAGCTACTCTAAATTATAGAGGCTACCAACACATCAGAGGGCTGGAGCGGGAGCTCCCTGTGATCACAGCAGGGAGGGGAGGATAAGGAAGGCCCTGACCAAGCTGTCTTTTCTGTACTCAGGAGCTGTGTTCAGACAGCAAGGAAGAGAGCGGGCCTGGGAGTCTCTGTGATCCTCTTGCAGGCATAAGCCTGCCGCAGTGGCTCAGCAGTATTCTGCTGTTACCTGCTGTCCTCAGAAAAAATTGAAATCCTCTTTCTACAGGCCATAAGGCAGTCACTGAGATTGGGGGAAAACTTCCCTTGGTGGTGTATTAGTGCAGACTTTATACCTACAGATACCCTGTGGGGAGAGAGGACTCATTGATTTGTATCTTCCCCTTATCATCAGCCAGCACTGGGAGTGCTCTGTCCTCTGTGAAGAGGAGCAATGGCATTGCCAGGCTGCCCCCAACGCCTGCCACACAGCAGCAACAGCCCTGCACTATCGCACGGCTTGGTCGTGTGAACACCATGGCACTTCTTTCTTTCCTATGTGGAAGTTCACCGTTATTTTCTATCAATATTCCTCCAAATCTTTAAAGATAAATGAATCTTCAGGTCTTCAAATCTTTAGCCTGTCTGCGACGGGCATAAGGTATCTACCAGCCTGTAATGAAAAATCACAGGCAATCCATCCTTTCGATCTCTTGCTTTTATCCTAAGCTGATAAGGGAGGCCCTCCTGTGCTTGTCAGCTTTGCATTCTTGGTATGTGCAGCATAGCTGAGTATTGCAGATTAAAGGTGAAGAGTTGAACAGGGAAAAAAAGCAGGAGCGAAGCAGCTGTTTAATGAGATAGAGGGGCTTTCCTCTTGAAAACTGCTTATCCATATCCTGTCTGTTGGTAATTGCACAGAGTATTTTCTTTATGGAGCATGTTAGCACTGTTTTCCCTGTTTAATATATTTTACCCTTTTGCAGGATCATCTTTTCACCTTGGTAGCATTAAATCATTCTTTACGAAATTGTAAATGACCCACAACACATTTTTTCAAGCTGCTTAGTTCTGCCCTGTGCATCTTTTATCTTAGAGTTACTACAAAGTTCAAGCATGCTCAAGAGTCAAAGCTTAGATGGTCTCAATCTGTACCTGAGTTTGAGCCCTTTTCAAACCTAAGTTTGAAAACTCCTTTCCACCTAAGCCTGTCTCAAGCTGTAACAGAACCTCTAAAGTTACAAATCCGATATTGTTGAACTGATTTACAGTGGTAGGATGTGCTATGCTGACAGTTAGAACAAACCTTGAAAAGGTGAAGGTCACTTGAAGCTTGGCAGCTGCTTTAGCTTAGTCATGTGACTGGCTGTCTTTCTTTCTGCTGGAGTTATTTTCATTTTTGCAAACTCTTCCCTATGCCTTGCTCTGTTTTTCAGGTAGATCCTTCATCTCCTGGTGCCCCTAAGAGTCTTAGGTGGGACAGCTTCACCACTGGGGCCCGTGGCTCCATTGGTGGAGTCATTTGCTGGGATTCACCTCCAGAAAGCGACCTAAGAATCCATCATTACAAAATCTGCATAAGCTTATGGGGGTCAGAGCAGCTAAGAAAGATCACTGGAAAATGGCTAATGTATGTATTCTGCCACTATACATACCACTGTCTTTGTTGGTCTCTGGAGAGGTGCTGGGAGAGTACAAGAGTTGCTGACGGAGAAAAGCAAGAGAAGAGAAAGGATGCATCTGTCAGGAAGAGATGCTGTCATGGCTCTGGCTTGGTATGATAAAGAGCACGTGCTGCTCAGAGATCTGGTTGTGGACAGGCCATATTCCCCTGATCTCTCTCCCACTTGCTCCTGGAGGTCCTTCTTCTGTGACTGATGTGAACAAGCCTGGTTCTTTATATCACCTCCATGCGATTGGATCTACTGGACTGCAGATTAGGTTAGAAACAGGAACATTTCAAGATTGGGAAAAGTGATCTGGGATTTTTCTAATGGCAAAAGTTCCTGATCTCATTTGTATAGGTAATGTCAATATTTATATATGTATAAATGATAACAGGAGGGTGCAGAAATGGTGGGATCCTGGGTTGGGATAGGAGGGGTTTGCTGTGAGATGGGGGCTTCTGAAATGGCAGAGGCTTGAGGTCATAGTCTGGAGAAGATGGAAGCCCTGAAGAGTGTTGTCAGTCTGGAGCAGGAAAGGATATTGGGTTTGAGAATGTGGGAAGAAGAGAGAGAATCTGCCTCACAATGGATTGAAGGATTTTATTTTGGAGACTTGAAGGATTGAAGGAACTTATTTCACATGACTATTCCTCCCTCATCCCATGCACATGACTGCATGCAACAGTCATTTTTGCTGATGGAAATGTGGTAGCTCTATTTTCTGCCCCACCTTCATCTCGTTGTCTTCTTACTTGTCCATACAGTATCATATACCCTATGGCATCATATAATTAAAATAGATGATTATGCAGATGCAAATGGATCCCTAAGGAAATCTAGCACATGGACATAACACCAAAGGCAAGTTTTAACTGATTAAGCAGCTATAAAGAAGTTTCTTCTTTTTAAAATTAAAAATATTTTAACTTTTTTTTCTTCTTTTTTAATGCTAACAGCTTAACATTTTCCTCTCCAGGTAAAATCTGAAATGGAAGAGAGGGAGCTCAGGCTTGACAGGGAGTACCTTATGGAAGTGCAGACTGTAGCTTTCTGGGTTTAGAAACCTCTGAAGAGCACAAAATCTTTCCTCCCATCTGCAACACCCCTCCTCTTGCCTGCAGAGTGCAAATCCTATATGCATTTGGCTTCCAGATCTGTGACTCCCACCCTCCTTTTTATAAGCTGTGAATTTTCTCCCTTTCAAAGCACAGATTTCCTCCCCCTTCCCTGCCCCCAGGAAAGTTTTTGCCCTGCAAGTGCCCTGGGCTTTTAAATAATGTGGGAACTCCCTGTTTTATTCTGTGTCTGCACTGCTACCTCCAGTTCATGATTTCTGTTCCTCTGTGGCCTCTGCTAATGCGTAGTGTGGCCTGAATGGGGTGGTTTTCTCTGCAGTTCCAGTGAAACGTGGCTGTATGTTACAGGCACAGATAAGGTTGTTGGAGGGATTCTAGCCTTCTTGCTAGCACTGTTTCTTGTTATGTAGCAGAGAAGAGGTACCACTTTTTCCCCTTTACATCATCAGTCTTGATTTTATTATTATTACCAGCAAGTGATGCCAATACTGTTTATGTTTCCTTGTCCCAAGGCTTGATGGTTCCATTCAATGCCCATGTTAACCCCTTTCCATTCTCAGTAGCACCTTTATGATGGTGTTGCCTTTCCAAACCATAGTCGATCTTGCAAGTCTTCACACTAGCTAATCCAACCTCTTCTGGCTTCTTTCCCAAACATGTAGAGTTCTAAGGGGAACACTCAGCAAAGATATTTTACCTTGATATCAGTGGATCCAGAATTTCTTCTTTTCTTATCTACAGGACTGCTCATTCCTCTCCATTGCTATCAGCAATGAGGGCCAGATACTACTTACAGAATATAATCATCATTTTAAAGGGAAATAAGAAAGAAAATAAGGAATCTAAACCAAAGCTATCTACATTTTCTGTCTGAAGGTATAAACCAGGTGGAGTTGCCCTAACGTGTGTGCTGCTGATTAAAAGATAGCATGTTATATAAAGAGAAATACATAGTCTTCTCTAAGAGTGATCTTGCAGTGAAACAGGAGATATCACATGTGTGGAGGGACCAAGGATTAGCTGGTGCCTGAAGCAGAGACTGTGTGGACCGCTTCTCTGACAGCATTCCTCCGAGCAGCATCAAGAACTCTGGCAGACCATAGCAGAACTTTTGTACTTCATTATGTGCTGAAAAGCAACTGGTTTCTACTCATTAGACACTAATCAAGGTCACCCCTTCATTGCTGAGTGCTCTGCATTCACTACACTGTTGGCAGGAGGGCTTGCTCTGCTCCTGTGTGTTCAGGAAAAAAAAAAAAAACCAAAACAAAATAAAATAAAAGGAGAAGAAATCCTTTGGCTAACCATCTGTTGGAGCACAGACTGTGGACACAGTGCAGATACAAACGCCTGGATGCATTTTGCAGGTGTGCCCTGTGACCCATCTTTCCATGGAGGAATTCACTGGGAAAATAGATTTTACTAGACTGTTCCTGCAACTGCAGTTAATCGCGCCTTTTCTACATTACTGCTACAGGATTAACACAAACATAGCTCCTATTTTCAGGCTTATCAAAGGCAGCAGCACATCTCTCTAATCTCCTATTTCCCTGCTCTCTTTAAAGCGTTTAAATGAATGGAGCACTGATGAGCAGGGATATGGTGCCAGCAGGGATGGTGTCATTTAATGCCTCGCTATTTATGCTATTTAATGCCTGTGTGGCTTTATGTGTCCTGGGTGACTTGCTAACCATCTGGCACCCTCCACCCTTTCATAGGACAGACGGAGGTGTAGACAGCATCTTCATTTGTCTCCAGTCCAGAGAGTGACCAGCAGCAATAAAACAGCATAGTTCTGATGTGTCTGTTCCTACGTAGTCTGCACCTGCTGTCACTGAAGGATGAAGCTTGGAGGCCATGGTTTGGTGACCCTTGATACCAGGCAGTCTGGATCTCAATGAGCTATGGGCACATACCTATATTTCTATTGAACTGGTTGGCACATGCAACCTGGATTTTTCTTCCAGCTGTAAAAAGCATAACGATATCTGATCTGCCCTAGCACCTGTTTGTACACAGTTAACTTATGAAAAGGTTTCAGACAAGCTGGAGTCAGCAGAATTGTGTATATCACATCAGCTCCTTGTCCTAAGAGTCCTACAGCTGGATTTACTGTATCATTGAATCACAGCCTGAATTTTTAGCTTTATTGCTTTCACGAATCACGAATACTTGGGTTGTGTCCTCCAATCTACTAGGAAGTGGGCTGAGATCCACCCTACTGCTTTCACACCACTGTCAGCTGGCATTAACTTTCAGTCATTTTCTCCTTTGAGGCCAGGTTGAAATCAGTGACCTAGAAGTAAAATACTCTGTATTTTGTTAGCAAGCAGTCCCTGGAGTTGTGCAGTCTAAATTGGGATGTTTTCTCAGCACGCTCTTTTGTGTATCTTCCTGTGGCAATTGTACTGTAATTACCGACAATCTTCTTTTTGGTAGCAAAATTTATTAATCGCTTTCCACTTTCTCCTCTGTATTTCTGCTCAGATCACAGTGAAATAAGGACTTTCTTTAGTTTGTGGAAAGGTCATGATATCTGTCGTGGTTTAACCCCAGTTGGCAACCAAGCACCACACAGCTGCTCGCTCACCCTCCCCCCTCCCTGGTGGGATGGAGGAGAGAATCTGAAGAGCAAAAGTAAGAAAACTCGTGGGTTGAGATAAGAACAGTTTAATAATTGAAATAAATAAATTAATTAATTTAATAATAATAATAATAATAATAATAATAATAATATGTAATTAAAAGGAAAACAACAAGAGAGAGAGAGAGAGGAACAAAACCCAGGAAAAACAAGTGATGCAACTGCTCACCACCCGCCAACCGACGCCCAGCCAGTCCCCAAGACCTGGCTCGGGGCCCCAGCCAACTCCCCCCAGTTAATATGCTGAGCGTGATGTCATATGGTATGGAATATCCCTTTGGCCAGTTTGGATCAGCTGTCTTGGCTGTGCCCCCTCCCAGCTTCTTGTGCATCTCCAGCCTTCTCAGTCAGTAGAGCATGGGAAGCTGGAAAGTCCTTGATTTAGTGTAAGCCCTACTTAACACACTGATGTTTTAGTTGTTGCTATCAACATTATTCTCATACTAAATCCAAAACACAGCACAATACCAGCTACTAGGAAGAAAATTAACTCTATCCCAGCTGAAACCAGGACAATATCCTACTGTAAAGCATTAGTTTTCTATGATGACATTCTCAGAGATTATATTATGGATTCACTGATATTTCTGCAAGGAGGGCAACTGGGATCTGTGTTTGACGCTTACTGCACTGTCTGTTAGCAATACAGCTGTGGGATCTGACCCTGAAAACGCTCATGCCTGTGAGAGTATTTGCAGAAGTAAGGACTAGTCATGTGTAGAAGCATTTTCACAATCAGCCTTCATGTTTATGGGATCACTTGTGGACAGTGCTGATAGTCTGCTGGGAGGTGCTCACTGCTCTTTTCAGTGCTATTGCTGAAGGTTCATTTTATTCAGCATTTTACAGAAGTGCCCAGCCCATGTTGTAACTTTAATGCAGACTGTTAATTTGAATAAGCTATATCTCCATGTTTTTTTTTGTATCCAGATTCAAGGTCAGATCCAGTTGGCCACTCTGTGGCGGTATCTAATGAATTGCCAGCATCCCAGAAAGTGAGATTAGAAGCAGCACCACCTTATTACCATGACGGTCAATTGCAAGTGGAAGTGCAGTGGAAGAAAGGGCAAGGTAATGTAACATGTGAGTGGAATAGCACTCAATCCGTGTATTACGAAATTGTCGTTCTGTGCCTCTGTTCAGCATAAATGGACTAATCTTCTGTTTGAAAATGAGGAGAGCTTGACTGTTAAAGAATAGGTCATTTGGCTTCTGGCAGCAGCAGAAGATGCTGTAATATTAGCTGTAAGAACTTGTGCATTCTTGGTAAGGAGATAAAAATGATTAAATTGCACTGCTTGCTTCTCTATCTTCTAAAGTAATTGATATTTGGACCCGGATTCATCTAAGCATTTGCATAATTCCTCAGGCCATTCCTATTCAGCCATGCATTTCAGCTTGTGCTTAAACTTAATCAAGTGCTGAAGTTCTGTTCAATGCATGGGGCTTCAGCCTTGCTGAACAAGGTCTTGGCCATTAGCTTAAAATGTTTCAGTAGCTTCTGAGATTGCTACGCTGTAGCAAAAAGAAGTTTGCTGTATTTGTTGTATTATGGGCTGAATATTCTTTAATGACTCCGAAAGTTTAAGGGTGAAGATCTTGAGGCCCTGGAGAGGATCATTTTCAATAGAGTCCTCTGTTGGAAATCCAAGAGCCAGAGAACTGGGGTCATGTCTCCCAAGAGTTTCACAGACTCTGCAAAACTGGCAGTCACACTGACTGCCTCCCTTCCGCTGGGTTCTTCCTCAAAAGGAAAGAGCAGAGCCAAGGGGAAGGTTTTGTTGGGCTCTTTGGGACATGGAGCTCTTCAGGCCAAATTCTGTTCTGAATTATATTATACTTCATTATTCCACAGTAACTTCTTAACTTTGGTAGGGTTGTGCCAGGTGGTAGCCATTGTTGACGCGAACTGTAGTTTAAAAAAAATCTTTGAAAAATTGCAATATTACTGTATGTATTTCTGTCCAAACTTGGGAGTGAGTGATGGAGAAGAACCTTGATATGCTGATTTTTTTGTTTTGTGGGGATGGAAAGTTCAAAACACATTGCCTGGCATTATCAAGCTATTATGTGTCACTTCAGTTTAGCATCAAAACATGTCAGCCAATACAGTTCCACTGCTTCATGAAGACATGTGTGGGAACTGGAAATTTTTTAATTGGGGTTGACCCCAATCTAAAATGAAATGTTTGGTTACGGCTTTTTAAAGAAAATACAATAAAACAATTGACTTTTTTTTCCTTTGGAAAAAATAATTTTCAAGCATTTGGTAGAAAACACTCTACAGAATAGATTTATGGCCTGAAGTCTTGTTCACAGTGAAACTGGTGGGAATTTTGCTGTTAACTTTCATGTAGCCAGAATTTCACTGAGGTTTCCTTTGCAGCAGGAGGGATTGTGTGGCTCTTTATCTGGAGATATTAATGTAACTTCAAAGCCTCTTGGCCCACTTTAGAAATAAAAAGTATTCTTATATATCTCACCGATTCATTGGAGGCCTTGCTCCATTGAAAGTAATGTGGTTTTTGTCTCTATCCCAGAGAGCCACAATGAGCTTAATCTATATTTGTTAAAATGGAGACCAGTAACATGTTCTTCGAACACACCAGTAGCAGAAGAAAGGGCAAATGTCCAGGTTAGTGCTGTACTTCGCTGGGCTGTCTTCAGATCATTGCTTTAAAATGTTTGTTCTGTGAAGGGGAAACGTTGGAGGTTCCAGATGTAGGTGTTTACAGTGGGATCATACTTCTGTTTTGATCTAGGGCTGTGCATCATACTGTCTCTGTTTGCCTGGTCCCAGCACATGAGATGATTCACCTGCTGCAGAATTTTTCTGTCTGTATAGCAGGTTTTATTAGCCCCCAGAGAGGCCTATTTGGAAGCTGTTTTTCCATCCCAAATTGGAGTCCTAGTATTAACAATCTTTTATGAGCAAGGAGTAGTTCATTCCATTGCTGGGAGTCCTTTGTTACCTCTTCTTTATCTGGGACAAGGTGTCAACAATAGGGACAGAGGGAAAAGAAAGGACTGGAAGAATCAGAGGAGGGGGAAAATAAATGTTTCTAAAGGAAAAGGAGTATTCAGTGAGCAATTTTCATGAGATACACACATTTGGAAATTTGCTAAAATGTGTTTGCAATGTTTTTTATAACCAACATTAAATGAAAGCACAGTTAGTTCTGGACTTAACCTACCCATTTGTCCTTGGATTTAGGGCTAGCTCAGAGCAATTTTCCAGTTTTGCGCTTCAAGCCCATCTCTACCTGCTTTACTGGCAGGTTCCACTGCACTGAGGCCAGTACTGGTAGACACAAAAAGAACAGGACCTTGCATGGAAGAAGTGGTTCCTAGGAGGGGCCTGAGAGCAGAGTTTCAAAAGCACCATGTTCCCAAAGAAGGGCCAAGTTTTTCAGAAGGGCTGAACAACAAGCACTCCTACTGTGACAGATGGCTGTTTCAAAAGATCTTCCCATTAAAGCTGGCTGGAAATTGTCTATTCTCTTGTTTTTGACAGGAACTTGGGTTTTCTGTTAAAAATAATAATAGTGCAGAATGGGCAGATTTCCTTTCGGCATTCTATTTTTATGTGAGAGTTTTAATTGTTTTGGTCAGGGAAACTCTCACTCCCGTAATACATTCATTTACAACTCACTGTGCTGGAGAGATGCTTCCGAAAGTCTGATCACCTGTTCTGGTCCCTCCATGGCATGAAGCTTTTCTGAAGCTCTAGCTGAACACAAGCGTGCTGTGTGTGACGTGGTGGACAGGGCACTCGAGTGCACTGCTTCCATTCAGGTTTTTTTGGATAAGTTTCCATTTAGGTTTTCTAGAGTGGGCTAAGCTTTGAGATACTTGATTTGGAATCCTGAGCACATGATCTTCAGTGGGTGAATCCCTTCACTTATGGCTGTTCACATTTAGGATTGGCAGTGCTCAGCCCTCTGAAAGTCAAGCTGTGTTTATATGTAGCCGGGCACTCAGAAAGTAGGATCTTGGAACCTGAGGCTGTTTATCAAAATGTGTGCTTTAACATTTCCGTGGTTTAACTTACCCATCCATAAACTGGAGGTAATTCTTCATCCTCAGCAAAGGACTTATAAAAAATTCAGTGTTTATGCATGCAACTTTGGAGAAGCAGAAATACAAAAAAAACTTTCTCTTCCATCTGAATGTCTCAGAGCTCTTTTAAACCGTTAATTAATTGAGCAATCATAATGATGCGCCTGTGGGGATGAAGGGGGAGGAATAATTTACAGGTGGGAGAAATGAGGCATGAATGACTTCCTACCTTACCTGTGCCATGCTGTTAGTCTGTGTCAGATCCAGACAGATGCCTTCTGTCCTGTCTCCTTTTGCATCTGTGATGGGTGTCTGGGAGCATCAGCTTCCTCCCCCCTTCCTCCTCTTCTTTTGTGGGGGACCCATTTCCTCAACAGCAGGCTGCTGTTTCATGGAAGTACAAGGAGTCCGTGTGGCCCATCTCTTTGAGGGAGCAGGCTTGGAAGCTGAGAGATTTGTTTCAACTCCCAAGTGCCACCCATGAACAGGACACAGCCAGAGAGCCATCTCCACTGCAAGGGAGAAAGGGAGTTGAGAAATAAAACTTCTGGGTGCTCTCAGGACAACTGCACATTCTGCCCTGCCTTATGCACCGCTAGATTATGGTGTGCTGTCCTCTGCGCACCTCCTACAGCAATTCAGTTTATATCTTTGCTGCACTGAGCAGAGTGGCTCAGGAATATCTGACCTGGCTCTGAAATACCAGCTCACTTCTGAGGAGTAACACGGCTCCTCTTTGTCACCCTCTCTTTCCTGTCTGAGCCCCTGTATCTGAGGTCAGTAGACTTCTGTGCAGAAAACACAAGCAGAATAAATGAGCAGAAGGTTAATTCAAATTGTTTAAAATTTGTGGGATGGGCAGGGTAAAAATACTGCTTAGGAAAAGGTCCAACACACAATTTCATTTACAGTTTGGATGGGAATCCTGTTTAAATTTAGTTCTTAAACACAGCTGTGAAACTCATGAAGATGTCACATTGGTTACTCACCCAGCAACCTTTATAGCCTCCTGGGAAAGTAATAAAAACACCAATAGTGAGCAGTAATTCTAACAGGCTGCTTTGCTTCATTCTTCTGGCTGCTCCTTGTTGAGCTCCTGCAACTCAAAACATGAAGTTTTTCTTCTAGCCAACCTGGTTCTGACTGCTTCTCCCTATCAGTTATTAATATCTGAAAAGGAAAAGAAAAATAGTGACATAATTTGCTGGTCCCTGGAACACTAGTTTTCTTATTTAACTGACAGGTCTTATGGTTACCTTTAGCCGTAGCTTTTTAAGTAGTTTTTAGCTGGATAGCAGTGATAAGCCCTCCAGGAAAAAGCAGTGGTAAGTGGTGGCTCATGATAAATATTTTGTACTATCTATAGTCGTGTTTTCTATTCTTTTTCACTTTATGTATCTTGTAAAAAATTTCTGGTAAAGCTGCTACCTCCTATGTGGTGAATTTAAGCCTATTGATTTCTAGCTTTCCTAATTGCATTTTACAGACCCCCTACTGCATCTGGGACCAGAGCTTGAAAAGCCCTGTTTAGTGAAATGGATTGTCTTCCACAGGTCATCGACACCCTATATTCTGCCTTATCTAAATTACGCAGTCTCCGGTATTCTCTGATCTAATCCCAAAAGTAAAGGGTGTGTGTTACGTGCAGATATAATGCTTACACATGAATTTCCTATTGAGCAGTTACTGGAAAAGGAGATGAAAGCAGGTACAGCTTGACCTCGCAGTTCAGTGCACAGGCTGCCAGGGATGCAGTGCCTGCTAACAGCTGGCTTTTCTGCACCTCGGCAGGTGATGGAGTTCCCGCTAGTTCAGGAGCCCACTGCCAATGGTTAGCACATGCTGTTGTGAGAAATCTCATCAGTCAAAAGTGTCTCATAAATAATTTAGAGGAAAGCAATTAGCACACACAGCTGTAGCTGTTTGCAAAGTCACAGTTATACCTGCCAGGGCAATCTGGAAATGGAAATTTCAAAAACATTTTTTGAAGTAGCCAGAAGGGTCTAGCTTGGAGCTAGGGTTGGTGGGTAGTTGTTGATGAGTAAGGCATAATTGCACTTTCATGTCTTTTTATGTGTAATGAAATCCAGGAGAGAGTTTTAGTATTTTTTGCATATTGGGAAAGGGATCAAAGGGATGCATAGTTTGAAAAACTCCAGCAGTCAAGGCCTTATCCTTCCAGAGGCTCTGCAACTCATTCAGCTTCAGAGTGAAGGGGACAAGTTTTAACAGAGACTTGGACTTGCATCAGCTAGTTATAGCTTGCCTATATGTACAGACTGCCCAGGAAGGATAGGCAGGAGGAAAAGGAAGAAGATATTGCTTGAAATACCTCATCTGAGTATACTTGCCTTGACAGATTGATGGGAGTAAATTGTTCGAAAACTTCTGAGTAATGATAAAAGGGAGACGAACCTGCTCTTTAAGAATCTCAAGCAACTACAGGGAAGGTGTCACAACAAAGGTTTGTTTGTACAAGTGAGTCCTGGAAAGAGGATATCCATATTAAACCTAGAGATGGCACCACACTGGGGAGGGCACATGTAAATATATTTTAGGATAGGGTTAGAAATCTCCTACCTTGATCCTACCTTGGGAGAAGGGAATGGACCAGATAACATTGCAAGATCCTCTCCAGCTCTTCTGATGGCTGTGCATTCAGTCATGATATCTCTGCTAGCTGAGTGACCAGAACATGTTCATCTTTACAGGATCCCCCTCTGGCTAGGGAATTATTATTCCAGTTTTACCAACTGGGAATTAAATCGCAATATGTTGCCAAATGAGGCTGTCCCACTCCTAAATGCTGAGATTCCTTCCTCTTCCTAAGGCTAAGTTTGACACTGTATTGTGAAAAATGCATTCAAATGTGTTTTGTTCATATTATGAATGCTACAAAACAGTTCAACCTATGCTTAAAGACCAGCTGAATTACAAAATATTGGAGTTATAATTTCTAGCGGTGGCATTATTTTACTCTGTGGTTCTCCTGTGCAAAAACATATCACAATTCCCACTGTTGTCTGCACCATTTGACCTGTTTTCCTAAATCAGAGTGCCATCACCTGGCCAAGAAAGTGGCACAAAAGCCCAAAGAACTGCCTGGCACTTTCTAGTGGCCAAGGCCTCCATCCAAGGAAACTTTCACTGGTGAGGCTTAGACAGCAACCAAAAGCAGCAGCTAGTCATTGACTAAGAACTGGATGAAAATCCCTGCAGTCAATCAATAGGTGCCCCTGCTGGCCTGCCTCCCAGAGACAAGAAAGACCTCCTGTAAGTGATATTAATTGCAGTCTGTCTAGAAATCCCTGACAATAGATTTTGTTTGACTGCAGCATATTTCTAATATATTTCTCTAATATATTATTGAGCATGTTATGGCTGTGCACCTTTTTGGACTGCACAATGATTAGCCATAAGTGTATTTTGCTAAGACGCTCAACTCAAGTCTTTCATTTGCTTATTTCTTTCATTTATTTATACTTACTAAGTTTTAGTAGAATCTGGGAATCTGAAGAATGTTCTCTAGAACTGCAGATGAATAATTGCTCAACAGCCAGAACTTTAGTAACTTTAAAAATCTTTATTGAGCAGATATTCAGTCTTCAAGTCACTGGGGTGAATCTGGAGTAGTTTGGGTTTTGTCTTCTTATTAGTTAATCCAACTTTATTCCAATTTAATGTGTTAGCTAGCTGTGATCAGTGCTTGGCTCTTCTTAAGCCAATCTTGACCAAATAACACGTTATAAGATTCTAGATAGCATTATCTTGTGAATCACAAGTAAGTGTTCAAGAAATGTAAGTTAAAATAATTATCTAACATGCATTAAATGAACATCTTTCCTCCCTATCTAGAGAAAAGTAGTGAGTGCAGAATTTGGATCACTATCCATAAAAGTCTCCGGGAATATTTAGTTACGCTTCTTGAAGCAAGCTGAGCCCCTGACCTTTGTGACATTATTGCAGGTATGTATTGACAGTACTGCAATGCAGAAATATGAGAAGCTACTAAAACTCTCAACTAGGTCAAATAAGAATGCGTTAGGATTTTGTTCGAAACAATAGGCGTAATGTTTTCATAATGCAAGAAAATATTCATGGTACAGGAGAGAGATGAACTTCTGTTTTTAAAAAGGGGATTGTCTGGCTTCAGAGGTTGGCTGGGCTCTGCCAGTGACTGTGCTGTACATGAGGGTAAACATCTGCCCTAGATCGTGTCTTCCAGATCCAGAGGTTACCACCTGCAGTCTCCTATCACATACCCACCCTGGGAGCTGTTGAGTCTGGATTGGGATGACTCCCCATTGTCTTTGATGATAAGTTAGTCAGGGAAGAAACTGTTCTTCACTAAAGGTAGGATTCATCTCCCTCAACTTTAACTTGTAGGAGCTGTCTGGGTCTGTCCGTAATGAATGGAGAAGGAATGGCTTCTTAACTTGGAGATTCCTCTTCTAATCTAGATGGGATGTCTTGCCACTGGAGGAGCACGTACTTTGCTGTTCATTTCAAAGAAGTCCTGGCAGCAAGGTCAGACTGGATGTCTCCTTTTTACATAGTCAATTTTGGTTAATACCACAAGGAATTTCAGCACAGTAGGATCCCTGATGTTTCTTGGTGCTAGCATAACTCCAGTAACATTGTACAGGTTTTGCGTTGGTTAAGTTTTCGTGGGTTTCTTTTGTATACTGAAAGATAATATGGAATCCTTTAATGAACCCTGTTTTCCCTTTTTAGTCTCAGCCATTAGCAATAATCTACATGTTTAAACCTTCAACATTTATCAGTTTGAAGTTCAAGCGCTTACAGTCACTAGTCATGGGCCAGCCACAGTGGATACCTTTCAAATGCTAGCAACTGATGCATCAACCTAATAAGGTTGGTTATTCACCTGGGACTCAGCCCTGCACAGGAATCTCTCATTTGACTGTGAGAGTTTACATTTGTTTTAAAGACACTCATTATACAGAAGAGGTTAAAGAGGTTTTGGCAGTGGGATGTGGCTTTTTCTGTAGCTCCTCCTGGGACTGTAAGAAGGTTGTTTCTGAACACTTTTACATCCCTCCATGTGGTCAGGATGCTATCTGCGTAGCTTTTAAAAACGTTAAGGACACAGAATGAACTGATGTCTCTGAAGCAGAGGCTGACAGTGAGTACTGGTCTTCTGCTGCATCTCTTGAAATACCATGCCCATCTGTATGAGATGATAGTTCCCAAGCTTGAGTGGCCCCTAGTTCGGGTTGGGGCATTCCTGTTTTGCTTGTAACTTCTACTCAGAAAGTGGGAAGATGTCTGAATAACAAACTTGTCATCAGAAACATTTTCTATAAGTGCCAGCTCTCCAATAAATTGCCTGGATTTTCTTTCCTTGGAGTAATTTTTGAATAGAGATTAATAGGCTATTTTATTTGTCAGTTCTAATTTGAAAAGCAAAGTTCATTATGTTTCAAAAGCTTTATATACAGCAGACCAGCTCCAGATGATATTGCATGACTGTCTTGATAGGACACTGGGAAAGGCTGACATCCTTGCCCACTGCATTTTGAAGTCCCCATTTGATCTTACTTTCTCCTAGTTGATTCTCCTAGGCTAAGAAAAATGCATAAACACTATTCCCTTTCACTGATCTGAAAATATGTAGGAAGGCCCCTCCAGCACTTTCCTTTCTCTCTGAAGATGGTCTCAGCTTTTCCAGCCTCTCCTGATAATGAAGATTTTCACTGACTGTAACGTCCTCATTTCTGTCCTACACTGCACATTCTACATCCTTCTCCATGTACAATTCTGGTGCTGCAATGACTGTAGCTATATACTGCTTTAGAAGGAGTTTGGCAATAACAATAATGGTATCATTTGGGGAAGCTGATAATCAAATCTCTGCTGCAGGGGTTTTTACCTCTTCTTTCAAGTTTTAAGAATTGCAGTGACAGCTTTGTCCTGCTTCTAATTTATTCCTTATTCCATTTCACTCTTTTGTTTCTGATGAAACAACCCCTCACCATCTGATATGAGTGAAAGGCAGCACAGTGTCAAAAGGAAGTCCCACGTTTGGCAGCCAAGCAAAAGACAAAATGTACCAGTAGGATGCTGTGCATCAGCAGTGCTTCCAGGAGGCAACCTTCTTCCATATCTTGCCCCTAGTGTGTCACTGTTAGAGAGAACACAACCAACATGTTTTAATGAAGAATATTGGCAGTCAGTTGGAAGAGACCGCATTTATCCTTTCTGTAACACCATTTGG
This sequence comes from Calonectris borealis, assembly GCF_964195595.1. Lineage (NCBI taxonomy): Eukaryota > Metazoa > Chordata > Aves > Procellariiformes > Procellariidae > Calonectris > Calonectris borealis. The sequence goes on along the minus strand of NC_134320.1, from coordinate 19,688,583 downwards.
ACTAATATAATTTATGCATGTTTAAGAGTTGTTGTTCACTACCAGAGCAGTGATGGGGCGTTTTGAGACCGTGGTTCTACATACATTTTTGCTGGTGGCTAACTGGATTCCTGCCTGCCCTTCCAGCCTTGACTGCTTCAGCCTGCCCCTGCCTCCAGTTGTCCCTGTGCAACTCCAGGGAAAAACTGTTGGGTATTGCTGCTTTTTTTTTCTTTTTTTTTTCCCTATGTGGATCACTTCAAGCATTCCGCTTCCAGTGAGCTTCACAGATAGTAGTATTGGCACACCTGGAGGGACAGTGGGAGGGAGCAGAGATACAGGAGTGAAAAACAGTGACTGGAGGCAAGAAACTTCCCCAGCTGGTTTCACTGCCTAACTAAACATGTGGAAATGTACCTCGAATTAGCTTTAAATTACCTAGCTGAGTAGTAGCCCTGGTGAGCTACAGAGCACAGCAGAGTGTAGTCACCTGCATATTTTCTTGGTTTCACAAGTGGGCTCCGCAGCCTGCACTGTATTGGTACCATGACGACACTGCCTGTGGTACTGGAATAGCTAGTTTAAATATAGCCTGTATGTGGTCTCGGTAAGCTCTGGTCTGTGCAGACATACAGATATAATTATGGACTGTCCAAGTTCAATGCTAAACACTATGTTAGGAGTGCCTTTCTTTCACTTCCACAGTTCCTTTTGCAGTTATATCTGGGGTCTGTTGACTTCAATCTGCTTGTTTTCGAAACACGGCTGCAGGGCAGGGAAGCAGCCCTGTCGGTGTCCTGTAGAGTGAGATCTGAGAAGCACTCGGAAACTTGTCTGTTTTGCAAGTAGCAAGAATTGCTTGGGATTTTACTGCTCCCCATTTGAGGGCAGTCATCAGTGCCACAGCAGAGCTGATGGGCTGTGTGACTCTTCATCCTTCAGCACAACGCCGGGCATCTTCACTTAAACCACCGGGCATCTTCACTTAAACCACCGGTGAGGGTGGCCCCAGATATTCTGACTTGCATGCAAAGTGGACAGGGAACAAAAGTATTTTCTGCCCTGCAGCCTGGGCTAGAGAGGTAACAGCCTCCAACCAGCAAGTGCTGGTGGCCACTGTGGGGTGAAGCACTGTCCTGAATGCCAGATACAGGGAGGTTCACTCTAGCAGTTTGTGGCGGAGCAGAATGTTAATGTTAATACATGTCATCCTCAATCACTAATCGTCCTCTCTCCCTCAAGAAAATTAGCCTTCCCTCTGAAATCCTTGTCAATGTTGTAATTATGAAAGTATAGATATTTTAAATTCAGTTGAGTAAATGTGCGAGTAGCGGTGGTTTTGTACTTTAAAAGCTCTGCCTGTATTTATATAATTGGGTTATAATCATAGATGAGGAACTGAAAAGTTCACCCTGCAGTGATGGAAATGTCAGAGGTCCCCTCACCTCCACCTCTGCCAGAAGTTGCCTTGGATGAATTGTGCAGGCCACGGAGCACACTCTAAACAAGCTATGAGAAGTCTGCTTTTAAAACATTGTGGGTTTTTTTTTTCAAATCACGTTACTTTGCAGATCCAATTCAGAGTTTTCTGCATACATTATATTGCCAGCCCTTGCTTTGGGCTAACCGGGATGTAGTGAAATAAGCAGCCGGAAAATTGGCAACCTCTTAAATGAGGTTTGTACCTATCTACACGGCTGTAGTGATGTAAGGCTTAATCTTTATCAAGTCCACTGAATTTGAGGGAAGAAGAAATGCCACTTTTTGTTAACTGAGAGATAGAAGCCAATGTTTAAATTTTAGGAGATTCAGCTCTGAGATACACTGAAGTGATCTTTTTTTCAGGAGCTGCTGTGCACTTGTCCTTGACTGGGAGGACAAACTGAGGGGTGGAGGCACCAGAATCACAGGCAGCGTGTGAGCGTGTGGGGTGGCCATGGGGAGGGCGGCAGCAGGGACAGAGCTGCTGCGGCTGATCGAGATCCTCTTCAGTAATTGGGCAGGGGCTGAAAGTACAGAGGCAAGATTATGTGGTGGGGATGTTTCCTCACAGGGGAGTTTGGGGTATCTCTGTTGCATTATTGCTTCCTTCCCCCTTGTATTGCTGTGCTATAGAAGGATTAACCTCATGAAGTTTCTTATGGCCTGGAGGAACTTCAAACTTCCTGAAGCATGGACCAAAGAGTAGCCACGCTCCATTGTCTGTAGTTGCGTTCAGGTTAGAGTTCACCTGCTGTGAATGCACCTTTTTTAAAGCTTTTTTACTTCGTTGCAACTTAACAACAATCCTTTCAATGTATTTATTGACAAGTATGTGCTGAGACGTACAGATATTTCTGCCAGTATAGTCTTTACATCACAACTTGAAGCTATATGAAGGAATGTGCAAGCTCTTTGGAGCAGTCCTTAATTTTATTCCTATTCAGAAGTGGAAAAATAGGCAGGGACAACAAAGAACAAATTTAATTTTCCTTCTTAAACCGTGCCAGTTTGAATAATCTTTTGCTGAGTTTCCTGATGTGGCTATTCACATTCTTTCGTGAATTCACACTGGCTGTTAGCAGCCTCCACATAAAACATGGTTATATGGAGATTTACCTTGGCCCTGTTCTTGCTTGGCAACATGAGACACAGAGCAGCCAACTGGTTCGGCTCATGCTACATGTCCTCTTCCAGCAACTGCTTCCTGTACAAGCTCACTGCTGTCCAAATTAATGGGATTGTTGCTTTAACTCAAGATGTAGGAGATTTAGTTCTGGTGTTTGTGTCAGCGATCAATGAAGTCAGGAAACTGTCTTTACACAGCATTCAAAAGCCCTTTTATTCTTTATTGAAAGAATCAAATCCAGGCTTCTGTTAAATGCAGTAAAGGCTGCCATCATTAAAACATTGAGGCTGCAAGTTTGGCCACAAAAATGTTACAGTAATGCAGCTGGTATTCAGTCCTTTCTGTCAGCGTTGCCAAGTCTGGCTTTTATTTATTTATTTATTTATTAATTTTCACAAGTCTCATGTCTTTCACGCATTCCATAAAGCCTCGGCGTTTACAGGCATCTAACTCATCTGAGAATCTCAGCTTCCAGTTTTTAAAGATCTGCTACTAGCCCTCGTGGACAGAGAGGAAGCATGAACGTGTGATAAGGCTGATCCTCACAGGCAAAACCAGAAGGCTCATAAAACCCACATTTAAAAAGTCAAATCATGATTTTTTAAGAGGATCTCATGAACTTGGGCTCCCATTTATGTGTCTCAAGTGCCTGGCGTAGACTGTACTAATGATCGCCTGGGTCAGGCCATGATTTGAGTGCAGAGGTGCTATTACATACAGAGAGCCAGAGAGCACCGCAGCACTCTCATGGATTGGGGAAGGAATCCTCTTTCCATTTATTATATTCCTGTTTTAACTTCACAGCCTGAGCATTGCCTTGTGCACCCTGTTTACTGTGTGTTTCATAAAGGCCAGAGGACTCATCCCGTTGCTCTGAAACTGCTTAGTCCATCTTTGGCTGGATTTACTGTACAGGAAGAACAAACGGTTGCTTAGGAAAGCACTGTATTTAATGAGAGAGCTGGGCTGGACTTTTTTCAAACAAACAAATAAAAGCCAGCAACTCTCAGTTTGGCATTGATTTTGCCGTTTTGTTTGTTGCATCACCCCATTGTCTTCTCTATCCCTTTTTTTTAATTTCTTTGTTATAGCATTACACAACCCATGGCCTGGATACTGTAATTCCTGGAGGAATGCACAGCATAATGGATACTGCATGATCACAAAATAGTTCACCTCGTGCAAAGCTGTAGCAAAAATGATGCATCATGGCTGTTTCCCAATCTTCCCTGCTTCACTGACTTTTTTTTATTTGGAGAAATTCGTTTAGCTTCTCTTCACAGGGGCTACCCAGTGAGAGGAAGTGTAACCTTTCTCCACCCAGCAACAAAAATGCAATGGTTTTGGAGCACTTCCCATTTTCGTGATGTCTCTGTACAACACAGCACAGCAGTTAAATTGGCCAGTATCTTCTTCCCCATGCTTCAGGCAGAGGAACCGGGGTACAGAGATATTAAACGACCCACAAAAGCCAGCGCACGGAGAAACAAACTCTGCTGCCTCCACCGCAGCCTGGGAAGGCCCCGCCTGCAGCTCTAGTTGTAGGAGAAGCAGTTTTGCCAGACTGCTGAGGCCGGAGCAACCACAGTATTTTTCAATTTTTTTTTTTAGAAACACATCCAGATACGGAGATATTAATTAATGGTTTGTTTTTAAAAGTCAGGTTGTTTTTTAAATTCCTCATTCCTGCGGCCGTTGCTGGCGTGCAGCGGAGGAGGGGGCAGGGGCCGCCTGCAGGGCCCCGCGGCCCCATGCCGAGCAGGGTCACCCTCCGCCGGGGCGGGGGGAGCCGCTGCCGAGTGACAGCGGCACCAGGAAAGGCCCGTGCCGCCTTTTTGCACCCCTGGCTCACACAACCCGGGGATGCCTTGCTCGGGCTTCCCGGAGGAGAAGGGCAGGAGGTGGAACCGGGAAGGCCGGGCCGGGCAGCGCCCTGCCCCGCCGGCGGCCGACACAGCCCCGCTGCCCAGGCGGGCGCAGGCGCGCTGCCCCGCCGGCCGCTGCCCCCCGCCCTGTCGCAGGGCTGACGCGGCGGCGCCGGCGCAGCGCTCCCCGGCCCGGCGTGCGGCGGGGGGCGGAGCGCGGCCCTGCCGGCGACCGGGATGAGCCGGGCGGCGCCGGCCGGCAGAGGTGAGGCGGGGGGCGGCGGGCCCGCGCGGGCCGGTGCGGCGCTTGGCGGCGGCCCCGGCCTGCCCTGTGCTCGGCCCCGCCAGTGCGGGGCAGCGCGGCCTGGCCAGCGGCCGCCGGGCGGCTCCGGGTGGTCCCGCCGTGCGGGCCGGGGTAGCGGGAGGCAGTGCCCGCCCGGAGCTCCCTGCGGCAGCGCTCAGACTTGTCTCGCCCGGGTTCGCCCCGTACACGGTGGCTGGAGAGCGGCAGGGCCGGGAGCGCGGGTGCCCGGACGCTGTCGCCGCGGGCGGGCGGAGGCCGCGGGGCGCCGCTGGCCGCTGTGCTGCCTCCCGGCCCTCTCTGTGTTCCTGCCTGCTCTCCTGCCCGCGCTGTGGGTGCCGGGGCCCAGGCGCTGCGTCTTGGTTCCTGGCGTCGTCACAGGGGCTTGGCTGCGCTAGCGGGAATAGGGAGTCTGAGGAAAGTCCTGGGGTGGTGTGGAGTCGTTCAGTGCCAGTCTCTCCTGGGGAGCATGGGTAGACTCTCCATAACTATAAGACTGGGAGAGTCAGGGCGTTGATGGAGCTGGGCAGCTGTAGAAAGGGATTTTCAGTTGTTGCAAGAGATATTTTTTTCCATCATTGGGCTCTCAACCCCACTTCTCTGCCCCCGAGTTGTCTCTTGCTCACAGAGACTCCCAGCCTTTTTGTTGTGTAAGCAGAGAGCTTGTCTGCTCCAGTGCTGTCTCCTCTCCCCTCCTTGAGCCCTTCCAAACTGGGCTGCGCTGGTGAGGCAGTGGCTGGGAGCTCTGCAGGGGTGGCAGTTACAGGTGGGGTGCTGAACTGCGGGGCAGGAACAGCAGAGCTGTGTTTCTCAGCTGAGGACTGAGTTTGACTAACACGCTCTCCCTACAGCCATCTCCAAACTAAACTTGTTCTAGCCCAGACTTCTAGCTCTGAAGAGAAGCAGATTGCCTTTATTAATAGCCTCACCTTTACTTACCTCTGTGTGTGTCACTAATACAAGTAGAGAAGTAATCTTTTTTCAAAGCTGCAGGAATATGTGTTTAATACTTGTGAAAATATACTGTGTCTTAAGGAAAGCCTGTAGAAGACATCAGGGAGACCCTTGTTCCCAGACATGTGCAGGGACCTTGACTGAAATTTCAGTTTCTGTTCCCTTCACAGGGCTTGGACAGCAAAGTTTGATAGACTTTGCTTCAGCTACTTCCATGCTTCTGCCTTGCAGAGGTATTCAGGAAGGAAGGGACAAAGCTTGAGTGATATTTCATTAAAATCAATCTAAAGCCTGAAGATTAAAAATTATTTATATCCTTATTCCTTACTTGTACAAAAGTAACTTTGGGCTCTTTAGTCTAGAATTTTTTCTCTTTCATCACTCTGATTTGTGACAGTATTTCTCTTAAATGCCATTTTATCTGCTATACGTATCTCCACTAATCTAGTTTAGCCTAAAGGAGGATGTTTCCATAAGTAAATTATAATCATCTTGCCAGAAATAAATTTAGCAGATGTGTAGCCAGCCGAGTGAGACTGTGGGTTAGTTCCTGAAAGCACTAGTTGAGAGAAAGGAAGAGACCAAAGTAACTGTACGAGTTTAAGCCTTGCAGTGTGGTAACTGAGGTCATCGGCTCCATGCCCTGCTGTGTTCCCATAAGTTGCTAACTTTGGACTTTGGCAGTTTCTGTATGGTCTTGTGTTAATACGTTATGTTTTGTCAAAGTGCATTTCCCTAGGGCTTGTTTTACCTTTGGGACAAAATATTTGGTTAACAGTTCACAGAACTGTGCTGGGCAGATCAGAAAAGAAAGCGAAGAGGAGATAGTTCCCAGTACTGTGAACCTGCGTTACTTCTGCATGTGCTAACTGAATCATTTCAGACTTCCTGACCTTATCAGCTTAGTTCTGGCCACGCGGTGGTTTGAAGAGAGACACCCTTCCCCAGCTTCCTCTCTGCCTTTCCAATTTTGGATTCCAGTTGGGGGAGGGTGGGCATCTTCTTGCACAGCATATCCCAGCTCTCTAACCTCAGGCCCGCTTTCTCTTTCCTGCTTATCTTCTGTCCTTGAGAGCCTGCCCCAGATCTCCACTGGGAGAGGCTGGACTCGCTGGGTGTTGCAAGAACCGCTGCCTCCCATGGGAGCAGGTGATGCATGAATTACTCGTGCCCACACAAGGCCACGCTTCCAAGGCTGTTTGCTTTATTTACGTTACTGATGCTCTTCAAAACAAGCTTCTTTTATATTTTGAATAGCAATATTAAAATCTGGGCAGTCTGGGAAAAAAAAAAACAAACAACCTAAGAGTTAGCAAGTGAGCTGTATTTGAATTACTCACCAGCTGCATGTGTCTCTTGATCTGCTGGCCACCCAGGCCAGCTTGTGGTGATCTAAGTATGAAGTAGCTACACTGCTGCAGTGCTGTGGGTTTGTTCTGTGCGTGCGTGGACAAAAGATTTCTGTGGTCTGACTAGGTGTCAGCTAGAAACCTTTGGTTAGAGTCCTGTCAGCAGCACTGCCTGGGACTGCCTTTCCTGTTTCTGTGCTTTTCAGTTAAAACCTGGGCTCTCTAAACCTGCCAAAAATAAATAGGACTGCCAAGGATTAATTAGTGGTTAAACTGTAACAGGCTTAAAATTAGTGAAAGATGTGAATGGGTAGTGTCTTTTCCATACTTAATTTCACTGAAGGTGACACAAGCTGCAACCATGTAAGCTGCAAATGGAGTGAGCTGCTAATTGCTCTAACTAAAATATAGCATGTATCTGCGCTGAATTTGTTAGTCGGTAGAGGATCAAGGGCCTTGCATTCCTCCATTCCTCCTGTGTAGGTGTTCAGTGAATTTTAGGCCGTCTTTGTGTCAAGTTGATACAAAGTCATGCTTGCTTGTAACTTACCAGAGCTCTTGGGCTAAGTCTCTATTATGAAAACTGAGTGGCTCCCAAATGTGTTTTTAAAAGCTTAGAGTACAAAGCAAATTTATAACCAGAATCTGCCATTAGTACAGAGCTGTAACAGTTCGGGGTTGTCTTTGTCCAGTGCAAAAGAGATTGTGCCTTTTAATATTTAATCATTTGCAGATGGTATGTCAAACACAGCTGAAGGGGTGAGGACTAATGACAGTAAATTTCTTTCACTTGTGGTCTTTGGGAGGTGTACATCTTGGGCTTTTCTGGCTTTAGGATTTTGCTGGTGCAGCATCCCTGTGCAGTGGAGGTATGGCTTATACTAGCCAAATGACTCTTTTAATGGTGCAAGTTCCTTGACCTCAGAGGTTTTTTATCTGTGTCAATGTATGGGGAGAAGATGTGACTTTCTCTTCGGGTTTTTAAACTTTGGGTGATACTTGTTTTATTTTTGGTCTTATGTTGCTCACTTCAGTTCCTTTTCTAGCAGTGCACTTTTAAGCTGTCCTTTTGCCTTGCTGATTTATGTTGCCAAGTGAAACTAGTAACACTCTTGTAGCACTGATGGAAAATAAGTTCTTCAGGCAGCACCTTTAATTAAATATTTGCGTATGGATTATCTTTTGTCACTCTAAGTAATACTGCTCTTAGAAAAGTGAACTGTTTCAGCTCCTGGGACTGGGATTAACTGCTCCTTGGAGGCCTTTGCTTTAAAGGGATCCAGACTCAAAACTGATTATGTTTGAAAAGGGAGAGGGGAGGGCAGGAAAGGTTTGCTTGGATTAAATGGCTTAGTCAGACTTTCTTCCCATTTTAAGGAGAAACTTTTTTGTACAGGAAAAACTTTCAATGTGGAGAAAATGGTGTGTGCATCACAGACAAACATGGAGTATTTTTTAATCCTGTAAGTTATAATGTGAAGCATTTTTTAATGATCTAAGTTAAAAATGAAGCAGAAGAACTGGTGGGTAGAATAGCTTTCCTAGGATCTTCCTTTGTTGCAGTTTAAGAAGCTGGATTTCATGACGCTAATGAGCAAATGAGCTATTTCGATTGCTATTGCACTTGATTGCATTGAAACTGTGGCACCACTCTTGTCTCTCAATTCAAGTTTGCCTCAGGTTCTCTTTGTTGTCAGGACTTATCTTTGCTAGAATCTAGTTCAGTATTTTTCCCACTGTGATCATTAGTTCAGTCTACTATGCGTGAAACAATGGCAGCTGTAGGCGTTTCAGCTCCTGCCTAATCCACGGCTGTTCAGAAAACCAGCGGTTGCTCAGCCGCCTTCCACGTCTGAGGCAGTGCCCATGGAGGGGATGCTTCCTGTTGAATTTTGCTATGAGCGAGCAAGGAGAAAAGTCATGACTCCAAATCGTTCAGGAGTGTTCTTAAAAACCAGCAGGTATATTGCACAGTTACTGGGCACATATTGCTGAGACTCTGAGCAGCAGCGAAACCATTACCTTCATGAGCTCTTCCTAGAGGACTCAAGACTCGCCGTATTGGCAGAAGCCCCTTGTATACACGGCTGTGCTGAGAACGCTGCGATTTCGCTGGGTTGGTTTGTTTTATCTGGATGGAAGTGTGGCTGGAATAAGCTTTCCTAGCAAGACTGTGGTTTGGCTGATGTTTACTGGGGCCACTCAAGGAATGTTTTGTAGGTACCGTACACAATAGACAGACACGTAGAGTTTGTAGCGTAAAAGCAGGCATAAACTGGATCTAGTGTAGAGGAGTATGTAAGTGCTAGAAGAGCAAGTGTGAGAAAATTGGCATGAGGAGATGTTATGTCCTGATTTTTATGATAACTGAGTTGTGTGGTGACTAGCAGAGGGTTACAAAAGAGCTAGACTCTATTGCAGTGCTTATACTGTTAAGCTGTACTGTCTTGCACGTCTCTGTCAGTGGAGGTAACTGGGTTCCTTTCTAGGTTGTAGGTAGTGAACTCTGGACTGTTTTCTGTATGGTGGGAATACCTTACCCGAGTGCTAAATGATATTCTTTATCCTCTCTGCATTTCTACTCCCCTCCCGCTCCTCCACAAAAAAAAAAAAAGCGCCACCTGCTCTTTATGTCTAATATGAGTAGAGTGAAAAATACAGAAGAGCTGCTTAAGTCAGACTTTAAATACCTGTTTTTGCAGGTGTCTAGCATTCATATTTGCCTTTAAAGTCCAACTGTTAATGTTTTATTTCCATTTATAGGCTCCTTTATTTTCAGCTAGATGATGCCTACGTGTAAGGCTTGGGACAGGTGTGGCTAAGGGAAAATTTGTTAGAATAATCTGTAAGTCAGAATCAGTTGGATGGAGGAGGGGGGCAATTTGCATGAAAGATCCTATGTTGTGTGTGTGGCTGATGCCTTCCCCTTGTGTTTCTGGATTCTTCTACCTTTGAATTAATATTTTTAGTTATGTAGTGAAGATGAATAGATATTACTATGCAGGCTTTACACTCTTGTGTAGTCTCAGATATATCCTTACTGCACACTTGGAGATGCAAGTTTTTAGTGGGGAAAGGGATTTTTAAGGTGATTAACTGGTGTCCTACATTGATATTGCTTTGTTAATGTAAAGATAAACACTGATTATGGAAGCTGATGGTGTTGTCTTATGGAGTGAGCTGTTACTGTAAATATAGAGGAACAACTTCGCAGAGTAAGCTGTGTCATTCTTTATCTAGTCAGAGAATCAAAATTTCTGTGGCAGTATGTGCATTGCTATTCCTTTAAGGGAAAAATCTGTGTGAGCGTGTGAAGTGTCTTCCGAGTGCCTGCTAACATTTATTGCACAAGAATAAGCATTAGTTTTGTACAGTGCTGATGGAATTGGGTACCTGCACACACTTGTTGACTAACTTGGACTTCAAAGTTTTGTTTTTCAAAAGCCTTTTGAGGCACGCTAGTTAACTGTGCTTGCTCTATACCCTGGGTATTGAGAGAGATTTAACCTCAGGCTAGAGAGTCAGAAATTACGTATAGGCAGCGTGGGCTGGGTGGGGTTTACCTGTTTATTGCTTTACCTCAAGGGAAAGTAAATGAGAAGAGCCTGTTTACACACTGAGCCATTGCAACTATTGCTTCTTTTTCCTTTTGGTGCAAGTGAGAATGTCCTAGGGAATGTGGGATTGTGTTTGGAGGATGGGTGGAATTTTAGATAGGCATGTTGCCTAGTGTTTTGTTATTATGTTACAGTCCAGATGACTCTGAATTAATTTCCCTTATTCTTTCAGCTGTTTTTCAAGATCATAATGCAGCAGAAAAATGAAAAACCATAGAAGACGTTTGCTTTGGAAAAGAAGTCAGTTGCTGGCCCAGTCTAGAAGATGGACCACTGGATTTGGGGAGCTTGGGAAATACTGCTTCCAAAAGCAATCTTTCCTAGCTAAGAAGAAAAGACAGAGTGCTCAGCTAATTGTGAGCTTAAATCACAACAAACTGTACAGAAGACTGCAGTGCAGAAGGAAGGCACTTGAGCTCCAAAGCAGGTGGGCTCCTGATGTGCCTCTAAATGCAGAAACCTATCAAAACCCTACTGTTGAACCATACAGCTTTCCTTACAAAACTACTGAGAGCAAAAGGATCCTGTCCCTGTCGCAAAGCCGAAAGCCCATCTGGAGAAGCAGTAAGAAAACTCAACAAAGAATCTTTTCAGAGTGAAGATTCGAATTCCCCAGAATTTGAAACTGTCGCTATTATTAATAGCAACTCTAGCAATATCTATTATGTCTCATGTGGTACGCTGGATGGTGCTGCCTTACCTGTAAAGAAAGGTGGTTTTGTATTTAGCAGGGAGGAGAGCAGTAATGGTGAGGGCAACACAGTCCTAGTAGTTTTAAACAACTATAAAAGGAAATGCTGTTGCAAAGGGAGTGGAATGGAACTTGTGGCCCCTTGACAACTATAAAGAAGTCCAAATTTAACCATCATACTGTAAAAAAGAGATCTTTATTTATGATGCATAAGAAACTTTCTATGGTTAGGTTTCGGTATAGAATTATAAAATCCCCGGAACTTCGAGCTAGAGGCAAAACCTGCAAATTGAGAAAAATCAAGCCAAGGTGGGTGGAGAAAGTTACGAGGGACCATCAAGAGACGCTCCAGTGGGATTTTGAAAGTGGATTGTGTAATTGGCTTTCCTACTGGAAATCTAAAAGTAACCGTCTTTGGAACCGGTACAGCTTATTAGATATGAACAATAATACATCCAAATCTTTAGGTGAGGAGAACAAAATATGTGCACCTGAGATCTGCCGTACGCAGGATGCATTACCGTGTGCTGAGCCGTGTTCTGAGGAGCCAGAATCTGGAGGGCAGGATGGCAGTGCGGATGTTGTCCCGCCAGAACTGCATGCTAGAGCTTTGCTGGAGGCAGAGACCTTGCACCAGGTGGAGACCAACGGGACTCTGGCAGAGGATCATTGCTCTGACGTTTTCGTCTCCGTGACAGGAAGAGAAATTGCTGTTTCAGGTCAAGATGACACAGAATCTAATGAGGTTGTGGGTGTAGATGGAATGATGTTGTTGCAATCCTCCTTGCAGGATCCTGATGTCAATGATAACTTTGGAAATGGACCTTTATCCATGGAGCTGGCACAAAATGAGGACAGCTCTAGCCAAATGGAAGTAGAGGGATCCTTAAACCTGGACGTTTTTAGTGCAAAGTTACTAGATCACCCTTATTGTAAAAGTCCTCTTGAGGAGCCTTCACCAGAAAGCACAGGACTAAAATCAGAAACTCAGAAGGGAGGCAAAAGGAACAGTCAGAAAGCTTCCCGGGTGGCTGATGAACAGTTGGCAACGTGGCTTTGTGGTATACCTTTTATATATCTTAGGGTTTCCAGGAGTTCCTGAAAACTGGTGGATGTATCGTGGAGTTTACATGTTGCGTTAATTCCTTTATTAAAATGGTTTCTTATTGTGTATTGTAAAGGGTGCTTAGCATAACACTTAATGAAATGAGGCTGCAAAGAGGAGAGCTGCATGAAGGAAGGACAAATCAATGCTTATCTGACAAGCTGTTTTGAGGGCTAGTTGAACGGTGCCTCTGCTACTTTTGTTTTAGAGAATACAACGTAATTTAATTGGAATCTTTGTGGAAAATTGTTGATAGACATTTTAAATGTTTTTTATCATGTGATTTCAGAAGATGATAAAACTTCCAGTTATTTAAATGGTTGACAATTATTACTCTTAACTTGGTTTTTGAAAATTTTTAGTGTTCTAATACTTCCTTCCAGCCTATCCTCTCTTCTCTTGCTCTTAGACTGAGATTAAATCACTTAATGAATCAGGTTTTAATAACCAAATATTGTTCATTGTCACTTAGTTTTCTCTACAATTGTTCATAAAGTAGGCTTAATGAATCTTATTAGACAATATTTTTTAAAAAGGCAAGACTAGTCTTAGCAAAGGTACAGCAAAAAGGCTTTGGGATTTTTTTACTCAATGCTGAGCATGCAGTATTTGATAGTCTCTCTAAAGAGGAACGTGGTAAATATAGTAATCGGTGTCTTATTTATGTATAGCAGCATACTATACACATAGTAAGGAGCAGTAGGCTAACACCTTCTGCCACCTCGTACCATTAATATAATGTTCAAGTTCAGTGGTGTTCTCATAACTGAAGTCTTCCTTTGAAGAAATTGGCTTCATAGATTCCCATAAACCTGAAGCTGGTTTCAACTAGAGTTAAAGGGATTGTTTGAAGTTTGACATGCTCTGATTTTTCTGCCCACCTTTTTGTCCTTCAATTTTGCAATTGATTCTCTAAAGCAAAACCTGAAGAAGGAGACACTGAACCTCAAAAGATGATTTAGCTTTCCAGATCCACAAGTTAGTGTGGGATGTGTTTCTCTATGACTGCCTTTACGTGATCCAGCAAGGACCGGGCGCTATGTGAGAAATTGAGAGAAACTGTGCTACCACAGCGAACAGACCACTTCTGCAATGGAGTTTTAAAGTATGTCCAGCAGAAAAAGGGACGTAATCCTTCTGTAACAGTCAAGAACTAAGATTGTATCAGGGTTTTGTGGTCTGATAGGCAGTCACGTTCTTCTTCAAGGGAGGCCTGTATAACTTAAAAAATAAAATTAAAAAGACAGACAGCAAATGCGCTAAACTTTCCCACACTTGACAATTTTAAGAAAATTCTTACCTAGCTTCTGAATGGAAGTAGGTGAGACCAGTTTCCATTTTCTTCAGACTTGAGGGTTCCTCTCTGAGGATTGAAGCCAAGCCTACACTACATATACACTCATACTGACAGTATAGCACTTCTGAGTTTTCTCAGCTGAAAAGCTATAAAAAAGAATTTTAATTTTGGTGTAATTGTGTACAGAAGTTCTTGTCTGTTTAGGAGTGTTGTTAATTATTAACTGCACCCTAAAAGGTACTGCTAACCTGGCAAGAGTTGCTAGGGTAGATGCATGAAGGAGATGTAAGTGTTATGGTTGAATTTCTCTGCAGCAGCTGAACTCGGATGTTAATGGGCTGCAATATTTAGTGCATTCTGATGTGCTATTACGTGTTGAACAGAGCTCCATGGTAAATCCTGTTCGTGATGGGTGTCTGATCTTGCACCAGGTCTGAACTTTGTATTTTCCTCCTTGAATTATGCAGTTACACCAGCCCAAGTGAGGTCAGAATCTAGCTAGAGGTCTCTTGGAGCTCTGCTACTGTTAGTTGTAACTACGAGAACAATCCTTCCTGTGTGTGTATGAATAAAAAGCTTTTAAAAATTGTATATATTAAAAGAGAATAAGGTACACTTACATCCCCATACATCATCTATCTAGACTTCTAGCCAGAGTGAGAAATATTCTCCCTGTCACAGTCTACTAAGATGTAAGGGATAAAAGTTGTTAGGCAAGTGCCTGGCAGAGTTGCGAGGAAGGATATCTTCCTGTGAAGAATTCTTCCTTGTTGTCTGATCTAGCTCTTCAGTGCTCCCTTCCTTCTGTCACACATCCAGGTGTGCTTCTTGCTGCATCTTCACTGCTTTTCTCGCCTGTCTGTGTTTTGTTCTTGGTCTCTCTCCTTTCTTTTTTTATTCTTTTCTTACTACTGTTCTTCTGGCATTTTTTTCTGTGGGATGTTTCTCTTGTCTTGCTTCTTCCCATCCTGATCTTTGAAAGTTTCCAGGAAATATTGTTAAAGCCTTAATAAGCAGAGAGCTAAACATACACTGCACTATCCAGTGATGCTGTCTGCCATCACACCCAGGCCTGAGAAGAGTCCTGGATTTTGGGTTAGTGCAATTTCCCTGGACTCTGATCTCAGAGCCAGCTTTCTGTACACAGAACACGTGTTTCCTGCTGCATTTGAAAACTCATTTTCAGAAAGCTGGACAACTTGGTCTTTTTTCTCTTATTCACTAGCAAGTGTTGAAATCCTGTTTTCCATTCTCTTTCATTCTCAAAGTGGTTTTGAATGCATGGGTGGGATTTATGTCTCCACTGGTCCAGTCTTGTGTCTGGGGGGGGAAATCTATTTCCTAGGTTTTTTAATTCCTCCAGCATTCATCTCTTCATTATTTCCTAGTTAATATCTTTTGTTTCTGGTGTTATGGCAGGCTGACATGGCTGTCCGTGGCACCTTAAATGCCTTCCCTAGGATACTAGGGTAAATGCGTTAAACTTGCTGAGTGTCTGTCTGGTGTCTCTTTGCTATGGTGGCAGCAGAGAAGCTGAACAGACTGCAAACGCTGCCAACCAGGGCTGCTTACATTTGAAGGGAGTAATTCTGCATACCGTAAGGACAAGATACTGGGTTTTCAGTGAAAACTGTTGCAGAAAATGATGGCTTTTCATGTTGCAGTAAAATTATTTAAGATGCTAATTGAAATAAGCAGTGGGATGGATTCTCCTCGTAGCAGTGGTATAATTAGTTTGATGTAGATATATGTGCATATGGGAAGAATGGGGTCTGAACTTTCCCTGTAAAGCTGAGTGATCAGATTCCTGCTTTTTTATTTTTTTTCCTCCTTCCCCTGCTTTTATTTGATATTGCCAATTTGAGCTTAGTTTTCTTAAACATATACTTGCCGTGTGTTGGTTGGGTGCAGAATGATTGCTGCTCGTACTTGGAAGAAATGACTGCTGTATTGGACTAGTGAACTTGGAGGGTTTTTTACATGTTTGCACTTTCATTTTTCTGGTATATTTAAAGGATTCCTAGATGAAGTTATGAAGAAATATGGCAGTTTAGTTCCACTCTGTGAAAAAGATGTCATGGGAAGATTAAAAGAAGTCTTTAATGAAGATTTCTCCCATAGGTGTGTAGCAGTATCAAATTCTAGACTTTGTAAAGGACAAATTGCTTGCATTGCTACTACACGCTCCACGTCTAACACCTAACAGAACAGAAGTCCATTTGATATGAACTTGACTTATTTTTTTTCTACCTTTTCAATCCTGTTTTAGAAAACCTTTTATCACCAGGGAAATCATGAAGTATCGGGAAAAACATCCAAAAACCTCCACTTGCAATTTCCGGGTCTTCTATAATAAGCACATGCTAGATATGGATGATTTAGCTACACTGGAAGGCCAGAACTGGCTGAATGACCAGGTCAGAGATGCTTGGTGTTTATGTGCTCCCTTACCCCTTTTTAGCCCATTTATGTTAGGATATCAGTTGTTCACCTTCTGCTGCGTTATAGGTGGACTATCCTTACTTTACACTTGAGAAGTAAAAGAAGCGGTGAGCAGCTTTTGCCATGGCAGGTGCAATAATAGTGGTTACAAGTCTGGAAGATGGGAAGTGTCACAACTAAACTGTTTCTTTTTGAAGAAATGATGTTGCACTATTTTGGGAAAATAGTGGCTACCCATATAGGTTTTAGCATCTCCCCCATCCCAAAGCTTGAGCAGATTACAAGAACAGCAGAGTGAAGCAGCAGACTGTGGCCCACAGCCAAAAAACCAAGAAGGCTGTAGTGCCCAGGGCATGCACCGGTACACTTAAATTGAATTAAACCGCATTTCAGATTGAGGTAGACTTCAAGCAGCCAGTTACAGTCTCTCTCCGGGCCGACCACTATTAGTTCCAGAGTGCATGTCCTTCAGACTGCAGCAAACTGTTACTATAATTGCTCACCTCCTTATTGCTGATTTAAGTGTGAAGGGTCCTATGTTTTATGGGAAGTTGTGAATTTGAGTTTTACAAAATTATTCTGTACGTATTCAAATATTTACTAACTCTTACAGATAATTAACATGTATGGTGAACTCATAATGGATGCAGTTCCTGAAAAGGTGAGGGGTTTTGTTATTATGCAAATGTACCTAATGAGAGATTGAGAGGGAAGGGTGAAACATTGAATATTTCAGATACAGAATTGAGATTCATAGCTCGATGATGTTCCGAGTGGTTCCATTATAATCTGCTGCTCAGATTTTCTTCCATTCCCGTGCTAAAATACAGTTTTCAGTGCTGTTGCTCTTGCTTCAGGAACTCATTGGATTAGCTCTGCAGGTGGTTTCTGTGGTAGCCTGATGTTACTGATGTACCTGTAGAAGGGTGCCCTGTTTTCGCCCATCCCACTCTCCTTTCCCCCTTAGAGGTTTCTGTCTCCAGCTTATCTGCTTCTAAAGTGCTTTATCCGTGCCCTTGCTCACTAGTCTGGTGTTTCAGCTGAAATTTCTGATGAAGATGGATTTCTGCTGAGATGACAAACCATGAATGGTAGCATCTGAACCATGCACATGTGCTGCTTGCACTTGCCTACCCGCCCACCTCGCAGCTGTGGGGGCCGTAACAGCTCAAACTGCGGATGTGAATTGATGCAGAGCTGCTTGATTCCTCGGCAGTATTGACTCTGCAGGACTCTTTGGTTTGTGCATCCTCAACAGAAACGCTTACTGCTTTCCAACTGTAGTGTCTAACTGTTGGTGGCAGTTGAAAAAAAGAAAGGAAAAAAACAATGCCCCCCTTCTGTGACTACATTTGCAGCAGTGGCAATTATAAAAAGCCATCTGTTTACTAGTAGAGCTGAACAATTTTCAGGTGAGACCAAAGGAAGACCCAAACAAAGCCATTTTTAGATGAGCTCTGCAGAATGTAATTCTTAAAATCTTGAAGCTCAGAAGAAAGAGCGTTGTTACTTTGATTGGTGGTGACGGTGATTCTTCATTAGTATTCTCTGTACTTCCTGAGTGTGTGCTAGGGTTGTGGTATTGAAGATTGTATCTGTTTGCTTGTGTCTGCTTTTTCTTCATAGTGTATAATTGAAATCCTCATGGGAGATTTTGTGTTGGTACCTCAGAATGTGGTTTTGAAGTCTGTTGGCATAGCTAATGGGTGTTAGACTGTGTTTTCAGATGCTGAATTTTCTAACTTTTTTTTCAAGTAATAACTCAAGCCTTCTACCACCTCTACACTAGCAGAATTATTAAAAACAGATGTTGCAGATTTCCATTTGTATTAATCTGTTCCTGTAATTGCAAGAAGCTAAGCACAGGGAATAATAGTGTTAAGTTGGAGCTAAATAATTTTTTTTTAACATAAGCCTACATTTTTTGCCATAAATGTAGGTTTTTAGTTACAAAATGGATGTGGTATAACTTAAAAAATGCTCTTAAATAGCAGATATTGTTTTTGCCTAGAGCTGGTCATAGTAGTTGAATACAAATGACCATGTTGTTGGATTAAATCTCGTAACTTTTTTTGTTTTGAGTCTCAACTTCCAGCAACTAAAAACAGAAGCTACTCCCTTCTCTACCACCCCCACTTTGCCAGTCTGTTGTTCTCTTCCTTAATCCCTATAAAGAACAACAAAAACTGTACTCCTTATCCTGGTGTTTTTCTCCCAAGTCCATCCCCAACAAAAATTAAACATGATATGCCTGGAGATACAAAAGTGTAAATATAAATACTGCAGTGGCTCACATCATATATTACAGGGAAATAAGGCTTGCTTTATTTGCTTGCTGAAGAACAGCAATAGTTTAGGCTTGGCAAAGCCTCTGTTTGTCCCTACTGGGGTTCTGTTTCTAAACCTGCATTAAATATTGGCTCATTACAAGTTGTTTTGTATAAATAATCCTGGGGGAAGGGGAATGACTGTGCATGAAGATTTCTGTGCTCATTCCTCCTCTCTCTCTTTTTCAGGTTCATTTCTTTAACAGCTTTTTTCATAGACAGCTCGTAACCAAAGGATATAATGGGGTAAAACGATGGACTAAAAAGGTATCCTTTAACTCCGTGACGTCAGTGCTCTGGTTCTTTTGGGCTGGGTTGAATGACTAACTTGAAACTGGGTTACAGTGTGTTACCTGCAAAGGATGGTTTGCAAAGGAGCTATACAAAGTGGGGAGAGGTTAATAAAAATAGTAGTGTGGCACTATTCAAGTTAGTATGGTTATGTTGTGAAAATGTACTTTGAATGGCTTCATCATTGGTGGTAGGTTATCTCTTTGTGTATATTCATGCAAGCTGTTACTTTAGCTGCAAGAAATGTCTCTTGCTGCTCCTGACAGTGCCAGGTACGCTACAGGAGACCAGACTTAATTCTGCTTCTTCCTTTTATCTCAGACTGGGATTGTTTGATAAAATCAAATTGTTACTCCTGAGTAATACCTACAGGTACTAGAAAGCAGAAATCAGACACCCATAATAAGCCAACCTGTTGTTCGCATGACAAGAACAGAATTCACCTTGCTTTCCAGAACCTATACCAGATCATGGGTTGGGATATTTTCTGAGATAGCTAATACAAAGAACAGTGCTGTGGTTTTTTTCTGTGAACATTTGTCCTTTCTAATATGGGAGATGAGGCAAGACTAATCAAGGACCATATTTGAATGCGTGATCTTTCTGCAGAAGCACTTAAATAGCACACATCTGTGAAATGCTAGAGATGAACTCATTATCCAAATATAAAATCTATTCGTATAATTTATTAAAATCTCTTTAAAGAGAGACTGAATATTGGTGCTTAATATTCCCAGGTATTTTTTTTTTTTAAATGTTCTTTTTCTCCAGCAACCCAAGTTTTGCAAAAACCCCAAAAGTGACGGTAGATACTGAAAGCGGAACCTGTATTCATGTTGCTGCTGAGGAGGGACCAGATGAGAGCAGGACAGTTGTTTAGACATTTACACCTGAATTCCTGAAGAATCTCTAAAGCAAGGATGAGAACTAAGCAGTATCTATTGGAAGGATTCAGTAGACTGCTTCGTCCTGCAATATGCAATTAAGGGGAACTTGTTTCTGCTTTTTGAACACACCAGAGTATTGTACCAGGTTTTATAAATGTGGTCCCCTGGGATACAGGAGGCCAGAGCCTAGAAGGACATGCTCTTCTGCATCTAGCTGCAGTGGTTTCAAAGCTCCTGTTTGCCTGTCCCCTCTGGCCACTGATCAGATTGGCACTCCTGCTCTGATCTGCTGTCATGTCAGCAAGCTGACTCTGCATTGTCTCGGTGAAGCAGATCTAGGTTGCCACCGTTCTTTCTGTACATCAGGTCTTAACTAAAGACCCTTCCAGCTTTTGGCTGCCATTCTTCCTCTTTGGCTGCCTCTTCTGCTACAGGTTTGCATGCCTGCAGCAATCCCACAACTAGGGTCACATGAGGACCCTTGAGTTTAGCATGGCTCTGCTGTTGCTGGACATGGCAGAAGGTGTAGTTCATTTATCTTACTCCAGTTTTCCTTTGTGGGCTCAGCTTGCTGCTGGCTGACATCTCTTTGCTTCTCTCCAAGAATGATGGATTGTTGTGTAGTGAGTGTGCTGTAATCTGGTCAGGAAGCAGTTTCTGCAGGTGGGAGCTGGGATTGTCGATGCTTGTGACAATCAAAGCACTGTTGTGAGCAAGGCTCGGCTGACAACTGCTGTGAATGCTCAGACTTTTTTGTGCCTTCAGCTTCCCACTGTTACTCAAAAAATACACTTTTCTTTCCTACAAACGACCTGCCTTTACCAGTAGTGCAGCAATTACGTACTGTTCAAATTGCACAGTGCTTTAAAAAAAAAAAAAGCAGCATAGAAATCTTCCCACAGGATGAGTTCATTTCGTTCAGTATTCTATTTTTGCTTATTTTCTGGACTGTACCACCAAAAACCCAGCAATTAGACAACCATTTCACGAGGAGCTGGGAGAAGGAAGATCATGAAAGGCCCTTCCAAAAGCATACGGACTCATCTGCCACACAGACACTGGGGGTGTTGTATCTGATCTACTTGTTCTGTACTTTAAGACCTTCTCCCTTGTTTGCTTGCCTGTGACCACAGTACATCTGCTACAAAGTTAAGTTTAAGAAAGGATGCATCTGCTCTGTCTTCACCCCCTCCTTTCCTCTGCTCACCAAAGCATCGTGCACTCCTCCTCTGCCTTCCTCTGACAAGTCACAGATGCTGTGTTACGGCAGAGGGAGTCAAACTGCACCAGCTCGCTGGTTTTGTGGGGTGTTTGTAATCACAACTGCTTCATCTGTCACCTATCCGTGGTGCAGCTCTGGTAGAAATCAGTGGTGTTCATAGTGCAGCAGAGTCATTACTGAAGATACGTAGGTAACCCAAATTGAGGCTCGACTCTATTGCCATCATTACTTAAGAAATTCCACTTTGACGCGGATGTTAACGCAGAGCAGGCTTTTGCCACAAATACAGTGGTGACTAACTCTGATACTGTACAGTGGTCCTTAGCCACTTTCTGGGCTGTAACTGTATTTTTGTGCCTGCTAATAAGTTGCGTGTGAGATAAACATGAGGAATGTGCTGAAAGAGTGGAGGGCCAAAAGAAGACTTCAGTTACGGGATGGCAGAGAGGAAACTTAGATACAATTAGTATCTTGCTTTGGTGTGTTGTGCCTGTGGAATTGTCTCTAATGTATATTGTTCTTCTTGCCAGGTGGACTTGTTCAAAAAGACTCTGTTGTTAATTCCTATTCACCTGGAAGTCCACTGGTCCCTCATTACTGTGAACATCCCCCATCGAATTATTTCATTTTATGATTCCCAAGGCATTCATTTTAAGTTTTGTGTAGAGGTAAGAGTGACAGCTGTGTCTGCAAAGTTTGAACTGTTTTCTTAAACAAACCACTCCCCCTTTTTCTGTTCAGCCTTAAACTTTAAATGCAGTGTGTCTATTGTTGTCCTGCCGTGTATGAAATGAGAATCAGCTTGTCCTGCTGGGGAGTCTGAAGCACAGACCTCGAGGGTCACACCAAAGCTGGGAGTTGAGGTCAGATTGCCTGTTGCCTAATTAGCCTAATCGGCACACCTTTTGTGGCTCTGTCTTGTCACTCCCACAAAAAGCAGACGCTCAAAGCCAAGTGCCATAGGGAAGCAGACTAGCCAGAATGACAGTAAAGGCAGTTCTTTCAACTGCTAACGGACTCATGTTTAGGAAATGATAAATTGTGATCCTTTTTGGGGGAGGTTGCCTGGGTGAGAGAACAGAACTGAAGATGCTGTAGTGCTGCCCAGCGGGATTTATGTGTTACTGTGCTATTAACAACGTGTTGCCTTTTTCCTCTGTCTGCATTGGTACGGGATGTGTACCTCTGATTATAACCCAGCAACCTTTCGAAGCTGCAGCCTGAACACTGGAGTTAAATTATCAGTCTTCCTGGTAAAGAGCAGACAGAAGATTTTTGCTGGGACTAGCAAATTGTAATGACCCTCTTACAAAAGCTAATTTTGTCAACTTAATTGCTTGCTTGATGGAGCAGCCCTCTACTTCTAACTGTGTGTAGTTGTTGGCTTACAGAAGAGTAGTAATTATTGTACCCAGGAGAGTTCCCAGCTAGGACTTCTGAATGAAGATACTAGTTTCCTGGTAGCATTTGCTGAGGATGAAGCTAATGTTTGTTCTGGGAGCGAGAGACCTCATGCTTTCCAGCTTCTGAACTTGCTGTGTAAACCAGGGGTCCCTCTCAGCAGCCCTACAGTCTCTCCTGCAGTCCTGCCATGTGGCCTCTCCCATCCTGCTCCAGGCAAGGCATTTGCACTTAAATGTCTCACAAACATGAGAGGCTTTTATTCCTGCCCTTTCTAGGGGAAGGGGGGCCAATACTGAAAACTCCACTATGATCCACCCTGAGGTGAATGTTAGCGTGCTGGACTGTGTTTAAATCGTGCTATAAACCACCAGCCTGTTTACAGAGAAGTAGAAGGATTTGCTTAACCCAAGACCATAGGCTCATTTATCTTGCTTCCTTCTCTTTGCTTGTGTCAGACTATTTTTTCCTGAATGTCACTAAAACTCTCCCTGGAGCTTTGTTGATTAGCTGCAGAACTCAGTGTTTTGTATTGAGATTCAGGCAGGAAAATGCTATCATATCGAATATAAGGGCCTTGGTGTCAGCCAAGTAAGCCAGGAGAGAACACATGCCGGACCGCGCTGTGTGTCTCTGCATGTCTGAGAGCACTCTGACTCTGTGCCTGAGTGCCACAGCTGGTCCACTGTTAAGTATCCCAGCCTACAGTGGGGCTGAGGGTGTAACAGCTCCCCTTGATAGACCAAGATGAGCCTTGATGGTGGCAGGCACAGTACCCACCACAGTTCATCTCTTTACCTCTAGATCTGAGCTCAGCTCCTAATGCTTAATGCTTACCCGAAATTTGTCCTCATTGTCAAAAGGATACCAGCAAAGATGTCAATGTCTCTCTCCTGTTCTTTAGCTGGTGAATAATATTGTTGCTTTTTTTCCCTTTCCTTTTTAAAGAACATTCGAAAGTATTTGCTGACTGAAGCAAAAGAGAAGAATCGCCCCGAGTTTCTTCAGGGTTGGCAGACTGCTGTGACAAAGGTAAATGGCAGCATTTCAAGCTCTGGAGTCTGACCTTCTGGGAGATTTTAGGAGGCTGCTTCTAAACCCATATGTTTTTACAAGTAGTAAATTGTTCTGCGCTGACCAGGTGGAGGGTGGTAGGAGCGACACAGGTGGTTACACATGGGAATTAGAGCTCATTTAGCTCCCACCAGGTCTTTAATACTTTCTGCAAGTGACTTGGTGATCTGACCCTAATCTCTGGACAACTAAATATCCGTGCAGCAAAATCTGTTGCTGGTGCCCATGTTGGCACAAGGTCAAGGACTGAATGAGCTGGAGACTCAGCTTCCTGACTTCTCCCGAAAGGACTGCTCTGAACTGTGCCAAATAGATGGTGTTTGGTGAGGGAGGGAATAGGCTAATGCTGCCACTGCCTATATTTTATATTTGGTATGGATAGTGGGCTTTAGTCTCCAGGGCTGTTTGTGGGGCATTGCATTTGATCACAAGTAAACAAAGTCTGGCAACAATAAAAGGGAGTAACTTGTGTGTAGTGTAAATGAGGGAATATGTGATTTGCGTAGCCATCCCATAATGGCTCCAAAGATATAAAACAGGTCATTGCACACTAGAGATACTCCCAACAGCTCCCTCCTCACACAGGTTTATTTTTAGATGCTGATACAATGATGAAATGATTCCTCTCTGCACTCATGCACACCCTGTGCAGTCAGAGTTTGTCCTCCTGCGTTCTGTGAGGTAGAAGATCTGGGAGTTGAGGAAGACAATTACTTTTCCTCTTCAAGTGCCAGACACACAGCGGCACTAGTGAGTGGGACTTCTTAGCTCCGCATATCAAAATGGAGCATGTTTGAAGAAATAATGAAAGTTGAAAGTTATAATTTGAGACTGCCTTGCTCAGTCCTGTCACGTGACGATGTACCACTCTTCGTGTTCTTTGAGACCCTTTGCTGTGGCTGGGGCAGGAAAGCCACTGCTGGTAACATGGATGCTGAGAGTAATCTTCCTCTAGGCCTGTGTGACTTTGCTGATACATTTTGGTCCTGTGTAAAGCAGATAATGCTGTACAAACATTTATTTAAACTAATTGAGAAGCTGTTCTGTGTAGGTCACTAAAAGAAAATAAACTTGAAAGAAAGATTTGTAATTTGTTTTCTGTCCTACACTATATATTTTTCTAAATGTTAGGTGTTACTCTAACAAGGTGCCGAGTGTCACCTTGCAAAAGTTGGGATCAGAATAAGTAATTACAACTCCAGTGTCTAGTGCTGCAGAACAGCTAGCTCTGAGAACGAGATACCTGATCGTTTTGCTGAATCTCCTTTTGGACTTTAAGCAGGACTTGGAGCATAAAAGGATAAGTAAAGATCTAACATGTCTCTTCTTGTTTCTTTTCCTTGTAGTGCATTCCACAACAGAAAAATGACAGTGACTGTGGGGTTTTTGTGCTCCAGGTAAGAGTACTGCTTTTTAAAAATCAGTGGCCTGTATTGTTCATATAATAAATGTCCTTTTTTTCAATCAAGCCTTTTCCTTTTCCTCAGTACTGCAAGTGCCTCGCCTTAGACCAGCCTTTTCAGTTCTCCCAGGAAGATATGCCCCGAGTGAGAAAAAGGATATACAAGGAGCTGTGTGAACGCCAGCTAATAGACTAATAAAATGCAGCCAACCTAATTTCTCTGGCATTTCTGACAAGTTGCAGCTGGTGTTTGTGTACTTGAATTTCTGAAAACTTCCGTGAATTTTGAGCGATTCTCAGCTGAGTGGTGTGGCCACTGTTGTTACCTCAATTTTTTGACAAGCTCTTTAACTGGCAGAACATAACAGAGCTGCCGTAAAATATTCCTTATGTCAGTTTGGTTCTTTTATGTTCTTTCCTGTATTTAATATTTATTATCTCAGCATGCATATAGGCAAAGCATGCAACTAAAACCATAAAACTGTAGATTTGGTGCACCTTTGAGATGTAGCTAGAAATGACAAATACAGGTGATTTTGTCTGGAAACATAAAGATGCATGATATGTTTTCTGATGCAATAATGCTTTGAATGTATTAAAAAAAAAAATCAATGCCATAAAAAGAACAGCTAGAACCTATTTGATAGTTCCATTGTCCCTGTTGTGGCTGTATAATACTGAATTACCACTTTTTAGGGTGGCTAAACTCATCTACAGATTTAATTTGTGGAGACCTCTTTTTTAAATAGTTCAAGTTGCTAATAAAGTTTGTTCTGTTAACATTTATCCAGCTGTCATTATCAGCCTGTCCCTATAGATAAAAAGCAGCCTTTGCACAAATAAAGCTTCAGCACTTGTCTGTATAATAAAAAGTACAAAGGTGTTCCGTCAGTCAGATTGATAGTGTGTTCCTATATGCTGCAGAAGTCTCCATGATGTGTGTATTAAGGAGAATTATAAAGCTGGCCCTGAAGAGTCACAGCTTAGATACTAAGATAAACTCCTTGGCTGTAACTGTTTAAATCTCAGATGGCTTTGACTCATTTTTCAGTTCTACAGTATGCGGTGAAATGTACCATTTCAGCATCTCTCCCTTCAGCTCTGTCTTCAGATGAACTCCCTTCAAGCTTGTCGTGTTTAATCTCCCATTGGCTTTTGCCTTTGTTCAAATATAAATTAATTCATTTCTGCTGCATCTGCTGTTTGATTGTCTCAAACATCCCTCGATTTGTTTGCGTTCAGTAGCACCAATGGGTCTGGTTGGGAATAACAGCACTTGTGGTGGGTGCTGTACAAACACATTCTGCTCCGGCGGGGCGGGAGGCTGTGAGTCCAGCACTAAACTTTGCCATGTTGTTGCACTGGACCGGGATAAGTGAGAGCAGCGGGTCTTGAGACTTTTGGTTTTTTGCCTTGATCTGTAAACTATGATGTGCTCCTTGCTGAAGAGAGCTAGTTTTGTTTGAAGAGACTGCTGTGTGGGACTGCTACACCAGCAAATGGCTTCGCTGTGTTTTTCTGCCAGATAAAGGAGTGAACCCAGAGGAAAACTATTTCTAATGCTAAACATCATCTGTTGCACAGCTTCACTTTGTGTCTGTCCATAGCCCTGACTTCTGATGGAGGAAAACCATTCTGAGTTCCCTGTTTTGCAAATTATTTCAGGCTTGAGCTAAGCCAGGTGCAAATCCCTCCTAGATTACAGGAGGCAGCAGGGAGAAGTGAGGGAGTGCCAAGCTCAGTGCAGTCAGGCTGCGAGATGGAAGCGTGTGCATGCTGTGTTGTGCTAGAGAAGGAGGTCCTGCAGTATCCTTGTGTGTTTCCACTTCCCCTTGTTGGCAGCTGGCAAGCACTGGCTTAATTTAGCAAGATAAGGAAGGCCTTAAGCACTTGGTTAGACAATTTGAACGAGGAACTTATTGAATCAGAAAGAACCTTAAGACCCAGACTGGCTAAACATATATTTGCCCATCGTATGGTGCAGAGCACCCCACAGCACGTGGTTTCTTGGTGTTTCCCTGAAGTGTTACTGATACAAACAGCAGCACCTTCTTGGGGCAAGTGACTGTGAGCAGTGAAGGGTGACTTCTGTGAAAACTGAAACTTGGGATGTGGTTTCTCATGTGCTAGGGTAGAACATGTAAGCCAGTGCTGCCATTCTCGTCTTCTCTCTCCACTGCCATCACATGAATGGTACAAATACTTAATGCTGCCATGTGGTGGCTAGCTGAGCTGATCCAGCTTAAAACTAACCCAGCCAAAAGGCTGCTCTTAACCCGAAGGAGAGAGGAGTTCTTACCTCAGTGTAAGTTGTCACTGAATGTGTATACCAGCATGAATGAAGAGGGAGAATTGGGTGGCCAACAGGAGACATGAAAGCAGTGCCAGCTTTGGATGCATGCAAGTGAAGCTATATCCTCAAGCAAGACTCCCTGCAGAAAGGGAGTGAAAAACAGAAAGGGAACTGCATAAGGAAGCTGCCTTTATTTTCAGAACTTTAGCTATTTGGTAAGGAAGCTTGAAAGATGTGCTGTGACAGTGTACTAGCCCAGACTCAGTGCCTCCAAGGAAGACCCTGATTTTTTGTGGAAGTTGCCTCATTGACGGATATTTTTCATTGCATGGGAATGTGTTGGAGCACTGGACCACAGGGAGTCCTTTCCTGAAACTTGGTGACTGCTACTGGTTGGTAGAAATCCATCTTCCTCTATAGGAGAGGTTGGGAGGAGTCTTTAATCGTGATCCCTTTATCAGTGGCATCAGTAAAAGGCCAATATTTCTGTGAACTTTGTGTTTAACGGGAACATGGATGCTTTGAAGCAAGTGCATATGTGTACCAGATCATTTGAGGGGAGGGGGGTTTGCATTTGAATCTGCTGCCTTGTGAACTGGGGAACAGGGTGGGGAAAGATGCATGTTGGAAAGTACTTCTTATGTGCTTTCTTGTCATCTAGAGGTTTGCTGACAAGTGTTCCAGTTGGTTATGGGGCAGTACAGAGGAGTTGCACTTGAGTCTCCAGCTGTGAACACACCAGTGAGAGGCCTCTGAAAAAAATAGGAGGGGAAATTGAAAACAGAGCTAATGTAAGCAAAGTATGTTGGTGCAGGGTTGAAATTAATCACAGGCAGTCAGAATCTCAGGCTCTGTAATGGTGTATCCTGTGAAACTGGACTAATTAACTCCTCCTTGAGAATGTCTTTGATGCCTTAAAGGAGATAGACTCCATAATCTGTAGTCATTTTACCAGTTCTTAAAACATTCAGAACTATGTAGACTGTTTTTATTATGAGAGGCACATTTATGTGGATGTAGTTATGGCTGTTAGCAATTCCATTAATGTGATCTTCAGAATTTCATAAATCACTCTGAACTGGTTTGGCTGATGCTTGAATTTCATGACTTGTTCTGAAGAGATTGTCTCACTGTGCTGATTTATACAAATAGTCCCAGAGCTGGTGAAGCCTCCATCTTGTGCATGACAAATTGAAGCTACCTGAGTTGTAATAAACCTTGAACACAATTGGAAATAAATTATTAGTTTCCATTTTGTTTGCTTTAATCTATAGTTTAAAATGACTGTGCAGCTGATACAAATCAAAAAATGCAAAATGTGGCCTTGATTCTGCAAGGTAAGTAGAGAAATGCCTATTGCTGGGCTGTTAGATACTTGCAGAATGGAGGCTGGACCTTTGTGCTATCTAATGTGCTGTTGCTCCGTTCTTACCTGGCCCTCTGGAGTGTGAAGGTGATATTTTGAATGTTTCACTTGCACTGATTACTGAGCCAGACAAGCTTGCAAAGAGTTGCTGGCTTGTGTTGAATCTCTAGCATAATGCTTAACCTATCTTTACTTTCTCAGAGTTTTGATTGGCATTATCTACTGTAGCATTTATTCAAGTCTGTGAAAATTTAAACCTTGGGGAGTGACGTAGACTTAACTCCACCAAGCAACAACTGTGTTTTGTGAGTGTGTTCTTGCATCGAATGAAGCCCGTGTTCCTGTGAAGTAATAAAATTGAGTTTTACCATAAACCCTATTTTCTTTCAGCGGTTTGGTTTCAGTTTAATTTTAAAAGCAACTGATGTGATGGTTGAGGGAATGTTCGTAGCAGCTTGTTTTGAGATCTATGTTATTAGGAGAGGCCTCTCCAGTTGATTAGTTCAATAACTCTGAACTGTACGCTAATGATGCTCTCTGTTCCGTAGCACCACAGTGATATAACTTACTGTGGTTTGAGCTCTGACAACATACAAGATTGGAGATGTCACATATTGCGTAAATAAGGGTGGAAATCTTGTGTTAGACACTTTCTACTAAGGTGGCATTTAAAAAACACAGATCTGTCAACAGAACAGGTAGGACGTAAATTGCTTTTCTAGCTCAAACTAAATTAATGCCCTTCTTGTATTGCTTGTTGATTTAGCTATGTAACTATAGAGTTAAATCTTGTCTTTGCTGAGTTTTACAAAGCCATACAGCTTGAGAACTTGTGATAATGGGGGGAATGAAGGCTTAGCAAATGTCTCTTTAAGCTATTAATCATGAGACTGGCAACATCATTGTCTTTATTACATTCATAATTTAAAAATCCTATCATGGAGGAGGAAACATGGATGCTTGTTAAATATATTCTTTCAGTGCAAAGTGCTAAGAAATCAGATCGTTAAAGTACAGAATCATAAGAGACACTAGAGCCTTGCCAGGAACAATAATTACTATTTATATGTAATAGGCATTGGGAGGGAAAGAGATGAGTCTCGTTTGCTTGTGCCTGAGCTTAATGGATTTTATGAGTAACCAACTAGAAGAATTTGAGGATTGAATTTCGTTTTCAGAGCATGTAATATTACAAACTATAGAGCTAAAAACTGTTGCAAACTGTATGAAATATCTTGAGAAATCAGCTGGTTTGTTGTCTCTCAACACAAGTAAGCAGAACGTGTGCAAAGCAGCTCCTGCTCCTACCTGGAATTCTGAGGAATTCTTATTCTTAATTTTTGTGCTTGATTTCAGCTTTTCTGGTAACTCCTCTCCCCTAACGCAGCACTTTCTTGAGGTTGCAGACCTTACCTAATGCTTAGGTTCCCTGGGGGTCTTTACGGGCAACTTTGGGAAATGGCCGAGAGGAGAAGGGATCAAAAATCCATTGGGGTATCTGTTTGCACTGCCTTGTGATAAATGTGTCGTGGGAGGAAGGGCAGGGGAGAAACTGAGCTTTAAATAAGATGTATTTAACTGGATAATGTGGGTCAGGTCATGTTTATGGTACATGAGCTTGATACAGACAAGGAGCCATCTTGTTTCTGAAAACCTTTGGGATGAGTGGGAGAGAAATGTGGGGAAGAGATGCCTTCTGCAGGGACGATTGCTCTGCTGTGCACATAGGGATGCTACATCTCGCTTCAAGCCCATGCATTTTAGATCAACTTAATGCAGGCAGCAACTGCAGCAAAGGATGAAACTCCCTCCGCAGCATTCAGCTGAACATCACCTTTGTTTAGGACAGTCGTGGCTTGACAGTTTATCCTCAGCATCTCTGACAGCTCCAGCCTATTGAAAAGCAGACAAGCGTGCTTCTGCTCCACTGCGAACACCAGGGCTGCCCGAAGGCTCTTACAGATTAAGTCAATTCCAGCTCACCTTTCAGTTCCTGGCTGCTTTGGGGTTTCAGGGTTGAGGTTTTTTTGTTTTTAAAGAAGTCTGAGGTACAGAGAAGTTCTAAGGTGTATCTTCAATAAGTATGTTCCGTTCTCATTCAGGAAACTTGGAGATCTGCTTTCAGCTTTGCATGCTGAAATGCTTCTGTTTGCCACCTTGTATAATTGCGTGAGAATCTTTAAATGCTGCTGTTAATGGGCAGAAAGAGACTTCAGGGCTTAATTTTTGGCAGAGTTTTGTTTTGTCCTCTGGTGGATCACACTTCAGATGAATGTTTTTTTCCTCTAGAACATAAATATAGCTAAAAGATGCTGAAAAACTTCAAACTAGTGAAACGCAATGCCTTAAATTTATGTCTACTTAGGAATCCTGATTGTCCCCTGACAGGATGCCCAGTCTTTAGAAGGGACTGGGATGTGCGTTGAGAGGATCAGTGCTGTTTAGAAAACAGGGAGTGTACAGGTTCCGTTCCCAAAATCACTATTTGATCATTTTACCACAACATACATTAGAAACTGAGCAGTTAGGTCCTGGTGAAGTTCTTGGCAGGGTTGTAGCTCGTGGCCTTTTGAGTGGCTGTGGGGGTACCCTGGGTGCAGCCGGAGTCAGACGGTTCTTCCCGGGGTATTTTTTGACCACCAGATGTCACGCAAGGACCATCGGAACAGCGTCTGCTGCTGCGCACTCAGCTCCCTGCTCATGGATTGACCAAGCCATCATGTCTTCTGGTTGCGTGTCGCCTGCCACGTTGGTTGTTGTCTTCTCGCACGTTTCTCAGCAAAGTCTGCACCGCACTTGCAAAAAGAATGTGTATGTTAAACCAAACGCCCTGCCCCCGCCTTCCACCCGGCATCAAATCCACTGCAAATCCCTCTGTATCAAACATGTAAGTGTTTGGCTCCGGCACGATTACTCCGGAGTCCCATCAATTTTACAAATTGGCCGAAACATTTTTTGGTAGAGAAGTCTTGCATACCAGAAGTCTTGAGTCTGATCAAACTGCTGCCCTACTATAGATCACGACTGTTATTTTTATAACTTTGTATTACCATGGCAAATGCTGAGGGGGGGAGAAACCACATCAGTAGCAACTTCTGTCTGATTTGTGGTCGTATGCTTATAACTTGACATGGTTTTGCAAATAACTAAACAAAACCAGGAATTCGTTTAGGGGAAAAAAACCCCAAAACTCCAAAAAACTGCTGCATCAAATATCTTGTGTGGAGAGTCTGACTTGCTCACAATTTGGATCTTTTAATGGAAAATGGTTCAGAGCAGGAATGGGAACTGGTTGCCCTCTGTTAGGCAGTTGGGCTGTGCTGTGGCTGTCAGCCACTGCCGAACGCTGTGACAGCCTCTGGGCCATGAATTTTTTGGAATTTTTATTTAATTGCTAGTGTCTGCTCAGGCTTTTTGCTAAATTTAGTAACATTCAGTGCTGCTTTTTCTCTGTAATACCTTTATAAATTCCCATATAATCTGATCTCTAATTTTAAAGCCATCTGTCATTTTTGAGCTGTATATTTTCCAGCTTTAAATGTCTTCTTGAAGGAAAATTTAAATTCAAGGCCTACTGAAAATGCATTTTTCTTTAAATTATTCATCGGTTAAAATGTCTTTGAACTTGTGCTTGTGTAGCTGGGGGCAGATGGTGGGATGGGATACCTGGTTCGTCCTTGCACCCATGCCATATACACGCACTGCTCGGCTTGGCTGCCGAGCCCCACGGCAGCAGTGGGAGCTTGCTGCATCGACCCCGCGCTGGGACCAACCTTCAGAGATGTCCCCTGTCTGTCACATGCCGGCCTGTTCACTAGGTGGCATTGCTTCCTAGTCTAAAAGCTTCTAAATAACTTAATTAATTATGCTAATCCACGCGGTGGACAGAAAGTGAACTGCACTGCGATAGCTTTGCCCTTGGATCCTTTTTATTCCGTCTACTTTGCTGATGGGATTTCTTGGGTTGGCAGACCTGCAGCATCCTCCTCCTAGCTGGTGAAGTTCTGGGTCTAGGGAAGGCTTTGGCTTGGAAAACTTCAAAGAGCCCGTTGGGAAAATGCTGCACATATTGACCTTGCTGTTGGTAGCCAGCTCCGTGGTCCCAACTCCATCAAAGTCATTGTCCTCCTCAAGTTATTAACCTGGTTTATCATCTTTACTAAAAAATGTTAAAGTAACGTACTTGCTGTGTGGGGTGGCTGGAGTGGGGTTGGTGAAGTCTTGCCTGCCCTGGAGCGGGAGCTAAGTGTGTTGACGTGGGGATCCTTTTCAACACCTGACCAACCACGGAGGCAGTAGGAGAGCGAGGTGCTCTGGGCAGGAGCGAGCTACTGCCCATCACTTGGGTGTTTTGATGGAAATTTGTTCATTTGTTTCCCAGGTAGCCCTGTTATTTTACTTTCTTCTGCCCTTCCCTGCCTTCCCCCCTCCCTCCTCCTCTTCCTCCTCTTAGCACTAATGATCAGATTGGTCAATTAAGGGCTGAAACACAGTGGGTTTAAGATGCCTGTCTGTTGCCAATGGGAATTAATTGGAGCCTTTGCTAGGTTTTAAAATGAGAAGAGGAATTTTGGCTTTACAGGCTCATTTTAGTACCAGGAATACTTGGCTTGTCCATGGGACACATCAAGAAGGAAGACGGGAAGGTCTCTAAGGTGTAGCTCTCGCCTCCGTAGGTGCCAGGCCCCGGGTGTGCGAAGTCGCAGGAACCTGCCAGGCTGAGAACTGCCGAACCGCTGGAGGCGACTGATGCAAAGCGTGGCTGAGGGCAGGGTGCTGCCCTCCGAGGAAGGGGGTAGTGCCACTTCCCAGCCGCTATGTAAGTACCTTCCAGCCCTAAATTTCAAGAGTACTTCTCAGCTTGCAATATTGATGCTCTCTTCCCTTTGCAAACCGCGGAGGCGTAACATCTGAGTTTAGAGCTCCTGACGTAGCTCAGTTCTGAGCTGGGCAGGGCAGTCGTGTCTCACCTGATGCTGGAGCCACACGGGGCTCAAGCACACCCTCGCTTTGCCCTGATGAAAAGACGAGACAAAGTAGTTTTTGAACATGACTCTTCATGAACGAGCAAGATAAAAATAAACGTAAATTGAAGATCCTGTTTCTCATGTGTATTTTATTAAAAACTACAGAGTTGTTCATTCTTGCTGTGTAGTATAATTGCTAAAACATGATTTGTAACCAAATATAACTGCTTGCATTAAATATGGCACTACTTCTTACTAGGGAGGAAGATATGGGAAAGGAATGCTCATTTAAACAAGTACATAGTTCAATTTTTGTATTAAAAACCTTAGCTTTTTCACTTTTAAAAAAGTGAATGTAACCTTTAGATGTTTTTTAATTTTAATTTTGTTGAACGGCACTTGGATGAAGAATGGTATGCAATTAAAATAAACAATATACTTTTAAAACTGGTTAAATACAGAAATGAAGCTTGTCAAACCAAGTTGGGCATTTCTAAGTGATTGAGTAAAAGGTAATGACTGTGACAGACTCTGGTCACAACAGGACAAGGATGCCTTTCATCAGGTGTCCAGGGCCTCTGTAGCCATGCAGAGGATTTCCGAAAGTCACTTAGGAGAGACCAAGGGCTTAAATTTACTGGTTTAGTGCCTACAGCTTTTTGAAATGGTTTGTGTGGCTTTTTTTCCTCTGAAATGCTAAAATTTGTAGCTCTCATCCTTCCATAGTGGACTCAAATTTGCTGGTTGAGCGAGGATGGGAAGACTCCCTGGTTTCCCAGTTCTTTCTGAGCTGGGCTGGGTGAAGATCCCCTTGCCCTACACTTGGTAGCTGGACTGGAAACTGGTGGCATTACGAGATGAGCTTTCTGTGTGACAAAATGTGCAGATATGTACACTGAAGTATATAAATTCATCCTTTGTTCCAGTCTAAAGACTGACATGATGCTTTAGTGTGGGACACAACGCGCTTAAGTAACCAAAGTGTTAGCTGTATTCTAAAGTTAACGATGCTGCCTTCTGGTTTTGTAACCCGTTAAAAATCCCACATCCCTGAAACCGTGACGACCGAGGAGCGAAGGCAGCATTTCTCTATTTATTTAGGTAATAGATTACACTTAAGTTTTTGCCTTGGTGCGTGCTGTTGCATTCAACTTTAGAAACAGGTTATTTTTTAAAATATTTTGACTCAAATCACCTGAAGTTAGCATTTTTTTAAAAGCTAGTTCTCGGTGACCTGAGACAAGACAGTGAAGGCTGCAAGTTGGTTGCTCTTGTGCTATTCATGGCATGGTTCCCGAGACCTCCTCGTCTCTCCCCTGCCCTCAGCTGAAGGTTTAAACATTTGCTGGCTGAAGCTCGGTGTCGACTACAGAGCCAATGTGTTGTGGCAGTCCTAGAGTGCAGGGAAATGCCTTTTCAAACCTCTTCTCTGAGGTTTCCCAGGGACTTCAAGAGCCAGCCGTATGTCCACATCTTTAATTCCTAAGGACTCCTCTTGTGAGAGCTCGATATAAGCTGTTTCAGAGATGTATCTAAAAATCAATAGTCCAGGAAAAGAGTAAACAAGTTCCCTCTGATTTGAGATGAACGTCTCCGAGAGCCTGCGAGTGGCTCTGGGGAGGACCATCAAAACCATCCTCAGCCCCACCCCAGTGCCAGAGTTTTCATCTGGGGAAGAAGAACAATTACATTTAATTTGAAATGCTCTGAGGAAGGGAGAACTCTTACTAGAATGAGAACTAAAATTAGAGGGTTTTAGAGTCAGTGGAAAGTCTTGTATTGTTTCAAGCTTATCTAAACAAAAACATTGAGTTTGGTCAGGTGTCTCCACGCTTCTGAAAGCTCATTCAACAAAATGCTTAAAGATTTTATTTCTGTCCCAAAGGTGAAAGCAAACAACTTGAAAATGTCAGAAATGCTGTTACCTGACGAGCTCTATTTTTTGTAAGGTCAAGAAAAAATGATAGATACTGTAACAAGTGTTTGTGCTGTTACCTTTTAAAATATATATGTGATGCTCAAGTTCATAAATGTGCCTTTCAGAAGCTAAAAAATCGCAGGGGAAAGCAGGAGTCCTTGATCTGTTCCTCCTTGTTTCTTCTGAAATCGATTGCTGTTTTAAGTTCTTTTGGTGTAAATAATTTTAATGAAAAGGAGAAAATTGCTAGGTGGAGTTTGTCATCTGGAATATATAGGCTTAGGTGGTTTCTTGAAATACAGAAGACAAGTGAGCAGAGCTCCGAGTGCCCTGGAGAAATAGTACCAAACCCTTTAAAAAGAAAACTTTTTTAAAAAAATCGGTTGTCATCCTGCAAGTAGGCTGAGCTGGTGCAACCCCAAGTGAGAGGGTTGGGGCCGTTGTGGTTCGGCCGTCGCCCAGCCAGGCTGTGCCCGGGTGTTTGGTAGCTGTTGCAGCTGAACCGCGGGAGGGCGGCAGGCGTGAGGCCGTGGGAGATGCTGCAGGGGCCAGGCCCCTTTCTTGCAGCCCTTTAAGGGGGGCCGAGAGTGGGTGAGAAGGCTTAATCCTCCCCACTTCATTTTCTTGAAACTGTGATCCCAAGAGATGGGGGAAGCACGTATTTGGGGAGGGGAGGGGAGGGGGAAGAAGGGAACTTGAGCAAGGTTGTGATCCATCCCATGGGGGTGTCCAAATATTACAGGTCCTGCTCAGCAGAGTGTTTGTGTTTGGCCGTAAATTGATCCGATTCCTCGCTTGGATCAGGTCACCTGTTCAAAGGGATTTCTTCTCTAAAGCATCTTTCTAATGGGGCTGTGTGAAACGGTGCTTTTGGTGGTTACGGGGTGATACATCCAAACTCCTGCCCTAACCAGCAGGGACCGAGTTAGTGGTCAGACGTGGTGTCTCTGGGAGAAAGGGTTCTCGGGAAAGCGAGGGTGCTGAGCCTGTAACGTTAGTGCTGTTGCCTGCCCCCCTGGGCAGGGGCGGACAGTCCTGTCCCAGCCCCAGGACTGGGTGAAATTAGAGGCAGCTTTTCTTTTAACTCATAACTTAACAGCACCTGATGGTATCGTCTGCTGGCAAGACTGGAGCTGCTGTGAGTCTGGACAGAGGTGTGAACATCCAGCATTGGTCCAACTCCTCCCGTGGTGACAACGGGAACTTGAGTGCATGTCCTGTGAGGACGGGGCTGCCCCTGCCCCCTCTTCGCCTCCTCTCTTGTGCTGACACTTGCTCTGGGCTCCCGTTTCCTTCCTTCTCTGCAGCTCTGATAAACATACATAGGTTTGAAGGAAAACCAGAGAGAAGAGGAAACACTTGAGATAGGTAGGGACCACCTGGGTCCCAGCCCGTCTCCTTCCAGGAGAGGGTTGCATGCAGGCATGCCTGCGTCCGGCAGAGCTTTGTGCTGTCAAAAAGCTCTTTGTGCTTTTGGTCTTTATTGCTGGGGCATCCTCTGAGGTGGTGATTCAAAATGTAGCTTGTGTGTCTCTTGCCCCACTCCCCCTCACCTTCATCATGGTCCCATGGAGCATCCTCACCCTCCTGCTCCTCCACGTCCAGCCTTTCAGGGGCTGGTACAGATACAGCTCCCAGCCCTGGTCACTCCCCCAGTCACTTGAATTGCCCTGCTCTGATCCTCGCCCTGGTCACCTCCGTCTGGTTTTGGCACGACGCTGCCCAGGACGGCGGTGGCGAGCCTGTTCTCGGTCACGTTTCTGCTTGTGCCTCTGCCACCAGCGTGGCAGCGACCATCCCCGAGGCCTTGCGGCAGCAAACAGGAACCTCTTTGCTGACTCCAGCGGGCGTTAGAGGGGGTCCGTAATGCTTTGCAGACCAATTTTCTCTCTGTTATTGTTTTAAACTCCCTGTTAGCCATTCCTGCTTCCCAGGTTTCCGCGTGTTTCAAATTATTTTCCCCAGAGGCATCGACGGCATTTTTCCAAATTGAATCTCATTTATTTTCTACCCAGGTTTCCAATCTCTCTGGGGCCCTTTGTATTATTTCTCAGTCCGCACTGCCATGTACAATATATCCTAATTTAGTATCGTCTGTGAATTATATTACCATGCCCTTTAGTTCCTCTTCTATTTAATGAAGATATTTCCAGGGGAAAAAAAAAAAAATCTAAACTACATTTTATTAAAATAAGAAGGTAGAGTCTTAAAAACTCCTTTGTGGGTTTCCAATATGAATTCTAAATCTTTTTCAAAGAAATCTTCAGCATTTTAAAGAGAAATTAAAACCTTCAAAATATCAAAGTTGGTAGGTGTAAAAAAAATTAATCAGTTTTTCAATTATCTGAGACCTCTGTCCCCATATAGCGAGCTCTGCATAGTGCAGTCTCCGAGGGTGACGGAGACACCATCTATGTATTTGCAGCAGATTTTTTTTAAACCAGCACCAAACATATGTTTGAATTTCTCAATAAATTTGTTCAGTTTTGGATTTGCTCTCTGTGGCTGTTCTAGCAAACATGCACACGGGCAGGAATGATGCTGAAGCAGCGTATTTTAATGCAAATTGTGCAGGGTTATTCATAGGAAGTGCTTTTCAAATTCATAATCGTGAATATTTGCACTGTAAGATTGATTCTGTTGTGAGCTTTTTATTTTAAGCTAAGAAGTGCTGCCTTTTGGTGCCAGGCTGGGAGAGCATCATGCCTCCGTGACAGGGAACGAGCCATGCTATGGAAGCTGTATGTCCTATCAAAACAGCTCAGATTTCCGACTGTGAATAGGGAAATAGCACTGGCAGCGGGCAATTTGCTGGAGATATGTATCCTGAAATATTTGCTGCATAATTTCTAGCAATGAGCAATTTCACGGAGACTATGATCTGCTTGTGAAGAGAAATCAGGTGTAAATGGGATGAATAAATTGTTCTCTGCGAATGGTTTGCTAGCTCTGGAGGACTTTTCTCCTCTTGGCGAAGCGCTGCAGCTTGCTGGTGTCTTCAGTCCTCCGTGTATTGGCAGTTTGACCCCGCGTGCAAACTACTGCTGGGGGGGGGCATCTCAAACGCCCCGTGCTTGGGCACGTGCTGACTGTACTCGCCCCCCGACAGTCTGCGTGCTCCCCGGGGACCTACAGCCCTCAGGTGGAGGTAGCCACGCTGAGCAGGGCTGCGGATGTTGCCGGCAGTCAACCGGGGGGTTGCCGACTGCTGGCAAAATTCCTGCTGTGTTTTATCCTCGAGAACAGGTGAGCTACAGGGATATGTGCGAATGGGGACAGGTAGTGCCGGGCGCCTTCCCTGCCCTCGGGGAGCAAGGAGGGCTGGTGGTGGAGCCTGCAAGCTGTCCTCCGCGTCTTGGCTAACGGGCTTTGCTGCCTGCATTTCTCTGTCCCCCTTAGATGAGTGGTGCTTTGTTTCAGTCTTACAAAATGAGCCTTGTTCTCTGCAGATGTAGGGGCTTCCCCAGGGATGAGGAATCCCCCGGCTCCTGGGGCTGTGCCACCCGTGCTGTGCCACCGATGTCCCTGCCACCTCCGAGGGCTGGGTCGAGGATGCTCCGGGTGGAGCCGCCGGCTCGCTGCCGCGCTGGTGTGCGGCAGCTGTAGGAAATTAGAGGAGCCTTGGGGCTATTCTGGGAAACACCAAGGGAGATTCCCGAGATTTCTGGAGCAGAAAACTGGCTCAGAGCTGCCTGCCTCCATGCCAGGCAGGGCTGATGTGGAGCTGGGCACGGAGCCCTGCGAAGTGAAGGATCCCGCAGAAGCGATGCGGGGCTGGGGACCGCCGAGACGCGTGATGGGGGGTCTGGCCCTGGTGCTCGTGGAGCGCAAGGTAGGCTCCAGCCGGGATGGCTGGGACGTGGCACCCAGCTGGGTGTGCGGGGCCCGATGGCTGATTTGGGACGGGGGGTGTAGGATATCGCATGCCTGTCTCCTAGGTCGGAGGAGATAAAACTGCTGCATTGCCTCAAAGGGTTTCAGAGGCAGGAAAGAGAAAACCTGGCCCTGTTCACCATTACTTTGTGGAAACTTTAGCCCTCGGGACTTTTCCATCTCTGTTTCTGACTCTTGCCTGCAGAGAGGAGCCTGGCTTTAAAAAATACCTGCTCACCTTGTCAACAGGGACATGGTTCCCCTTAATTTCACCTGAGCAGACGAGAGCCCGATTGCTCACCCCCCATGCTAATCCCACGGAGCAAAAACCTTCCAGAAAGAGGGTCTGAAAGCC
The DNA here is from genome assembly GCF_964195595.1 of Calonectris borealis. Lineage (NCBI taxonomy): Eukaryota > Metazoa > Chordata > Aves > Procellariiformes > Procellariidae > Calonectris > Calonectris borealis. The sequence goes on along the minus strand of NC_134320.1, from coordinate 19,648,999 downwards.
AGATAATATGAAGTGGTACTGTTTGCACTGGGACTCCTACCTGAGCACGTACGGGTGTGGAAAACGCTGGACCCAGCTCTCTCCTTGGTAGCTTCAGCTCTGATGAAGCCGTGCTTCATGTGTTACCCCTGAAGGCTAGGTCCACCTTTTGTCACTGAAACCGCCTTTCCTTTAAGTCACGGTCACGATGGGAGGCTCCAGCTTGGTGGGAGGCGTTGCGTTACTTAAGCAAGTGTTTAGAGAGCAGCACGTCCTCGGGGACAGCGGTGGCTTTATCCCCGGCGACAGACCCAGGCCTGTCCTCCCCCTCCTGCGCCATCGGCCAAATACAGAGTTCTCTGACCGAGCGTCCTTCCTCCCCTTTATCGATAATTTTAATCGTTTTAATAATGTCCCCTTGCATGGATAGGATTACGATTAGAAAATGTCAGAGCCTTGTTATCATCTAATTAGAGTCACATTTCAGCAGAATAGAAAGGAAAATCTTCAACCGCTGCCTTGTGCAGTTAAATGGAGAGAAAGTGATGATTTAAACCAGCTGCGGGCCGGGCCCCGGCTGCAGTCCCGCCTGAGACGCGGGGCACGGCGCAGGACAAGGCGATGGTCCCTGGTCGGAGCCCTCCGAAGCAATCAGTGCAAACTGCTCCCAGATCTCTTTCGCAAAGCGAAAAACTCCGGCGCGGTCCAGTAAAAACAATCAGGCTGTCAAGTTTGCCGTCTAACAGCTGAGGGGGTCAGAGCAGCAACACAACACAAACCAAAATAAACACCACCTCGCTCTGCCAAAAAGCCTTTATCACTCTTCTGGGAGAGAGGGAGGCACTTTCAGATGGCTTTAACTTTTTCCATTTTTTTTTGTTTGTTTTTATACGCTTAAATGTGAGCGGAGAGCTAGGATCTCTTCCTGCCCTTCTCCTAATGCCATTATGGCAGGCAGAGGTACGTGGGGTTTTGTTCGCTTAGGAGAGCTTCTTTGTTTGCCTTTTGCGAGGAGGAGGTCGGAAGGGCAGCGGGGAGAGCGGGTGTGCGCGGTCCCTTAACCCCTTGGAAGCTGCCTGGGGGTTTGCTTTGGCTTAGCTCGTCCTCTGGCCCATCCCCGAGAGCACCTGGGGAGGAGGGTGCGTGGCCGTGGTGGGGGCCAGGGCTCCGCCGTGCCGCTGGAGTACCAGCGTCTGCGTGGGCTTCACGGTGGCACGGTGCCTGGTGGAGGGGACTCTCGGCTCCTCCAGGTTTAATGACCCCGAGCGCTGCAGCAAAGCCTGAGTGATACTGCAAAATGTGATTCTGTGTACAAATAAGGTTTCACAAGCGCCGCGGCCGCTTTGCAGCCCAGCCGGCCGCAGGGAGGACGATGCACGCATCGGTCCCTCCGTGCAGAGCCCCCTTTGGCAGCCGCCCCGCTGGGCTGCTGCCCGCCAGCCTGCCCGGGGAGGTGACGTCTGGCAGCAAAGCGGGGTGGCCGTTGGGGAGCTGTGGAACCCGAACCCGCTGCAGCTGTGAGCCTGAGCCCCGGCACGGGCACCGGGACCTTAAAAGCAGCAGCATTGCGGTGCTTTGCTGTAGGGAAGCCGGAGCTTGGTTCCCCCATGGGCTTAGCAACCTGAACGCCTCTAAGGGTCTGGGCTTAAGCACCCTCCCCAGGGCCGAAACCTCTCCCCCTTGTGATTCTTGCCTTCGGGAGCCTGTGGAAGGAGCCCGTGGCCACCTGCTTTCACGATGCTCGCCTGCGGCTCACCAGCGTTACACCGGCATTTTGTGCCGGGAACACCTGCTGTGCGGAGGGGGCCGGACCCCGGCACCAACCAGCCCCACGTAATAAATAACAACAGTAAAAATAGTTATCGCTTAAATAGCGCTTCGCATCCTCGGGATGCTGTAAAACCCCGACTGCTTAATCACAAGCCGCTCTCTTGATGTTTACCGTGAACTGAAATTTTTGGTCTTGGAGGAAAATGTATTTTCTGGTGCCAAGAGCTACAGGCGGCTGGGCCAGCAGCTCTGCCGGGGAGCGGGACGAGGCCACGTCAGAGGCAATTACAGCTCAGGTGTCGCACCGGTACGTCAGAGGGTCTCGGCCCTCTGCCGGGGGCTGTTTCTGAGCCAACACCCGGCCCTGCCTTCCCTGCGCCGCCGCTTCGCGTCCGCCTTCGAAACTCCTGACATTTTGGGACTTGCTATATTTAAACAGGCGGATAGTTCAGCCGTGGCCAGGAACCCACATCTGACAGTGATGACTATTGAGAGTGGCAGTGGGCTGCCCCTGCCACGCCGCGGGCCAGCGGTGCCATTTCTGCCAGGCAGAGCTCCCCCCTCCCCAATTAGAGGCACTGCTAATTTTAAACGAGCTGCCGCCACCAAGTAGGAGCGCTTTAAAATATCATCCAGCTAAAGTGTCTTTTGTGAGAGCCGAGGGTCAAGCGTGAAGTGGATCCCAGTCTCCGGTCCCTGATGTTTCGGGGCAGGGAGAGCCCTTCCCCTCCGCACGCTGGAATGGGCAGATTTGGGAGAGGAGGATTTTCTTCGGATCAGTGTTTTCCAGAGCTGAGGAGGGAGAGGGGGTTTTCTTTATTCAAAATGAAAACCATCTCTGATTTAATTTTAAAGCATGCTAAAATGTTTCATTTGACCTGATGCAAAGCGTTGCATTTCATTTTGCGTTTTAATTATTTTTGTGATCCTTTAATTAGGCTAATTTCAAAGAAAAAATGTTTCTCTCAAAACTGGAAGTCAAAACATTTTGAAGATCATCTCTGCCTCTGAAACACTGCTTAAAAGCATTAGGCACTCTGCTCTCTTTCTAGAAACCCAGGTTAACTCCTGCCTTTACAGAGTTCGGAGTTCAACTAAGGAGTGCTTTAAAAAAAGGCCCTTGCTCCTCAGAAAGTGAGCCCTGCAGCCTGTGATCCGAGGATGAAAGGGGAGAGGGTCTCACCTCAGACCTTTCCTACTGCCGAAAAAATTCAGGGCACTGGTAGGAATAGAGGGAGCCGGAGCCCGTCGCTGGACGAGGCCCCCGTGACTTTAATCACTTGGGGAAACTCCAGCAAGGGCAAAACGTCACACTGCCCGAGCCCTTGCGCAGCGAGAGGACACAGCGCAGCACCCGGGACGGAGCCTCTTGAGATGTTTCCTGCTGAAGAGGCTTCTTTCCCCCCCTGTATTGCCCGGCTGCTGCGGTGGGCTACGAGTTTGAGGATGAGTCCACACGGAGAGCCTCGGGCTCGGTAGCCAGAGGGCTGAGCCTCTGCCAGCTCCAGCTTCAAGCCCCGTTGGCACTGCAAATATCCAAGATCATCCGACAATTTCCCAGGTTTTAGTTTCACTTCAACACACCGCCTTTGTCAGTCAATTAGCAAAACAGGATCACAGATTTTAAAATACATACATGCTTACATAGTATTATGGCCAGTATATCCCACTCTGAGGTCTCATGCATTTCCCAGAGCCGTCTGGGCACACCTGAGCTCGATGCATTCCTACGTGTAAAGGCAAAATAAAAATTATTTAGAGAAAAGTACTAAAACTCTCAATGGATTGCTATAGCTGCACCACGGGCTCGGGGGATGGATGCTTGGCTGCCACTCTTGTGCTCTTTCTTGGCACACAAAAATCACAGAATCATAGAATCATTAAGGTTGGAAAAGACCTCTAAGATCATCGAGTCCAACCGTCAACCCAACACCACCATGCCCACGACACCATGTCCCCAAGCACCACATCTAGACGTCTTTTAAATACTTCCAGGGATGGTGACTCAACCACTTCCCTGGGCAGCCTGTTCCAAGGCCTGACCACTCTTTCAGTAAAGAGATTTTTCCTAATGTCCAATCTAAACCTCCCTTGGTGCAACTTGAGGCCATTTCCTCTTGTCCTGAATCACCGATGTCAGTATGAAGGAGACCTTCAGACCACACTGAGCCTTAAATGAGGAAACCGCTCATCTGCTGACCACTGGCAGAGCTTGGGCCCAGCAGGACTTCACCTGAAGAGTCCCCTGCTCCGTACAGGTAAGCCTGTGTTTGTCACCCTGGGATACTGCTCCCTCCTGGGTGCTCCACCAAGGCAGCTGCAGCCCCCTCGAGGTGTTCCTGAAGCTTGTGGTGGGCCTCATCTTCTCGGGCTCCAGGGACCGGTGGCATCCACCTGCCCACATAGGGAGAACGGGCTCATGCAGGCGCAGCCAGATACAACCTCCAACTCCACTGTACCCATAGCTCCCACTTAAAAAACTGCAGGTGATGGGAGGAAGGTGCTGACCTGGGGTGGAAGGACACCTGGCTGATGCTGAACCCATGAGATAAAGGGAGATTTCAGGAAACTAGAAAATTATTTGGCAATTTAGCAGCACCCTCACCCCTGGAGAAGGTTATCACAGGGCTGGCAAGGTAGGCTATTGCTTTTTCTAGATCCCTTGTTGGTGTTTCAAGTATGTGAAGTTCTGTTTATAGTTGGATTGCTGGGTACCTGTCCAACTTTGCATCAGGCAAAAGGTCTTGTTGGGACTGCTGGGAAGTGGGCGACGGAGGAGCTGGCCGCTGTTGAATACGGCCTTTCGTACGTGATGTTGAAGGAAGAACAGGTACCAGATACACCAACTGCTTTGGGGAAGTTTTACGGTTTGTTAGCAAGGCGGAGGGCTGCGTTAGCAGGAGGTAACTTTACGCCACGTGCAGCGTGGCAGGGGCATGCGAATGGACCCCAACCCTCTGCTCACACAAAGCAGAGCTTTACCGAACGCGCGCCTCTGGATTGACTCAGCTGGTGGGAGCGTGTTTCCCTGTACCGCTGGCCTGCTCCGAGCCAGCCCCCAGAGGCTTTTCTCCATGTTCGTACGCCTGGGTGTATTTTCTCTGCTCAGATGATTAAAAGTCAGCACTCAGAGGCTCGCAGAACAAAACCCCTTCCTTGAGATGGCATTTGCATTTGAAAGGCAGGATGGCTGTTCCAGGGATTTCGCTGTTTCACAAACTCCTTCTGTAGAGTCTCCTGGCTCCCTTCTCACAGCGCTTAATTTGGGGCTCCATGCTCTGATCCCAGCAACCTGCATCTGGCTCGAAGCCAGCCTTAATTGTCCTGTCTTGGGGTGGTTCGGAGAGCCGTCTAGCTCCGGCACAAATTACAGTGCTCGGAGGACGGCTGTAATTTCTGTCCTGCTGCCCCCAGTTCCCGGGAACTCTCCTGGCAATCAGCAAATGATACGACTCACGCTCAAGGAAACCAGACCCGCTCCAGCCTAACGCGATATTTTGATTAGCCAGAGGCTGGCACAAGAGCTGAGAGGTTCCTGCGCGTGTGCCAGCTGCACGCGTTATTCCCCCGCCGCACCGGGCTCTCGCCGCTGTAGCTCTGGGGAGTGGGTAAGTGCACCGTGCTGGGGTGCACATTCGCACCCCACCTTCCACGCGGTGGGGTGAGCAGCCCCTGCTGACCGGCCCCCCCGGCCACCCCAGCAGGATGCTCGCAGCCTTGCTTTCCCTGCGGGACCGGGCTTGGTCCCCGTGGGGCTGCTTTGGCTGGGCAAGCAGGGCTTCGGTGGCACGGCTTTATAACCCAGCCCTGCCTGGCCCCTCGTTTCATCGCACGTGAATTTTATGGCTGGAAGTTGGGCGAAATCCGGGCAGCTTTGCAGGAGTGTGACTTAGGTCCCCAGATGTGTGGGCAAGATGGGAAATTGCATACGCTCACACCTATATACGTGTGCGCGAGCTGGGACGTGCTTAGAAACGCGTGCTTTTATCAGCTGCGCCTACTGCTGGAGATGCCTGGTTAATTTATCAACTGGGAAGCTCCATCTCACTAAAAGTCTCATTTCCATATTCTTTCCAGATGGTCAAGATGCCACAGAGACAGTTTCTAAGTAAATAACAACCTCCCGTCAGCCTGCCAGCTAGCTGCCCCGGACGGCTGGAGAGCCCAAGGTGGTACCCGGGTCGTGAAGGCAAGCGCCGAGTCGCCTGAATAAGAGAAACGGTGCGGCTGCGGCGTGGTGGAGCAAACGCTCTCCGTTTGCAGCTCCGGAGCTGGGCTGAAGAACTGCTGGAAGGTGGCAGTGCCCCTTCCCCGCGGCGGCTGGTGCCCGAGGGGGCTGCCCCGCCGCCGGAGCCGCGCCGGCAGCGTGCCCCGGCCGAGGGCGGCTGTGCCGGGGGCCGTGGCGAGGCTCGGCGGCCGGGCAGAGCTCCTGCTCCCGTAGAGCACGGCTTTCTTTTCGCCGCCGCCCGATCGCAAGTTAAAACCAAAAGGTTAAAAGCGTTTAATTATGCTGATGCTTTCCCAGCGGATTAAGCAAGAGGATAAATAGGCTACAGCGTGTTATTTTGGATTGGGTTTTGTTTTTTAAACAAGGGGCGGGAGGCAGGAGGCTGTGGCTCCTTGGCAGCTGTCACGCGTCTCGCTTTTGATGGTGTCAGTTGTGTCTGTTAGGAGGTGTTTCTCTTGCCACTGTCAGCATTTTCCGGGGGAGGCTGAATTCATTGATACAGTCTGTTTGCTGTCCACATATTCACAGTTCATGTGTTACATTTTACATAAAGTAAACTTAGCAAGGGGAAAACTAATTCTGCAATTCTTCAAAGCTAATGCACAGTAAATATATTCTGACACTGACAGGTATTTCTTATTAAATGGCTCTGAACTGCAGTACTAGGTTTTGCTTAAGTGGCATTATTCTCCCCGAGCAAAGACAGTTCATTTATTAGTCATTCTGAAAACCAAATAACAAATATTATTCTCTAAGCAAACTAAACAAACCATTTAAAAGGGGCCTGTCTGAAGTGATTAAAGTACAGTGTCTGAAAAGCAGCTGACATTTTAGTGCCAAAATACCATATGGAGACTCAAGTGCTTTATTAACATCCTTTGACCTAAGCTGCAAAATCTCCCGACACCTTTGAGCGCGGCGGAGCAGCCTTCCTGCGTGAAGGGAGAGCGCGGAGGCAAATCTTTCTGCCAGTTCTTAAGATGTCGTTTTGGCACACCGAAGAGCGAGGTGCAATAATTGAGGGGCTGGATGCGAGCAGATTTTTTCGATTTCTGCCAGAGATATGCCGTAAAATAATTCAGCGAAGCTGAAAGCGCGGGCTTTCCATTTACGCCATAAAAAATAAATATATAGTGTTTGTCTTGCCTTCTTACAGCTCTCTCTTTTTCTCTTAACTAAATATTTCCTTTCTTCTGAGCATCAGACATTATTTCTAGCCTTCAGGCATGCAAAATAAAAGAGTGCGTGCACTTATATATATTTATTTATGGTCTATGTGGGGCTGCGTTTGTGTATCCCCAGCTCCGCTCTGCAGATTTCCTTCACAAGCAGGAAAACAATTTTGTACGGCAGGTCGGGCAGAATAACCGATACCGCTGTTTACAGATCTCTGCTCGCTGGAGAAGCTTATTAAGCCACAGCTGGGTAAGAAAAAGGCTGTTCATCCACAGCGGGACGATAAAGATAGGGGTAAGCGCTGGTGCGGTCGCGGCGCCAGGCGCCGATGGGAAGGGCCCCGGTGAGCACCGGGGAGTCGCTGGGTGCCAGGAGGAGATGCTGCCAAAAGAGCCGCTCGAACGACCCGTTAGAAATCGTTTGGTCAATTGTTCTCAGCCCATTCTGCACACAAAATACTTGGGATCTGACCTAGGGTTTTGGGGGTTTTTTAAACAAATCTTTTCATTATTCATAAGAATTCAGCAGATAGCGAGAGCAAATAAGTTTTAGCCTGAGGTTTGTTCACGAAACATCACCTGCGAGTGCGTCCTTGCTGCTCTGAAGCCGGGCAGCTTGAGTTGGCAACGACAAAAATAATAGAGAAGTTATGTGAGGAGTTTAATAAAAAACTAGCAGATACTGAGCTGATGTATGTTATTAACTTGCTTCTCTGGGATTAGGTAGGTCTGGGTAAATGAGGAGGTATTGGTCCAGGTTTGCTTTCTTTCAGTGTTGTCCCAGTGACAGAAGATTACGCGCCGTTGGGGATTAGCCTGATGACATTACATCGCCAGGGTAACGATGTACGTGCTGATGTCATTCAAGACATTTGGTCGGGTCCGGAGTTTCTGGCGTGAGCTGACGTTTCTTCCCCCCACCAGCATCCCGGGGCTGCCGACCGAGCGGCGCGTTTCCAGGCACGCCGTCCGCGTGCGCGCTCTCCCTGGCAGGGAGCCGTGGTCCCTGCGTCGTTCCCTCCTCGCAGACCAGGGCGCACGGATAGCGTTTTCATAGCTGGCACCAGCAAGTGCTGTAAGATATCGGGAGCGCTCGAAGTTCCTCTATGGACAGATGAAATGGTTCGACGTGATGCTTTAAATAGCTCCTTTGGAGAGGAAGAGAGAGAGGGCACGTTGGCCGCAGCATTGATGTTGCGTAGGCATCGCCGAGTGATGATACGAACAACGGATACGTTTTATACTTTCAAAGACGCTACTGCCGGTAACGAGCGTTAGGCAAAATGAAAGCTGGTGTGTTCTTGCAGCTCGCTAAGGGGGTGCAAGGCACCTACGTGACACGGGTGGATATAATTGGGGTCTGGGGGAAATGCAGCAGAACGGGCCGGGGAAAGCAGCCTGCGCCGCTGGTCCCGCTGCCGCCTTCCCACGGTGGCGCTGGGTGCCCGCAGCCGGCTTCCCTTCCCGCAGGTTGCAGGCGAAGTGACGGCCCGTGCGGGCGACAGGCGCTGGTACGACCGCAGCACCCGTCAGCGCTGTGAAGGAACAACTTCGTTAACGTGACATTGAGACCAAATGTTGCTAATGAGGTGCCCAGGCTTTGGTAACCATGGCAATTTATGTTTCTGAAAATGCGAAACAAAGTCAGAGAAGGGACCAATCCTGCTACCCTGTCCACTCCTACGCGGTTTGCAATGCCAGGGATTGCCGGAGGAGTACCGGGTCCAGCAGCAGCCAGGAGTGCGGAAAACCGGTGAGCAGGAGCAGCTCAGGGGGCTCATCCCCCTCCCCACCGCTCACAAGAGCCCATCCCGCCCCCGAAACGCTGCCCTTCTGCTGACAGCAGGCTGACCCCCCCTTCAGCCCAGCGCAGCGCAGAGCCTTCGGCCGGTGCCCCCATCGCCTTGGCCGTGACCCCCGGCTGGGGAAAGGCAGCGGGCCGTCGCGCAGGCTGCGGCACCGCTGGCTCGTGCTGCACGACCGCCTCTGCCAAGTGGCAATTCGACGTTTGCTCCTCAAACCGTGTCTCTAGGGCCAGCTGGCTTCCCTGTAAATTTTTATAGAAAATATAAAATGACATCTGGAAGCCTATGGCAGATAGGCTCTCATTCCTCCTGTAAGCAGCGAAGAGCATTGCTCTCTCTTAATTTTTCACAAATGTTGTTGTCAAGCTTGATGGAGAGAAAAAAACCTAGTAATTGGGTGGCCTGGCTGCTGGAAACTCTCCCTGCTCCTGCTCCGGCTGCAGAGCCATCGCTGGCCATACATATTTTTGGAGAACAAACACAAACCGCAGCCTGTGCAACAGCCATGGAGCCGTTTGCAGCCCCCGGTGTAGATGCAAGAGCTAAATTTTGATGCACTGAGCCTAGAGCAAAGCCAGGGTTTGGAGCAAAAGCATCATTTCCCAGGACAAGACCAGTGTCCGCTGGATGAGCAGATGCACCTGGGTGCTTCCCTGGGTGTCGGGGCATCCCGCGCAGGTATCCTCAGAGGAACCTTAAATCCAGGGTTCGCCCATTCCCCCGGGCAGCCGGGGAAAGCTGCGCTGCCGGTAGAGGAGGAGCGGGCATAGAGAAGTGTTTCGGTTGATGAGGCCTTAGGGAAATCCGCTGGTAAGCGAAAGTGTCTACAGCAAGGAGGGGCTTCGCCTTAATTAAACTGCAGTGGGGCCGCTGGTGCAGAAACCTGGCAAGGTGTGGGGGGATTATTTCATCTGGGGAACGTGGCGAGATGCTGCGGAGCCGTCGGTCAGTCGGAGACGTCTGTCCGAGGCGGCAGCGAGCGCCGGTGACGGCGGCGGGGAGCACAGGCGGGGCCGTGCTGCCGAGGAGCGGCCGGCGGAGACCAGGGGCACGTCTCAGCGAGGGAACAAGGCTGTTAGACAAGGCAGGGAATCGAAAATAAGCAAATAGTAAAAAATAGTAAAGCAACACAAGCAACAACCTACGCAGGTTTGTAACCGGAGTGAAGCTTAAAGAGTAGATGCGTTAGGATCCAAAAAAAACCCCAAAACCGAGCCCAAGGCTTTGACACAGCCGAGGCTTCCGACGCGCCGCAGGGTGAGGAGCAGCCGCCCGCTCTCCTCCTCCTCCTGCTGCGCTCGCGCCTTCCTTAGAAGATTTTTCAAAGGCACCAGGAGCAGGGAGGGGTTTGCACGATGCCTGCAGAGATGTGCCCCCCTGCCTGCAGGGCTGAGGGCTCCCTCCCCAAAGGGCTCCCCCCTCTCCCCCCAGCCAGCCCTGCCTCGCAGGGAATTTCCTTTTCCCCTGCTTGCCCCAGCCCCCTCTAGCAGCGCCGCTTGGTTTCTCTGCCCGCCGCCCTTGGCAGGATCAGGCCCGTGTTTCCCGTCTCTCCTGCCCCTCTCTAACCTCACTCGTGTTTATAAGCTTCAAGAGACCGACTCTGGTAGAACAGCTTAGTTTTTTAAATTTTCTCCTTTTTGATGAAGTCAGGGTCTGGGCAGTCCTCGAGGACTGCCTCAAAGGACGTGTTAGGTTTATGTGCAGAACGAGGCAAAAAAATAATCATCTCATTTTACTCTCTTTGGAGCAAGAATTGTCCTCTCTCCACTCGACTCCCCTCCTTCCCCGTGGCTGGGAAGAGAGGAAAAGCATCCCGCCGCCGTGCGTTTCCAGGGCCTGCGGGTGCTATTCCCTGTAAGCACGGCGCATCCTTGGACCTGCAGATGCCCCAGATGGTTCCAGTAAGTCGCTGCAAGAGCTCCCGGGGTCCGGGAGTGGGTCTCACCCTGGCCCCCGGCTCGGCTTCCCCCATCAGCGGTTTGTGCCTAAGGTCCCCCCAGCTCCCCAGTAACCGAGGTATATGCCTTGTGGTTGTCCCTTTATGTTTTGGGGTTTTTGGGGGAGGGTGATTACTTTATTTATTTTTGACTTTTTACTAATTCCCCCTGAGCAGGGTGCCCCGCATCAGCCCACCAGCACCGCCTGCAAAGGCAGGGACCTAGCATTTTGTTCTGGGAGCTGAAGAAGAGCTGGAGGAGGAGGAGGAGGAGGAGGAGGAGCAGGAGCAGGAGCAGGAGCAGGAGCAGGAGCAGGAGCAGGAGGAGGAGAGGGCTCCAAGGTGAAGCATCAAGGCAGAGGAGGGGTCAGGAAAAGCCCTCGGCGGGGAGGAGGAGGGCAGGAAGGGAAGGAGAGGAGACCTGGACTTCAGCTGCAGCTCAGCAGGGCTTTTAGAGATGAAAGCTGCCGGGCTGGATCCAGGCTGTCCCATCGCTGGGCCAAATAAACAGCAAGGCTTCCAAAAAAGCACAAGCAGAGCTGGGGTGTGTGGGTGCCCAGCCCGAGACCAGGCGCCGTCAGCGGCCACCCGCCCTGTTCACATCTCGATGCTTCGCCATCCGTCTCGCGCAGCTTACGGTGACGCTGGAAAGGGGCATGTAGTGACAAGCACCCCCGCGCCTGCACGGATCTGGTGGCCGTAGCAATTCCCGGGGCTGCCTGGGTGCTTCTGGCCGCCGAGGCTGGGGTCCCCCCTCCCCGACTGCACGAGCAGGCTGCCTGCGCCGGGGAGAAACCCCTCAGCCCGGCGCAGGGCTCCCGGCTCTGCCGAAAGCATTCATCAACACTTTTGCTACCTGAGCACACAGTTTGGCAAGACGTTCAGCTTCGCCGTGACTCGGGGAGCTGACAGCTCTCAAGTGCATCCCAAGGAGGAATAAAAAGCGACAGAGCAGGTAGCGATTTCTGCAGTCAGCCCCAGTCTCTGCGAAGACGGTCTCAAAACCGTCTCGCTGTCTTAGTGGCCAGAGGACGCCTGTCACGGCCACTTGACCTGCAGGCAGATGGTTACTGTCTGTCTAACGCTCTGTCTTTTGGGGCTTGATGGGCACTTTTAAAACGCAGATAGACGGCGAGCCCTCACCGGGGGAAGGAGGCAGCACTCGGCAGCTGGATGCCAGCGTAAGGATGCGCAGGGCAAGTTGTGGGGGAGCAGGACATGTATCTTTTATTGAGGGGCAACTCGGTAGCCCCCATCCATGTCGTGGAAGCCTGAGATTGGCGAGGCAAGGTCAGAAGGGTTTGCGGAACTGGATGGAAAAGCTGGAGCCTGTCACGGGGCTGATGTCATCCGCCTGTGATGTCACCGCTGTCTTCTTCGGCAGAGCGCTTCCAGTGATAGCAGAGCTTCTGCAGTCTGTCTGCCAGCCTGGCACTCACTCTGTACAGCATAATTAAGCAAATACATTAATAGAATGGGAGCCGGGGCCTGGGTAATGTTCTTCTGTGACAGACAAATGCGGAGACAAAGCAGACGCTTACTTCAGAAGTACTGCAGGATGCTATTAGTGGGCACAAACTCGCATCCCATTAGTGCCATTGCTGTTAGGCAACGCCGAGTCATTTGCATTTTAAACGAAGCTCCCAGACCAGCTCCAGTCCAGGATCAGCTCCAGGAAAGCTGCAAGGCTGTGTCTGCACATGGGGAGCCTTGGGAATACCCTGCTAGTGAAAACGGACATCGCGTGGGCTCAGCTTTTGTGCTAATCGCAAAGCCACTCCCGCAGAGGTGACACGGGATGGGAACAAGAGCACGGGAGATGCTGGCAGGGCTCATCTCTGCCAGGACGATGGTGATGCTCCCTCCTGACCTGCAGCCGTGCCCGGCAGTGCCCGCGCTCACGTAGCCCATCAGTGACTTGAATGTGGCCCATGGGGTGGCCCAACAGGGAAGGACCCTGCCAGCCCCGGTTGCAGGGACAACCTCTGCACATCTGTATCGCTTACAAGGAGAACGTGCTGCCCATCTCCGCTGAAACAGCTCTGCAAGCTCCGAAACTGCCCGTTTCCCACCCCTGGCCTTACATGATGGTCTTAACAAATTATGGCATAAATGTGCCAGGCGAGGGAAAGCGGCTTTCACAGAGGATTGGGAATGTGATAAAACAGGGGATGTTTTTTTCATTGAAAGGGAAATGTATTCATTTGAGCGGACAGTGCTGCAGAAACAAGCCCTTCAGAGGTGTCGGGAGGGGAGGAGAAGAGCACCACAGACAAAAACTGAAGGGCTAATTGTGTAAAGCTGGTGTGGAGATGCCTTGGTCTGAGCCTCGAGTGTGCTAATGGGGAGGTTGCTTAGCTACAGTGGCGATGGTACCTCAGCCGCCCCCAGGTAGGGAGGGAAAGCCGAGCGTAAACAGCGAGGAGGAAGAAGGGTCATTAAAGTGTTCCCTAAAGATGCTTAACTAGCAGTGGTGGGAGGAAATAAATAAGGAGGAAAAGTTGGTCTGAGTGCCAGGGAGGAAGCCAAGCTGTTCGGAAGATGGCTTGTTTGCTGCTTGAAGCCGTCTCTTGTCACTAATTTCGACTGAAGACTTTTGCCTAGCGCGGTTTCTCCGGCTCTCAAGCATCCCTGGCTTTATCCTCTCTCTGCCGCTTTCTCATTTATTTTCTTCCCCCTGAGGGCGAGGGCTGGGGAGCTCTGGTGCGTGGGACTGCAAGCGGGGCCGAGCGCAGCCCGGCCGCGGCCGGGAGAGCAGCTCGGTTGCCCGTGGATGGGAGCACCCCTGTGCCGCCCCTCACGTGCTCCTCGAGCTCCGCAGAAAGAGCAGCCGGGTGGCTTTGCGGCCTTTCCTCTATCAACAAACATCGCCCAAACTGACCCGAGCCTGAAGCCTACGGTCCACGTTAACACAAAATCGTTAACGAAGCTTTGCCTGCGTCCTGGCGTCCGGCGCTCGGCAGCGGGCAGGGAGAAAATCACGGCGAGTGGCACTGACAGCACCAGCCCTAAACAACAGTTAGGAGGAGAATTATTTTAATGAATACATTTCCTTTCAATTGTATGCGAATAGCGAGATCCCATTAGAACGGGGAAGCAATTAGAGCTAATAAAGATGAACGCGCAGCGCTGGGTGCATGTGGAATAACAAACAGTGAACAAAGGATTCAGGAGAGAGCTGACTCTAATCCAAATAAATGAGCAGTGATGAAAGCGAAAGCGGCTCGGGTCTCCTGCCGTGAGACACGCTTCCTCCCTGCCAGCTCCCTGCCAGCTCCCTGCCTGCGCTTCACCTCATCGCGGCAGGGAAAGTCACGCTCGGGGCCGGACACGGAGGCAGCCGGTCAATGGGATGGTCCCTGCCGAGCCGTGCCGTGCCGCTGGCCCAGCCTGGGAAGCGTTGGAGGGGTGGCCGTGGTCCCTGGGGAGCATCCTGCTGGATTTTGCATGGAGGTGGCAAACGGCCCCAGCTGGGGCAAGAGGGTCCAGAGGCATTTGGCAAGACTGGAGAGAAGGGGCTGGACTGGGAGGGTGGAGGGAGTGCATCGACTCGTGCCGTTTCCCATATCGTATTTGATTATTGGTGGTGATCGCCCGCCAAAATGAACAACCCCGATCGCAATGGGCACGTGACCAGCCCGAAACCATCAGTGCCATGGCGAGGTGGAGCGTGGAGGAAATAATAGCCTCTTCACAATGGTGTATTTACATAGCAGGCTCACAGGAAAATTGGGTAAACCGATAATTACCCAAGGATATTATTGGCTTTGGCAGAGTTAATAATAATTAGAACTCTTCCTTTTCCAGGCTCCTTACAGGAGAGACCTTTTATAATCTGCAGAATACAAAGGACCCAAACCACCAAGAACTGCTTCCACGCGCGGCTTGGGAAAAAACCCACCGAGTCTTTCTGCTGACAGACTCCAAGGGTGAAAATCACCCAAAGACGCTGAAATATAACAACAGTGGTGGTAATAATAATAATAATAATAATAATGATAAACAATTTTCTATAGTTGAAAAAAACCTTGTGTTGGGACTGCATTTTCCCTAGTCTGCCTAGTGCAGTTGAGCCAGAGGTGAATCCAGCCCTGACACTTGACAGACCTCCAGGCCAGCGTGAGAGGCTGGAAACTGCCCTGCTCTTCCTCTCCCGGCGCTGGCAGCTCCGGGTTTGCTTTCTAGCTCTCTCGGAGCAGCACTTTCCCTTCCCAGAAAGCAGATATTTTCCGTCGTCTCTTGCTGCATTCCCCGTCCTTGCGGTGTCTCCGTGCCTCTGCGAGCTCCCCGGTGCCTGCGAGCCAGCAGCTCTGCACTGCGAAGCAGCCGGGGCTGCAGTGCCAGGGCTGCGGCCGCCGCTCTCTGCCTGCACCCGAGCGTGGGGCCGAGCACCCAGCCTGCTCGCCAGCACTGTGTGGGACACAGCCCTCCCGCCCGCTCACAGCCTGCTCTGCCTGCTGCCGCCCCGGGAACAGCCTTTTCTGGGTCAATGCCGCTTGATGGTTTGGGTTAAATGGGGTGAATTTGCTTTGAGATGTGCTGGAAGAGGAGTCCCTCACCAGCCCATGGCCTCCTGGCTTGCAGCTGCCTGGGGGAGAAGGGGGGTGAGAGGGATGAGTCGGGTGATATGTACTCAGAATTGATGTGTGTGGTCAGCCGTGCGAGCCCACTGCCATGCTGGATGCTGGAAGGGATGGTGCACCCAATTTCTGCACAGGTATCCAGTCTCCATCCAGCTCAGCCTACAAAAGCCATCACCTCCCCTGAGGTCCCCCGCCTCCAAGCTGAGTCCAAATCTCAGCAGCTCTTTAGACCTCCCTAAGATGCAGCTTTGCCTATCACTGCCGCAGCTCCACCTCTCATCCCCCTTACTGAAATATCCTCCTCCCCACTCCTGCCTCACCACATTCAGCCCTGCCCTGCTCCCCTGCAGCCGCAGCGTGGTTGCAGAGACCCTGCCCTGCTCCCGTGCAGCCGCAGCGGGGTTGCAGAGACCCTGCCCTGCTCCCCCGCAGCCGCAGCGTGGTTGCAGAGACCCTGCCCTGCTCCCGTGCAGCCGCAGCGTGGTTGCAGAGACCCTGCCCTGCTCCCGTGCAGCCGCAGCGTGGTTGCAGAGACCCTCCGTGCCGTCCCCGGCGCTGCCTGTTCTGCCCTCTCCCCCTGCCCGCAGCGGCCGCTTCCCCGGCACGTAGGATGTTGGCTGCCTCTCCCAGTATGGGCAACCTTCAAACGCTCAAAATCACCAGTGAAATCCCCCCTGCCCCAAGCTGGCCCATAAATCACAGCATTATAAAAATAAAACAGTTTTGTGTGTGCATGCACATTTCAGGTTGCCTTTTAAACCTGAACTTGTTTCTCACACGTTGGCAGAAGAACAGAGGGGAGTTGGAGTCAAAAGGCAAGCTTGAAAAATAAACGCATACTTCTCTCTTGCTGCTCGTGAAGGGCTCCCAGAGGAAAACAGAGAAAAACAGGGCAGGAAGAGGCCCCGGAGGGGTCACCGTGCCCGTTCCCCAAAGCCAGAGCAAGCTCTTCCCCGCAGGCGTCAGTCTAGCTTGTGCCCAGAGACTGGGAGGATGGGGGTACCTGCTTGGTACCTGCAGTCCCTTGCTTCCCTTGTTCTCCTGATTTTCCCCTTTCTCCCTTTTTTTCCCCCCTTTTTCCCTGCTTCTTTGTGGCCCCGTGCTCACCCCCTGCGCCCGTCCCACGTCTCTGCGAGGGCTGCATCACCGCCGTGGTGCCACCGGGACGTCCCTGCCTGTGCTGAGCCCTGCCCCGACCATGCCACGTGCGCTCTGCTCCTGCGTGAACCACCCAAGGAAGAGACTGAAAGTTGTGCTGTCTTAAGCCACAGTTTAACATAATTAGACATCCTGGCTTGAGGGCAGTAATTACTTTTATAATCCTTAAACATATTTTAAAAAAAAAAATAATTGCCTCCCAATTCAATGCCTTTCAAAAATCCTTTTAAACGGCACTGCCTTCTTCAAACACAACTCAGCCAACAGTAATTACAATAAATTATTCTAAGTTCTAAAAAAACATATAGAAATTAATCTATGTGCGCAAACTGCTAACCATTCCTTGTTTATCCGGGTGCTTCCCCGCTCTCCGGCTGCAGCCCTGCCCCTCGCCCACACCCCAGCCCGCCGCCCTCGCTGCCCGCCGAGGGCTCCCGTCCTTGGGACCTGGCAAAGCAGCTGCCTGCCTTTGCCTGTCCCCGGGAGATGTGCATGAAGCTCATCACATCGGGGTTAGGCTGGAGGCAACAGCAACCAGCTGCGGCCGGGGCTTTGCAGTCTTGGCTGCATTTCAGAGCACGGCCGCGGGCAGGCATCGCCGAATTTACCAGCTTTTTAGGCAGAGCTTTGCTCTGACCTGTGAGGCAAAGGTGGTACGAGCGCTGGCCGATGCATTTGATCCTCAGCTGGGATAAATAAGGCATAATTCTGCTCAAGTCAAAGGCGAGAGCGTGATTCACAGCAGCTGAGAATCTGGCCAACAGTGTTAGCAGCATGACAAT
Organism: Calonectris borealis; assembly: GCF_964195595.1. Taxonomy (NCBI): domain Eukaryota; kingdom Metazoa; phylum Chordata; class Aves; order Procellariiformes; family Procellariidae; genus Calonectris; species Calonectris borealis. The sequence goes on along the minus strand of NC_134320.1, from coordinate 19,631,583 downwards.
AGCGTAATGTTTTCATTATGCATTGTTTTTTTCCAAATACTTAAAAAATTATCTAGGAATTACTCACACATCCAGTAATAGTTACCAGTCTTGGGTGTTTAGGCAAAGGTTTCTTGAGACGGCGACGGGATTGCAAAAGCTTTAGCCATCGCCTCTCCCGCTCCGTGCGCTTCTCCTATCACTTCTGCTCTCCTCCTCCTCCACGTACACAGTCCAGTAACCTCTTCCTGACAATCTCCAGATCCACAAAATTGCTCACTTGGAATTTTGCAGTAAATAGAAAATTGCTTTGCTCCTTTCTCTCAGGACAGCACGGAAAATGAATCCAAATGAAAAAGCAAGTAGTATGTATCTGGTAGACATAAACAGCGCAAGAAAGGCAATTCTGCTTTTCAGCCCTGCTGCAGAGCAAATGACCTTGGAAATAATAAAAAGCCTGGGGCCTGAGCATGTTGCAGAGCAGCACGAGCCTTTATTTGGCGAAAGGCTGGAAAGCAAAACCTGGAGGGATGGATATGTTGATGTGCAAGTCCCCACCAGCTGAAATATCTGTGCTTGGGTCTGCAGCTCGCAGCAGAGGGGGGAAAGAGCCAATTAGTCCTTTCAGCCTGCGCCCGGTGCTCGTGGGGCTCTTCGCCCAAACCATCTTCCTCCCCTCCGCCGGCTGCTCGTGGCGTGCCACCCCCGGGTTTGAAACACCTTCCCCCGGCGGGACGGTGCCACGTGGCTGGGTGAAAACACGGCGAGGAGATCAGGACTAATTCGCAGCCGGGGGAGGGAGGACAGGCTAATTTATAACTAATAATTCTAATTACACATCAAACCACTGCACCAAAAAATGACCAAATAGAAAGCATCTGTCGGGCCCCCGGCTCACCTCCGCGACGGCGTGTCGCAGCCAGCGGCATCGCCGACATCCACCCACGGCACCCGGCAGCAAGAGCCCCACGGGCGCCCATCACTCCTCCGTGGAGGGGTCGGGGGAGGACCGAGGAGAGAGGATGAGAGGTTGGGTCTGGGCACAGTTTATGGCAGAGAGAAAAGCTGCTTTTGCTGCTGGAGCTGCCAAGGGGCTGGTACCACCCAGAGCACGTCTCCCTGCACCCGGCATTGCTCCTGAACCGCTGCCACCGCCCAGCTCCGGCTATGCCGGGTCCAGCGGGCGCTGCCAGAGCCGGCACCGGCGCTCGCCAGGTCATTGTGTGCTGTGAGCAGTGGAAACAGGCTGCTTTGGGTTGGTTTTATTTTCCCCTCCATTTCTTCTTAGAAATGTCAGAAAATTAAATAGAAAGAAAAGAAAAGAGAAGAAAGAAGGAAAGAAAGAAAGGAAGGAAGGAAGAAAAGAAAGAAAGAGAGAAAGAAAAAAAGAAAGAGAGAAAGAAAGAATTATATATATATTAAATAAAAAAAGCCTGTGGCAGGCAGCCAGCAGAAAAGATCCTGTTTTAAAAAACACAGGATCCTGGAACAGAGCAAAAGGGCAACGCGTGCACGCTCTGCTCGGCGCGGTTTGCTGGGTGCTGAGGACGGCCGTGCCTGCCCGCGCCGGGAGCGGCGGCTCTGCGGGGGAGCGTGCGGGTCCCGGGGACAGCTTCACCCTCCGCAACTCCCCCGGCGCTGCTTTGCCGACCCGTTTATCCGATCCAGGGGACTGAAACCCGTCTGTAATTTCAAGAAAGGGCGTTGATCTGAAATAATCCCAATATTCGCTCCGTTACCGCTGCGTTTTAAGCCCTGGCTGCTCCCAGGCGGAGCGGGGGGCCAGGTCCGCAGCCGGCGAAGCCGAGTCGAGGCCTGGCTGCCGGGATGGCTGAGCGAAAGCAGCTTGCCTGGCTGCGAATAAACGATGGGCTTAAGTTTCCCCGGCGTTGGAAGGGGCAAAGCAGTTATCCACGGGGTCTAGGCAGCTGAGAAATGCCCCGGTGACCTACTCGTGTATCTCCCGGAGTGGCGTCTCCCTAAATCTCAGAGCTTGTTAACTCGGTCGCATTTTTATTTTGTAGCAAACTATTTAATCTGAGCTTCGGCAGTACAGCTTGGCCCTGCAAAAAACAGTGAAACAAGGAGGGGGGAAAAGGGAAAAGTAAACCCCACCTGTTTCCTGTTTTTATTTCCCCCACCCCCACCTTTCTTTATTTTTTTAGTGTTCCCTGGTTATTTGGGAGCTCCTGCAACTTGTCCAGAAATACCTCTGCTAGTTCAGTGGCATTTTGGAGCCCAGGAATTTAAGGAGGGCTTAGAAATTCCTAACCCAGCTCTCAACTGGTTAAGCGTGGGTGAAGGCAGCTCGCTGCCTTTTCGTTTAGCATTTCTGCTCTCCTGCGCGTCTCCCATCCCCTCTCCTGACCTCCCCCCCGTGCCCGGGATGTGGTACCCGGCTTGTCCTCTCCCGCCCCGCGTCCCCGGCGGGTAGCACAGACATTTGGTGCACACGTGTGGCGGCAGCGGCGAGGTCCGAACGCTCCCCCAGACAAGTCCTACGAGCAGCTCCTGCAGACTTCTGCGGCTCTGCTGGGAGTTTTGGGGGCAAATTTCCACAAGGCTTTGCTGTAGGGGAGAAATCCCTGGCTGCAGGACTGGTTTGAAGACATCAGTCTGGAGACAGAGGTTTCATCTGATTTCTCTCAGGGTCCGCTGGCATCACGGGGATGGTGCTTTTACTGCACTTATTTTGGGAGAGGAATTTCCTACGCTCTGCACGTCTCAGTAAGAAGCAGCCAAACTTCCCCGTTAGAAAGATTCCCTAAGAAAACAGTCAGGATGGAAAACCACCCCATGAAAGCACGTATCACCTTCCCTGCCACAGCCAGCTATACCTCAGCTGGATGGGTTAGCAACGCGGCGAGAAAAATGTTTGTGAGATGCTGCCCCGCTACCTAGAAACCCGTATACATCTCCGATATGATCTGTACTGCTCGCCTTACAATAAACCAATATATTTTAACTACGACCCGAAATGTTGCAAAAGAACCTTTTGAGTAAGTCTCTTTGGTGCAATACAGATACGTCAAGGCTGATTGTTATTGTACATGTCAGGGCTGTTGAAGTGCGGGATAAAGAAGGCCATTGTGCTCCCACGGAGGGGACAGCTCGGATGATTAATGACTGCTCCCTCAATTCTCCAAAGAAGAGATGGAAGTCGGATAAGGCCTCTGCTGGCGGTAGGGGCAGAGCACCAGAAGACATACCCGGAGCAAAAAAAAAAAAGACGGGGCTCCGCGCGGAGGGGCAGGATCAATAGGCAGCAGCCTGCCGGAACGCCGGCAGCTTGCCGGCTCGGTGCGGGAGTGGGGAGGTGCTGCCTAACACTGGGGCTTGTGTTTGCTCCTCTCGCCTCCTTTGCTAATCCAGGCTTTTTTCTCCCAGATTTTCTGCCTCGGGAAGGCGGATGGTTGTCCATTGAGTAAGACGAATGGCAAAAAATCAGGGAAATTGCAAATTGATCTTTGCCTAACACACGGTGACTTTGTTACCTATTTTTTGAGGCAAATACCTCCCGGTCTAATTCTAAGGCGTGCCAAAGTAAATTACGTTTAGTTTGCCTTAAATAAACAATGACTCTTCCAGGAAAGGTTTGTCTCTTCTGGGCACTTGCATCATTTATCATTGCTCCACTGTTTTGAGTTGGCTGCCCTTTTAGGGTGAGATGTCTCTTGGTTTTAGTGTGTGCACAACCATAGAGAGGACAAGGTCTTACCCCAAGAAAAATGTACTGAGAAGATGTCATTAAAGCTAATGAGAGTCCAGGCAGCTGCAGCTCATTAGAGATTGCCTGGGGCCAATTGTAACTGAGACCTTTAAATATACATCATAGTCAAATAAACAACATCATATTCGATCTGCAAAGTCTCTATCAGTTCCTGCCCAGTCCTTATCGCTCAGCTTTACATTTTGCTGAGAAAATGTTCCCTGTTCAATAACAAACCCAGAAGCAAAGGAGACCATCGCACTTAGGAGCGATGTGCTGAGAAATGGGGGGAAGGGGGTGTCCCTTCTTCTGAAAGCTCCATTTGAAATTAATTGATTCCAAGGGCAGGAGACACTCAGGGCTCAAGCTCTCCACCCTGTCCACAGGACGACGTGGCAAACAGGTCGAAGAAGCTGCGAAGATGCTGAAGACGGGCACGTTTTAAGCAGTGAGTGAACAATTATTTTTTCCTTTCTTTGGCTTCAGGACATGACTTTACCATAAAAGAAAACGAGAGGTTTCTGACGCTACTTTACATTTGTTGTCGTTACGAAGCATTTAGTGAGGAATTACAGATTTACAAGCGTGGGGTTTTCCTCCTCAATCGGCAGAGCCCCCAGCGGGGCTTCCCACCGCCCCCGTCCCCAGGCGGGCAGGACCCCCCCGGGCTGCGGCCGTGGGCAGGCTGCGGGCTCCTCCTGTCCTCACCCCACGTGTGATTATTAAGTTCTTATCGCAATAAGGAGTCACTGACACTGGGCTGCTTTCCAGGGAATGCTGCTCCCTTAATAGGCCATTATATCTCGGTAATAAAGCCTAAACTCTTCTGGGGGCATTTAGTCATAAATTAAGTAAAATAACACCACCGATCCCGCCTTTCTCCCAGCCCTCGCTAAGGGGGGTGATGCTGTCCACGGATCCCCTCCTCTGCTGGCTTCTTGGGGCTGATGCAAGGGGTCCACAGCGCGGCCTGGACAGTGCAATGTCCCGTTCCGCTCTCGGGGCTATGTCTGGGTGCCCATAAATGATGCAGATAATAATAAAATAAACTGGGGACAGGCTGTGGCTGGGTTCATTGACTCCCAGCCCAAGGCCTGGCTCCCAGCTGAGGTCTCTGCACCCTCACATAACAAAGGGCATCTCCTTCTTGGTGCTGGGAACAGGGTGCTCCTACCGTGGGTATCTGTCTGCCTTGGGGCACGGCGTCGCAGGCGGGCTAATCCCCATGAAGGGGCCGTGAAGGCAGCGCAGACACCCGCCTCGGCTGGAAACGCTGCATTTGGGCAACTGAACGCCATCCTCTGCAGCTACACCGTGGGGTAGGTACCAGCCTGGGCACATCAGACCCAGAGACCAGGGTGTTTTCTGGCTGTTGATCACAGCTTGGCCAGAGAGGCTGCTGAAGCCGAGCAGCACGGACCATGCCACCCCCAGGGTACCAAACTCTCACAGCATCCCAGATAGGGCGACCATGTCCACCCTGCTGACGGGGAAGGGTCCCTGCCCCACACCAACCCCAAGCCATGTTTAGCAGAGCCACCCAGCCCTGCCCAAAGCTGTGCTAACAATTTCCCACTCCCTGGCACCGTTTTATTCATTACTGTGGATCCGGCCACACCATCCCGTAGTGCCCTGGGAGAGTTGAGCTCGGGGTCGTCGCTGCTCACCTGGGGCTGCCGCACCCTCTGCGTTAGTGGGAATAAAACCATGGGCCCATCTCTGCCCCACCTAGAAAGCTCTGGAGCTTGGGATGGGGCAGCTTCCCACCATGGGGGCTTGCAAGGTGGTCTCATAGCATGGAGACTTGCGAGGTGGCCTTCTGCCACGGGAGCTTGCAGGGTGAATGGTGGGCTCTTGCCTTCTTCCACTTGACGATGCTGAAACGCAGAGCGGATTAGGACACCCAGCAAGCAAGGGACATGGATGGCAGCACAGGGAAGGAGCTTCTCCTACGCCAGCACCTACCAGGGAAGGAGCATCACTGGGGTGGAGCTGGCGCAGAGGGGCCGTATCCTGCCCAGAAAAAGGAGCAGTTTCCTGCTTGCTGTTCCCACTGGGTCTGGTTTGCACTGGGGTGGGATCCCAGGTGCTGCGACCCTGTAGAGACCTTGACCAGATGCAGACCCTGCTGCATCCAGCCTCAGGCACTGCGCCGGGCTTCGGCAGAGCTGGGGGGATGGAGGGGACCTGCCGGGGTGCCCGATGTTCTGGCTGGGGCCAACAGAGCTGCCAGCTCACTCAGAGCTGTGCAAAACAAGACGGGTACGTCTCTGTCCCCCAGGAGCGGGGACACTGAGGGCTCTCCAGCTCGCGCTGCGTCTCCAGCCCTTGTTAGATGGAGGTACAGCTGTGCTGGCCTGGGAAAGCCCTGCAGACGCCCGGCTTGTTGGAAACGGAAGTTGCAGCGCTTTGACTTCACTTGGCTTTAAAGTCAATCTGGTGAAAGCAGTGCAAACCCTTCCGCAGAGACCCCCCCGCCGCCCCAGCGCCAGGTATATTGATTTAATTTGCACCTGTGCATTTCTTGGCACAGCCCGACCTGCGGCAAGCCAGGAGTAAATTCACTTAGGAGACTTCTGGCACAAAGCTGCCCCGGCTGAGCTAAGCCAGCGTGGAACAACACGAGTTCAATAGGTTCAGCTTTGCGTGCAGCCCGAGGTTGGGCCGTAGCTTCAGCCCTGCCCCGAGATGGCAGAAGAGAACAGGAGGTGGTTGGGGTGAAGGGCTTTGCTGCGGGTAATCTATGTCTCCTCCGAGCAGCTCTTTGCTGCTACCCACAGGGTAGGGGGGAGGCTCTGGAACTGCCTGGCTCCCCCCTGCCCTCCCTGCTCTACCAGCACCCTGCAGGCAGGGGGATGCTGTGAGCAAGTGGGTTCCCCATTCTTCTCTCCCCAGGCTCTAACGCGGCCGGGAGCCAGAGCACCCCAGGAGCCGTCCCGCTGCCGACCTCTGCTCGGGCGATGGGGACCCGCGAGCAGGATGCTGATGCTCATACTTGAGGTTTCGTGCTCAGTTCCTTTCTAATCCCAATTTTCAATTGCTCATAACTTATGTCATTTGGGCTGGAATTTTCCAGACGTGAGCTCTCTACAAAGGTGGCTCTTTCCTTTTCCTTTTTTTTTAAGCAAATGAAAGCGTTTAGCCAAATGGTCTGGCCGTGTCCATTTTCTTTCTTCTTCTTTTTTTTTTTTTTTAGTAAGCATACAGCGAACACAGACTTTTCCCATTATATATTAAAAACATAGTTATAGAGTCACCTTTCCTGCTGCGGTGTCAGCAGGGAGAGGGCATCTGGCCGACCGCCGGGGAGCTGGCGTGCAGTGGGGGATGCTGCCGTCCAACCGGGCTGGGTTTTCCCCAGCTCACCCAAACACTGACCCTCCCCAGGGCCCTTCGGGTGCCCCAGGGAACCTGAATTACGACCCTTTGAGGAAGGCATTTTGCCCAAGTGCAGGGCAATGCGTGTTCCTACTTTAGTATTTGTTTTCCTACAGCAGGCTGGAGGCAGGGCGGGGGGTGGCTGCTTTCTAGCCGAAGCCTTGCCTAGGTGCAAATTCAAAACCCCTTTTCCTCCCACATTTCTCAAAGGTACTGATTTCCAAGCAGGGCTGGTAAATGCACATTTGCAGGTATTTTTGATGTATTTACGCTGTTGCTCCTCATTGTCTTTCCGCTGTGAGGGACTGGGGGCCTGGTCCCCACCGGTGAAGGCATCTCGTGAGCATCCCCGCTTGGCTCAGACGGCCAGCAGTGGGGACAGGCAGCACATGCATCCAACGCCATGGCAGACAATTTTGCAAGCTCCCCCCTTCCTTCTGGTAGCAAAGGGGTTAAAGCTGATGGGGTTGAATCCCGGGGGGCCGTTGGGGGGCCATGGCTGTGCAGAGCAGGGCGGAAGCGGCTCCCCCCTCTCCGCCGCTGCTCGCCATGATGTCACCTCCCCGCTCTCCCCGGGGATGCGTTAAACGAACCCGTGTGCTAACGGGGGCGGTGGGGCCAGGCCACGCAGGTGGGCAGCACCTGGCGGGGGGTGCCCATGGCCGGGGCCGGCGGAGGACCCCAGCCCATGGCGCAGCCCCCGCCGGGGCCACGTGCCACCTCCCGGCTGCCAAAACGCCTCGGAGCAGCCGGCGGGTGAGGCGAGTTGCTCTGCAACCCTGTGTTCGGTCTGCTCCCTGTCTCCCTTCCGACACCTGACGGGAATCTGGAGCAGGCGACGGACGGAGAAAATCACCGTTACATTTTCCAGGCATGAACAGGTCGTTCGACGGCGCAGGGCTCGCCCGGGCCAAGACCCAGGTGGAGGAAACATTATTTCTTGGTGCTTTTTTTGGGGCGAGGATGACCACAGGGCATCCCTGCTCTGCCTCCTCCATCCCCATCCCGTCCTGCCAGGGGATGCAGGTCCAGCCCGCACCCTTGTGCAAAGAAGTCCCTTCCCACAGCTCCTCTCTTCTGCAGAGAAGAAACGCACGCAAAGGAGGCTCCTATGTTTCTCCAATTAATGTAATTAAGAGAATTAAACTTTTGGAGAGAGCGAGTTTTTCATTTTCTTTTTATTTGATTAGGGAAATTCCCACTGTGCGCTTTGTGCAAATGAAACCCAGGCTCCTTTCCGTTGTTCGGCGGCCCCGGGAGGACGCGTTACCTTTCAATCTCGCACGCTAATGTGTTTAGAGTTAAAATCCCCCCTGCCCCGGGCGGCCGAAGGAAAGATCCCAGAGCCTTGATTAAAGCACGGCTTCCCGAGCAAGGACGTGCACATGGAGCTGCCGGGCTCGCAGTGTGCCCTGCACAGCTAGCCCAGCCTCGGCGCAAATACCGGCAGATGCTGGTGCATCCTGGGGCTCCCAGTTTTCTGGCATTTAATCCAGGATGGTGCAATAAAAACCAGGGAGAAGCAGGGAAGCCCTGGGGTCGGGTGGCTGGTCCCCACGCTTGGCCAGAGATCTGTCCTGGCCAGCTTGCTCACGTCAACTCCAGTGCCGTGGTCCCATCAGGTAGTTTATGGCATAATACTGTTAAGTAATTATTTTTGTCAGCCTGAATATTAAAAAATCTTCTCCACAAGACTGCATTTAGCTATCAAGGTTCCTGAAAAATAAAACACAAGGAAAAGTCTTTGTACAATCCTACCGTGAGGCCTCGGGAACTTATACTATCCCACAAGCGCTCCAAAATTACGAGCCAGGTCCCCAAAATGATATAGGCTTAAAAATCAATAAGAATAAAAAAATACATTATGGCTTTTAATTTTTCTTCTGCTTTCTGAGCTTTTTGGGCACACAGGGGACGTGTTACACATTAATGAAAGCTGCTATTCTCATCTAAACACAATTTCAGGTGGTCGTAACTTTGAAAACCCCTGGAGACACCACCAGGTCTGCGGCGGGTACAGACCTGGACAGAGAAGAGCAATCCAAAAATTAGGGCAAAATGGCTCTTTTAGCCCCACTGGGGTTTCTCGCAGTTTCTTGCAGTGGGAAGCGTGTCTAGAGAGAGCCAAACCAGCTCTTTTTTATTTTTTCCCCCAGCAAAAATCTGCTGACCCAGAGTCTGGCTTTCCGGTTCCTCCCAATTAGCGTAATGAATCGGAGATAGAGCTCCAGGAGCGCCGTCTGGGATGGGAGGAAACCACAGGACGGCTCGAGAGGCGGCGCGGGGCCGGCGTGGCTGTGCCGGCACAAGTACAGGTGGCCCGAGAGCGGGCTGGAGGTGAGGCTTGGATTTCCCGGCATTTGTCGCCTCTCCAGTAAAAACTTTAAAGATCTGCCGCGGAAGATGAACGGGGTTATCTGGATTTAGCAGAAGGCGTCAGCTCTCTTTTCCCCTCCAACGGAGGAGCGGGAATGGCTCCCTGCGGTCGGGAGGCTGAATTTGAAGCTTTAAAGCCCATCAGGTTTCTGGGCTCACAATGAGAGCTTCTGATTATATCATTTTTCTGATTAAGTGAAATATTTTTCTCTGTTGATCCCTAATTCCTCCAGTTTTCCCAAGGGTCACCCAAAGGGGAGAAGCTCGGGAGGAAGAGGGAAGGGTTGGGCCATGCCACGCTGGGACAATGACACGTGACAGAATTTATGGATGCTCTTCCAGGTCCCTTCTTGGCCCTTGCTCTGTAAATAGCTATAAGGGCAGTGACTTGCTGGTGATGGTCCTGCCACGACCCCGGCCATTTCGGAGCAGCAAAGCACCCGCAGCCGGCATGCGGGGACCGGCTGCCCATCGCGACAGCGCTGGCAAACCTCCGCTTTTGGAGGATAACGAGTGTTTTTTGGCTGCAGCAGCGATGCGATAAAATGCCACGAACTGCTCGTTGCAGGCTTCTGCCGTTGCTCTTCGGAGCATCTGTGGAAGGGAAAACTTCCCAGTGTAACATCCACAGCCTCTTAAGTAAATAGTCTTTAATGTTGCACTGAAGGGTTGTAGTCTTAATATGTAAAATCTGTTTAGCTTTTTTAATTCTTGGATCATGCTGTGGAAAGACCTCCAGAACTTGCCTGTTGGCTTTTTTCCCCCAGCTTTTGGTCTCGGAGGAGCCACGGCGAGGAACGCCCTCCCGCAGCGCCGGCCGTAACCCCAGGCGAGTGGGAGCCGGTGGAGATGCCCTGAAGATGGCAGCAAGGCCATGGGGACCACGCAGCCGGGGCTGGCGGCAGCACAGGGACAGCGGGTACCAAAGCGCTCCGCTAAATGCTGTCTGAAGCAAATATTTTGCTTTTAAGGAAAAAAAAAAAAAAGGGGGGGGGAGCAGAGAGCTGGTTTGTAACAAATGCCAGAGCACGACCCATGGCTGGAACTTTCTGCTAAATCCGGATGGAACAAATGACACCCGCTCGCTGCGAACCTGCCGGGATGCGAAAAGGCTCGTCAGCCCCTCACAGCTGGGTCCCTCCCTGCCGAGCACAGCTGAGCCTTTTTAAAGACCGAGGAAGGGTGGGGTGGGTTTCCCCGACGGCTCTTTGTGCCGAGGGAGTTATTTCAGGGTCTCAGCTTTTTTTTTGTGCTTGTAGCCCTCGGCAAGTTGGGCTGGCCCGTGGCTGTTCAAGTGATGGCAAGAAGGTAAGTGAGAGCTGGAGCCGGCACCCGCTCGGCTCCCAACGGGGCCGTGTGTGCTCGGCACCCTGACCGGGCCTGCTGGGTGCCGTGTAAATATGCAATGAAAAGAAAGAGCGATCTTTCCCTGGAAATCTCCCGGCCCCAAATTAGGGAGGCTGAAGCGCTGTCAGTAAATGACAGACTATCGCCGGGAGAGGCACAAACAAGCGCGCGGGGGGAGCGCGGGGGGGAGGAGGTCAGGGCGCTGCATGCGTGTTTTCGTCTAGACGAGGAGCGCTGCAGCTGAACTTGCCTCCTGCCCCGGGGGGCTCGGGGAGGCCAGCCCTGCCGCGGGACGGGGGTGTGCGAGGGGGGAGCTGCACCCCTGGACGGGCTGGTAAGGGAGGGGGCTGCGGCCGGGTTGACGGAGCTGGGCAGGAGGGAAGCAGCGGGGCGGATACCCAGCCTCAGCCAGGGGCTTGAAGCGGGGTAGGGGGGGTTTAACCCACCACAGTGGAAAAGCACGTGCGGAGAAGCGGCTGCAGCTTCAGTGAGGGCAAGGAACATGGTGGGTTTGAGCAAAGACGCTTGGCAGCAGGGGTTTTGGGGAGGTGTGAAGAGGGGCAGGCGGGAGCGGGGACAGGAGGCTGCGGTGAGGCCAGGCGAGGCTCTGGCAGCTTTGCCGTGGGAAAGGGCCCCGTTCAGGACGAAGCCGTGGTGCAGTCGGGGAGGGATGCGTAAGGGCCTGTGTGGGCCCGCAGCTCAGACCCTCCGCAGGTGTTTTTGAGGAGGTGTGGGAGCGATGAGTGGAGCAGGGTGGAGGTCTGCCAGCCGGGAGGCTCCGCGATGAGCATTTTGGGGTGGAAATGGAAAGGCCCTGTAGGTCCTTTATAACTCAGCTTGGAGAAATGCAATGACTTTGGTGGTTTTTGAGAGCAGTAAGCCTGGAGGGAGGGGGGCATTTACAAGCCAAAATGCAAGAAATTGGCAGCCTCCAGTGCTCTGATCTCCATGTCCACCTTGCAGCCGAGGGACCTTCCCCGTGGCCAGCAGCACCCGGGCGGGCAGAGCAGCCTTGCCTCCTGCAGAGCTGGGCCAGCAGCCAGCCACGGGCTGGCCCTGGAGATGGGGCTCACTTCTGCGTGCAAGCGGTGGTCTGGAGATGAGGAGCATTTGAGCCCCCAAACCTCGAGGTAAGGCCTCCAGGCAGTGTTAATGGCCTAGGGCTGCACGTTGGGGTGGTGGTTAGACAGGGGGTGGGAGGGGAAGGGAATGGGTCCTGCGACCTGAACATCCACGTGTCGGAGGACGGTAGCCCGGTGTGCCGCGGGGCAGGACAGAGCCCGCAGACAAACCGGGGGAGGATTAGGCTGAGATCATGTAAACTCTGCAAAGGTAAGAGGTGTTGGACCAAGGCATGAAGCACATGCCGGCAGGCGGCCAACAACAGCTCCGGACGCCTCTACGCAGACGCAAGTGGCTTCAAAGGAGAAGGGGTGAAGCAGCACGCCGGGCAGAGGCGGACGGGTGGCAGCGGTGCTGCACGGTGGAAGGGCACGGTGATGGGATGCGGGAGCATGGGGCACACCAAGCCCCAGCACCGCCATATCCAGTGCGAGCGTATTTGCGCAGTTGCGCCATGGTTTGGCTCCAGCCCAGGATATGTGATACCTTTCCTAACCCTGCTACGAAGGAGATGCTCGTGAGTCACCACCGTGCCTCCTGAACCAAGGTGTGTTGGCCTCGTGCTTTGCAGCTACCACCAAAATGAGGGTATCTGAGCACGCGCGGGTCTGCAATCCCCTCTGTGGAGACGGGGTCCAGCCAAGCCAGCGATGCACTCGTCTGTCCCGCCAGCATCACCCATGTCCTTCCAGCAGCTGGCAGAATCTAGGCAGCACCACGCTCTTGTTCAGACAAAATCTTTCTGTGCAATGTGTTGCTGGGCCGAGGGTGGCCAGAGCGGGCACAGCTAGGCTGGCATCCTTGGTTCCCGCCTGTGGTGTCAGCATCCCTGGGGCCCCTGTGAATCAGCACTCGGTCCCCTCTGCCTGGAGCCCCGCCAACCCCTGAGCAATGATTTCCAGCACATGTGGCCAGGTTGTGTGTCAGGAGGATTAATGATAGAGGCTTCTCAGGGCTTTAAGAGATCTGGGTCTAATTTAAAACCAAAACAAAATGTAGAAATTTAGGAGCAGGGGAGTTGCTGTCCTGGGGCAAGCCTGGGATGCAGCTCGTCGCCTATCCGATCTTGCAGTAACATGTGCCAGGACCGTCAGAGAAGGTACAAGCAAACACCTGGTACGTAGGAAAAACCCAGCCTCCCAGGGGTGCTTTCTTCTTTGTCTTTTGCTATTAGTCATTAGCTTATGCTCCGAAGCACATGGCCTTATCTCCCCTCCAGGCACCTTCCTTTTATCTACCTTGACTCATGGAGCTACAGAAACTTTTATTAGCCGCATAAATGTCAGATCTTCTTTAAAATCTTACAAAACTCTCTGCCTCGTTGTATCTTACGGCAATGAGTTCCGCACATTAATCATGTGTTGGTGTAAAAATGAGTTTCTTATCAGTTTTTAGCTTTCTGTCTTTGGATTTAGCCATCTGTCCTGGTAGAGCTTTCTCTGTTGCATCCATGAGTGTCCATCCCTGATGCAGTGAGCTGGATGCCAAGGCAAGCTCCGGTTTTGCCTGACATTTTCTGGTAATGGGCTTAAAGCTGGTGACTGGAGCAGCTTGACAGCAAAGCTCCTTTTGCAAAAAGTCTTCAGCAACTTGCTTGCTGAAAAGAGGGGCTGGCGGTGGAGCAGTTCTGCATGCCAGAGGGATGGGAAGTTCAGGCTGAAGATGTCTCCCAAGGCAAAGGCTTGGGGTTGTGCCAGGTTGTGGGAGGTGGAGGTTTGGGAAAGGGCTGCAGGGCTTAGCCAAGGACCAAAGGAAATGTGGAACAGGGGAACGTTTGTCTTGATTTAATTTGACACTTAAACTGGAAGGGGGTGATTTGTAGCTGTGTGCATTTAAAAAGCTCCTCGAGATAGGGAAGTGGAGGCAATAGCAGGTTTGGATGCCAGATCAGATAAGACCCTGTGGGTAATGCCTCTACCTTACTCATTTTTATCCAGCTTTATCTCCAGGCTCCTAAGAAACCCAATGGCTTGAAATCCTCCACTCCTGACTCTATTTCCAATATCTTTCTTGCGGTGAGGCACCCAAACCCAACGAGACGTGTGCTGCTGTATTGACTTAGCCTGGCACAGTGCTCCCTGGCCCCGCCATCACGAGCCCAAGGGCAGCTTGGTGCCCTGGCCGCTGCTGACCACCAAGCTGTGCACCGTGATGTCTTGAGCAGCTTGGACTGTCACTGGGAGACTCGATGGGACAGTGCCCCAGCGCTGCTGGAAGGAGGTCCTGGAGACCCCCGCTGTGTGTGAAATCCTGGTTACTGCGTGCTAGATGGTCCATATGGATCTTGATACAGGGACAGTTTCTTGCAGAAGGTGATGGAGGGGGGAACAGTGTTGAAGGTTTTACTCACCAGGCCCCATTGCTTGTGCAGCAGAGGAACAGAGCAGCAGCCTCGGGGCTCACTGGCCTCCCAGGCAGCCAAGCACGGGAGCATTGCAGGGAAGGAGGGAGGCAGGCACAGCCCGGGCATGTGGAGGCATCACCAAGGAATGTGCCCGCACCCTCCACAGGGCACATCACGGGGTGCTGGCATGAGCTGAGCCCCGTATGGAGCCGTTCCAGCAGCTGGCTTCCGAGACGGGCCCTCGGCAGGTACCGGAGCGGCTGGTGGAGCACGCGGAGGCTCAGGAAAGCGCTGGCCGAGATGAACGCGTTTTGGCACCGACCCTAATCCTTTCCTGCCAATACACTGATTGGAATTGAATTTCCAATATGAACAGTCGTGGGACTCTATCCACAAGCCGGTGGGGAGAGCTATAGATTTTTATCATGTGTTTCACAGCTATTTCTTTCATTTTTAAAAAAAAAAAAAATAAGAGTGACCGCTGAAAACACTCCACTGGCCCAGCTCTCCTGGCGGCGTTGGGCAGGGCGAGATGGGTCTGGATGTGACCATGGAATGGCGAGGGGGGACGCACCCCGTCCCCTCCCCTGTGGGGGAGCAGTAGCTGCCAGGGCTCCAGCCCAGCACTGAGGCAGGACCAGCTCAGCCCCAGCTACATTTGCTGGAGGTTTCTCAGCCCCTCTGGGATGGAGATGGGATTCCCGATGGGCTTGAGCTGAGACCGTTGCATCCAGACTGAGTTTCTCCTCCCTGCAGCTTCAGCCCATTGTATCTCACCCGGCGCAGACGAGTTCCCTTCCTCCCTGCAGCATCTCCCTGCCCGAGGGACCCGGGCATCTGCCTCCCGCCTCCTTCCCCGGGGGGTGGCCGACCCCAGCCGGGCAGCCGCTCCAAACAGCATTGCAGACCTCTGGCAGGTCTCGCTGCCCTTGGCTGTGCTCTCGCTCTTTATTTCCCACCTCCGTTACATGGCAGCACCCAGAACGGGGCATATCCACAGGCAAGACTGTGGCAGGGCTGGGGAGGGCGCTGGAGGCGAGATGTTCTTTTTATATCTCCTAACAATGCTCCTTTTTTCATCTTTTAATTTTTTTGCCGCAGTACAACACTCCTGCCTCGCATTCAGCCTGCGATCCATTACATCCCCCAGCTCTTTTCTGCAGAGCAGCTACCTTGCCAGCTTCTCCCCCTATTTATTTAAGCTTCCTCCCCCGGCTCCGTATTTGCTCAGTTGAACCTTGCACTTGTCTTGGTGAACACCCGCCTGTTTTTCCTGGCTCTATCTCCAATTTATCAAGACCGTTTTGAGCTCTAATCCTGCCTCGCCGCGTTGCCTGAGCAGTCCTGGCTCTGACTCGAGGCCTGAGCTCTCTAGCAGGTGACGAGAGGTGAATTTTGGCCGTTTAGAGCCACGCACAGGTTAAGGACAGAGCTGGTTCCTCTTCCTCTGACCCTTTCCACTCTCATCTCTTTAACAAGGCTGGCCCACATGGGGCAAATACCCAGGGAAAGCTCTTGCTTGAGGATTAAAAAAAAAAAAAAGGATAGGCAGCGTGCCCAGGGAAAAGAAAACATCCTAGAGACGCTGGGAAAGGGGCACAGCACGACTCTGCCCTGGAAGAGCCTCCCCTCCGCCCCCGTTGTTATTGCTGCTCCCTCTTTTGACCTGAGCAGTTTGCAAATATTTTCAGTCCTGCAGGTTGTTTCCATTAGGAGGAAAAAAATCAATGAGGCAGCCAAGAGTCTGTGGCTGAGCCTGCTCTCTGCTAAAAATGGACCGAACGCCGCTTTCCTGAGCGCAGCGGGGTGGGTTTGCCTTTTCCCGGCTCCGACCCCATCGCTTCCCGAAAGCTGCCTCTCAGGGCCGGTGCTCCAGGTCTCCCTGGCTTCTCCTCCCTCGCCCCGTGCCTGGCCCCAGTGCTCATCCTGGGCTGGGGCTTGGCAATTCCTGCTAATGGGAAAACATTCCTATCATTTCATCAAGTCGCTTAATAATTTGCCAGAAATGCCTATTGATTTCTTGCACGCTTCTGTGCAGACAGAGGTAAATAAGAGTCATTCGTCATTGCATTATGTATCGGTAATTAAAAATTACTAGGTAACTTCAACCAAAAATTGAATAATTTGAAGTAAAATTAAATAATTCTAGGTAATCAGTACTAAATGAGACCATTATTTTACTTATCAGTGACTAAAAATTACCAGGCATTTTTCCTTGTTTGGATGCTCTTCCTCCCCCTCCGTGTCAGTAGAGCCTTTCCAATTTGTTTTAATTGTTAATTTTAATGAGTAGTGTTTTTCTGATAACATTTTAGTGTGCTTTTTGTTGTTGTGTTTTTTTAGAGATGGCTTTTATTGCGTTGCGCAAAGCCTGAAGCACCTCAATGTGGGAGCAATTTGGAAGCTAAATTATTATTATTTATTTAAATCAAACCCTCCAGCCTCTTTAACCGTTTGGCTGATTCTATAATTGCCGTAGCAGCGTGATGGAAACGCTCAGCACTCGCCTCCCCGTGCTACGGGGCTGACGAGGAAGCGCCTGGGTGCTCTTCTGAGCTCCGTGACCTCCTGCACAGCATGTCTCCTCCACCCATCCTGGTTCCTGGGAAGTTTTTTTGGATCCAGAGCTGTTCTTTTACCCTGGGTTTGCACAGCACCTCCTGTTGGTGTCCCCCAGCCCTGGGGTGATCCTGGCTCAGAGGCATCCGGAGGTGGCCACAGGTAGGAACCTCCTGCTGCAGGGTCACATCCCATCCAAGGAAGAAGCAAGATTTGGGGGTAGGCAGCGAGACTCGCAATTTCAACCTGATTTTTATCTGGTGGTGGCAGCAGGGTCTGATGTGGCTGGTGGTGAATTGGTTTTGGAAAGGGAGGTGCTTCTTGGATGGGAAGCCACTGAAGCCCTTAGATGAAGGACATCTGAGATGCTCTTTGAAGCTCTGCAGCTGTCCAATTCCTTGCCTTGGCTAGTGGGGCTGTGTGGGTGCACCGTCCACCTTGACCCCCCAAGATATTCCATGGCCCCGAGAGGCATCCAGGAGACCTGTGACTGGTCAAAAAGCCCCAAATGGCTCAAGGTGAGCTGTCACCCCAAGGTCCTCTGACCCTCATCTGCACCCATCCTCCTCCAGCTGCTTCCCAAGGGACTCCCAGTCCCTGTGCTCGCAAACCAGCAGGGGAGAGCAGGGTGGGACCTGGCCAGCGCTGCTGCGTTCCTCTTGCCCTCAGACCTTGAGGAGATCTTGAAGTTGATTTGCCTGGTCCCCTCTTCCCTGCAGGGGGGTGCCTGGACCTCCGTGTCACCTCCGTTCTGCCCGGCAAGGGTTTGTCACCTCCCTGCTCCATGGCACAATGCGTTTGTGCATTCAGCCGAGAACGATGCTGGCTTTCTTTGCTGCTGCTGGGTTGCATTACAGCCTCCTGTCTGTGGCAATTTGCTATGCACCATCGCCCCAGGGGCACGGCAGGATCTTCTGTTCGCCAGGTTGCTCCCTGCGAGCCGCACAGATGCCTTCCACCCACGGGCCAAAGCTCGGGGAATCCCTGCAGGTATCTCACTTGATGTGTTCCTGTCCTGGAGGTGCTGATGGGGCTGGAACGGCGCAGGGACAGGCTGGAGAGCCTCGGGGTTACTGCTGTGCTGGGGCACGGGGGTCCCTGCTCAGGGTGCCTGGGGCTCTGCAGGCATCCAGCCCTGGGCTGCGCC
This sequence comes from Calonectris borealis, assembly GCF_964195595.1. Taxonomy (NCBI): domain Eukaryota; kingdom Metazoa; phylum Chordata; class Aves; order Procellariiformes; family Procellariidae; genus Calonectris; species Calonectris borealis. The sequence goes on along the minus strand of NC_134320.1, from coordinate 19,613,622 downwards.
CCGCCTTAACGGCTGTTAAAGGGGAAAAAACTGCTGCCTTTCTATGGAGGATGGAGTTTGTAAAATATCCGTATAATGTCCGCTTACCGGGCACCAGCCCTCAGCCTGCGATAGCCCCTGCTTTGGGCTGACCAAACAAGATAGCCAGTGGAATAAGCAAATCATTTGGGGATTTTTGCCTTTTCTCTTCTTTTCTTTAATAAGACCCTTTTCTCTTCCCTTCCCCCAAGTCCTAGAAAATAACGGGTTGGAAAGCTTCATCCGTTGCTGGTGTCAGGCCTGCCTCCGCTCTCGGTGCCGTGGTGCTTCCCCGGGCGATCCTGGGGCTCAGGGCAGGGAACGGGCTGGGAGGCAGCGCTGAGGATGGACCGAGGATGGGAGCCTGGGGATGGCTGCTGCAGCTGGGGAGCAGGGAAACCGTCGGGATTTGTTTAGGCAGCCAAAAGAGGAATAAGGGTGGACTCATTCCTGCAAGCTCTGCTCCTCTCCCATGTGCATGAGATCCCCCATCTTCCAAAATCCAAGCAATCCACTGCAATCTCCACACCGGGCTGGGACAGGCGGGGAGATGGCTGGCAAAACCTGCTGCTGGGCTGTTGAGGGGCACCCAGGGGCCCCAAAATCTCCTGCCCACTTGCCCAGCCCGGTGGCCCCAGTCCCTGGCTCCGTGGCCAGCCCCTGCCCTCTGCTGATGAGACCTGGAAGTGCCAAATTCAGATCAAGCAGCCCCAAATCTGCGGGGTGCCTACCAGGGGGTCTGGACATGGCTTTTTGTTGAGGTCTGCCTAGAGAAGCTGCTCCCCGCCTTGTACCTCTCACACCCAGGAATAGTTTTGTGGTATTTGGCATTCATTCCCCTACGCTTAATTTCATCCCATTTAGAGCTAGTTAAAACTATTCCCTGCAAGCAATTTATTCAACAAATGTAGCTGGCACTTTCTGTTACTGAGTTGTCCAGGAAGAGACCACAATTTTTAATGATTTTTTTCCATTCAGTGAATGCTCTTTATGACCGTATTTGAGCTCGGGGTTGTTCATGAATGGCAGTATAGTTAAGAAAAAAAAAAAAAATATCCGGTGGCCTATCTGAGCTGCAGTTTGCTATTCATGCTGCGAGGCTGGGCACCTTATCGCACTGCGTATTGTTTCTCTCCCCTGAATAGGAGCCCTCGTCTCCCTCAACTACCTCCAGTTCTACCCAGAACAAAATTAATTTCATCCTGCAACAAATCTGGCTGCTTGATTAAATGAATCTGTTGCCGGCCCCGAAAGATCTCTCGGTGAGCAAAATTTCATTTCTGGTTGAACACCCACCGAGGCAGCCACGGATACAAGCGGGTGGTACCCGAAGGAGCTCAGAGCTGTATTTACACTGCTAACCTGCCTCTCATCCCTTCGCTCCTGCTTATAACGCCCTGGCAGGCGGCTCCTGGAGGTGTGCAAATACCCTGGGCTCCCGCGGCTCCCCATCGAGCTCCCCCCATCCCGATGCCTGCTCCTGGTTGATGCCTAGTCAAGCTTGACAGATTGAGCTCTTTTAATTTTTCCTTAGAAATCAATTCCTCAAGCCCTTTAATCTGTTGTAGGGGATTTTTTTTTTTCCCCTCCTCCACATTAATTTGTCTGCAATTTGGCGTGCTCTGAAGACCCGGGTGTGTTACTGAACCTGGGGTTGGAGGTATGATCCTGCCGGCATCGCATCCCCATCCCTACCCAGCTCTAACCCGCCGTTACCCGTAGCCCGGGATGACGCCGCCTGCTCCTGCTGCCATCCCACGCACTCGCTCTGCCTTGTTTCCAGGGCTCGCGAACGGCACCGAAGCCCTTTTTATTCTGTCTAATCATGACAAACGTAGAGGAATACTCACAGTCGCTCGCCTGGGGAGGGGTTTGCCAAAACCGTCCTATTCTGGAGTGTTTTTATAGTAACTGTGTGATGAGGAAAAGATGGCGAGGGCTCACCGTTCTAATTAGGATCGTTTCTGTCTTGCAAGAGGGAGTGGCGGGTAGTATTTATGGATACGAGTAGGTTCAGAAAAATTCCTAGCACCATCTGTTTGAGAGAGAACAGGAAGAATTTCAATATGCTTTAGACCTTGAAGAGTAATGTTTGTATAACAGGCTCATAAAATCAATTTCTAATAGTTACAGGTACCCCCTCAGGAATTTAAATAGTCTGTTAACAAAGTTATTCCATCTGCCAAGCAAATACATTAAATATGCACGCACCATACTGTATATACGGTTGCATGTGCCTTTCTACAGCAAGGCGTGCCCTCGGGTTCCGCGTGCTGGTTTCGTTCCTGGGTTACACTCGGTCTCTCCCAGCGGCACCGTGCTGTGCATTCGTGATTCAATGGGAGCTCACTCCCCTGCCTTTGGCCTGGCGGATAAATCGCCTTTATGGCCACTTTGTCCCCTGGGAGCCAAGCAGGGGGGTCGCTCTGTCCTGGTCCCCTTCCCCTCTCCAGCTGGGCTGCCCAGCGGGTGCCAGGGGAAAGAGGTCCGGCCGCAGGGGTTAGAAGGGCTGTATTAGGTGACAGCAGGGCCTGAATGTGCAAATGGGGAGCGTGCAAGGGACAGGATCGGTCCCTTCGCACCCTGTTTGCAGACTTTTTAAGCTGGTGTTGCAGCCTGGCCCGCTGGGCTTTGCTCTGCTTCCAGTCTCCTCGCTCCTCCATGGTGCCTTGCTTTTCCATCACCGCTTTGCATCCATCAGTGCCCTGTTTGGTGCCGGAGCTCCGCCACATCCTGCCTCGGATGTTTGAGAACAGGCTGACAACACGGGGCATATGCAGGTGAACTGCAAATTTGTAATCCCGTTAATTAAACAGTTTGCGTTTAACACTGCCCGTGGAGCTGTGCGACACCTCGCCAATTTTGCAAAGGTTGTATTCTCCGTGTTATCGGGAGTGATTTATGGCGAGAGTTAGGTTGTCTGTCCAGAATATCGATGGAGGAGTTTGCTGCCTATTGTGTTTAATAGCTGTTGGGGTCCCTCTTTGTACCATCGTGTCATTTGCTGCCTGTCAGCCTGTGCAGGTCGGGGAGCGCGTCTCGGACCTTCCGGGCAGAGTTATTGATTACAGCGTGTTTGGGGGAGCCGCTGGCCAGGCGCCGGCCATGGGGGCCTCCTCCAGATGGCTAGCACGTGCCGAGCTGCGGCAGGCGCGGCGGTCGCTGGCCACCATCCCCAAGTCCCCCTGCCCACCCGGCGCAGCATCGCCCCGGGGAAGGTGCCCCAGGGAGCCCGGCTGGCGGGGAAGTGATCTGCCCTCCCCACCTCGTTTCAACAGGAACCAAATGAAATGTGAGCAGCTCTCCGTGCCAATAGATTTATTTCCTTCCCCCCCCCCTTCTTTTAATATACCCAGTGAAAATTCTTTGCTGGGGAGCAGAGCCGGAAGGCTCAAACCTCGGGTGAATTGCAGCGTGCGCCGCTCCGTGTTGCGGCGAGGCAGCCCCCTGCATAGCCCAACCTGCACGGTTTTAATGGATTTATCCTCTCCACCCCCCAGGCAGATGAGGCACAGAAATCCTGCGGGATTCACCAGCGGTCAGGCAGGAGGTGTCCCGGGGGAAAGAGGCAAACCGCCCGCACGCCTGGGGCCCGCCGGGAGGCTGGGATTTCCTATGCGCTCTTCTGGTGATGATCCCTTTGTGCTAGGCGGTTTCTTCTTCTTTTTTAATTTAAAAATCCACATTCCCACTTCCACATAGCTCGTTATCTCAGGGCGTGTGATGAGGTGTCCAGGGGTCTGTCCCGGCAGAGATGATGCAGAACACATTCGCGCAGGCTGTTGGATCTGACCCCCCTCTCCCTCGGGGAGCGGGTGGTTTTCATTTCAGCCTCTTCCATTAGAAGCACTAAGGGGAGCTCCATCTATTAACTGAGAACTGCAGGCCTGTAAATTTTGGCAAGAAAAAGCCCTTGGAAGCAAATCATCTGTATTTTCTCAGGGCTGTTTGTCCTCCCTCTTTACATGTGCAGCCTTTGCTGGTCGGGAGGCAGGTACCGCTGCTGACTCCTTCTCCACATGTGCAGATTGATGGTGTCTGCTCCAGAGCCCGCTCCCTCTTCCCTTCCTCTCCCTCTCGGTTTTGTTCCTTCCCTTTTGAGCCGTTTCTGCTTTGTTTGGGAGACTCCTTCAGCTGCCAAGTCCTGATTTGTATCTGTTCATTTCCTAGGGCAAACGCGTTGATCTGTGATTTCTGTTATGATACTGCACATTTCTGTTCCTTTTTTTCTTTTTTTTTTTTTTTTAAACTTTATCCTGCCATCCAGGAGGTGGTTTCTGTGCTAAGGAGAAGCGCAACGTTTCTAGAAAAATGTGCATTTCCCTGACTCATAGCTGTGCCTAATTGCGTACAGAGTGAGCGTCCATCCCTCTTAGTTCCAGTGTAATTGTTTGCGGTGTGTTCCTTTGTGATTGTGTGATTCCAGCAATAACAGCCACTCTCCTGCCAGATAGTTATTCTTTTCATGAACATCAGCATACTGGCAAAGGGTTGGGCTTTTTTTTTTTTTTTTTTTTTCCATCTTAGTGTTCTGCTTCATAGCTCAAATCTGGGATTTATGCTTCGGGGATCTCAGAGAAGACTTTCCTCTTTTCTGCTACCTCTTTCCAGAAGCGCTGTCTTTTTGCTCCGGGATTTGGAGTTCTTGGACATGTGTTACTGCTGCCGGGGATGCTGCTCGCTGCTTTTATATTTGTATTTACTGCAGTGCTTTGCTCTTTAATTTTGTTGTTCTCTTTCTGGCGCAAAGGCGAAGTGATGCAAATGAAGGCTGGATCATTTGGGTTGCAGACAAACAAATCCCGGCCACCCCGAGAGCTGAGGCTGGCGGGGCGGGAGGGTGATGGGCAGCATCTCTCCGTGCGGCTGCTGCAGCTCCGGGCACCCCGCGAGGGCTGTGATGGAGGGACAACACCCTGGGCAGAGGCGGGCGAGCACCCAAGGTGTCCCCAACACCTTACGCAGCAGGGACAGGAGGAGAAACTGCGGGTAAGGCAGGGATGCCTCCCAAATACACTGTTTACCTGTATCACACCTCGCCCTGTGCTGAGGATAACGCGTTAGTCTTTCATCCTGGAAGATCTTATTTTTTATTAGGAGTTAGTTTTACAGCACCCTGATGTGTGCTCAGCACTTTACGGTGTGGGGAGAAAGATGAGGTCCATGCGACAGATTTACCCGGCGTTAAATCCTGACCAAGTTACAAACAAAACAAGTGGCGTGGCTGTGTCCTGGCCTTCCTCCTGCCTTGCTGCCACAGGGGCTTTGAGCCACCTTTTCCTTTTTTTAGCAACGTGAGGGGGTTTTCCTGCCCCGTGGCAGCCTCGCCGCCCATCACACTCCGCTCCTCGTGTTTCCCCCCACCTCAGCAATTTGGATGCCAATGGGCAGAAGCTGCAGGGAAGAGCGGGCCGGTTTGCTTGTAAAATAAGTATTTTTCAGCTCGCTGGCCAGGTCAGCCCTTTGCACAGCTCGGCCCCAATTGCCAGCTGCACACGTGGCTCCAGCTGCCCTGCCCTGGCACCCTCCCAGCCCCCTCCCAAAGCGCAGAGCGGCGTTTGCACTGCAGCAATTCCCGGGAATGAAGCGGCAAGCGGCGCTGCCCTCCCGGGAGCAAAGGCAGGGATGGTGCTGGAGTGGGCTCCGCAGAGCTAAGAGACCACCCCTCCTCGTGGGAAATGGGTCCCACCTCCCTCCCTGTATCCATCCCTCCTGCTTGGGATGCTGCCATGTGGGATGGCACCGGCAGCGAGCGCCAGTCGGCTCCTCGCCCAGGCCATAGGTTTTGGCAGGCGGGTGTCCCGTGAAAGCGGTGGCGAGGAGGGCATATGGTGCACAGCTCCCAAATGGGGACCAGCGAACGGTGCGGTGCCAGGGCCGTTTGACAGCCTGGCTCAGACCTCCCGAGCCACCTGTGAGTGGGGGGGGGAAACGTTGGTGTCCAGCAAGGGCTCATTTGCCCAGCCCAGGGTCTCAGCTGCAGGCTGTGCCGGGGCTGGCAGGACCTGGCAGCCGGCAGCGCCTGCGTTGGGGCAGGTCTGCAGCCAGGAGCTGCACTGGAGGAGGGCAGGCTGCCCCGGAGGAGGGCAGGCTGCCCCGGAGCCATGCCCCATGTCAGGCAAGCTCTCAGTGCCCTGACAGAGGGTGCCCGGGTGCTCACAGCACCCCAACCCATTCTGTGGGCAGGAGAGGTGCAGCCTTCCTCCCATGGCTGCGGGGCTGCTCGTCCTCCACCACGGTTGAAATGAGGAGGCGATGGGCCCTCTGCCACATCCCCATCCCCGGGCGCTGCCGTCGCCCTCCCCGGCTGCGTGGGAACGGCTCCCGGGGCTCGAGCATGCCGAATTTCACTTTTCAAATGGGGCTCCTGGCGCCCGGCCAAGCAGCGCTTCGTGTTGTCAAATATTTTGGCAAACCGCGTCTCGGCTTCAGTCTGAAGCGTCTTTCGCTAGGGAAACAGCGTCGAGCCGAGCAGCAAACTCAATCCCGGCGTGGAGGGGAGCGCCACGCTGCCGGCCGCATCCTGCGCGGGAGGTGCTGGTGCTGGGGTGCCGGCGCATCCCGGCTGCGGTGTGCTGAGGACGGCAGTTGGGCAGGGTGACTGCAGTGAGCAGTGAAAGGGCCAAAAAAAGGTGTTTCAAGGTGACTGAAATGATTTGTGAAATCAGGCTGAGCAGAACAAATTGTATTGACAACGAGAAAACCCTAAAAAGTGATTTTTCAAGTCGCTATTTTGGCTTTTTGTTCTGAAATTGCCCTGCATTAAAAAGGGAATAAAAGGGAAAAAAAAGAAAAAACAACAAGCTCTAAGTAAACTAGAAATAAGGGGACTGTATTTTTTTTACCAGCTCATTGGAAAAATGAAATATATTTGTTCTGGGTCAGACCAAAATGAGCAAAGCAATCAGTTATCCGCAGAGCCACGGTGCAGGCTGGCTTTCCTTCTGCTCCCTCGCTCTCCTGGGCATCTTTGAAAGAATATCCAATACCTTTTTATGATGTTTGAAAGAAAATATCTCCGGGGAGGGGAAAAAAAAACGAGGTGTGATCCCAAAAAGCCTGCTTTCGCAGCTTGGACGGACCCATCTTTCCTTCCCGTGGCCAGCGCTCCTTCCCCCTGCCCGTCACGTTGTGTGGTTAGAGCACACGTACTCACGGCCCCGGCACCACGATGGGTTTTGAAAGCCTGAGAAATCCTCCCCAAAGCCTGGTTTCCGGCCAAAAGAACCCGAGGTTACACAAACATATGCATAGCTTGCAAACAGGCTGTGTGTGTTGGATGGAGAGCAGCTTTGCGAAGCAGGTGTGAGCTGATGCGGGAAGAGCTGCGCTGCCTGATGTCTGCGCCGAAAACCGGTGTCAGCCCGCAGAATAAAACCAGGTCTCTGGAATTAAAAAAAAAAAAAAAAAACAACCCATGGAATAAAAATCCAACCCTGCAGCAGCATCCCAAGTACAATCTCAGCGGATCCCCGGGCCGGCGCGTGGTGCCACCCTTTTGGGTTAGTGCTGCAGGACCCCTTTTTGCAAGGCTACCAGCCCACCCGGGGGGCTGTGGGGTGACCCCCCCCCCGACCCAGCTCGCCCACCTGCGTGCCCCCACCATGCTGCTGCTATCCCAGTCATGTCCCCCGAGCCCTGCAGGACCTGCTCCTGCCTTTGTAGAGGTTTGAAGGCGGATGGCTCCGTGGCAAAGGCACCTCTGAAGTCTTGTGAACCTCCTAAAATCCCGGTTTCTGGCAGCTGCCAGGAAAAAGCTTGTTTGGGTTTAAAATCTGTTCAGAAGATTCATTGTCTTCTGAAAAACTGCGGCTGTCAAAGCACCGCGGTGGGGTTGCATTTATTACGTATTAATGACTCCACATCAGATGTGTTTGCTTTACAGTACCAAAATATTGGAAATACCAAGGTATTAGCATTCCCAAATGCAAATTGTCAGCCGTGGAAATCTTGGGGTCTGGGAGCCCAGCAGAGCCATCGCGTTACCCACAGTAAATGCTCCCTGAGCTGGGGAAGGCTGTCGTGGCAGGGAGCGACTGCACCGGCCCGGGGCTGCACGGTCGTAACCCTGTAGAAGCTGGGAAACCAGCGGTGTGAAAGATGTGAACCCATCTCGCTCCATCCCCGAGCTGTCGGCTGCACCGACCTCTCATCCGGGTGCTTTTAGCGAGCACGGGGGCAAAGCGGCTCGTGCCAGTGCGATAACGTGGAAGGAGACGCGTGGTGTGAAAAGACTCGGGGGGAAAGGGGACGGCGGTGTTTGCGCTGTGGGATTTTTGACACCCAGCGTCGGAGGCTGAGCTGAGCGGAGAGATGCTCTCTGGCATGGAGAGGGTCTTTCAGAGCACGTAAGCCTTTCTCTGATTGCTCCCCGGAGGGGCTTATTTGGGGATTGAACCTTATCCCCTGGGTTGCTCAGCGGAGCAAATGTCTGCGAGAGGGGCCGAGCCCCTCGGGGTGACCTCGGCTGAATGTCTTCCTCCCCCTGCGCCTCCCTCCTCCGGTCCTTCAGGGCAGGGAGGGATGCTGCGTGTGCCGGGTGAGCGCCGGGCAGAGCCCATCCTCCTGGGGCCGTGGGAGAAACAGCAGTAATGAGGCTGGGGAAGCCGTGAGTGGGACCCTGCTGCTCGCATGATTTCTCCAGGCTTATAAAGGAGATTGAAATAGCAGCTCTCGCTGGTTCCCTGGCCAGGCGCAGGTACTAGGAATTATCCCTCGAGATGGCTTTCTGCAGCCTCCGCCATCCCCCCGCGAGGCACCAGACCCTGACCGAGCACAGGCCCCATGCACGGCAGGGCTGGCTCTCTCCTGGCCACCTTGCTGCCAGTGGGGCTTTTGCTTGGGCTTGCAGATATCCCTGGTTAGTTCATCAATGATATTCTCTTTCCTCGCACATCTCCCCACCAGACCTTCGTGGGTTTGGACACATTTCCTGGCCTCTCTTCTCCTCCTGTATTGGTTGGGGAAACTGAGGCACGGGGCGGTGGGGATGTGAGCACAGACGTTTGGTGTGGGCGAGCCTGCGGCAGAGCTGGGACCAAACCCCAGGGGTTTGGTGCTTCACCTTGTGCCTCTGCTGTAAACCCACCTTCCTCCGCCACTCGCTGTGGCTTGGTGTCAGCATGATTTTAGTTTGAGGGAAACATTGACACTCTGTTGTTTGTGGGATTTTTTTTTTTTTAAAACGTGTCATGTGGGAGTTATTAAAAGACTTGCCTACATTTCACAAATATTTCCAGGAACAAACTCGCCGATGTCTGGGACTGTGGAAGAGGGAGCGTGATGCTGACCGGCACGGGGCCGGCTGCCAGACCACACTCTCCATCCATCAGTCCGTCCCCAAAATCTCCCTTCCCCCAGTGAATGGGTAACAGCGATGAGCTGGGGTGCCGAAGCATCTGCTTACCCTGCTTGACCTCGGCCGAGGTGATCAGAGGCTGCTTTCCTCCTCCAGCCTGGCCGGGGGGCCGCCTGCCACCCCCCTGGTGCACATTCGGTTTGGGGCATTTGCAGCATCCTCCGTCCCCTGGGGATGGCGGTGCCTGAACAAGGACTGTGAAGCTGCCAGACTGCTGCCTGCGAGCTGCCTGTTCCTTGGGGGGCACGGGGAGCTGATCCTTCCCGGGGGGGGGCAGCTGGGATTCGCACCACGCTGATGCCTGCTGAAGCACGGGAACGGTTGGGACCAGAGGGCTCCTCCCAGGGGCTGCTGGTGCGAAGTGGGAACAGAAGCTGTGCCTAGTGGAAGGGCTTGTTAAAAAGTTGGGGGGGAAGAAACTGGGGGGATTTCTCTGCAGGAGATCTCCAGGTAACGCCGAAGCGAAGAGTAACGGCAGTCCTCGGTGCCACCTTGATTCCCCCGGCCATAACTTACACGGTCATGACTCAATGTAAAGTTCTTCCCGCACCTGCCTGACTCTATAAAGGATAAATAATAATAGTTTGTGGTTAAAATATTACCCTCAGATGATAATCTGTGGGACATGGTTTATTTGGAGCAGCTGTGCTGGGAGGGGGTAACCTCTCCGTCCTTGGCGAGAAGTTGATTTGTACTTGTGGTGCTGGCTCCCGGGCCGTAGGGAGAGGGATGCTGTCAGATGTAGGGTTTTGCAGGCACCGTGCGTGGCTCCATGCTCCCCGAAGCAGGCGAGGTGCAGGGAAGGGTCTTTTACCATTTGCAATAAGAGCGGTTACCGCGCTTGCAGACAGAAATTATATCAGTGGAACCTCGGCAGACGTCTCACCCAGATGAGCCGGTTGCGCTATAATAAATCCACGCAACACCATTTTCCCAGGGCCGTTACCTCCCGCCGAGGACGGTGGTTCCTTGGGGCAGGGTGACCAGGATAACACTGGGGCAGGATTTCAGCCTGGCTCTTGAGGCTCAGAAGGGGTTTGGGGACAGACAAGAAAAGTGTCCTGCAAGTGGGTGGCAATGACGCAGGGCAGAGCGATGGTATTGCTGGTATGTCGAGCACCTTGTTTATTATACCTCAGACGTGTCGCAACAGTGCTGGGTTGTGTAATGGTTTCCAGGAGATTTTCCTGCTTTTGGCTTTTGGGGCTCTCATTCCCAGGGTTTGGTTTCTGCCAGAGATGGGATGTGGTAGAGAGAATGAGTTAAAATCAAACCCTGCTCAGGTGGGGTTTTGTGTGGAGATACCAAGTGTGTGATGGAGAGAGGGAGGAGAAGACTTCTGCCTTTCTAAATTGTTTCTTTTGTGAGCACCTTCCTTCCCGAGAGCTTACAGGCGCGGGGTGAAAGCTGGGTGCAGTTTCCGATCTCGGCAGTCTGATGCTACTCCATTTCATGCAAGTTGTATGTGCTGACACCAGGCATTTCACCCACAGGGAGTTAAATATTTCTTTCTAGCACCAACAAGAGGTGGTATTTGACAAATGGCTTTGCCTTCTTGCCGCAGGAGGCTGAGGATCCCGTGATCCAGCCTGAGCACTTCTGCGGCACCCTCCTGCCCCCGCCTGCCTTCCCCCGCCGAGCCCTCGCCCTCCCCGGGCCTGATTTCGGCACGTTCCTCCCTTTCCCTTTGCTCCCGTGCAGTTTTCCTCTCTCTTCACTCCCTGCCTGGGGTGGGAGAATTTGCACCAGGCAATGAGAGTCCCCTCGGCCACTACAAGGTGCAAGCGCAGAGAGAGCTCAGCTCCCCCCCGCATCCCCAGTTTGGGGCTCAGATAAATCCGCAGAGTTACCAGTCAGCAAATGCGAGCTCCTCGCTCAGCACGGGCGACCCGGGAATTTCAGAAGCTTAAAATATTGCACAACTTGGAAGAATTATCACTGGGAAAATTGCTGCAGCACCCCGGGGAAATTCAGTTCTCCGCCACAAACGCGGAGGCATTCAAGCTTCTCCTTGAAGCGGTTGCAAGAATTTCTCAATTTGGCCATCTTCGTTTTCCAGGACCTCATTTGGCACATTGGCTGAAATCTTCCTGGCCCGGGTTGTGCCCCCAGCTCCGGGGGATTTTCTTATTTTTGAAAACTCCAGTTAAATGCTGGCACAATTATAAGGAATTGAGAGAAAATCTTAAAATGGAAAATGTTGGGCAAGCCTGGATAGCGTCGGAGTGCGTGGCCCAATGAGGAGAGCCTCCTCAGTGGGGACTGGGCTCCCTCGTGCTGCCAGCTGCCGTGCTGAGCGGGGCACAGCACAGACGGGGTCTGGGCGTGGGAGGATGCTCCCGTCCCCGCTTCAACCGAGCGCAGCAAATCGCGGGGTACAGCAACCCCAAACCTGCTTCCCAGTGCATTTCTCTGCAGGGGGGCACTGGGCAGCAGCTAAGGGGGACCTATCCGGCTCACCACCACGTCCAGGCTCCTTGCACACCTGGGCTTCAGCCCTCAGAGGATGAGTTGCACCACGTCGCTGAGCCCACGGCAAGGTCCCCCTCTGCGCTTCCCTTGAAAAGAACGAAATAACCTGGAAGCTGTTGGTCTCTGGAAGCAATTTAGCATGGGACGTGGCTATTAATTTAAATAGATTACAGAAATTTGAACTAAGCTGCATATAAATCTTCTGACCGGCTCTTTGGGCTTTGGTCTCTGTTGTTTACACATTTATTTTTTTTTAAATTGTGTTTTATTGATTCCTGAAGCTGTGATGTTTTGGTGAGAGCTCGCTGCTCCCTTTCTGGGCGTGGATGGCAGGCGGCTTCGCTCTTCCACACGTATCACCTTTCAGAGCTACTGTGAGTAGGACGCAGATGTTGTTAGGTCTCAGGTAAAGCCATCAAAGGTGGACGTTCAATCAAGTTTGACATCATCTTCAACCTGAAGGCAAACGGGTTGGTTTTGATTAGCAGCCCGCGGGGCTGAGCCTAACCCGTATCAGAGCTGCTGCTGCTACTTTACCTGAATGGCAAAACCACAGATGGTAATTATAACGATAAGTGCTTACAGATTTCCTAACAACAAAGATAATTTGTTTGCTCCATGCCTTGTTAGAAGGGGAATTTTGTTCTGGTGACTGGGTGGTTTGTGAATCAGTCGTTGCCCTTTCACCCCTCTGTCCCCGGCTCGACTGTTCCCCCCAGTGCGGCCATTAGACATTGATCCGACAAGAAGGGTCCCGCCGAGTCTGGTCTCCTCCGCAGAGGCCGTGGAGACGCCAGCCCAGAGCAAGGAGCCGTCCTGGCCTGGCGGGGAGCCCGATGACGTGCTGATGCCCCCAGGATGGCCTGGGATGCTGGGCGGGGAGTCCTCCAGGCTGAATCCCCCCTCTCCTCACCCTGCGCTCGTGCGTGCAACTTCTGGGGCGATCGGGGTGAAAACTTGCTGCCAGACTGCCCTTGAGCCGCTGGCCCGCTGCTGCTGATTCAGGCGCATCCCCCATGCTCACCCCATCGCCCCGCCGCCGGGGGTGACGAGGCAGCATGCGAGCGGCCGGGCTTGCACCTCTTATTCCAGGAACCGCTGCCAAAAACCACGGCTTTCCTCCCGGCTGAAGGTGACCCGGCATCCAAAGTCTTGGGAGGAAAAAGGGCAGAGCTTGTCACTATTGATCTCTGACAGCCGGAGGTCTCTCTCCACCCTGCTGCCGCTCTCCAGCGCTGGAGATGGGTTACCTGTAAATTAAACCAGCTGGTGCCAGGGGCTAGGGGCTCGCTGGCAACCCTGGCCTGCATCCACAGCCGTTCCCTGGGCAGAAAGCCCAGGGGTCGGCTCGGACCCCGGCTTGGCGGCGACCGAGGGCCGTGTCTCGCCCGTCGTGTGGGCAGGCAGATAACAGCTTTGATTTCTAGGTCTCGCTTTAATTATAATGGAAGGACGCGGCTCGTTAAGTGCCCGCTTTGCTTTCCAGCGATCCCTCCCGGCTGCCAAGTGCGCTGGGCTAACAAAAGCATTCCTCTCCCCGCCGGGGCCGGCCGCGGCAGCCCGTATGGCGAGCAGACGGAGGCGATTAATGCACGCAAGAACAGCCTGCCCGGCTCCCGGTCCCTGCGAACAGCCTGAGACCCCTGAGCAGCCTCCCTGCGAGGAGAAACTACCCTTGAAAGAGAGACCTCCTCCAAAAAACACCCTTACACCTTTATACCAGCTCATCTCTGCTTCTCTGGCTGGGACCGGCAGAATACCTGCAGGGTCTTGCCCCAGAGCATGTTTCTCCTCTCCCACAACTCGGATCAGATGATTTTTTCTAGGCCAATAGCACTCAGAGTTGTTCAAGACGGTGATATCGATCTTGCTCATATTTGTTGCCTTAATGAGTCACAAATTCTGTCTGTGAGCAGAGGTGGTTTGGAGGTGCCGGCTGGCTGCTGCTAACCTGCCTTTCTGGAAGGGTAGGAATTTCAGCAGATTTGGAGAACTGTGTTTTCTTAGATTCCTAAAGAAAATTACACTAATTGCAACAACCGCCATGTCCCCGTGGAGAGCAGATGCGATAGGATCTCCCCAAGTGTCTGCTCCTAATGAAAGTAACCTTCCTGCAGCTCTTCTCCTGCCCCACAGCACCGAAGGACCTGCAGCGGGTGATCTGCCGGACCAAAATATTTGAGACCAAATTGTTTCTTTGCTGGTTCATCTTTTGGCTGTGGATGGTTAATCGGGCTGAGCAAAGACGTCAGCTCACCGCCTGGGCAGGGGACTTGGTCCGTTGGCCACCGCTGCTCTGATCTTGGCTGTGACCAAGGTTTCATTATTTTGAAATGGTTTTAATATTCAGGCTACACCAATATCCACACGCGGGCATGGTGCGCGGGGTCACAGCGCGGTGCTAGTGTGGAATTAATATAAATACTCCGTGGGGTATCTCTAAACAATGGTCCCCTATTAATCAGCTTAATATTAATCAGCTTTCTCCTCCGCTCCGATCTAGCAAAGCCCCCGCTCCTGAGCGGGACGTGCTGCCGGTCCAGGGACGCAGGCTGTTTCCGGAGTGGTGGCAGGAGCGGGACAGTGTGCTTCTCATGTCTCTCGGATGCTCCTCAATAGGCTTAATTTAAACATTAACTCCCAATTTGCCTCTGGGCTCGGAGCATGGAAAAAATTAGAGCAAAAGGAGAATTTTTCAGGAAGCTCTGAGTGAGTAAAGCAGGGTTATAATAGAAATAGTTTTTGACCTTAATTATGGCTTGTAATGGAAATAGTTGTGCAACCTCAGCAGTGGGGTTTGGTATGTGCAGGCAGCTCTGAGCCGAGGATGGTGACAGGAGGACAGCGAGGGCTCGGCGGCCTTGGCTGCTCGCTCGAGGGAGGCTCTCGGAGAGCAGGGCTAAGGCCGGCGGGGGGAATGTCCCTCATTTCCACCAGCCGCAGCTCTGGCTCGCTCCATCCAGAGCTAAGGCTTTGCCTCATTTCTGCTTCAGACAAGAATATAAGTGGCCTCGAGTCCCTCATCGCTGCCGGCGGGATGTGCAGCCTGTAATTTCCCGCTGGGACCAGCATGGCAAGTCCCAGCATGAAGACACAGCTTGCCCTGCTCGGCTCCCGCCCCGAGCAGAGGCAGGGGGGAGCGGGCTGGCAGCCTGCCTCTCCCCTCTCCCCCGGGGAAGCGGTTCTCGGCTGTGAACAGCAATACGATAAAGTCCAGCGCTGCTCCCCAGGGATAACCGGCACCGATGGGAACTGCCGACCTGCAGAGACACTTGTTTGAAGGATCCAGATTGCAAAATAATGACACAACGTTAGCCAGAGGTGGGAGCGGGATGGATTAATTACTGAAGAGGAAGCACATCACCTTCGGTGTCGGGTCAAACCTCCTCGCTCTGGAAACCTGCTGTTATTGTTCCTGCTATAACGGGTCACTTGGCACCGCCTGGGAGTAATGACGTGTGGAGCTAATGTGATTCAGAAACCTCTGTTTGAGGCGATAAATGGATGCTGGCCCTCTGAGGGGCCGGGGATCACCTGGCTCATCTCCTCTCCTGCCACCAAGGCATCTGAGCTTCTCAGGCCACGGGGCCGGCAAAAGGCTCGCTTGGGGTCATGGAAATTCAGGTGGGGCGAGTGATTAAGTAACATAGCTGCAGGGCTGGGGGATGTCAGCCAAGACCACTGCTGTCAATGGGGCGGACTGGGATGATGGGAGACCCGGAGGGACTTGAAGAAGGTGTGACCTCCTCCTGTGCCTGCGCGCTGCCTTTCCGCTGCCAGGAACGGTCATGGAAAATGGTGGTGACATCTTGCAAGGGATCGCTCTCCTTCACATCTGCACTGGTGCTGGGGTGGGTGAGGAAGGGCAGCCCCTCTCCCCCAGCACACTGTGCAGAGCTCCGTGTCACGCTGTCCCCTTGCCCCAGACCTCAGCCAGCTTTAGGCTGTCCCCAAAGGGAGCAGAGTCATCTCCCAGGGATGCCCATCCATCTCTTCTGGAATTAAATGCAAGAAATGCAGGTCGCTTCCCAATCAGGAAGGGATGTGGGGGCAGCAAACCCCCTCCAGGCCTCCACGGGATCTTTGGGAATGGGCTCGTGGTGTGTATCCTGATTTCCCACTGCCAGAAGTGGTGTCACCAGCGTGACCGTGAGGAGGTACCGGGGCTGCCGCCTGCCACGCTGCCGGCTCGGCAACTGCCTGCTCCATGGCTCCACTTCACCCCCCAGCCCCGGAGTCAGTGACCTGCAGTATCCCAAAGGCAGCTTCTGCCGTAGTGAGCGCAGAGGGACGACGCTCTGCTCCCGGGCTGGGGCCGAGGACAAGGTCTCCCCAGGTCCTCAGAGCCCAGCAGCTGCCGCCAAGGCACGTGCCCTCGCGTTTTCAGCTCTCAGTTCTTGAAAACACTGGGAAACCTGACCGTTTATTTTGGTCCTCGAAAGGGTGCTGGAAAACCCAAGCCCTGATGGGGGGGTTGAGTTATTTGGAAAATACAGGCTTTCTCGCCGAAGATGCAAACATGTTAGTTCCCCTCCGTTGCCCGTGCCTCTGTGGAGGCTGCAGAAATAAAGCAAATATTTAACATGCAGGCGCTTAACCCTTTCGAGATTCCGGTTTATACATAGCATTAACTAATATAAAGAATCGTTCCGTGCATTTTGACAGCTACTGTTTTAAAGTTCTTATCACATTTATTTCTTCTTTTATCGCAGTTTTTGTATTGTGTGGTGAAGATTCGTCTCTTTCCTTGCCTAGTTTATCTATAATTCAGGACATTTTTACACTTAGGTTATAATTGACTTTTCCACACTGCAGCGACTCAAACAATAACTATTAATATTCAGCAGTCTATAGTGATAAAGATTTCCATTTACTCTCTTTTACTTAACTGTGTGAATATACGGCATCCTATCTCACACAGTTAATATTGAATTCATTCATATTTACGCTCCATTTTCTAGTATAACAATATTGAAAGAGTGAGCACTGCGGTTTTGGGGACTCCCGTGCCCGTTCTCAGCCAGCCAGCCCTGCTCACGCAGAGGGGAGCTGGCACCTGCGGGTCCCAGTGATGCCGAGTTGCTGGGTGGCCATCACCCTTCAGGTCTTCCTGAGGCTGGAGAAGAAGGTGGAGCAGAGCACGAAGCACGGCATCTCTGCCTTCCTCGCCTCCAGGAGCAGGACCTGGGTCCTGCCACCCACAAAGTCACCGCATCCACTGCCTCTGGTGTTTGCAGCTGAAAAGCAGTTGTCTCAAAAACCCAAAGGGGTTTCAGCCGGAGGGCTGCGAGTTGAGCCAGGGGACACAGAAAATGGGCAAAATGCCTTGGTACCCCACCCTGGGGTTTGTGGTACCCCACCCTGGGGTTTGTGGTACCATTTTGATGGATGGGTGTGCAGAGTCGATTGATGGTGGAAGGAGCTGGGAGCCGTGCTGGGGGCTGGGAAGGCAGAGCAGCTCATTGTGTGCTGTGGCACCGAGCAGGGAGCCTGGTCCCCTGCCCTGGGGGCTTATGGTATCACCTTGCATAGGACTGGCGAGGGAGCCTGAGGACACACCAGCCAGACCGCCCGTCCCTTTTGCTGCTGTAAAATGCATGACGGCGGCAGGTTTAGCTGGGAGAGTCTGAACGCCAGAGCTGCAACCAAGGTTTTGACCCACTGCTGTTAGCTCCAGCAATTGCAAAGGCATCTTGGCTCTGCCTCGGGGGCTTTTTTCTGCTGCAAAGCCTCCTTCT
This sequence comes from Calonectris borealis, assembly GCF_964195595.1. NCBI lineage: Eukaryota > Metazoa > Chordata > Aves > Procellariiformes > Procellariidae > Calonectris > Calonectris borealis. The sequence goes on along the minus strand of NC_134320.1, from coordinate 19,596,036 downwards.
GCGGTGCAAAGGCACCCTGTGGCTGGGTGCTGCTGGGACCAGCACCAGGCTGGTGAAGCAGCCAGGAGGGAAACCAGTGGGAAACCCCAAACCCACTCACTCTGATGCTGGGCAGCAGAATATGAGCAGCCATCACCAGAGAAGACGGGGCGGTGGGAGGGCGAGCTGCCCCTCGCTGCTGGGGCGAAGGGACGAAGACGTGCGCGTTTCCTTCCCATTGCCCCACGAAAGCTGGATGCCTTCACCCCAGCCGTGCGGGGCCCTGCGTGGGACCCCCCGGAGGGGCTGGCACCACCCGTCTGCCCGGGCTCCCGGCACGTAGCTGGTGCTGCGGCGTGGGGAACACTGCCCCGGGGAGATGCCCTGGCCTCCGTTCATCTTCCTAATGGAAGGTGGAGCGCGCCGTGTGGCGGAGCAGGGACCGGCTGTGAAAGCCAGCAGTGGGCTAACTATTAATTGCAGCTGTGTCGAGCCGTTGTGACTGAGCTCTTCCTTCTAATTATGAAAAATGTCCTGCACAGGGGAGAAGTGGCAGGGCTGCTCCCCCCTGCTTGGAGAGAATGACTTTCCCAGGCAGCTTTTCTCCAAAAAAGAGGGGCTCTTCATGCTCTCTGCCCCAGCCACCCACAAAGCGGAGCTGTTCCCACCGGTGCCGTTGGTGAGCTGTTCCTGCTCTTCACGGCTAGTTAAGGGCTAGTGGGGTTAAACGGAGAGTCCATTAATCTTGGCCCCGCCGAGGTCAGAGCCGAGGGACACACACGCGGCGGGTGATTTATGGCCAGCCTGGGCCCGTGCCCCCTTCCCGGGGCTGCTGCCAGAGCTACCCAGCGCGGCGGGCGCTTGCCAAGCGCTGGCAGGAGGGACAGTGTGCCAGCAAGCTGCTCCCCAGAGGTGACACCTTCAGCGTTTCTGCTGCCTTCCCCCTGAAAGGGCCATTCTGGCTGCGGCCGGTGCCCCGGGGAATAACTTGCCTTGCTGCAGGAGCCGGACTCCCCCACACTGAAGCTCTTGCCCCAGCGTGGCTGCGGACTTGCAGTGCCACCTCTGCTGCCCTCCTTGCCTCAGTTTCCCCATCACTAGACAAGGCGCAGTCTTCCACGGCCTCGCAGGACTCAGCCTGGCGCGAGGGAGGGTTCCCGCACCGCCGGAGCGGCCGTCCCCAGTGCGCAGCAGGTGGGATGGAGCCAGCCGGCGCTCCGGGGTCACCGCAGCCACCGGGAGCCAGTGGCTGTCCCTGCGGCACGTGCGGCAATGGGTTTCCCTCTTTTTTTTCATGTTCCTCTTGGCCCCTGATCAGAAGTGCCTGTTATTAGCCTGCCTGCTGCTATCTGCCCCGGGAGCAATCGCAGGGTGAATGAATAAACACAAGAGCATTTAGCAAGATCTGAAAGGAGATGTGATGATAATTTCTTCCCTGCAAATTGTACGTGTTCATGTTTTCAGCGCGCTGAAGGCAATTAGAGCAGAGCGGAGCTGGCAAGATGAGGGGCGAAGCTGAAGAAGCCGCAACTATGGAGCCATAATAACAATTTAGATTCTATTTAGATACAAGTGGCTACGAGTCGCGTCTCAATATTGAATCAATCGACACAGACAAATGATTTAATATGGAGGCATTTGCCTGAGTGGAAGGAGAGGGACCAACCTTTTAGAGACAGCCAGGTGGGGACAAGAGGATGGGCAGCCGGGATGGATCCAGAGTTCCTGGCGGCATGGAGGGGAGACGGGAAGGGGTGATCCTGCAGGGAACAAATGGCTTTTCTCGCAGCTTTTGGCACTCTGGGCTGCCTTACGCTCGGCATCGATTGGGGAGGTATTTTTAGAGGCAGTCTGGTATTTGTTAACCTTCTCATGCAGAGTGGAGCTCGCTTCTAGAAAGCATGTGTGCGCGCACGCGTGCGAAAGGCAGGAGAGATCCTGCCAGAGATAAAAAGTAAGTAGCCAGCCCCAGCCAAAGGCCAGGCGCAGCTGTATAAATACGCGGCAGCCCCCCTCGCCCCCATCTCCTCGCGGCGAGTGGGGCTGGTGACACTGGAGAATGCTTTGCTGTCATTAGTTAATTGAGCTGCTGATGTTAAGAAAAGGTTATGTATTTCTCCTGGTAGTTTTTCTTTGTAAAACTCTGACAGGGATCTCTTGCAATAGTGGTGGTAATGCCCCAGCTGGGGAGTCAGAGCAAATCTTCCCTACGGTGGGGATTTTTTTTCTTTTCTTTCCCCTCTTTTCCTTTTTTCCCTTCCGTGCAGCGGTGGCTCTGCGGAGGAGCGGCGAACCCCGAGCCGCCCTATGCGCCTGCCTCCTGTAAGCGATACCCCTCGCTGTCGCCCCATGCAGGGTCTGCCCACCGGCCTGGGGACCACCGGCAGCGTGGGCCCTCCGCCCCCTTACCTGCTCCGGGAAACAGCCCAGGGGTTGATGCACGGTGGCTGGTGTCCCCTTGCAGCCGGGCCCAGAGCACCCAGCCAGGGGAAGGGGGACCGGATCCTGTCTCCGGTGCTGGAAGCACTGTAGAAATGTTGCGGTCTGCCAGAGCTGCTCCCATGGGGGCTGAGGGGCCCCACCAAATCGTACTCATGTGCACGGTGCTGCCAGCCTGGTCCCCGAGCATCCACGGCTCGGCTGGCGCCATGAAGCTCATTTCCCTGCAAGCGCTTTTAACGCACATCCCTTGAGACCGAGTGCCGGCGGCCTGGGAGACAGTCTCCCCCCTCTGCCTTTGTTCCGAGTTGTTCTGCTGGGAGGTTTTCCCAGGAGGAGAAGGGTCTTGCCTGGGATTGCTGCGAGGGGGTGAAGCAGGCTGCTCTGCAGGATGGTTCCAGGAGAGAAATGAGGGTGCGGGGGGTCCTGGGGGGCTGCAGTGGGGTTGGGCACTGGGTTTGCTGCTACAACCTCCAGCCCTTTGCTCTGGGGGGAGCAGAGCCCCTTGTGCTTTCCAGCCCCGGCAGCGGGGGAGGCAGGGGTTAGCTGTCCATAGGTGCCAGGACGCGTTCGCTGGCCGTGCAGCGGAGTCGCATCTCGCATTCACGCTTAATGGTCCCTTGAACCCCCCTGCGTGTGAAACGCCGCCCAGGTGTTCAGCTCCTCCTGGGGACAGCAGGACCGGCTTTCGCGATGATTCATCTTCCAGCCGCCGTCCCCGAGCAGCTCTCAGGTGTTCATGGCCACATGAAACAGAGGGCTGTCATTATCCGCCCCCTTGCAGCCGGGGTGCCGAGGCGGAGGAGCAGGCTGGGCGAGCTGCCGGCTGGGACAGCTGCACCCACGGTGAGAGCGGCTCCGGCCGTACCACGCGGTGCGGCCCCAGGGCTGGCTGCCGTGGCCATCCTCACCCCTCGCTGCAGCAGTAGCCGCACTCGCCCCTCTGGGACCCACGGAGGGAAGGCGTCCTCCCACGGGGACCAGGAGGGGAATGGCTGGGCACGGCGAGCTGGTATGAAAGCACTGAGCACATGAGATTTCACCTGCGCTTCTCCCACGGGGACGCTTATGCCGGCATAGCACATCTTGCTACAGCTTTTGCTCAACCAGTCGCTTCCCGCCTCCTCTATCTTCAGGTTTCCACCGAGTCTACCTAAACCTCAGTGTTTTTATTCCCCCAAACACCTCCGTTCAGTGCGCTCAGCTTCTGAACCAGGAGATCACTTGGCAACCGATCTGCTAGCGAGGCAGCCCTGTGCCTGCCTAACAGCCTAACAGCCGGCCACGCTGACCGGCAGTGAGCTCAGCTCTGCCGGCGTGACCCGTCTGCGTCCCCGCAGCCATCCTGGCCGAGGAGCAGAACCCTGTGAGATACCTACCATAAAACCAGTACCGAAGCAGGGAAAAACCAGTACGAGGTGGCCAGGTGCCGTGTGGGGGCGAGGTACTGCCGCGGTCCCGCACACCGGTCCTGGCACCGCGTCTCTGCAGGATGAGATGTGACCCCAGGTGGCTACTGGGCCAATGCCGTGTCACCCCGCCGGGGTCAGAGTCCGGCCCACCGGTGGCTGTGTCCATGGAGGAGGTCGCTGACCCCGGCTTCCCACCGCTGCCTGCCGCGGGGAGGTCACCACAGCCCCCTCCGCCAGCACAGCGGTCACTGGCTGCTCCTTAATTAATCCCAGGCAAAATTAATCAGTTGACATCCGACAACTGAAGAGCGGATGGCAATTGCTCCGGGGCTGTGCCTCCTCTGACCAGCAGTGCTGGACCCAGCCTCTGCCCCCGGTTTTGCAGCCAGGGATTGCGCTGGGTCTGCCTGGTGCTGCCGTCAGAGAGCCCGGCCGGGACATGGGTCTGCTGCATTCTCCTCCGTGTGCTGCCAGCCCGTGCGAGGTGGAACCTGCCCCGTTGCACGGAAGGATGCTTGAGCGGGAGGTTCTGTGCACTATGGCCATGGGTTAAGCTCCTGAGAAAGGTGGCAGCAAAATGGCTCCAGTGGACCGGGAGACCATTAATTTACACCACACGGCCTGGTTTGCTCACAGACGAGACGGCGTAGCAGGACCCTTCATACCCTCTTTGCCTGGTGGATGGAAGAAGCTTGGTCCTGGCAGCATTTTGGTTAGGTGGCACTTGATGCCTACAGGGTGTCTCCTCGGGGACTCCAGGAGCTCTGCTGGTGGCAATGGGTGATGTTTCCTGCCAGTCCCATCATCGGGGTCTTTCTTGCAGCGTGGTCGCCCTGAGCACAGCTGGGATGCAGCTGAAATTTCCTGGGGTTGTGTTTGCCGGTCTCCATTCCCGATGAGAAAGATGCTTTCCCACCGCTGCAGAGCAAATCAGTCCTGGGACCGCGGCAGCAGCTGTTTCGGTGACCACGCTGCGTTCCCCCCATGGCAGAGATGATGGCTTCCCTGACCGTGCCTTCCCATTTCCCACTGCCTCGTTCCCTCCTCCTGGCCTGAGCCTTTAATCCTTCCCCCGCAGGCTCTGCCACTTTGGATTTCTAATCACGGCCAGTGGATGCTGGAATTAACGATCTGATCCAATCGACACCCGTGAATCCGTAACGAGACTCTGCTTTAGATTAATCAGTCATTAGGCCAAAATGCCAACACAGTGCCTGAAAACTATTTGTCTTTTCTCCCGCGCTTTCTTTTTATTTGTTTCATTTTAAATGATCCCAAAGGGCTCGGCTCTTCCCCTTTTCCTCCTCGGGAGAGGGAGCAGTTTCACTGCCACGAGCACCAGCCCTGGGTGCTGACCCTCTCCCGTCCCTCACAAGCAGCCTTGGGTGCCGCTGGCTCTGCTGCTCTGCGAATCTGCTACTCTGGCACGTAAAAAGAGGAAAGTCAAACCTGACCGTAATGCAACAGCCGGGGGTTGTCACGGGAGCGGGCGCACGCCCTCACTGGCGCTGCTGGAGGGTGCCAAGGCTTCTGCTCCAGCCCTGGCTTCTGTTTTGCCGGTCTCCGAGCGTGGGGGATGCTGAAGAGCCGTGGGGTCCGTGGGGCCCTGCCTGCAGAGACGATGGCAGTGCCAGCCGCCGTGCCACGCGTGTCACCTGGGCTGGGGTGCAGCGTGAACACAGTGGGTGCTGCTTCCAAGGTAAGGGTGAGAGCAGCCAGGGTCCAGTTTTGGTGACCTCATTCCTGCAAAGAATATTGGAAAACAGTAACAAGATCAGAAACAGCCTGAGATACGCGGCGGGGCTGAGCTGCGAGACCTGCTTACCGTGAGAAATTTAAGGATCCCAATCAGTTGATCAAAGGAGAGGAGACCTGAGCTGCACCAGGGGAAGATGTCTGATAGCAGAGGCTTCTCCAGCTTAGCAGGTAAAGCAGGATGCCACAGCTGAAGGTTTCAAAGGAGAAAAAAAAAAGTTGAATTCAGGCACAAATATTTATTTGGGAGAGGAATTAACCGCTGCAGCAAGGGGATGCTGCGGGTCCTTCAGGTGTGGGGTCCTTAAATCTGTGGATGTCGCTCAGATGCTGAGGTCTCATTTCCTACGCATGCTAAAGGAACTGAGGGGGAGTTTTCTCTGCCACGTGCAATGCAGTGCTAACGCCTGTGGCCTCCTCTGGCTCTGAGACATGAATAAAACAAAACCAGTTCCCAGTTCTTTCACGCACACCTCTTTGGAGATGGAGGGGGTAGGAGCAGGGTTTGCAGCGTGTCTCCGTGGCTCAGCCTGCTCGTACCTCAGTCCCAGCACCCTCCTGCCAGAGAGCTGGGTAAATCTGATAAGGCACCGGGGTTAGACTTTATTCCACGCGAGTCATTTCTGAAGCATGCCTTGTTTTTAGCCAGACCTGCTCCTTTTCCGGGGGAGCTGCAAACAAACCTCGCTCAGCTCGCAGGGAGTAGCAGCCAATCTGTAAAACACGTTACCGGCAGCACCGCGGCGGGCTGGGAGGGTGCGGGGGCTGCGCTGGGGAGAAAGCCTGGCTGTGCCCACCACCCTTGGGGGAGCGGCAGGAAAGCAGAGGGGAACACGCAGCCTGTGCCGGACCCCTGTCACCGGCTTAGCTGTCTGATGCTGGGCACGTTTTACCGCTCCTTCTCCTTGGTTGCTTTAGAAAAGGGACTTCCCAGCTCCACAGGAGCTAAACATCTTTCAGGAGCGGGGCTGCAGGCGGGGGTGCAGGTGGGTGCTCTCTCCCTGTGCTACCCTGGTGCTCCCCGGGCTGCTCCGTGCTCAGCACCATGGCGAGGTGTTGCCAGGGCAGAGCCTTTGCCCCAGAGCGCTGGTGGCTGAAGGTGCCAGAGCTGCCCTCGAGGGCTGCACTATGCAGCATTGCAGCAGGGCTGGACCCCCTCCGCGGCCAGAGACAGCAGATCTCCCGTGGTCATCCCTAACGACGTGGGGAGGGGGAGATAGGGATGTAACAGGCACGAACAGCCCCCCCCTCTGCATACCCCATCTCCCACCCCACGCTGGTCCCATGCAACACCCCCTCCCCAACCGTGCTTGTGGGTGTCACCCCTGGGAGCCAGCCCGGCTCCAGAGAGATAACCCCCGTAGCTGCCCTGTGCCCCTCAATTAGGAAAGCCCCCCTTGCAGCGGCAGCCCTGGCTCGCAGCCCGCATTTCCAGCCCCGGCAGCGGAGGCTGGGAGCAGGAGATGTCCCGCTGTGGGGGCCGCCGGGCCGGTCACCCCCAGGGGCCAGCCCCTTCCCTCCGGCCGCTCCGAGGGGGACGAGGGACCAAAAGGTGCCGGGAGCTTATTCAGGCTTCTCGCTGGAGGAGGGGAGTTTATTGGAAAACACCTGGAATCTATTAGGCCTGGAATATGGAGTCAAGGTTTTGCTGCCTGCAGGCAGCTCAAGTATAAATAGCGGCAAAGGGTTTGTTTTGACTACTTTAAATTGTGCAGGTTTCGTGCCCTGAGAATTGGGAGTTTGAAGCTGCTCCTAACGTAATAATCCTCCCGCTTCCCCCTCCCGCCCCAGCGGCCAGGAATCTGCACCTTGTTCTCTTCTCCTTCTCATTCCTCTCTTTGTTTGACTATTTTCCCTATTTCCCATCTGTTTATCGCAAACCTCCCTCTTCCTGGAGCCTTCAGGAGTCTCCGAGGAGGGGAGGGTTGGAAATGTTGTTGCACGCAGGGAAGTGGAGAGGAAAGTTTGGAGCTTTACAATAAAAACCAGAGAGCTGAGGGTAAAAAAAAAAGGAAACAAAACCAAATGCCAAAATAGCAGGACAGACCCCTCTGTGTGATGGGGTGACCCATTGGTGATGGGGGACAGGCCCTTGGCCCCTGGATGATGCCATGAGCATCATCACTGCATCCTGGCTGGGAACAGAGCAGGGAGGTTTGGTGGGGAGCCGCTGCCCCACCGCAGCTGCGTCCTCTCCCACTCCCACGGCTGCCGCGGCGGCAGCGGTGCTCCTTTAATGCCATAGCAATAGCGCGGCGTGAGGCTCCTAATGGAAATGCTACATCACTGCCAGCACGGAGTCCCCTTGGTCCCGGCACTAATGATTATTGCTACTCTCTCGTGCCGATGCCACCGCACCGACGTGTCTGGCAGTTCCAGGCAGAGACTGATGCAGCCTCCGCTCCAAGGAGTTGCTGCTCCAAATTAAACCATATATCTGTGAGGAGAAGGAGGAAGGGAGCTCTGAGGCCGCAGGCTCCTGGAGGAGAGGCAGGCTGTCAGCACCACTACCGCGTGGGAGCGAAGGGCAAGCATGGCAACCGAGCTGCCCCAACCTGCCCCGGCCTCCCCCCGGCACCGTGTCCCCCCACCGGCACTGTGCTCCCTGCCTGAGGTCGGCCCTTGCGTCCTGCCCTTGGTGTGGTGCCCGGCTGAGTTGATTCTTGAAGTGTTTTGACATCACCCGGGGCAAACAGATCTGCACGAGAGGCAGCACACGAGAGCATCGGCACGGTGGCAACAGCCACAGGAGTGGAGCCTCTGCTGAGCACACCGTGGTGGGACACGCGTGAGACCCCGAGGGTCTGCTGTGGGGCTGAACCACGGCCCCCAGCCTCCGAGGAGAAGTGCCGTGAGGGCCGGGGGCTGCCGCGCACGGCGGGTAACAGCTCTTCCCCCGGCTTCAGAGGTAGCCATCTGTGCTGTAGACCTGAAAGTCAAACCCTGCTGACAAGCCATCTGGGGTGTCCAAACGACTGCACATGGTGCAATTTATTTTCCTACTTTTCCTTTTAATCATTGGTTTATTTCATTCATCTGGTGAGAAAACAGCCTTAAAAACCAAGGGTTTATGTCCTGGAAAGAGCCTGCGGTGACCGGGGCGGCCGGGCGCACCACGAGTGCAGGTGTTGGCTTCTTGGCCGCTCGTCGCACGTGGCCGATGGCTGAAGTCATGCCTGGGGGCTCGGGGGCCAGGAACCCCAGCCGGGAGCCCCGGTGTGGGCACTGGGGTCAGGCTGCCTGGAGACAATAACAAAACGCTAATCCACAGGAATAACAGCGGCCACAAACCACCCAGGAGCATCGCGGCACCGTGCACGCCTGCGCGGGGGGATGGGGCACGCCGCCGGATCAGCCGATGTTGCCGTGGAAATGGAAATTGGGGACCGTCATTCCGAAACGTCCTGCCACGAGACTCGGGCTCGCAGGGGGAATTTCCCAGGCTCGGTTTAGCCCTTGTATGCATTTCTGCTCTTCGTACTCTTTGTCCTTATAATCCAGTTTATGAAATAGAAGTGGATGAAGCCAGGTTGGATGTGAGCTGCTCTGGCAAAGCTGGGCCCGGCCCCAGGAGAAGCTCACAGCCCCGCTCAGCCTCCGAGCAGCCGTACCCATCACGGGGGATGTGACTGCGCCCTGGGCACGGCGTGTCCTGCTGCTGGGGTTTCTCAACTCCCTGGCTGGTGACCACCGGTGGTCCCATGTGTTGGCCTTGAGGTATCAGCACAGGGCTTCAGTGGCAAGCAAGCCCAGACAGCATCGCTTCCTGAGCTGCCTGTGATCAAATACAACTCCGTATCTTTGCACTGGGAATGCCCACGGAGCCCGGACAAACTCAGACCATGGACTGTCCCCTCCACCCTGCCGGAGCCCTGGCTTTGCTCCCCAGCCTCCCAGGCTGGCAGCGCTCCCCGCACCCCAGCCCCACGCACGGACCCCCATGGCACAAGCCAAGGGTCCCCGGTGTGGGGTAGCACCTTCCTTCGTTCCCCTGCACTGCCCGGCACCCGGCATCTCTCCGCCGCCCACCCATGCGCACCTCAGGGTGCTCTGGAGAAGCCACGCTGTCTGCACAAGACGGCTCCGCTGGTCACCCCGTTATCTCCGGAGCAGTCTCTGCCGCTCACTGCCGGGCTGCACATCATGCGGCAGCACTGCAGTGACCGGGCCACCGCAGGGCGGGAGACACGCTGCAGGCTGGGGTCCTGCACCCGCCGTGACTGCGCACGTGCTCAATCTTGTCTCTTTTCACGTGGAATTAGCGTGACACAATTAAACCATCTTGTTAGACAGCATTATTTACTCCAAAGGAAACATGGGGCCGGCCGCGGGGAGCTGGCAGCTCGGCGTTTCGCACATCATTATGTTCCCCTCGCAGCTTTGAAGTTGGAGAGCCGAGGCAGCTCTTATTCCCTCGGCGGGCTCCCGCGCGCCTGGGCGGAGGCGGTGGCAGGAGGGCCCCGAGGAGGGCGTGCGGCACCCGTGAGCCAGCTCTCAACCCGGGTCGTCACCCTCCGGAGCATCTCCCGAAGCCATCGCCGTATGGCTCAGCACCCTGGCAGGGTGGCTTGTGACCACCGCTTGGGGCTGCAGGACTGGGGTCAGGGGCTCTCCACCCGCTCCTCCGACACATCCCTTTTCCAGACACCTGGATAACCCCCCTTGGTGTGCCACCAGCTCGTGCAGTGGATGAACAAGCCTCCCAAAATCCCAATGCCTCCCCATGCTCCGTCCCTGGGAGCGCTGGTGTGCTCCCCCCAGAGCCGTGGGCTGGGATGGGTGTGCGGGGCCGGAGACGAAGGCTCCTTTGATGCCGCGGATTTATTTACAAACGACGTGCGATATCCTGTTCCTCTTGGCACAGCAGGAATGGAGCGTGCGAGGGTGTGGGTTTGCTCAGCCTGCCAGGCCTCCCCGGGCAGCGCCAGACCCAAATGCTCCCTCGCCTTTCCCTCTTCCCGGGGCTTATTCCACCCCTTCTTCGATCTTCCTCTGCCCTTGCTGCTCCTCCTTTTTTATTTCAGCATGACTTACTGCTCTGTGCCGGCGGCGTGAATCCTTTTATCCCTCCGTGCCCACGCAGCGGGGCCGGAGGAAGCTGCCTGGGCAGATGGGTCATCTCCAAGGTTAAGCAGCATCTCGGCTTCGCTCCCAGCCGCCGCTTGCCTCCGTCCTTGCATTAAGGTTGGAGGCATCTGCCGGCGTGGCTGGCTTTGCCCCGGCTGCGGGGATTTCACCAATCATTTCTTGTAATAGGACTGGGGAAAAAAAACAAACCAAAACAAAACAAAATGTTATTTTCACACCTCTTTAACCAGCCAGCTCATCCTTTCTGTTAGGTGCTGGCTGCGGGTTGCCTTCCCCGCGGCATTTCTGCCCAAGCTCCGGCGCGGGTCCCAGCCGGGGCCAGGCTCCCGTGTGCCCGCGGTGACCGGCGGGGCCGCTGGCGGCAGGCCAGAGGGATGGAGCGAGGAGGCACTGCACCGCAGGAGCAGAGCACAGCAAGGCGGGCGCCTCCTGCCCTGGGGTGCCCCGAGGGCCATGTCCCACCACGGGGACCCTCAACAGGTTCCTTGAAGCGGCTCCAGCCCCGGCGGACCCTTGCGGGTTTCCACCAGCCGCCGCGTCTCAGCCGCCGCTGCCAAATGTTTTGGGGGAGAGGAGCCAAGTCAGGCAGTCGGGAGATAAATCTGAGCTCTCTCTGGCTGCGCTGGGACTTTGCTGGGATTAATTGGAGGCAGCTCCTCTCCCCCCCCTCCCAGGGCTGGGGCGGCCGGGTTGGCAGCCCGGACTGGCCTGGCTCCTCGCGGGAAGCTGCCGACATGTTTTCAGCATGAGGAAGGTGCGTGTGTGTTTGAGCTCAGGCGCAATCGCTTGTGAAGGTGGGAGGAGGCGGAGGATGTGCTAAACTATGAATGAGCGCAGATCGGAGCCTCTCCCCTGCAACCCGGACAGCCTCTCTCCGTGAAATATTTAGAGGTGCTTGCAAGATGTTGTTAGATCTGGCTGCTCGTGGGATTGCTTTTTTTTCCTGGACAAAAGCCTGGCGTCCACCTGAAGTTAAAGCTAATCTAAACAGTAGGGAAAAATAAACACCGGGATGTAAAGGAGGAACAATAGCTCCAGCACTAAAAAAGCAGGGGAGTGGGAATTGGCAGCGGCTGGTTTATTAACCACACAGCACCAAAAACATCCGACAGGCATTATGAGATGCAAAATACAGTCTTGGTGCAGCAGGATAAGGCACGGGTTGATGTCGGTGCTCGTCATCCCGGAGCACCGCAACCCCGCTCCTCGCAGCCTGAATTAATCAGCCTGCCAGGAGCAGCCTTGCTCTGACCTCCGCCCTCCCCTCCGCCCTCCCCAGCAGCAGAGAAGCTGGGAGTTAAATGCAATTTAAAGAACTACCTCTTTCCAAACGTAAAGCATGAATACACCTGGGGTAGCTGCAAGCGCCCTGCAGCCGCCAGTAACCCCCACCCAGGGTGCCGACAGCTTCGGTGCCAAGGGTGCCAGCGCGTGTCGAGCAGCGGTCCCAGCCCACGGCCGCCTGGCATCCTCCTCCGGCGTGTTATGGCGAGGATGTAATTTCTAAAATAACACGTTACTCTTGCTTAATTATCCCACTTTATAGAAGTCACTTCCGGCGCCGAGCTCGAGTTATGAGATGCATTTCTGAGCTGTTGTCTGGGTGCCAGGAAAGAAGAAAAAGAGAGAGTCAGAGTTATGATTGTTATTGGAGTGTTTTATTTTGGTTTTTAGATGTCTGGATTTCTGTTATAAAATGTATGAACTGCAAAGGAACTTAAATCTTTATGTTCGCAATATTAGCTTCTCATTTCTAGGCTGAAACAGTTATGGCTCTTAATTCTCTTGGAAATATTCTGCGTGTTTATTTTTTTCCCCAAAATGTTTATGTAACTTCCTCTGGAAGCTCGATTTTTAGTTAATTAACTTTTTGTCCAGAAATTTCTTTGCTTGGTTGCTTTGTTAATGTACCTGGCATTTCCAGTTAAGACCATAGCTGCGTCTCTGCTAAGTTCACTTGGTTTCCACCACATAAAATATATTGCTTGAAGGGTTTCGGCTTTCCTAGGAGCAGACCCAGCCCAGCTGCAGCTTCAAAGATGCTCGAGGAGCCGCAGGAGGTGAGAGTCCTCCGTGGTCTGGCGCGGTCGGAGCCTGCGTGGCCGTGGGGGCAGCGGGAAGGAGGAGCGGGTGCCGTTCCGCCGGTGATGGTTTTGGCAGCGCCGAAACCCACTCGGACGGGGATCTGGGGGTAATGGGATGCTGGGGCTGGAGCCGGCGGGCTGAGGTCGCTCCCCACTCGCCACCACGAATGCAGCAGGAGGCTGGGGGGAAAAGGGGTGCCTGGAGACAAAGCCTCCCCCCGGCTTGCCCCAGGTTCTCCTCCCCGGCGGCGCGGCTGAGTCAGCCTGGCTCTCTCCTCGCCGCGCCGCTGCCTTCCCCAGCCCCTTGGCACGTCCCTGCCGGTGTCTAACACCTTTTCACTGTAATGTCATCTGAAGATTTAATTAAGGTGCTGTTTGTTCCCTCTCCTAGATAATTAATTGAAGGTGTTAGATAAAACCAGGCCTAACACCAATCCTTGCCGGGTCTGAACAGCGCCTTCCAGCTCAAGATATTATTGTTCCCTTTTGTTTCAGATCCTTCACCCTGTTCTCAGCCCCTGTGAAAAGGCTTTTATCCAAACCAATTTGAATTAATTTTTCAAACAAGATACCACAAGACAGAGATACTCTTAAAGGCTTTGCTAGAAATCAAGGTTCATTAGAAAACACCCGGCTGCCGTTCCCTCCCCTACACATTCTGCCCTTCAATAAAAAGACAAAAAAGAAAACCAGTTTTACCTGCCAGGGCTTTGGTGTTTAAGGCAAAGGATGTGCGTGGCTGTAGGGAAAGCGATCCCTCACAAGCCACGGCAGCAAGGAGGCTTTTGGCAGTGACCCTGTACGTCCTCGGCAGCAGCTCTCCCGGCAGAGCCCGGCGGTGGTCCTGGCGGTGGCATCTCGCCCGGGGAGGTGTGCAGTGATGCCGGCGTCGCCTTGGGCAGCGGCAACCCAGCCTCCGTGCATGCCCTGTTCCCACCACACAAACACCGCGCCATGGCTGGGTCAGGGCTGGGACTCGAATTTTGCCACTTGTTGACTTTGGAGAGCAAGCTGCAAGGGCCCCTCCGAGGTAACACGGACATCGCGTGTAATCGCCAGCAAACCCCCCACTCACAAACCCCCCGGCATTTCTCCTCTCCTTTCACAGCCTGTTCCAGGGGCCAGGACCATCCCAACTCAGCCAGTCGCGGTACCAATGCCGGGCTATGGAAACGCGGCTGCGGTGGCCGGCAGCTCTCTGCACGTGGCCGAGGGATGTCTCCTCCAAGCAGGCGAGGAGAGCCTGGCCAGGAGCTGAGGACATCCCGCAACTCAACACAGTTCCCTTCCTCCTCGAGTCAGGGGCTCGCTCTCTCCCTGGAAAGGACCCTTACAAATGATCAAACGAGCCGGAAAGCTTTTGTAATTTCTCTTTTCAATGGAATTTTATAAAGCAAGAAGAATCCAACGCTGCTTATGTAAAGAGAGGGCCCTATCAGCAACAGGGTTTTTGTAATGAGTCAATTGAGAGTGTTCCTGCTGACAGCCCGAGTGCCTTTACCCTCATCTTAATGCAAGATTTTTAATGTAATTAGTAGTAAGTGTTCGACAGCAAACGTACTCTCAGCGCATGGCACCCCGGCTTGCCTGCGCGGCCAGCACCTTGCAGCCCGCAGGGGAAGATGGATGGTGTCTGAAGGGGTTCAGCCCCTATTTCTTGCCTCTCTCCGGCAAGATGCAATCCATAGCGTCAGCACAGTGCTGGGGTGCACTGCTGCAGCTGCAAGGAGCAGCAGCAGCAAGCGGGGCAGAGAGGGGCTGGGAGAGGATGCCCGGTCTGTGCGGATAGCCGGGGCAGGAGCAGGCTGGGGGACCTGTGTCTGAGGTCGCTTTTGATTCAAACCCCTGGAAGCGCTCGCGGGAAGATGACAAAAGGCCCTATTTTCGGTGCTGGTGTATTCCAGCCATGCGCCCAGCCTGCCTCTGCTGTCAGAGAAAATGCAAACTGCCCTCCCCGGCTCCCCGAACCGCTGCAGGGAGGCACGGGGTATTCTCCCAGCCCGGCTTATGTCACCCTGCGCATTGCATTTAAATAGAGCCCTTTCTGTCTCCTTAACAAGAATGACACCGCTTTGCTTATTGCCTATTAACTCGAGAGGTGAACACATCAGCTGGCAGAATCAGAAACATTTACCATGAAAAGGAAAAGCTGAAATTCCATTTTCTACCCGCAGCTCGATGGGAAATGGTCTGTCAGGGCCAGGCAGACCAGTGGCTGCCGACTCCGCAGTCAGCACTTCCCAGCCGCGCTGGAGGCCCCCAGGAAGGAAAAGCACCTCGACTGCCAGCATCGAGGGTCAAAGGGATAAATTCCCCCGTGTCTTCCCAGTTTCTGTCCCCAGTGCTCCCACCTGTCCACCAGTACCCCCTCCCATGCACCCCCTCTCATCCAAGGATGATGGCACTGGGCAGACAAAGCTGGAGAAGGTCACACCACTGTCCAGGGACAACGGCACAGGAGACCCTTGCTCCCTTCCCTCTCCTCTGAGCACAGCCTGTTAGTTCTGGGGATTTGGGTTTCCATTAGTGCCTGTTTGGTGGCCTTTCTCCTTTACACTGGCATTTCCACGGCTGCTTAACTTCAGTGCATTTCATTAGCACAGAGGTTTCTGTCGATATTAGAAAGTCACTGTAATCATCAGGGGGATTTGCACGGCTGTTAGCCCAGGAACATCGCTGCTTGGCAGCGTTTTTGGCAACATTTTTGCAGAAGAAGGTGCCTTCAACATGCACCCTGTTGGTGGGGTCTTCATACCCCTGTGTCCCGCTCTGCACTGAGGGTGCTGCAGCTGCAGCTGCAGAGCAAAGGCAGCAGTGGAGATGCCAGCCCCAGCCAGAAGATGCCCGTGCTCACCAGGATCCCCATGCCTAGCGGGATGTCCATACCCCCTAGGATGCCCATGCTCACTGGGATGCCTCTGGGATGCCCACCAGGATGCCCATGCCTGCCGGGATGCCCATGCCCACCAGGACACCTGTACACACCATGGCAATGGTAGCCCCATCAGCAGGCACTGTTGCCCCTTCCCTGCCACGGGGCACGCCGCATGCTGCCAGGTCATCCTGCCTTCTGGCCCTTCGCCGTCACCCATCTCCTTCCCATGGCACCCATTTCTTCTTCATCCCTGCTCGCTCTTTGCTGGCGTTTTGTGAGCCACAGCGACAGCAGAGGCAGGCAGAGGGATGCAGGGCAGCGGGATGTGAGGCAGTGGCAGGGCGGTGGGGCTGCGGAGATGGCCGCCCATCCCTTCCTGCTTCCCCGACGCTCTTTGGGGCCGGCTAGCCTTTCGCGGACAGTGCAGTTCTGTTTTGCATCACCGCCTTGAAAAGCCCTTGGAGAGAGCAGTGATTTATGAGAGGTTTCTTGTATGAGGGGAAATAAACCTCTGACCAGACCCAACTGAAATCCACACTGCTTAATTTTCTGTGGAATCAGGATTTTACCCCTATCTGAGGATTTTGCTTCTTTCCAAGAAAAACAACCAGTGCCTTTCTCATAAACAGCCGCTTTCTCTCCCTTTTCAGAAGCAGGGCTGGCTGGGAAGGGCTCCTCTCCCCGCCGGCCCGCACACCCCGGTCCTCACTCCTCCGCGCCGGAGCCCTGCGGTTCGCAAATCACCGCGTTTCCGACCAGCGCCGAAGCGAGAACATCTGCTGGGAAAGTCAACAGTAATTAATTAGCTTTTAACTGGGAGATAGAGAAGCAGGAGAGAGGCACGGACCCCTTTAATGAGAATAAAAGGTGTTTAAGTTTAGAGGAGCGCAGAGGCACCCCAGTTACTTTGTAATATGATGAGGGGCTGGGAATTTAAACCAGAAATGGAGGGGCTTGCGAGGGCATTTCGGGTGCTCTGGCAAACTCTGGTGGAGCCTGGGAGAGAGATGGTGCCGGAGAGCTGCGGTTCCCGGAGCAAAAAGCTTCCAGGTGGGAGCAAGAACAGCTCGGCCCCCGCCTTGCCCCCAGCTGCGTGCAGGCGGGGTGCGGGGGGCTGAGGTGCTGCCGGCAGCCAGGTGATGCTGGTGCGGGACGGGAGGTGCTAAAAGGCAGCGAGGGCAGAGCTGAGGGAGGGATGCTAGAGGTGGTGGTGATGGTAACAGGGTCAGCATCCCCCCCCCCGCCACGTATGACAGATCCAGGATGGCTTGTCCCCATGAGACCAGGTTTGCTGGGGCCATGTGGCACCGGAGGGGCTGGGGGTGGCTCGGCAGAAGCCCCTCACTGGCTCAGGGAACTGAGGGTGGGTGCACGGAGGGGTTGTGCCTGGATTTGGGCATGGCTGAGCCAGAGAAGAGGCTCTGTGAGTTGCTGGAAGCAGAGACCTTGAGGCCCTGTTAAAAATAGCACAGGGAGAAATGGAGGAGCAGGCAGTGAGGGGAGGGGAGGAGAAAGAGGTGATGTTGGGGGCAATGGGGTTTGGGGCTGGAGGTGAAAAAAGCCATGGGGGTGAAAGGCAGGAGCTGCATTCAGGGCTTGCTCTGCTTGCCCTGCCTGGGCTGTGGGTAAAACAACGGTGGGAAAACGGTGCTGAGGCAGCCCTAGAGAAAAGGGGGAGGGCTGCTTATGGGAGGAAAAAAATTACCAAAGGCAGCTAGAAGTGTATAATTAAAATTATGATATGTTAAGTGTTAGTGCAATATACCCTCTGCAAACGGATGGCACCGAAGCTGTGAGAGAAAGGCTGGTGTAGGAAGAAACTCGGTTAATTAGTTAATCAGAGCTCTTTAGGAAATGTTTCCTCAACTCGCTTTTTTCCCCCTCTATTTCTGTAACTATCAAATCGTTTGTTGCTCATCCTTAAAGTGAAATCTCTGCCGAGGCTGCCCTCTGTGCGGTGCAAAAGGAGGAAAACCAAAAAGCTCTGCTATGGATAGGAGAGCTCACCTGAAAGATTTTTAATTTCTTTGAAAAGCCTGATTTTTTTTTTCCCCCTGATACACATGCAAAACTGAACCTTGGAAATTTCCCCTGTGCATTTAAACCATTGCCCCATCTCACCATCACCCATCTCACCTCGCCTGCTGGGGTCTGTCCCGATGTGCCCCTTGAGCTGTCCCTGAACAGGAGGGGTGTCTGGGGAGGGGTGCGAGCTCCTGGCCCCCCTAAACCAGCCCTGAGCCCCCCCTCTTCCCCGGGTGCTGCTGGCGCTCGGGGCTGCCATAGCCCTGCCAGGGAAGCAGAGGGAGAGCATTACCCAGCTTCGCACAGGGGAAATGATATAATTGGAGCTGTTTGGATTTAGAAATTAAAATAATTTGGGTTTGCTCGGAAAGGTTCACACAACGTCAGCTTCCATCAGGCGGATGAGAAGCAGAGATGCCCTGGGAGTGAGCGCTCTGACAGCTCTCCCAAATAACACCCGTTCTGCTGGGGCTCCCTGCTTTCATTCACCCTGCCCTGTTCAGGGGGCAGTGGGAGGGAGTTTCCTCCCACGCTGGACAAATCTGTGTGCCCTTTCCCAGAGCGGAGATGTCATCTTCCTTAGGTGCCCGTCCAGCCCCGCCATGCCACGAGAGGCAGCCGGCACCCCAGGCCCCCAGAGCCAAGGGAGCAGCTTTCTCCTTATTCCCAGAATCACATTTTCTGCCCCAAAACCTCCGGGCAAGACAGCAAGCCGTGTCCTCCTTGTGCTGCAAAATGCCCGGGCAAACCCTGCTGTGCCAGCGGTGATTTTGAGGGACCCTGATGCCTTTCAGAGCACTGAGAGTGCAGGACAGATGCATTGAGAAATCCCACCTAAAATGCTGCTTGCAGCCACCTCCCGTCCCGGGGCTGTCTCCCAGCTTGTCCCCACCACCTCCATATTTCTGTTGAGGACACCTTTTCCCCCGAGGTCCCTGCATCCTTCCAGGCTCATTGCTCACCCGGTTCCACCCATGTTTCAAACCATCCCAGCTCCTGTTGCGTTATTTCTGTTCTCAGCATGACCTAATTAAGCATCATCTGCAAATGCAATTACTTTGCCGTTTATCTTCTTGATCGGTAATGTTCATCCTGAACAAGACCAGGTCTAGTGCGGGCTCCCAAGCCAGCCTCGCTTTGCAGTCAATTAATTCCTCCAAGAAAGATCTCCAAGACACGGGGTGAAATGTCGTGTGTCCTGGTGTCCTGACAGCTTTTATCCACCAGTCCCTGCCTCCAGAGAGGGTGCGATGCCCTGTAAAACACCCGTCGGCTTTGACTGCCATGGTTCGTCCTTCATAAATTCTTCCTTTGCATTGCTCGTGGCTTTGCTCTCCTCCGGGAGCAAGCAAATGCCTTTTCCTTAATCCCTGATTTTTGTGGCGTTCCTCGCCTGGTGGATGAAATGAATTTCCTGGCTACTAATTGTCAGTCTCCTCTTCCAGTCTCCTTTTTTTATTTTTTTTTTTTTAAATTTGCTTTGTGTTTATTTCCTTCCCTGCCAGCCCCCGCCGCCCCCCCGAGCCCTCCATTGATTTGTTACGCCAGCTCGGAATTTGGCCGACTGCAATTTTATTTTTGTTGATGGTGGTGGGTTTTGAAGTGGCAGAGGCTCACTAAGTTCATTAGCAAATTCCCTTAATAATTCAAAACGCATGTTGCTCGCCCCAGCTGATTTGTGTATGTTGGGTTTGTCAAGCGTTCCCTTACGTGCTTTTTATCAGTAAGTGTATTTACAAGGTCTTCATTACTTCCTAATTGACCATGCCTCTTCTCTTTAGTTATCGCCTTAAAGAGCAATTTAAAAAAGCAATTCAGTAACAGCCATTTTAAAGCTCTTCATTCCTTCCAGCCCCTTTCTCATTTATTATTATCCTTCTGTCTCACTAGCACTTCTTTTCCCCTATGTCTTTAAAAGCCCTTCGTATTCCCTGGAACATTTTACCAGCTCTAACTTATTCCACCCGTTGGCTGCCGTCCCTGCGGCTTCACCCACCTCACGGCCCTGGTTTTGGGGGCCTCACTGACCGTGTTTATTCTGGGGTTTCCCAACCCCCCCAAGGACACGGTATTTGGCAGTGGGATTTCTTCCGCTGTGCGTGGACATTAGGGGATGGGGAGTGATGCTCCCTTCGGCAGTCGTGCAGCCTGCAACTCCGCTCAGATCCCGTGGCCGTGAGGCTGATCCTGGCCCAAGGCAGACGTTCCCCCCAGCCCCTTCCCACTTGTCCTCTTACTTCTGTAAAATCACTTCACTCCACCAATTCTTCCCAGCCACCGGCTCCGAAGTCAGTCTCAGGCTGCGCAAAAACCAGCATTTACATCAGTGGCTTTTGGGTTTGTTCAGTGCCGTGCTCCTACCCGGGTGCTCCCTGATCCCCCCTCATCCCCTTCATCTTCCCGTGCTGCTTCCACTGCCCATCTCTGATTTCCCTCTCCTCTTGCTGCATCATATTTTTGCAGGCTGGGGGTCTGGAACTAAACAAGTATTCCCTTGATTTATTCATACATTCATAGGCTTTAAGGCCAGGAGAAACTATTAGCTTACTTAGCCCGACCTCCTGTGTATTACAGGCCATTAAACTTCATCCGGTTATCCCCATACCGAGCTCCGTAATTTGTTTGGCTGAAGCGTATCTTTTTGGAAAGGCCCCCAGTCTTGATGCAAAGACAGGTTTATATAGTAGTATTTTCTCTCCCGCCCTTTATATATTCTATAATGTTTTATTTGGGTTTTGAATGTTGCTGCACGATGCCTAGACGCATTTGGGGGAATATCTGCAGTGATGTTCAGGCGTTTTCCTTTTCACCTCAGCTGCATTTGAAGCATTTATTGTGCACGAAGAGCCCGAGACATCCCCGCGCCGGGCGCTGACTAAGCAGCGCTCTCCTCCGCACCAGGACCCCGTCAGGCTGGGGTCCCTCTCGGGCCCCGCACCGTCTTCGCTGCCCTCCATTAACCCACCCCAAACAGTTTTGCAAGTTTTCATCACTTTACCGCTGACTTCCGCAGCCCTGCTAGAGAGGGAGACAAGCCTGGTTCTGGCGGAGGTCTCCGGGCACCCCATGGTTTAATGTTTTCTTTCTCTTTCCTCTTTGAAAACTGGTCTTTTTTTCTTCTTCCCCCCCTGTGTTTTGTCTTCTGTGGCTTATGTTCCTTGACATGTCGGCTGGTTTTGATCTTTTTTCTCTTTCTGCATTACAAAATTGTCAGCTGTGTAACCTAGAAACGGGGCTGGCTGAATGATATGTTTGCAAATAATATTTGTTAGAAGTTTATCTCTCTCTAGTTTTTGAATCATGCCTGCCCCAAATCTGGTTTCGGGGGACGAGCTTGTAAGGAGGAATGGGTGCCCCGCGGCGTGCCGCCGGCCAGCTGGGGAAACCAGGCTTTGCTCCCACACCAATTTCCTCCGGGACTTGGCGCGAGTCACGTCCTCCTCCTCCTCCACGGCACCCCTGCCTTTCTGAGCCAAACACAGATACGTCCCTCTCCCCTTCTTTCTTGAGATTTAAGCAGGAGAGCCCTAGACTCACAGGGCTCTGTGCATCCCACATCTGGAGCCCAGAGGTGCAAACTCATGCGGGCACCATCCTTCTGCAGGTCATCAAAGACCAGCCCTCCCGACCCCTCTGTGGTATTGGCCACTCACGCCAGCAGACCCGTGTCTTAAAATGATGCTTGGGAGCTCAGCACAGGCCAGGCATCTTCCTCGCTCCCACCACTGCTGTCTGGGGGAGCAGACACTTCCCCATAGCTTCTCCTTTGGGTTTTCCTTCTGTATCTCAGCTTTGTCCTTGGATCCCTTTGCTGCCAGCTTTGCCATTGCAAGGCTGGTGTGTGCTCTGCAATCTGCCCCGTGCTCCCAGGCAGCCGCCATCCATCTCCTCCCTCCTCGTGGCAGCGCTTGTTGCGAAGTTGCTTCTGGACTTGGGCTGCAGCCCTCGCCCCGGCCGTCCCTCTTCACTCCCCTTATCCACAGAGGCAGTGGTGGCATTTCTTGTAAGCAGTTCTTCTCCTGTAAGCAGTTCATCTCCTCTTGCAGCGCACCACCGTTCTCAGCCTCTGCTTTGTGCTAGGTACGTGGTCCCAGGTGTTTCTGCCAAAGCCGGAATACCTCCATGTCCATCCTCATTTAATTTAAACACCGACAAATTCACCCCGCCATGGTGTTCATCCATCTCGTAAGCTGTCCAATTCGTGCAGCCACCTCACAACTCTCCCCGGCTGTGCAGTTAATGTGTCCCTGGGTTGGCTGAGTGTCAGAGCTGGCTGGTTTTATTTATTTTGCTTGCAGCTGGCCCTGGTTTTCCAAGCAGGCATCCACCTGCACCCCGCTGTCTGCCCCCTCCCTGCGGCTCAAGCCTCTTCAGTTAGGTCACCAGTTCCTAATTGCAAATTGCATTTCTACACCTCTCTTGGGACATAACGGTGAGGACACGCTATGGGCAACACCAAGCAGTGTCTTGGCAGAGATGCTGCCTGTCCTCGGCCCTATCTTTGATGGGAAACCATCAATATGCAAACCCCTGGGCTGCGGACACATGGTTCCCTTCTCCTCTGTGCTCCTTCAGTTCTACCTCCCTGGAGCCTTGCAACCCGAAGCCATTCTCCCTGTGTGCCTCGGGGGCAGTCGGCCATTCAGTCCCTCTGCCCGTCCCCCGGGAACGGTGAGCAGCTGGAGCCCCGCACCCCACTCTCCGCTCTGAAATAGCGCTGCCCCTCTGCGCGTCGGCCCCGGTTGGCTCCGTGGGTAACACTCGCATCTCAGTCAACACTTCATACTTCAAGTGCTCACCCTTCACTTGTTGGAGCCTGTTAATCTTGGCAATTAGCTCTTGCTCTGATGCAATTTTCATGCACGCTTTCCCTCTCCCAAATCCCTCTAAGACCCCCTTGAAGCGTGTTCTTGCGCTGCTGCAGCTGCCTGCTTGGCTCCGCACCATCCCTCCCTGGCAGAGCCCGAGCTCCGCGGGGAAGCCAGGCATTTATTTAGGTGTTATGTGCACTTAGACGCCTGCTCCCTGACATCGCTTTCTGCAAATCTGACAAGAGCAGTATGTCGCCCTTCTACCTCTGCCCTCCCATCCTGCTGGGATGATGGGAGAGCTGAACGTCTCCTTTATGTCTGCGAAGCCCGAAGGCCTGATAAAGATTCAGGGTGAGCTATTGCTGGAATGAGGAACAGGGAGAAATCTGAGCTGCATAATTAGGTACTTTGGGGACTGTATCAAAATGCAGCTGACTATAGATTTCTGTATGGTACGTGCTCTTCTACATTGACTTTCCTGCTCCTTCTTCCACTAATGCACCGGGAGGTGATGGGAAGCCCCTTGCCCAGGCCCCTGGAGATGTAGCTCAGAGTGATCCCATGAAAGAGCCGAGCAAGAAGTTGGAGGTGAAGGGCTGGTTGGATGCAGCTCGGAGCCTGGAGCGCGGAAACTTCAGCCGCTTGCTTCCTGGCACGGTCTGGGCTGTGTGACTTTGGACCCTCTCTGTAAATAACCAGGGTTCATGGAGGGACTTTCTGGTGCCACCGTCGATGTCTATTCCTGGCAGGAATAGCCCACAGAACCTAGCTAATGCCTTAGGTTAAAAATATGTAATTGCTTAAACCAGTCAAAAATTACAGTGTGTTTTCCCTCTCAAATCAAGACAAAGTTGAAATATCAAAAATGTTCAAGAATGGGAACAAAAAAAAGATTAAGAAATGTCAGACTTCACCGCCGACATTTTTGATGGAAATACTTTGACATTTGCAAAGTCAAATGTTTAGTTTGTCAAACCAGATGGAAATGTCACACTGAGCCAAGTTGAAACGTTAATCTGTCTGCTCCCCGGAGGCTGCGGTCTCCCATGGGACCTCCCCCTTCCCCGGGGTCCGGCAGGCACAGGGCTGGGGTACGTCCCTCTGTATTTAAAGGTCCAATGTGGCTGGGCAGGCAATAACAGCCGAAATCCCCGTGGAGGAAGGCCGTTCATGGGAACGGGAAGGGAAAGGCGGATTTGGTATTAGGATGCTAATCCAAGAGACAAGAAACCATGTCCCCTCGCCTGCTTCGCTACAGATTTCGCTGTGGATTTGGGCAAGCCAGCCCTGCTGTGTCGTGGTTCCCCCTCTGTAAACAGGAGTAATGACTCTTCCCTGCTTCAGCTGGAGGTTGCGGACTTAAATCCATTAATGTTTGTGAAGTGCTCAGATATCAGAGTAATGGGGGTCCTGTAAGCACTGGAGAGAGCTGCGCCGGCCATTTGGAGATGGCATTACGTGATATGCGGTGGAGGGCTGCCTGCAAACCCGGCAGCAGTAAATCCTCACTGTGGGAATAGCATTTAAAGTGCAAAAGTGAAACGTGAAGTGAAAGCATACGGCGTATCGGGGACTTCGGAGCATGACTGGACTCGCAGCCCGCTGCTGGGCAGCTCTGGACTGGGATTGTCTGGGAGAGGGAGGTTCGGCTGCCCTGACCCCCGCAGCCCGTGGCCATCAGGGTGCTGGTGTGTGCCAGCAGTGGGGTCGGTGTAAACCCGGAGAGAGCCAGGGTTTGTCCATCCCTCCTGCCACCGCCTATGTACTGGTTTTTTTTTTAACCTTCTCTTATGCTGGTTGCTGGAAGAGTTTGAGGAGAAAAGGGACAAAGATGTGTTTGAATTAAGAAACACTTCTTGGAGAAGCAGTTCACGGAAGTAATTTTTACCGTATTTTGTTATTGTCTGGAAAAAAAATTGCCTGTATTTTTATCTGCCCTTACACTAACGTGCTGGACCGAAGCCTGTAGGTGAGCCACGATTCACTGCGTGACAAACCTCTCACCCTCTATTGCTTTGCGGACCAAAACTACAGGGCCAACCAGCAAAGCTGTTGCCTCTCTCCTGCCCATAAACAGACCTCGGGCATCGCATTAGTGATGCCTTTCTGCTGTCCAGTTTTCTTGCCTATAATTATCAAAACCTTTGAGTTATTGAAGCCTCCAGTTGCTCTTTTGGGGTGATGATCCCCGAGAGCCGCCCTCGCCTTGTGCCGGGGCAGCGAGGGCTGCGGCAGCGGCCGTGGAGCGAAGGCAGCCAGAGATGCAAGGTCCCCGCTGTAGGGTGGGATGTCTCGTGGTGGTTATTAATGCCTCTGCTTTGCTTACCCAAGTGCTTAGATGGTTCAATACATTTTCAGACCTTTCTTTACACTATTGTTTGGAAAGATTCATTAGGACTTTGGCTGGAAATTATAGTGACAGATAGAGCTGGGTAATTTATGGCTTTTCTTGAGGGTTGCGCAATTATTCAGTAAGTGTCTTTCCTTCCTCTACCTCCTGCCAGCCACTTGTTGGAAATAGATATTGAATTTATTTGCGGAAAAGTAGCCATTGACAAAGCTGTGAACGGCCGGGAGAAACCCGGCGGGACTCTTCAGGCATCTTTGTTTGCTTTCCTCTGCAGGGACAAGCGCTCCCTTCCCGTGCCTGCTGCTCTCTGTGTATGCATTGCCTCCTCGGCACCGTTTCCGCCAGGTCTTCCCCATCTGCTCCTCACAAGGTCCCTGCTCCCCACAGGCTGCCCAGTGGTGTTCGGCTTTGCGGCCGTCCCCCCAGCCTCGCTGGGGAACTCCCCAAAACCAGCACTGGGGCTGGGCTGTCCAGCTTTCAAAGGAAAGCCCCGACTGGAGCCTGGTATCTCTCAAGTGTTAAAGCCGTGCCAAAGGAGCCCCTGCCAGGGTGCCATGTTGGGACCCTGCTGGCATCTGCCCCCCAGCCCCTGGGGGCACCCCCTGCCCGTCCATGCACCCTCACCTCCCAGCGACCGCCCCTCAACATCTGCATCTGTTTTCAAGGCACCGTAGATGTTTATCGCTTTCAAGCGCCCGCTGATGGGACCTGTTAATGCTGACAAAGTCCAGCCCTGGCTCCTTTGCGCTGGTTTCGGCAGCGTTGGGGAGGAGCGGGGCAAAGCGGGGAGCCGGGGCCATCCCCAGCTGAGCAAACAAGCAGCCTGCGCTGTCCCAGGAGAGAGATGGCATCGGGGTCAGGCACCGTGTGGACCTCGCCAGACCGGCCGATCCCGTCGGACCTGGGCTCCGCATGGGACCTCCCACCTTCCCGGGCTGCTTCAGAGCGGCAGTCCTCCGGGACGACTGATCCCTGGGGAGGGCAGTGTGAGGATTCGCCTTACCTCGCTGTCAGGATAAATGCCTGGCTGGTCTCACCGGGGTCTTCCTTTGGGCGATGGGGAGGGTCTCTCCGAGGGCAATCCCAGCCCCCAAAAATCAGGCTCCCGCTCGGCAGTTCCTGCTGGAGAAGATGCTCTGTCTCACCCCATGGGGACCCGATGGGGACCTTCTGCACCTGCACCGATCCCAGTGCCTAACGATGGGCAGGGTCCCCCTGCGCCTGTGCGGCCCCGGTCGCCCACCGGGGGAAAGCGGGGCTTAAAAGTGCCGTTACCCGAGGTGAAGCAACCAGGGCTGAGCGCAACGTCCTCGATGAGGGGGTGCTATCGATGGAGGTATTGGCACCAGAGCCTTCCCCCTGTTATCTCTCCTACTCCTTTTGCGTTTTAACATTTTGTTTGAATTAGTGGGGCCTGTTCCTCGCAGCGTGCATGACTACGCATTTGTCTACTTTGGATTTCATCCGCCATTGACTGGCCCATCCATCAAGCTCTCTTCGGGCCTTTTGAAGTTCCCTCGTAGCCTTCTCTTGTTCCGAACACTCTGTGCAGTTTGGGTCCTCTGCCAGACTTTTCTTATGACATTTTTCATTCTCCTTTTCCAGATCATTAAGGTATCTCTTTAACCACTGGTATTAACACAAAAACTTGGGGAGCTCCCCGTGAGTACCACAGCCTTCTGGAAGGTAACCCTTGTTAATATACGCTGTTTTGCCTCTTTGTTTCCAATCATTAGAGTGATTTTTTTCCATTTGCTTTGCAAACGTTTAATTCCCTTAATAGCCTCTCGTAAGGGACTTTGTCAAAGAGCTTTGAAACCCCAAACACATTATGTCAAGTAGTTCTCCTTACTTCGCCCTCCTGACCATGGGAGAAAGCATCCTAGCAGATTAGAGACATGAACTTCCTTTCAGGACGCCGGGACAGCTCGCCCCCCTCTTACTTAGTTAATTTACGGGTTTTAAAATTCAGCTTCTGATGAGCACCTTCATCTTTAACCACCGATTCAATTCTCGCAGCCTTAAAAAGAGACGTGTCTCTACGCCTGCCGGAGAGCAAACTATTTCCCTCGCCGGCTTTTTTGTTAGCAGCCAGGTCACTCAGCAAGTGAGAGCCGTCAGAGCCTTTAGGTGTTTCCCTTTCAACTCCAGAAGCTTTGTGCTGGATAGACTCGTACAATCTCTGCTCCTTTGGCATTGCTCTTTGTAGAAATACTTCATTTTTATCACCTGAAAATAATAGGCATCTCTCTGCTGTCCCTGCTAGGCACCAGCTGGTTTAAAAGAAACCCTCCTCGGCTCTTCTGCAATGCCTTTGCCTGCCCCGGCGCTTCCCATCGCGCCCCAGCCATGCCGGCAAGGCGATGCCGGCAAGTCGAGTCACGCACCAGTGCCGAGGGAGGAGGATGGGGCTGATAAGATCCGGGCCGAAGCTGGGCTGTCTCTGCATTAAAGGTACGAGGTAGAAACCTGTTTCACCCACTGCCGCGTGATTCATGCCGCTTCGCTCCCGTGAATCATCCTGGCTGTTGTGTAAGGTTTACGCCGCTCGCGCGGCAGGGCTATATTTTCTGTGGCTTTTATAAAGTTCTGAACAATTTATACATGCTGCTCCTGCCTTAAAACATTTACGCTTTTTATTCAAGGCTTTAGAATTTACGCTCCCTGTACCTGGGACCCTGGGAATGGTACCGCTGGCAGGATGATCCCGGGGCCAAGACGCTATTTATCGTTATCAGAAACAATCTTGCCCTGCGGTGATTTCTGACCACAAGGAAGGAAAAACCGCTGTTTTTTCTCTTCAACACCAATACCCACGAATCTTTAAACAGGAAGAATTATTTCTCCGAATAGCACACATTGGTAAAGATGTTTAAGAATATGTGACAGCTCATCGGATGAGGAAGCGAGGTGGTTTTGGGGCAGCGGAGGGAATGCCGAGCCCCTTCGCTGGGAGCAGCCCCTCCGCCGGCAGCTCCCGCAGCAGCCCTGGGCAGGTGCCAGGCAGGAAAACCAACCGCGCTTAATAACGGGGTAACCCCCCCTCCTGCGGGGTACCCTGTGCCCCAGCAGCCGGGGGAATTCCCCGGCACAGCTGCCTGCCCTGGCCAGGGCTTGAGGTTTTGTGTTTTTTAAACAGCGTGTGGCGACTTCTGCCTAAGCTTCTCCAGACAAACCTTTTGTGCCAAATTACCTGTCTAGCTGGGCTCTTATCTCGGTGTTTATCACCGCCGCCTCTCGCTGTCAGCACTGTTTATAGGCAGGGGAACCGAAACCCTATGCTAAGAAATTTCCTCCTCCTCCTCTTTTCTTTCAAATCTGCATCTGTTCCAGACTCCCTTTCATTAGAGACCACATGAAAGCCAAAATAATCCCAGGCTATCAGGCATAGAAACCTTCGCAAGGTAAACTCCTCTCAGCCGGTAAATAAGGCACACCCTGGCCGGGGCTCTGCCCTGGCACCCGGGGAGGTCCCGGCCAGCCCGTGTCACCCGCGTCCCTATTCCTGGGCACCTGCGAGGCCTCCAGCACCCACCGGGGTGTTTGCAGAACCACGGTGAAAATTCAGAGTGCAAAGCATTGTTAGACCCCAAGGATGTCTTCCCGCACCTGCACCCCAGTTGGTGCAGCGATGGTGCACAGCGAGTGCCCTGGGGGGAGGCCTGGGGGGGGGGCGCTCAGTGCCTTTTTTTACCTGTTGTAAAAATATTTGTAGAGTTGCGGCACGCTGTAAAGAGCAATGTTGGGGAGGGAGGAGCGGGGCTGATACCGATTAGGCAGGAAATGGCTCAGTGTGGATGGCATCCATATGGGAGAGCTGATAGATTTGGCGTCTCGCAGGCATCGCTTGATGGATCCACTGATAACCTGGCAGCAAAACAGACCTGGGCTCTCTGATTCCCTGCCAGCAGCTGAGCCGCAGCCTGCTTGGTTGGCCTTCGTTAACACCTTTCTGCCATGGGAACCTGCCGCCCTGCCCTGGGGACCGGTGGCCCCCACGGTCCCCCCAGAAGCCCCGGGGGGCTCGGTTGGCCGGTCCCCACGGTGCCGCCTGCCGGGGATGCTGCTCCGGCTCCTTCCCTTTGAAGGCTCGGCGTGAAATCTGGTCGGAGTTTAGGGAGGCAGGAGGGCAGCGTGCAGAGCAGCCTGCGTCCTTGGGATGAAAAAGCTTCGTTTTGCAGCTCTGGAAAGAATCAGCGGGTTTCCACGCTGGGCTCCCGCCTTGCATTGGAGACAGATGGAGAGTGCGAAACGCGGGGAAGGCGGCCGGCTGCACCCGCTGTGCCAGGGGCTGGCTCACTCACGGGCACGGGTCCTGCTCCATGTCTTTCTCCAGGCAGCTTAATTTCATGAGCCCCCTTTTGTACACCTCCACAACGTCCAAAGCCTGCGTGGAGGTGGTGGAAAGCCGATGGTCCAGACGTGCCATGGGAGGCCCTCAGGGTGGCCAGAAGCCCAGTGAGGTCTCCCCGTGCCGAGAAGAGCTGCTGCATCCTGCTCCACGGTGCCTCTCCCTCTCTGGAAGCTGGCAGCAAAAACAAGAGGACTTTAGAAAAAAATTAAAATGTAGCAGCGTGCTTGCTGGAAAGGAAGCAAGATGGAGAAAACGGTCGTGTAGCAGAGGGCAGTGGTCCCTTGCAGAGATGAATTGGAGGAGGCTCGGGAGGCAGCAGCCACCCTGCTTGCTGGCTGGTGCTTAGTGCTGCCAAGGGTCTACAGCCCCCTTCACCAACCCCTGTCTATGCTGATAAAATGCAAAGCGTGAGACTGAGCCCTGGTATGGCTTGGCAGGAACGTTTTGAATGGGCAGGATCCCCCCTGCATGACTCACTGGGTAATATTTTTGGGAAAAAAAACCTATCAGGCCAAGCTCTGCTTCCCTCCATGCTCCCAAACAGGTCCAGGGCAGCAAAGGGTCCTGGCACCCACCTTCTTGGGCTCCCCATCTCTCCATCTCTCGCTGCTGCTGCCTGGCAGCACCCAGCACCCATGGGGTTCCCTGGTGCAGCGTGACTCAGCTCTGCCCATGCTGGTGACAAGCATGTGCTCGGAGGAAAACCAAGCTCTTGTGGCAGGAGGCGAGCTACGTAATGATTGCTTTAGAGCTGCCCAGGGTTATGGCAAATTTGATGGCTAAAATGCAGCCCTGGAAAGCCCCGGCAGCCCTGCCGCTCGCTGGCTGCGTTAGTCACGGGGAGAGCTGTTTGCTCCTGCACGCGGGTCGCAGCCTCCTTGGCTGCAAGTCAGGACTGTAATTTCCCCGTGGTTATTTCTAAGATAACTTATTTCAGGTTTTTATGATGCTTACAAATTGGACAGCATCTTAAAACATAATTCAGGCCTTAACTGGCTTTAAATGTGTGTGATTTTACAGGGATGCGTAAAATATTTTGAAGTGTTGGTAAATTCCAGGGACTGGAGCTGTGGGTGGACGGGTAGGGATGGAGGGTCCGGCCCAAAAAGGCTTTTGGAGACACAGGCTGGGAACCAGCAATGGGAGTTGTTTACAACCATGAGGAGCTATGTGGTTCAAGCAGGTCGTAGAGCACACAACGAAGTGTGTATGGGTAGCGAGTCTGCATCTCCTCTTCCCCTTAAAATCGGTTTAATTTGTAATTTGTACAAATTACGTGTTGAGCTGGGCACTCGACCCCGATAACAGGTGGTGGGGAGATGGCTCCTGGGCACTGGAAATAAAAGGGAGCAGATGAACTGGCGTGAAGGTGTGTTCCCCGGGAGCACCGATCCGGGTGGCAGAACTGGCCATGTGAACTACCTTGTGCCTTTGCATGATCCTCCACCAAACCCTTCCTGCTGGGGGAGGTGGCTGCTCTGGGGACACAGCCAGCCACGGGCCGGGTGCTGCTGCCCCGGCTTCTGCATCGCTCGCTTGGCCACCAGCAAAGCAGCAGGTGTGGACGGGAGGCAACCCCCACCCTGAGGATTTTGGGGTCTGGGATGGGTGTGCGGGAGTGGAGGAGGGCTGCAGCCACCCTGCCTCCTGCCTGGGGCAGGCGCGGGATCTGGCAGAGCCGTGGTGGCTCCCATCGCTCCCGCGAGGCTGTGGCCGTGCGGGGGACCGGCTTGCTGCCACGTGCGTCAGAGAGCAACCAAGCGAGGAGAGCATCCCAGAGGTGGCTTGCAGGGGTGGGTAGGGAGGTTTCTGTTATGTACTCCCTTCATTAATGAGCTGGCAGGAGGCACCGCTCCGGCTGGGATCGGATTTGCCAATACTGACAGAACCGGGGCTGCCAACACAGTGCACGGTCCTGGGGCAGAGGCACCCGGGCGGATCGCACCCGTGAGGCCAAGCAGGGATTTGGTCCTTGTCTTTCACAAGCAGGAGGGACAACCCAGCTGGCTACTTTGGGGGAGAAGCTAAGGAAAACGGTTGTGCGGAGAAGAGATGGAGGGAAAGCCGGATTGCAAAACAAACATGATCCCGCTGTGAGGAGCCGGAGCTGACGAGCGGGTGCTGCTGTCGGCGGTGCGGTGCTGGGACTGATGCTGCTTCCGAGCAGGGAGGCAGGAGAACCATCCCAAGGAAACTGGCTGTTACAGGAGGTGACGTCTCGGTGAGCAGCGCTCGGGGAGGTGGGAGCCACGCAGACGTGGCACCAGCCTGCCTGCCCTCGCCTGGAGTGCCCGGAGCGGGCAGGGATCTCTGTGGGTGTTTGCATTTGCAGAAATAACACTGTTGTCTTGCTCTGCCCTTTTGTGAGGGTGCGGGGATTTCACTGAAATGCAATCCCGGGAAAGGCCTGGGATTTTGGCTGTTGTTTCAGGCACATAAGGAAGATGTTATTGTCAAGTGCTCCCCTCCATCCCGCGGGAGTGGGGCTGCGGAGGTGGCCGGAGGTTGCGGGGAGGCAGGGGGAGTGGGGGCACCCCTGGGCAAGGCAGAGTGGCAGCAGAGAAGCCGGGGAAGCTCTTTGGCACGTGGTCTGCCATCACTACGGCACCCATGGCCAGACTGGTCTGGCCTGCCAGCTTCTCCCTGCTGCCGGGTTCAGATGCCGGCAGCCGCCAGTCTCATCACCAAAGCCCACGTGAGCTTTCCTGCTTGCCTCTCTTCCAAAAAAAGCAACTTCCAGCCCACGGGAGAAAGCTGAGCGTAATGGCGGAGACGTTGCGATGATGCATCGTCTCACCGACACCTACCCACGTCTGCGGGAGGAGGGACCCGCCTGGGCAGGCGTCCTGGCCGGGCAGCCCCGGAGCCCTGCTGCGAGGGATGGAGTCGGGGGGGGCGGCCACGGCCGCCTGCTTTATTGGCACTGGGAGCTTTCATAATCCCATCAGTGGAGCAGGAGAGTGTGTGATTAACGTCCCTCCCGAGCAGATTGCTCCAGGAGATCCTGCCGATCCCCGGGAGACACCCTGAGAAATCTTTGCATGAAGCTCCTCGGGGTCGGGCAGAGCTGGGGGGGTCCCTTCCTCCATGCCAGCCCGTGCCCATGAAATGTGCCAAGCTCCTGCAAGGCTGTCCCAGGGGACAGCAAGGGGTTGGGGACCAGCGAGCCTGTTACTGGGCTCCAGCCGCGTGCTGCCAGCAGGCACAGGGTGCCCCGACCACAGCGGCTGTGCACGAGGCTCTGGGCGTTATTTGCTGGGGGGAGCCTGGGGGTGGACCGTGCGTTTCCATCCCTGAGCTCCCCTGCGGGGCAGGTTTGCAGGCAGAGGGGAGCGTCTTGGGGAGGTAACAAGGTGCTGACAAGAACCGGTTTGTCCTTCTGGATGGCATTTCACAGCTCCCCACAGGGCTGCCCCGTCTCCACGGGGCGAGGGGAGCACCAAGAGAGGGGAGCACCCTGTGGGGGCGAGGGCCAGTCCCGCTCCTGCGAAAGGGCGCAGGAGACGCTGGCTGTTAGTACGAATTCAGCCCGGCTCCGCCATAAGGAAGTGATTGAAGCTTTCACGATCTGTTTAACCGGTGACATATGTTTCCTGCAGGCGCGGCGGCGTGCTGCATGCCGGCGGATGAGATACGGCCGCGCGGGTGCTCGTCCCTGCCTGGCTCTGCCGGTGTGGGGAAGGGCTGGCCCCATCCCCGCAGCCACGTTTGATACGGCTACGGCCCGCCGCTCCCTGTGTGGGAAGGGGAAATGGCTTGCGCGGCAAAGGGAAATAAACATGAGGAGACCAGCCCTGACAAAAAAGTGAGTGTTCCTCTGGTTTGAGGCCCCACTGCAGACGAAGAGCCGCACGATGCGTGGCGGGGCTGGGGGCGAAGGAGGGGAAGCTGGAGCTGCGGCGATGTCTGCGAACTCCCTCTTGCTTATGGGGGGTCCCTCCCTCCGGGTCTCATCTCGGCTTTCATCACTGAGACATCAGAGGGACCAGCGTTGCGGAAAAGGTCTAATTGCCCAAACCATCAAGCCTGGGCTCTGCCAAATTCAGCAGCAGCCGGAGCGGGCTGAGTGCCTTCCCCGGGACTATGTGTCCCATAGAAATCACAGCAGTTGAGCACCCAGGCACCGGTACCCAGGCTCAGGCTTGTGTGGGTCCCTGCTCCATCCTTACCTGCACCCCTCAGCTCTTTCTGACCCATCCCTCAGCACAGGGGAAATCATTCATAAGGTCAAAGACTGACTGGGTGCCTTGGGCCAGGAGCGTGCCAGGCTCGTGGGGTGCTGGGGTGCCCCGGGGCATGGGGGTCACCCCTGCCGATGCTGCCGTTGCAGGAGCGAGGGGCTGAGGGGCTGGTGGAGTGGTCACGGGGGCTGCCCTGGGGCAGGGAACACCAGAAAATGCCCCTGAAGTGGAAAATGTTTGTCTCAGAATAGCCGATGTGTCCCCATGGGGACTGGGAGAGAAGGAGGCTCTGCCAGGTGGGTGGGTGTGCTGGGGGTGCCATGAACCAGGCAGGCTGGGGTGGGGACAGAGGAGACATTAGGCAGCTGCAAAGTTGTAAGCAAGAGGATTTAGACATTATTCAGGAGCTGGAAGCAGGGGTGGCTGGTGATGGTCCCCAGGTCTGAGAAGGGCGTTGCGATCAGCTGCAAGCGACCGGGGGCTTTGCCCCACCAGGCGGAGGCCGGGGCGGTGGGAGCCTTCGCCCGTAAGTGAAGCCACGTGGGGGTTGAGCTGGGGAAAGGGGAGAGGGGGAAGTGTTGGGAAAGACCCATGGCCAAGAGGGCTGGGGGCCACCAGGAGGGATGCTGGCCTCGCTGGGGGGGAGGTCCATGGTGGCCAGCGAGGCTGCCCCCTCCCCGGACCCCCGCGCAGCCTGGAGCCCAGCCAGGACGAGCCCGAAGACGGGTTTGCGGTGGAGGTTGTAAACTCGGCGTGAGAGCACAGGGAGGAGCAAGGGAGGGAAGGGATGAGGAGGTTTTACGGATGAGCTGAAAGCCCCGGGGGCTCCTCTGTCATTCCACAGGGCCAGCATCTCCCCCTGCACCAGCAACCTGCCAGCTGCACTGATGGGAAAGGGAGAGCCAGGAGCAGGGCTTCCCATCCCTTACTAGGGATTTTTGGCTTTAAAATGTTGCCTTCTTCCTTAGCTCCGGGGCAGAGAGCCCTGCAGCCTCCCCACGCTGCAGGCCAGCACTGGCTCCCCACTCTCCCATTAGCTCCCATATCCTTCAGCAACCAGGCACCAGCAAGCCGGAGGTCCTGCGCTCACCTCCGGAGCGTTACCCAGCGCTGGAGCGGCCGTAGTGCTTCCTCACCGTGTACCTTTGGAATAGTGAAGGGTGATTTTATGGAAGGACTCGTGTCCTTCTGAAGTTTTCTTAATGAGCGCCTTTATCCCCGCGTTGCCCCATGTTCGGTGCGTTTATCTGCAGGATTAAAGATGCTTCTTGGAGTACTTGGGAAAACCTCCTTGCCCGGGGCTTGCCTGGGTTTAGGAGCCTTCAGCTCGTGCCTGTTAGCCCTCGTGCAGGATGCCAAGCGGTACCTTGCTTGGGGAAGCTAGGATGAGCTGGTGAGACACCTCGAGCCCAGGCATGTGATGACGGGGGCTGTTGTGTCGGGGATCGGCGTTACCCTCATGAAGTTTCGTGGCTGCTGTCGGCAGCAGCCGGAGCTCTCCCCGTCGGGCGGCTGCACGCCAGCTAGCCACAGCCTGGGCTTTCTCTGCAGCTTTTAGACGTCCCAGCCCTGTGTTCGTTAGCAGATAGCCAAGGTTAGCCCGTGCCTTGACGTGGTGGTTTGTTCCAGCGGTGGATTACCTTCACGCATTACAAATCAGTGCCGAATTTCTCAATGGTTTTGGCACCAGGCAGGTGCCTGGAGCACGTCGCCGGGAGGTGGAGGAGGGGGGAGGAAAGGGCTGGAGGAGGCGGTGGAGATGGAGCAGGTGAACTTCGCTCTTCCAGCTCTGGAAAAAAGCTCCTACTCCTGGTCGGATAGCCCTGGCAGGGAGAGCCGGCGTTATTTTGCCCTGCTGGCAGTGCAGCGGTGAGCTCTGCAGTCCCGTGGCTGTGCTCGGGCACGCAGAGCGTCGCAGGGGTGGGGGTGCTTTACCCAAAAGCTGCTCCCCGGCAGGCACTGAGGCAGCCCACGCCGACAGCCTGGGATGAGCAGCGGTTGATCATCCTCCATGTAACTGCTAGAGATGCCTAAATAATTCATTAATGGTTTGGGGAAATAAAAATATTGTGCAGTGAGTAATTGCTTGCAAATGACGTTGTGCATTGCTCGAGCAGGTCACGGGCAGCCGCAGCAGCGCGGCGTTAGCGGCGCGGCACGGTGCAGATTGTTTCCTCTGATTTTTATTTTCTTTTTTCTTTTTCTTTTTCCTTTCCATGTGAACTTTCCTGCCTCTGGAAACGTGAAGGCCTTTTGTTTCGCAGGGAACTGGAGCGAGGTGGTGGGACTGGAGCGTGGGCTGGCGGCACGGGATGCGGGCAGCAGGCGGGGGGCTCACGGGAGCACCGCAGCCCCCCTCGGCCCGGCTCTTTGCATTGCATGAGGGAGAGAAAGGGCCATGGGGACACCAGCAGTTCCTTCCCCCAGCACCCCATTTCCAGCAGATGGGACTGGCAGCACCGTGCCAGGCAGAGCCCTCCCCAGCCGGTCCCCACGCACTGCTGGCAAAGGGCTCCAGGCATCCTGTCCCAGACCCAGCTGTGGGCAGGGAAGGGCTCAGGAGCCCCGCGCCGATAGCGGTGACAAGGGACTTCTGTTTCTCTAAAGGGGTCTGGGAAATGTCCCTGACTGCCTGTCTGTCCCCGGCGTACCGCGGGCTGAAAGCAGGGCTCCGGCTCCCCGTGGGCACCCCAGGATGAGGGGCAAGGAGCCCCTGTGCTTCCCTGCACGGCTCCGGGCGAGCATCGCACCAGGGCTGAGCTTCAGGCACCATGGGGAGTTCACACCCAGCATTAAGCTGCGGCTCGTGTGGGCTCCTGGAGGAAGCCCGCGCTACATCCTCCGTAGCTCCTGCTTGTCACTCTATTAAATTTCCATTTTAACATGAAAACAGCTGGTTTCATGGTACCTCTAACTGTGTTATTTACACAGTCATGCACACAATCCCTGCTGAAAAACGCATTACTCACTGTGGCAGCAGCCCTCTGTCTCGCAGGTACCGGCTGGGTGGGTGGGGAGGTGATGCCAGCCCCTGGGTCAGGCCACCAGCGTTCCTCTTGCCTTGCCCATGGCCACCCCGGCAGCTCGTGGTGAAACCTGGCCGATTCAAGGGGGGCAAACCCATCTCGGAGTGCTCCTGGTTCAGCCTTAGGGCAGGATGAACCTGTCTCCATTCACACCAGTTTGCAATTCCCCGTGAACCCAGCCCTCCGTGCCACCACCGAGCCCTAAGGATGGGGGGCTTGATGCACATCAAGGGACAGAGACAACAACTGTTGGCCATGCTCAATAGCGCTTTGTTCTCAGCCCGGGAAGCAATGAAAATCCTCCCGCTTTGAAGCCCGAGGAGGCCTTTTTATTATAGCCAGGGCTCCTGGAAAAGGGAACTGCAAGCACTTTCCCATAACATGATAAAAAGCTGTCCTGGCTGAGACCGTGGCAACTCGTTACACGTGAGAGCAGTGAGTCAGTGCAGCATAGGGCTGAGCTCAGCGCTTGCCCAACCACTGGAAATCCCTGGTTCTTGGGGTGTACGTAACTGGGATTTGGAAGAGCCTTGGTAAAAGTCCCGTTGACCTTGCACTCCCCCCGGAGACCTGGCAGTCACGGTGCGTGGTGGCCGTGGGGAGCAGTGCGAGGGGCGGATGGGTGATGGGCACGTCCCTCCCCGCGCCCCCGCCAGCAGGTAAGCGCAGGCAGAGCCGAGCCACACATGTGCCTTGGCTTTGCGTTTTAATAGCAGCAGACGGTTGTCTAGGAACAATAAAAATGATCCGCTAATGGGAAAAGCACCTAGGAGATGAGAGGTGCTTAGCTCGGGTGGGAAGCCGGGCTGTAATTTACAGTGGCCATAAAGCAGCCCGGCGTGGGCTGAGCAGAGGCCGGGCCCCTCCGTGCTGGCTGGGGAGCCTGGGGAGGTGCAGGTCACGCAGCGGGAGAGAGCCCACGAGCATCCCCTGTCTGCACCCAACAGTGGGCAGCTGTGGGTGAGGGCTGGGGTGCATGGTGGGATCCCCCCTGCTCATGCATGTGGCATCAACGCTCCTGGGGGTGGAGGCTGCCGGGGTGCCCGCGCCTGCGTGGGGGGCCTGGGGTTGCTCCCCATCCCTTCCCACCAGGCTGGGGCAGAGCGGGTCCTTCCTGGCACAGCCCCCAGCCCAGCTGGGAAACTCCTAAGTGGTGAGGCTGGCCTAATTAGCCTGCTTAATCTTCCCCCATAAATCACTCCTCCCCATCCCCTGCAGACTATCGGCAGCATCTGAAGTCATTAGTTAATTTAAACCTGGGAGTTCACACGTTGGCTTATCGGGAGCCATCTCCGTTCCCGCTAAGCGCTTGCTCGGTGCTGTCTCTGGCTGCTAGATCCTATCTGCGCCCGCTTTGAAGCGGTGATGGGCTGCCGAGCAGGCGAGGCGCGCTGCCTGCTTCCCTGCCTGCTTCCCTGCCTGCTGGCAGGTGGGAGGGGAGATGGAGATCCTGCTTCTCCCCCTCCCCGCGCTCCCCTTTTTTGAACTTCTGCTCTGACTCATCCATTTGATTTAATGTTTTCACCTTTGTTTTACAAACAGCAGTTTGCCCGAGCGCTGGAAGGAGAAGGTGGCTCCGATGCTGCTGCGGCTTCCCCGGCTGCGAGGGGAGATGCCCGGGTCCCCCGGGCGGGCTGGCAGCCAGGTGAGTCCTGGGGAGGGAGGAGGTGGGCACCCAGCCTGCCCTCGCACCCGGCAGGGAGTGGGGGAGGCAGGAGTGGGGAAAGCTGGGAATACTGAGGGGTGGCCATGGGGAGGTGGGGGCTTGGCTGGGGATCCCACTAATGGCTTGTATTGCCCATCGGTCATGCTGTCACTTCTCCATCCTCCTCCTCCTCCCGGGGTCTCCAGCCCAGTGTGAGTGGGACTTCCCAAGGCTCTGGGGGGGGATGTCCCCTCCTGCACGGGGATCAGGGCTTCCTAAAGTGAGCTGTGTTGGCTTGGGGGCAATCCCGATGGGCGCACACCCGTCCTTGCAGCTGCGCGGGCCGTGCCGCGTGGGCAGACGGCGGTGAGCCCCAGGGTCTCTGCGGGACCGGCACAGCAACACGAAAGCTCGGCTCCCGGTGCAAGGCAGGACCGGGAAAGGAGGGATTTGGCAGCGGGAAGAAGACAGCCGGGCTGGGGACACCCGACAGGAGCCTGCAGCAGCGGGGTCTGGCAGCTCCCGGCTGTTTTTCCACGGGGTGCTGGGAGATGGGGAGTCATCCTGGCCATCCCGTGCCGCTCTGCACCTGCGGGCAGGCAGCGCTTAGGCTGGGGGATGCCTGGCTGGGTGCCCCCGTGCAGGCAGGGCCCTCCCCAGCAGAGCAGCTCGGGGAAGCCCCATTCCACAGCAGCATCCCCGGGGCAGCCCCGTGTCAGGGCAGCAGCCAGACATCCCGCCGGCACAGCGTGCATGGCCCACGGCCCCCGAGGAGGCTCTGGCTGCCTGCGTGGGCTGGCACCTCGTGCATGGGG
Source organism: Calonectris borealis (assembly GCF_964195595.1). Lineage (NCBI taxonomy): Eukaryota > Metazoa > Chordata > Aves > Procellariiformes > Procellariidae > Calonectris > Calonectris borealis. The sequence continues at coordinate 19,557,197 of NC_134320.1, read as the reverse complement.
TGCAGGCGATGCCGTAGACCTGGAGGGTATGCGTCCTCCCCCCACACCCTCCGCACCCCCGGGCTCTGCTCCCGCTGCTCCTAGGAGGGTGAGGGACGGCTGCTCTCCCTGGGACCTGCCAATCCAGGCTGCTTCCAAGGATGCTCTGTGTCCTCTGGCACGGTGATGACAGCCCGAAAGAACCAGTGCAGCCTTTTGGGGCTGCATTTTTGGCCAGAGCACCCTGATCGGGCCTTTTTAAAGCATCATGGTTGCTCAGCAGGCAGTCCTGCTGCCCGGGGTGGTTGCAGGAGGGGATACGGTGCCTGTGCTCCCCGGCTGGCTTTGTGGCCATCCTCTTCCTCTCACTCCCCCGTTCCAAGGGGGATCTGCAGCCGTGTTTGGTTTTGTAGTCCAAGCTCTGGATTTATTGCTTCCAGGTCTTTGTGTGTTTGTTCATTAAATGAAAGACGGCTGGGTGAGCCTGCTTTCCACTCCTCTGGCCCCCCTCCTGCAGCCCCAAAGGGATCCTTCGGCCTCAGGATGATGCCTCCCTTCACGTCTCACAGGCACCCACACACCCAGTGGGGCTGCGTGAGCAGGGGGCACATCCATGTGGGGACATGTCCTGTGAGACATGTCCCGATGTCCCTGGTCAGATGCCAAACCTGTGCCCTGGGTGACGGGGACAACATGGCTTTGGGCTGAGGGCGAGCAGGGGGCAGGTGCTGGTACCACCCTGGGCACCCCCCCGGGCACTAAGGACCATGCTGGAGCACAGCATGTGGGGGCACGGGGCACCGGCCGGGGGGCCCTGGCTGGGCGTGCTGTCCCCTGTCCCCAGGCTGATGCTCCCCTTCTGCTGCGGCTGGAAGACATGAGCTCCCGATTAAAGGTTATTTCAACCAGACGGAGGGGCTGCGGCGGCCGGGGGAGCGCGCAGCAGGAGGGGACGGGGACAGGACGCGTGAGAGATGAGAGGAGAAGCCAATTTATGCTGGAATGTAAATACGGCAGCGGCATGCTGCTCCGCGGGGCACATCCCCCCCTCCTGGCCCTGGGACCAGGGCGAGAGCCGCCTGCGACAGCTCAGACCTCGTCCGTGCCACCGGACGGCAGAGCCCGCGTCTCGCCTGGGCGCTGTGCAGAGGTGAGGAGGAGGAGGAGGAGGAGGGTCAGGGACTGTTGCAGCAGCCCGGTCCCACCACTGCTGCTCCTGCTCTCAGCAGTGAGGTACAGCGGCTCGCGCGTCCACTGGCAGAGGGATGGAGTCTCAGCCATCCCCTAATAATCCTAAGAATCAATAGCAGCGTCTCTAGCCCCCCTGGATGTGCAGAACAACAGCTAGGAGTTAAGAGGGGAACTTCTTAGCAGGATTAACTCTGAAACCTAGTGACAACAGTTTAAGTATCTGTGCTATCTGTGTCCCTGCTGCTGATTCTAGCAGCTAGCTCTTACTAATGAGCTTTATTCAACAGCACTAGATTTGTCTGTAAGAGCAACCTCCGGGGATCAAGAAGTAAGGTTTAAAGATGCAAATATTCTGTGAGATATCCAGATTTAAATGTCTTTTTTTTTTTTGTTCCTTAGCCTGGAGTCCAGGGATAAGTTTTAAAGGAGCGAGGAAAGATCCTCCAGAATGTGAGACAAAGAAACTTTTTTAAAAGAAAAGACCAAATAAAATAAAACCACAATTATTTTTATTTTTTTAGCCTAAAACCATTGAATTTTGAAAACTTTCCTTCTGCTCGCCCAGGGCAGTGTGGGCACGGCTGCCCCAGCCCTGGGGAGCAGGTCAGGTTCATCCACTCCTCTCCGGTGTGCAGAGCATCGCCGGGGGAAGCCGTGCCCTCGCTGGCGGGTGCCGGGAGCGGCGGCGCAGGGTGAACCCCAAGCAGCCACCTCGCTACCCAGGGCAGAGGGAGCTCAGCAGACAGGTCCGTGGCAGGTGACAAAGAGCCTCAAACAAGTCCCTAAAACGTCCGGCCCAGGCTGGCAGCAGGGTCCTCTCCTGCCCCAAGGCTGGACCCCAGTGCAAGGACCTGAGCACAGACACAGATGCTGGGAGAATTCACACCCCAAGGCAGGTTGTTTTTTCAGTTTTTTTTAATCTTCCACATGGCTTTTTTTTTTTTCCTTCATTTTGAGGCAGGAGTAATAACTGCTAAAGTTGCATATGGAATTTGAATATGAATGATAAGAACAGCTGTGTATATCTATTATGAATGAACATAAACAGAAATGTATAAACTGAGATTTTGGGGCTTTTGGAAGAATTAGTGCCTTTGTTCCTGGATTTTTTTTCCTATCAAAGTTTGAACCAAAGCCCATTAGCCTGGACTTTCCCGCAGCCGACCAAGCCAGAAGCTTCATTTTGCCCTGGCTCTGAGCCACACCGAATTCTCCTCAACAGCTCAGTGAGCCCTAATCCTAACAAATTTACCCAGAGAAGTGGGTCTCTTATTACACAGCCTAATTTGAATGCTTTCCAAGGTTAATTTCTGCTCCTTCTCTCTCTCCAAACACGCCTGCCCCTCCAGAGCCGGCTCCCCGTTAGCTCCGGGGGGGAGCAGCCCCCTTCACCACCGCGATGGTTTTTAAACGAGAAAATAATGTGATGTGTGTCCCTGGGTCCGGGCTCTGCCCCGAGGGTTTCTTAATGCCGAGCGACTTCCTTTGCAAATTAATTGCAACTTTCGTTGGGCGAAAATAGCCCTGGAAGCCCCTTCCCCCCAGGCTCTTCCGCATGTGATATTACTCAGTTCATAATCTGATTCCTGCGACTCCATTTCTTCCTTCCCCTCCCCGGCGTGCCGGCGACTGCCTGCGAGGGTACCGGCAGGATGACCCACCGGCAAGGCGGCCGCGCTGGGGCGAGGGGAGCATCGCTGCCGCCTGGCCGAGCCGGCCCCGGCTCTCGCTTTGCAGCAGACTGTGCAAGAAAACCTCAGCGCGGGGAAACAGGAACCCGGCTCAGCGCAGGGAGCAGCTGCCAGATCCATTAGGGAAGGAACCAGCCATGCCTGGTGGACGCTATCGCGGGAGAGGGGTGGTGGAGGGGCTGCCGGGGTGGTAGGGGCTCGCAGCGGGGGATTAAAAAGAAGGGTTAGGTGGAAAAAGTGTCCAGACGAGCCGGGAGCCCAACTCAACCACCAGCCGGGCGGGATGTGGCCCTGGGGATGCTTTCTGCTGGCTTTAAGCCGCAAGAAGCAGAGCCTTTCCCCAGCAGCCGAGCCTGGGGATTCGCACTGGGTCGCTGCAGGTGTGGAACAGCAGCCTTGCAGCCCTGGGCCGGGGGCTTCCCGCACGCCCTAAGGCAGGGAGGTCCCTGGTGTGTGCAGCTGGGTGCCCTGCCCGTCCCCCGGCTGCCACAGCAGCTGAGATTCACCCTGCTTGCTCTCCTTTCCTCGCATTATTCTTCTTTATGCCCAGCTAATGCTTTTACATTTGCTCACGCTGAGCATCACAGGTAGCACAGCATCCCATCGCTCCGGCGGGTGATGGGGCAGGGAAGGGGTTGGGGATGTGCCCTGTGCCATGCCAGGGCGGCTGAGCCAGGCTGGAGCGCCAGCGGGACAGAAGCACCAGGAGCAGCGCCGGGCTTTTCCCGGCGGTGATGCCACGGAGATGTCCTCTCTGAAGTGCCTCTGCAGGTCACACCTGCTGCCACATCCCACTGCCAGGTAACCTCCTGTTGCTGTCCCCTGTCCCCCCGAAGCCTCGCTGCCCGACGCTGCCCGGCGGTCATCTCACCGAGCGGAAACCCACGTTTGATGATTTTGCTCCAGGCGTACGAGCTGCACGTATCAAAGCTGAGCCACATCTTATCTCCTGGCTGTGTTCCTGCCTGCTCCCAGCCTGGGAATCCCGGCTGCGGGGTGTCCGCAGTGGTTCCCCGGCACCGTGTGTCGCGGTGGATTTGAGGTGCCAGTTTTGGGCGGGGAGGGGAGCCCCAGGGCAGGTCTCTGGGGTGCGGGTCGGAGGGTCCGGCACAGCAGGGGCCCCCATCTGCCAGGAGGATGCTGGCCATTGCTGTAAGGTCAGCCTTAAATAATGGGAATAATAAAATAAGGCAGCCTGGAGGGAAGGAGAGAGCAAACTGAATCTTAATGAGGTTGCAGGGATGCAGCAGCATGATCATTTCATGGAAATCATTTAAAAAAGGAAAAAAAAGCATCAAGTGTAGGTTGAAGGATGTGGGACACAGCAGCCAGGGCACAGTCCCACGAGGCCACAGAGGTGGCCAGTGCCCCCGTTCCCACCGAGGTCCCACACCCATGAGCTGCTCCGGCCCCGCTGCGCTGGGGAAGGCCCAGGGCAAGCCCTGGCTGCAGAGGGGGTGGGAAACGGGCCCAAAGGACCGAGGGAGAAGCTGCTCGGTGCGGGAGGGGGACTGGCATCTTGTCACCAGCTTTACTGCAGCCGAGCGCGGTGCCTGGTACGAAGGGGCAGGACGTTTGCTTTTAGGGATGGCCAAAACTTATGGAGAGTTGTGGTGGCAAACACTGAAAAAGGAAGTTTTAGAAAGGAAATAAAACGTTAATGCCTCAGGGCTTAAGGCGATCCTCGGTGCCAAGGCAGGAAAGTAATTAGTGCAGTAGATGGGGAAATAACCAGCATTAAATGGAAGCAGGGCGAGGGCAGGTTGAAGGGGCCGCGAGGAGGAGGATGGGCAGGGGCTCTCCAGGAGGTGGCAGGGGCCGAGCCCTGAGCCTGGAACACCCCAAGACCCCTCCAGCACACCAAGCCCCGGCAGCACCCCTCTTGCCAGGGGGGATGCGCCTGCAACGCCCCAGCCCTCCTCCTCGCCCCTGCTCCTGCTGGCCACGGGCCAGGCGAAAGGCTCCCCCGAGCGCGGCGGGGACCGGTCCAACCCCGCGCAGCTCCAATTATCCCCGGCTGGAGACTTTCCAGGAATCCCATCCCCTCTCTCTCCCCCGACCCTGCCTCCCCCAGCCTCCCCCCCTCAAAGCAATTTGACTTTTATAGTAATAACTTCTGAACCCTGAATTGGGGCCGTGCCAAGGAAAGCAGCGGAAAACAATGTGATGGGCCTCGGCAGGCGCGGAAACTCCAGCGACCGAGACCAGCCCTAAAATAACTTTCGAGCGATTGTTATTTATTCTGGGAGAAAGTTCGTTCATTCACAATTTGGAGGGGAGATAAATCAGGGCGGGCTCGGGCTGCAGAGGCAGCGTGCCGCAGCTGCAAACACGGGGTTCCTGCAGCGCCGGGTTCAGCCAGCCCGCCGCAGTCCTCGTGCACGTGTGCATCCCTGTGCCCTGCTGAAAAAAACATGCTGGTTTTTTTTTTTAAGGGTATTTGGGTTCAACTGAAAGGGTTCAGGTGGAGGAGTCTGGCTTGAGGCTGGGGGTCTGCGTGTGCCGCCGGGTGGAAGGAGTTGCACGCCGTGTGTGTCTGTGCCTGCACGTGTTTCGGCTTCCCCTGGCACGCTGTTCGGTGCGACCGCCGAGCTGCACGCCGCCGGGTTGCACACCTGCCCCTGGATTTAGCACGCTTGAACCGTCGGTGTCTGACGGGCAGCGGGTGGTGCAGGCAGGCTTGGGGCAGGGACACGAGCAGCATCCCACTGCGGGTCCTGGTGAGCATCTGCGTGTGCTCGGCGGCTGCCAGCCCGCGTCAGCCGGGCAAGAAGCAAGTTATGTGACCTCAGTAACGCAGTGACGTTCCCGCAGCTCTGAGCCTGCTGCGGCTTCCTTGCAATTTGCCGGGGCTGTGCCAGAGCTCCCGGCTCTGCCGGAGGAGCCTTGGGCAGGCAGGGCAACCGCAGTCGCTTTCTGAACTGGGGAAAATGCTCTTTGGGAGGCAGCCAGCAGGCAAGGCAGTCCTCGGCAGCACCGCGCGTCTGCTCGCGCTGCTGTTTTATGGTACCTGTCACCGCGCTCTGGGCACTGGTGGGGATCTGAAGCGTAGCAGCGGCTCTGCCAGGCAGGGCTCGGGCTGCCTGCGCACCCCGGGGTGGGCGGCTGGGCCCCCTTGGCAGGTTTTGAGAGTAACTGCTGGGGAAACACTGCTGTCTGAGGGCTGGGAAACACGGTCCCTGCCTGCTGGGTGACAGGGGTGACAGAGACCTTACAGCGTGGCTCTGCAGGCAGGTGGGTTGGACGGGAACAGATGGTGACCTGATGGGACGACAGGCGTGGCCAGCTCTCCGGGAAGGATGCGCATCCAAGACCACCTGCCCACGAGCATCTCCGGGGCAAAGCTCGCCCGTGCTCCATCGCGGCGCCAGCCAGCTCAGCCACGATGCCATGGTGGCATGGGGCAGCATCACCACTGGCACCGACCCCGCATGCCAGCTCTTGGAGGGTGCACTGCTCTGGAGCGGGAAAACCCTGCCACGTCCCCTCCCTGCGCGAGGACAGCAGGGCTTGCCCAGGCCACCCCCCTCCTCCTGCTGCCTGCAGTCCAGGTGACCTTGCTGAGTGTCACCTAACGTTTTTGCTTTTGGATTTGTCTCTGATGTGTGGACACAGCGGAGCCGGGGCCCTGGAGATGCTGAAGAGACCCAGCCCGGTGCTGCCAAGGGGGTGATTTGGTCTTGTCCCTTGCTAAGTGAGGAGAGCACCAGTTTATGTTTAGCAACACAAACAGTCTGGTACCGGATAAACTGTCACTTGGCCACCCTCACGGCACAGTCCGTGGGGAGAGCAGGGTTAAAGCTGGGTCAGACACGGGGCAGAAGCAGCCCTCCGGCAGCGCGCCGGTCGGCACACACAGCTTCCTTTG